>NC_132859.1:23293972-23948972 GCF_048164855.1 Canis lupus baileyi | reverse complement strand
GGTGAGGCATTCAGCTTTTGGTTTCCATTCATGTGGGAAGTCCTGCCTATAACAGAGAGGAAGCCTGAATGCTATGGCATCATGACTCGGAGGTAGAGAAGAAAAATATCTGTCTTGCTGCCAACTAGATATTATCCTTGAACTTCTTAATTTTTTTCTGACCCCCTAGCATCATTATCTAAATAAGAATTGACTCCTTAACACCCTTAGCAACACCAAATAACAACAAAAGCCTCAAGCCTGGAGAGTGCAAAAATGAGAAGGAACATTTCTTCTGTCTCCCAACATTATTACCGTTTAAATAAAAGTTAACCCAGCAAACACCTCTAAAAAAAAAAAAAAAAAAAAAAAAAAGCTTCAGCTTGGGAGTGGGCAGAGGTAGGGAAAAGATAATGGGGATTAAAACAAAAGGAGTTGTAGGAAAAGAAAGAAATGTTCATGTTACGTCTTTTCTTTTTCTTTAGGGCCTGTCAGCATCCACTCACAGGCTTACTAATGTCAGAAAGGCTTTATTTTCTCTTATGATCTTGTGGGTGGGAAATGTTATTTGTACATCATGTGACAACATTCCACTATGCCACATAATTGGAGTGTCCCATTGGATTTATTGGGGGAGGGGATGTTACTTCTGGAAGAACAGAGAAAAGGTACTATGTGTTCTGTTTCTGCTCCTAAAAGATCAGCCTGCAAGAGTCAGGTTAATAAGGGACAATGTCCCCAATTCCTTATAATGCTGCCACCAAATCTAAGTGACTAGAAGAGGAAAAAGCTATAGGCTAACAGGAGTTCACTTATAATCTTTCTTTTTTTTCTTTCATAAATTTACTTTCTTCATCAGTGATTTTGTGTCCCCTTTTCTTCCTCACCCCTCCCCAGGATTGTGTGGAAACGGAATTTAAGCAGGATTCAAATTCTATTTTCAGAATACCCTGATGTTTTCAACAAAGGGAATACCAACTGATACAATGCTGGTACTAACAGTGTTTCAAAAGGAAAAAAGGTCATGTGGAGAGAAATCACACGGTATTTCCCTAACCCTGAGATGCCCTCACTCAGATAACAAAGGGAAGAAAGAGAAGAGTAACCTTTGTTAAAACCCTACTCTGTGTCAGACACTATGTTATCTGCTTTCCAGGTATTTTGTTATTTCATTTTCCCTAAAATCTCTGGTACGAAGAGATTGTCATTTCTTTTTATTGATGGAGATCCTGATGCCAAAGGTGATGAAGTTTGCTGGAGACAGAGCTGGGTTAAAACCCAGGTCTATATGGCTCTGAAGACTGCTCCTCTGTTATGCCATTATACATCTAAGAGAACATATGTGGCTGTGGCTAACATGCCAGGATGTCACATGGGTATGTTAGTTCCTATGAAGAATGGAGGGGTTTAGCCTGGAAGTAGTGAGACTAGCTAGAGGCAATAGAGTAACTTAGGAGAGATGAATGGCCTTGAGTGAAAGTTTTTTCTAATCAGAACAGTTGTAAAAGGTAGGCAAAGAGCAATTAAAGTGTGTGTGTGTGTGTGTGTGTGTGTGTGTGTGTAATAGGAGAATGTGTTACTGAGGATGACTGGAGGTGATCTAAGAGGACCAGTAAAATCCAGCTGGGAAAAAAGAGAGACAAGAGGTGAAGGTCCTTTTAATCAAGGACTGTGATGAAAAGCTCGAGTGTGGGGGGCCTCCATGTATTCTGTGAATGAGAAGGAGGTGTAAAGCCCTTCAGGACCCATGCATGGGGCCTCAACCAGACAGAGGTCCAAATACATGCAGATTATTTCTGGAAAACTTCTCTAAGAGGAACACCTGGGAGGTGCTTGAGAGATAGTGTTCAAAGAAACCATATATACCTAGGGTCCTCCTGGTTCACGAACCTCAAGCATGCAGAGCCACCACTTAGGCCTTTTGGTCCTGATGAGACACACTTAGGGGTAATGGCACCTCCCACACATATATATAGGGTTTAAAAGGTAAAAAAAAAAAATGCTGGGAAGGCCAGGTGTAAAGCCACCTCTTTCCTACTAAAGAAAGCATTTTAGGACTCTAGAAAATTCTAGAGAACGTGGGAATGTTGTTATGGAGATAACCTTGATTCTGCTCTAATTTATCTAAAATGCAAATCATTGGAGGTGTCGAGATGTTGTTATTAATAACCAGTACCTATGGCTCACATAGGTCTGTTTATGAAGTTCGTCATCATGGATCACCACAATCCTCTGCCTGTGCTTCTGGATGCTGCAGTTGAAAACTGTCCCATGCACTGATTACCTGAGTGTCAAGGGTATTCCATGGTGACAAACACAATGCTGGTGTCTTGACAGAAAACCAGAGAATGAAACCAGGTAATACAAAGGCCAGAAGGGAAAAACCTCCATAAAGAAAAATGACAACTCAAGAAACTCAAATGTTCCTCTTTTCCTCCCCAGGCATGGGCAAGATCCTCCAAGTACGCAGGCAGCAAGTGGCAGCATTCAAGTCCGGGTGTATCACCTGAATGAATATGTTGTGTTATGGGGAGAAGTGTGTATAATGTCTGGATGAACACACATAGATTTTGGCAACAATATATTTTAAAATAGAGCAACATATCATAGAGTTGGGGCGAGTGGAAGGCAAGAGAGGTGACGAGGACACAAATTCAAGAAGGCATTCATTGCCTGCTGACCCTGCACTTGCATGATCTCGAGAGTGAATGCCTCCTTTTAAAGTTTGCGCCCTAGGTGCCTCTCTTGCTTTATCCTCATTCTGGCCTTGTTTGTATTTTCATTTTCTATCAACTCTTCATCCTCGGGTTTGGAATAATTCCCTTCTGCTTAACAAACTAGTGTGGAGCAGGGGTGAGAGTGAGAAGGGGGATTGTGACCAGAGAGATTGAGGATAGAAAATGAAGAGCACTTGGTGACTGATGGCTGACAAGATGACATCCTGAGGATAGTGGAACCCTGAAGACCACTGTTAGAAGGTCAGTGTTGGGTTGCCGGCTCTTGGGGTGCTGTGCAGACATATGAATAGGCCTGATGGAAATTTTACTTTTTTTCTGCAGACAGCCCTCTGGGGGCAGGGGAGGGGGGTGGAGGGGTTCCAATTTTTCCACAGGGATGGCCCCAGTGTCTATGACAACCACAGAGGTTATTCTAGCTCCAGAGACTCTGATAGAGCTTTGGGGAAAGGTATGAACTGAAAACTTACCTGGACAAAGAGGAAAGAAACCAATGATCCTTACCACCTACCCCTTTCTGTAGTTCCCACCGCTTATAATAAAAATATTTTATCATTGGCTAGACAGCAAGATAGTCTTAAGTATACAGCAACTGAAAGATCTTTTTCCTCGCAAGTTATGGTTTCTAATGTCTCCCTGATGAAGCTGGAGATAAAATATCTATCTTCAGGAGGTGGCCCTTCTACCAAGAATTCTCTGTGCTCTTTAAGTTAGCATTAGTGGAAAGAGAACAGAGCGAAAGGTTAGGTTTATTTTAAAAAGCAACAGGGAGGCAGTGAAAGACGGGAATAAGCTGAGAAATAAAAGCAAAGAAAATGACTGAAAAATACCAGTTTGTGGAGGTGGCTACCAACGCCTGGCTTCCTGAATGCTGGTGAGCTTGTGGGGTGGCCACGTTTTCATTTTCTGATATGAAGCATTTACAAAAGCCTGTGGTTCTGGTATGTGCTCCAATCTTCTCAGCAGGCAGCCTGGGAACAGGCGCCCGCCCGTGGCTCTCCCCTTCTGCCCAGGAGGCCTCGCTCATCATTAAGCAGAGCTGTGGAGCAGCTTTGCAAACCCTTGTCAAGTCAGACTGTGCAATGTTCCCTCTATTGCTACCGAGCCTCCGGTGCAGAGCTGCTTCCCAGAAAAGGCTGGAAGCCAATCAGAAGCATCTATCTTCAGACATTCTTAGCTTCTTATATGAAATGAGCCCACTCCTCAGATCCCCTTCTCTTCTGTGACAAACAAGCCATTTGAAACCTCCCGGATATTTTCTAAGGGAAGCTGCTGTGAACCACCTTCTGGTTAGCTGCCTAATTTCTCTGCAATCAATCTGCAGTCAACCTTTGTCATATCATCTGCTGGGGCAGCGGTTTTCTTTCTTTTATGTTTTTTTTTTTTTATATTTGTATATAGTTTGGACCCGTATAATAAGCCTGATAGGTAGAGATACTGCTCAGTCTAGACCATTTCTTAAATGACAGGTTAAACTCTTGTGCTTTTCAATTTCCTCAAAACTCCACTAGGGGCAAAGAAATGGGACCCTAGGCTAGATGGAAGGGATCCCCAAGGTCACCTGGTTCATTTCCCACAAACTGCTAAGCATTCCGCTTTTCAACCCAGGGCTCATTCTCATTTCTCAGAGGTCTACACCAGAGTCTGCCAGTATTTAGCTTGGGATATAATGTAGTGATTTCAAACTTAAACTGGGACACAGTGTAGACAGAGGATGCCCGGAAGGTGTTAGGGACTGGGCAGATTGCCTGAGAGAATTCGTAATAGGTGATCTTTTTCTTTAGGCTGGAAGGTTAATCTGGGAGGAGCCCCATTCAGATTATTATATTCTATTACCAAAATGTAGACTATAAAATTGGAGAAAAAGCAAAGCCATACTGTTCTTTTTTTTTTTTTTTTTTTATTTATTTATGATAGGCACACAGTGAGAGAGAGAGAGGCAGAGACACAGGCAGAGGGAGAAGCAGGCTCCATGTACCGGGAGCCCGACGTGGGATTCGATCCCGGGTCTCCAGGATCGCACCCTGGGCCAAAGGCAGGCGCCAAACCGCTGCGCCACCCAGGGATCCCATACTGTTCTTAATGTTAAAAAATTATCAATAATAAAAATGGCCATCTGATAATATGAAAAAATACATTTTGAAGGTCACCTGGACCACTTAAGAATCTGATACAAAATTTATGTCCTTTCATTGGAAAATGCACATACCTAATTCTGCACATAATTTTGGGAGTTCAGGGATGCCCCACAGAATGGGGGCATGATCCACAGAATTGTGGATCCTAGGCTAGGATTCCACTAGCTTAGCCAGTCATGTTTCTTTTTCCTTTCTAGATTTCCCCTCTCTCTCCCTCGCCCCCCTCCCCTTTTTCTCTCTCTCTACATAGACACACAAATATTTTATCTGGTTATAATCATAGAGTAGCTCTGCTTTATGTTCTTTTTTTTTTTTTTCAGTTAACAATAGGTCATAAATATGTCTCCATGTTATCATCAATCATTATAATTATCATTTAGAATGGCTGTATCATAATCCACCTAAATGAGGTACTGTAATTTACATAGCCATTATCCTATTGTTGGACATTTAGGGTGCTTGCTGTTTGTCTCTGAAAATCTGCTTTACAAAGTACATTTTTTTCTTTTTTTTCTTTTTTTTTTTGCATCTGGAAAAGCAGTAACTTTCAAAGGAAATAGTGAAGTTTTCTACCATTTTCTTTCCAAATACCTTATGGTGTCTGTCTCTTCTATGCTGCCTATAATCTTGTGTTTTGTGTGTGAAATTCTAGTATCTAATTTTATTTTTGCCTGCTGTGCCATGTGCCAAACACAGTGAACTCCATCTCCCCCTCTCTAGTCTGTTTCTCGTCCACCCACCTCCCCCGGCCTCCTCCAGGACTGCCATGTGACAGTTGCCCTCAAATTCTTAGCACTTGAGGATTCACGCGAGGAGATAGAACGTCCTCAGGGGCGCCCTTGGCCTCTCGAAATTGTGTGCAGAATCAGGTGTGTGCATTTTCCAGCAAGAGGATATAGATTGTGTATCAGATTCTCAAGTGGTGCCGCTGACCAAAAAAGAATCATTGACTAGGGCTCTTTTTAGCATCTTAATCTCTTTCCCTCCCCTGGAGCTGCTTCTCTACTTGTAGTCAGATTCTAGCCTAAAACTTGCCCTCTTTTAATCCTCAAGTTGCTATCCTCCTTTCCCCCTCTTGCCACCTCTTCACTGCCCGCCTTCCTCAATGAGTAGTTATACCCACTGTGTTCCCTTCCTTACTTTCTGTCTACACCCTAACTCCTGGGTCTCCCTGTCTCACGCTGCTAAAATTGCTCATTCAAAAGATGATACGTGCCTCTTTATCACATGCCCCTGTTTTTTATTCATCTTCTAAATTCTCTTTCACATATGAGATTATTGCCCTTGATCTTATAAAATTTTCTTCTTAATCATTTGAAGTTCTGGCTTGTCCTGGACCTTTCCTCTGGCATTTCTGCATCTATTGGTTACCCCTCTTCCCCTTGCCGCCCACCGGAGATCTATAATTTTCTGAGACACCTTTTTTCTCTCTGTATTCTTCTCTCTGGCCATCTTATCCAGACCCTTATGTGTGCAGCTTCTACCTCTCTCCTGAAGCCTACGACCATTGTTCTAAGAGCCATCTCTACTAGAAGACCTGAAAGTACCTCCATCATGTACAAGTGCAAATCCATCATCTCACTGGCAGCTCCTCTGGATTTCCATATTGTCATGAATAGGCTCGCCATGCGTTGTCAGTCAGGCGCAAAAGATTTGAGTCCTCTGGACTCATCATTTTCTCTTGTCTTCCGTTGCCTCATTGCACAGGCCAAGGCTTATTGGTCTCTCTTGCTGCAGTGTCTCTTCCTACTGCTGCCCTGCTGGTTTAGCCTCTTACTACTTGTTACCAGGACTGTTAATCTCTCCTTGCTTCATCTTCCAGAGTGCCCTCACCACCTTCGATGCCTTCCACCAAACACGCCCAGTTTAGTTCCCTAATGCATGTCCCCAATTGCTTCGATGTCCTGCTCAAGATTCTTCTGAACATTCCCTCATTCACCACCTTACTTCAAAATTAAAAGCCCTTCAAATTCTTAATCCAAACCACTTCTCTAACACTCCTCTGAATATATCATGTTTATGCATATTAACCCAAATATGGTTTCAATATTTATCAGTAGAATATGTGTATGCATAAACATTTAAGTTCATAGGGATGCTTTTTTTTTTTTTAAAGAGAGGTGGAGGTGGGGAGGGACAGAAGGAGAGGAAGAGAGAGAATCTTCAGCAGGCTCTGCACCTAGTGCAGAGCCTGACATGGGGCTTGATCTCACAACCTTGAGATCATAGCCTGAGCCAAAATCAAGAGTTGGACACTTAACTGACTGAGCCATCCCTGTAGGGATGCTTTTGAAGGAAAAACCTAGTATCATATATATCCATCTCATTTCTTGTTTTTCCTAAATCTTACCTCTCCTTTAAGGTTTAGGGTTCAATCCACTATAATTCAATAACAGTAACTAATATACATCAGCCTGGCATCTGAAGGGAAAGATGCTCCACTTTTGACATCTTAAGGTTGAGTCAGAAATACCAGGCATCTGTGGAAAGTGCAAAAGCTTTCTCTGAGCCCCTGTTTGTAACAGGCACTGGTCAGAGCCTTGATAGGAAACAAACAGTCCCTTCAAAAGGATGATTAAGAGAGCTTAATAAAAGGACAATTTGAAAAGTTGAGGGACACTAAGTCGATAAGGTAAGGGAAGAGGAGTTAGAACTGAGGAGGTGGTGGTGAGAGCCATTAAGGTGGTGCCTCTCAGCAGGGGAGGACCAGCAGTAGTGAGAGAGGAGGGGAGGGTCATCCTTCTGTTATCAGGCAGGCCATGTGGACCCAGCATGTGGAGCTGGGGACCCTGTGGGGTTAAACTTCGGATGTTCATGGGGGCTGGTTTTTGCAGCATAACTCCAAGTGCAGAGCAAGCCCCTGAAGGTTGAATAAAGAGTTATTCAAGAGCATGGAATCTATAGACTCTAAAACAGACCCAAATCAATAGAACTTTCCCTTGAAAATCTATAAATAGTTTCCTGAGTTGCTCATTTGCCTAAGATTGTGGAACACTATTTTCAGTAGCTCTCTTTTATGATACTGCTGGCTTCTCTACTTCCATTTGTGTATATCTAGCACAATGAGCCCACAGGAGGCTAGAGTTAGGTGTGTGTGCTTAAAATGAGTAGGTTTGCTCCTTTCCATATGTGTTGCCATGCATGCGGGAGGGCTGGGTGGGTGCACCTTTAGAGAACCTTAAACTTTAAAGAAATGACCAAATTCTAAAATTAACTCATAACTATTGAGGGGTAGGTGAACAATGCTCGAAGGTTAGGGAGGACATAGGTAGACACCTCTGAGATTAGAGTAGAGGACAAGCCTCTAGTTAAGGAGGGGTCAGCCTGTCAAACAGCCCTAAACTCATTCCTTTGGAACTCCTTTTAGTTCTTTGAGTACCACCATCCCTGTCCCAGAAATACATTGGTCCTGTCTTCTCTCTTGGGCTTAAACCTGGACAAAAAAATTAAACCATCTGCCTTGCTTTCTTCATATGACTGAGCCAGTCAGGGAGCTAAACAGGGCTGAACTTCATGACTATGCATCTGTAAGATGAGGAACAAAAGCTGTTCAGATTGTATTTGTCTTGTTTGCCATGTGGCTTTCCCATAGGTTTTTAGCAGATCTCTCTCTCTGGCCATCTGAGGATGCTCTTTCTGGAGGTCACATCTGCCCAAACCTAGGAGGGTTTCGAATATTAAGTTATTCCAGGGCAGATGGACTCATAAGCTTGGTCTACCAGCATCTTAAAAAGACCCAGCCAACCCACCCAAATACATATTTGGAGCATGTAAATCCCATGTGTTCACAGATTACATGTAGGAGATGATCCCTGATCCACCCACTGAAGCTAGGTACTGTATTTCTCAACTTTGAAAGACTAGTTCTCCAATATTCTGAAATTCACCTTTTCATTGTTTAATGAACCACTTGGATGGCTTACTCTTGGCATTAGTGCTTGTGTTTGGGCTGTATCTGCCTTGGCTCAGTGAGACTTACTTCCTTGCCATCCTACTCACCAGGTGATGGGATCTGGCAATATGCCCACTACTCCATGCCTCATATAGTTACTGAAAGAATGGGAAGCATTAGGAAGGTTCTCAAATCACCTGAGTTTGAGTGACATGAGTTTCTTGATATGATTGCGTGACAGCCATACTCAATGGAGAAAATGGAAATATGAACTCACTTTAAAAACATGATACTATAAAAAAAACAAAAAACATGATACTATGCAGTATTTTAGCAATGAGAACTGAACAAAGCTGACAAAAGTTGATTTTGTTGTTCAGGGTTTTAGTAAACTTTTGTCTCCTCATTCCCTCAATCCATCACCATCCCCCATACCTTGCTCCTTGAATACAAACAAATGGGGAAACAACTTACTGTAAACTGGATTTGGCAGCCACCCATTATGTAGTCCAAGAAAGAATGCATCTTGTGGATCTGCATGGGAGAAGGAGAGGAAATCGTTTTAGTAACAACACAATCTATTTCCTTATGGACTGGAAGCTTAATCTTTGGGGTTGGGCTGCTAACCTAGAATAAGGAGTAGAAAGAGCTCTTTGGGGAAAAAGGGGGTCAATTGATTTTGTTATGTTAAGGAGAGAAAAAGCAATGCTCAGTTTAGATGGCCCTGTGAGGATTGCAACTACCCATGCCCTGCTCCCCTCTCTTGGGTAATGGTATCTCTGGTGAGAGACTAACAGTGTATTTTCCAAGTGTCACTCCTATTTTGGAATCCTATTTTGGAATTAATAAAGTCTCACACTTGGCTTCGGTTTTGCTCCCCATGTCTAAGTCCCAGTCCTGGTACCATTCTTAATACCACAAGTAATCTAGATTGGTGGCTTCAGGATCGCAATGACCTGAGAAGGCCTTTACTGACAGTTTCCCATTAGTTACATTCCTTCCATACCATGAAAAATGACTAATACTTATGAGCACTAACTCTAAGCCAGGGACTCAACAGCCATAATTTCATTTAATTCTTAGAACAACCTTATAAAATTGGTACTATCATTATTCTTGTGCCATTTCATGGAGGAGGGATTTGAGGCTAAGATCTCCTACCTAGTAAGTAGGTGGTGGAGGTAGGACTCTAATGATGGCAGTCTGGACTGCATAGTCCAGTCTTTGGACCTCTGGGCTGGGAGTCGGCGTGGTCCCTGCTTTCTATCCAACCATGAACATCTGTGTTCTCATGTGCCTTACCAATTTCTGGTCTTCATTTCTGCTTCCATGATTCTTCTGCTTGACTCAGGGTGATATTCATCCATTTATTTATTTAACAAGGATTTATTGAGCCCCCACTATGCACTAGATGGTAGGGATATAGTGATGAGAAAAAGGGACATGATCCCTGTAGTCATGGAGCTCACAAACTGCCCGCTTTTACCTGTGAATTCTGACCCTCAATTCTCGTATTCCATCTGATACTCAGGGCAGCGTCTCAGAGACTGACCCAAGAAATCCTGTGTTGGTACCACCTCCAGGTGGTACACATCTCTTGGCAGACTTCTCAGGGCTAATGTTCACTTGGACCCCTAAACAGTGTCTACTCCAGGCTTCCTTCTGGCAATGCTTTGCTTGATGGTTGAGACACCCTCCTATTGTCTTGTATATCGAGGAAATAAGAACTTGGTTGGGAATGAGTTGAAATAACGTTGGCCCCTGAGCACTAAATTATGAGATCAATTCATGGAGGATCAAAACAAATTTAGACACAGTCACCTACAGGAGACAGATAACCACTGAACTGGTTCATCTAGATCTTTTCTCCTTCCTGCTTCCCTGGCTGTGAGGATGTTTTGAAAGTGCCTGGGATTTGATTTGTAAGGTAAGATGATCAGAGACAAATGCCTTTGGAAGCAGGCACAGCTCCCCAAAGGACTGGAGGCATGTCACGCCACTCAGAGGCCACATGGAGAAGCATGAGAGTCAGTCAGAAGGCAGAAAGATTGAAAGGAAAGTGTGGGTAGAAGTCCTTATTGTGTTTTTTCGTGTAAGGAATGAGAGGGTAGGGTAAGCAGTTAAACTAGTTTCGGATTGGAGAGTTTCAATAATTTTGGTGGCTCTGGAATATAGAGGTGCCCTCTAATTATCTGAAGCCTATACGTGGGATGATATAGGGCCACAGAAATATTGACTGTATATGTGAGAGCTCCGTAAAGGAGGTGGTTGCAGGTATGGGCTCTGGATTAGTAGGTCTGCATATTAAAGCTATGCTCACAAGCAAGTTGTTTGCTATCTCCAGGAATTAGCTAACCCCAGGAGGAGCAGATCCTACCTGGGTCTGTAGGGCCCCAAGACATTAAAGAATCAAAAACTACAGAAAATAAAAGACACAATTAATACAATGATCCCAGTTGGCCAATCGTCTAGTTATCCCCTAGTTCCACTGACTGATTCAAGGGGTGGGCACATCTGTCTTTCCTTCCCTCTTTTTCTTGCTATGAGAGGATGTGCTCCTGCAGCACCCAACAGCCATGGAAAGAAAAATCTGGAAGAAGGAACCTGACACACAAAAAGAGAAACTAGATGGCATTTAAGTCTTCTATGGTAGAGTCAGACAGGCATAGGTTAAAATCTCAGTATTTAAACTTACCACATGTGTGACTAGTTACGTGATCTCAGTTGACAGCAGAAATCTCAGGGTTATGATACAAGTTAAACAGAATTCTTCATAGTTACTCTCACATAGTAAATACTCAACCAGTGCCAAATCTTAGGTGTGATTTAAGAGATTTGATTATTAGCATGTAGGATTTTCTGTGAAGTTAGAGCCCTTCTGGGAGGAATTTCTAGGCCCTTGTGATCTTTCACCATTGCTTTGTGTTTATAGCACCCTTTCAGCATGGGTGAGCTGCCACATACAAAGCACTGAACACTGTGACTACCACATGGTAGGTGCTCTGGAAATGTTGGCTTACCCTTTTGGGGGATCTCCCTCTGATGCTGTTCTGGACAGAGAAGAGCCTGACACATGACAAGGACTCCTCATCTTTGGGGGAATGACTATCTTTGTGGAAGGAAAGTGGCATTGAGCCACCAAAACTCCAAGGCCACCCATGCTTACATTTCTCATTGCACATCCTTTAATACACTGACTTTCTGATTTTTATTTTAAAAAACACCACACCTCCTTGATATCCTTTCCCACTGACCATACAACCTGAGCTCTTCCTCCCAGACAGCCCTAGCTTCACACTCCTGGGAGAGAGGGACTACATACGTACCTTGCACAGATTCAAAATCACCATGCCCGAGTTCTTATAATTCTTCTTCTTGGCTTTGTATTTGGGATTGATGCACTCCCACTGCACCTGTGACAACATCACATGCTCAGGGAGAAGTGGAGTCATTCAGGGAGGCCCAGTCCCCAGGTGCTGCAGCAGATGGATATGAAGGCTGACAAATGGTCTCTGCATGATAACCCTTGCATCCCGAGGGACTGTACAGAGGTATGGCTGAGTGAGACTGACATCAGGTTGCCTAGTTGAATCCCGGTCATACCAATTTCCTGGCATGTGACCCTTAGCAAATTACTTGATTCCTCTATGTCTTAGATATCTCCTCCATAAAATGGAGCTGATAATTGTATCTATCTCAGGATTATTGTGAAGATTTAATTTTTTTTTTTTTTTATTCACAAGAGACACATGGAGAGAGGCAGAGACATAGGCAGAAGGAGAAGCAGGTTCCCTTCAGGGATCCTGATGCGGGACTCAATCCCAGGACCCCAGGATCATGACCTGAGCCAGACATTCAACCACTGAGCCACCCAGTGCCCCAATTATTGTGAAGATTTAATAATTAATCCACATAGTACATTTAAAACAGTACCCAGCACTTTTAAATGCTTTATATTAATAGGGTCATATCAAGCAACAGAGAGAAGGAGACATCTGGAGACACATTCCTAACACAAGTGTTGAGTCTTAGTGCCTGAGAAATAGCTTCAAAGCTTGGAACATTGAGAGACATTGAATGCTGGCTACAGGAAGTTAGTGGGGATGATGATTAGTTTGCATAGAACCTCACTGAGAACTAAAATAATAGAGTGATACATATCACAACAGTGACACAACAGATCTCCCATGGGGCTTCTCTGAGGGATAGTATCAGACCTGCAAGAGTGGCTGAAATTGAGGGAGTGTCTAGTGGAAGAGATATCAACCCTTCCGGCCTACAAGAGACTTCATGTGACAAAACCAACTACAAGTCAAACATCCAAGAGCTACTAAATGCTCCTGCCTACCATTCTAGGGGAGCTGGATCCTTGGATTTCTAGTTAGGAGACAAATTTTCACATACTCTCTCTCTCTGACAGTTAAGAGTATCTGAGAATAAAGGAGTTTCTGAGGCAGATGTGAGTTGGGGTAGACTGATACAGCATTGACTCCCACTGATTCATTCTTCTTAGGGTCCATGCATTTGAGCAGTTCCCTCCCACAATGACAGTGAGCATACTCATGTGACTTGTTTTGGCCAATTGGATATTAGCAAAAGTGATATGAGCAGAGGATTAAAAAGTGCTTGTGCATTGGGGCTTGCCTTCTTCTTGCTGCTAGGGAGTTTTTGCCGCCATGTAGAAAAGCTTAGGCTGATCTGGAGAATAAGAGTACACGGAGAAATGTCCTGGCCATCCCCATTGCTGAGGCATACATGCATGAGTGAGTTCAGTCGGCATCATGTAGAGCAGAGAGGAGCTGCCCTGGGTGAACTCAGCCTATATTGCCAACCCAGGGAACTGTGGGCAAATAATGAAACAACAAATTGTTGTTTCAGCCAGGAAGTTTTGGGGTAATTTGTTCCTCAGCAACAGATAATTGAAAACAATAGTTTCTCAATACTGGGAATTTCCAGTAGGCACTGAGTAACTATGTAAGGGTTGGGAAGAGAGGAATCCTGTACTGTCTAAAGGTCCTCTAAAACTCCTTCCATAAAAGGAAGGAAAGAAAAAGAGGAAGGAAGGAAGGAAGGAAAGAAGGGAGGAAGAAAGGAAGGGAGGGATCTAGGGAGGAAAGAGAGGAAGAAAGAAGAGTCAAATTGAATCTCCAACCTTGGTGTTTTTTAGAGGCCTAATCCTTCCATCTTCATGATGGTTGTCTTTCTTCCCTCACTTAGGCTCTCTTCTCACTTGCTCTCCATGTGGGTAGCATCTGATCAACAAGAATTCTAGCTTGTCTCAAAGTAGATTTAGTATTTTCTGACCAAGCACCCCAAATTCATCAAAACTGAAATTGCCTTTCCCCCAAATATTCCTCTAATGTCACAGTACAAACAAGTAGTGTAGGAATTTCCCTTTCACTTGGAAAGAAAAGATCCAAAATAAACTGTGATGATTCCTTTGTCATTTCTAATAATTTCTATTAACCTCAATTTCTTCAGTCAAGCAGGACATAACGAATGAAACTTTGAATGAGTTAAATTTCAAGTTATATTAAGAATTCTAATGATAATCTATGAAAAGCCTACTCATTTCCATCACAGGCTAAGGTGGATCAGTAGTGGAGGAGGGTTGATGCAGACAGATAAGGGCTCCAAGGAAGCAGGTACTTGGGGCTTTCATGCCTGTTGGGTGGGAAAGGGATGCTGATGAACCAGGTCTAAGTATTTTGCATCTTTCTTGGGATAAAGTTTTCATGTAACTATAGACTATGTGCTTTACATCGACAATCCCACTTAACTCTCTCACAATGCACTTTTAGAGATAAAAGATGGGTCTCAGGTCTTATGGGTGGCAACTGGTAGAGCTGGGATTCACCGCATCAGTCTCCCTCCAAAGCCTGGCCCAGTGACACAGCGCTTCCCCTGGGGGGTCTTACAGGGGCTCTCCTATTTGTTCTTGCAAGTTTCTCTTTTGGCCACCTCAGTCTAAGGCTGTTCATGAAGGCCCCCCAAAATTAATCCAAGCTAATCAAGAATTGACCCTGCAGAACCATGACTCTCACAGGAAGGAGCTTAAAAGAAGATGGTTCCTCGTTTTGTCTCTGTTTCTACTTACTGAGGTTCCTCAGGTTCCCACCTCCTCTATCCTCTCTCCTTATCCTCCATTCTCTTGACATTAACTACCTATTCGTTGGCAGCTCCAAAAATACATCTCCAGGGAGGCCTCTGTTCCAGTTTCCCAAACCCCATTTTTGAACTTTCCTTACAAACTAGACCTCCCTGAAACAAGACTTCCTTACTCAGGAAATGGCACCAACATTTACTCATCTATCCCCCTCATAGCCAAACTCTCAACACATCATGTAGCTCTTGTCTCCAAAATCTACCTTAAATCACTCTGCTTCTCTCCATCTCTGTTATCACTTTTTTACCCTAAGTCATTATCACCTCTTGCCTTGCCTGCAAGTAGCCTCTGACAGATCTGCTTCACTGTCTTCTGTCTCTCTCTCTAATGGATTATCTACACAGTGGCCAGAGGCATTTTTTTAAAAGTTAAAACTAGTCATGTTATTCTCTAGCCAGAACGTCTTCACACCACTGTCCAGTAGAATTTTCTGCAATGATGGAAATATTCTAAATCTGTACCAACCAATATTGAAGCCACTAGTCACATGAGACTATGGAGTACTTGGAGGGTGACTAGTGTGGCTGAGGAATTGAAATTGAAACTTAATTTTAATTAATTAAGACTAAAACACTCACATGTAGCTAGTGGCTCCTGTCCTAGCACAAAGCTGTCTCTCATCACTTTTAGAAGAAAATCCAAACTCCTTTCTTCAAACTATTAGAATGTGCTTTTTCTGGCCCCTGCCTTTGTCTTTGACCACATTTCATCCACTCTCTCTGCTCCAAATATACTGGTCTCTTTCCATATCCTTAATCACACCAAGCTCTTTCCTCCCTCAGGACTTTATAATGCTATTCCCTCAGCCTACATGCTTGTCCCTTGCTTGTTACATGGTTGGCTTCTTCTCATCTTTAAGGGACTACAACTTAAATGCTGCCTTTTTAGATTATCTTCCCAGTACCATACCTTTATACTAAACTTGTTCAGTTTTTTATAGCATTTGTCACAGGCTGTAACTACATCTTAATTTTCTGTTTGATTCATGTTTATATTTTACTCTGATCCACAGTCATGACACACCTAGAGCTTGGCACTTAGTTCCATAATAAATACTAGTAGAATCAATAAATAAGAGAACATTTCCCACAGTGCAAATGTGCCCAAAAGGGGCTGAATGATTGGACTAAATAAAATCTTTCTGGTATCTCAGTGATACAGAAAAGTACATAGCATAGCAAAGATTCATTTCCTCAGTGGGACTTAAAGATTCATGTCTGTTTGTTTGAAAGCATCAGACTTTGGTGTTCTTCAGTTATAATACATGCTATAATTTTACTTTTAATACCCTCTCAGGAACCTAAAGATGAAATTTTCCCCCATTTATTGATTTGGCTATTTCTGCTTATAGAGGAAAACAGGACACAACTTTGTGAAACTTTTTAAACTCTAATACATGGTATCAATAACTCATTGATTTATTAGCTCACTAGGGCCTGGTTCAACAGAGCAACCACTTCTCTGACTATCTTGTTATCCTGGGTGAAACTTCACTTATAATTTAGTGTTGGCTTTTTGTTTTTAAGATTTTATTTATTTATTTGAGAGAGAGGGGGAGAGAGAGACGAGAGAGGGAGAGAGCATGAGACACTGGCAGAGGGAGATGGAGAAGCAGACTCCCCACTGAGCAGGCAGCCTGATTGCAGGACCACATGGGATAGAGTCAAATCCCTGGGATCATGACCTAAGCCGAAAGCAGATGCTTAACAGACTGAGCCACCCAGGTGTCCCAATTTAGTGTTGGTTTTGACTGTGGCCCTGAAACTCTGCATGCCTGCTTGTGGTAGAGGTCTCTCCATGTTTCACACCTTGCTTGCAATACTAGATATTTAATAGAGCATATATGATAGGTTCTGTGGGAGCTATGTAGAAAGTTGTCCTTGATTTTCTAGACCAATTATAAGTACTTGAACAATGGTCTGATTCAGATTAAGCTTCCAGTTCTAAAGAATGTTAGTTTATTCCCATTAAGCCTAGGTATATTTTGACCTTATATCTGAAAGAAGAGACCTGAAAAATGAGTTGTGACATCCTCTGTTATCAGCATTTCTTTTTTTTTTTTTTGTCTTTTAAGATTTTATTTATTTATTCATGACAGACACAGAGAGAGAGGCAGAAACAGAAGCAGGCTCCATGCAGGGAGCCCTATGTGGGACTCAATTCTGGGACTCCAGGACCATGCCCTGAGCCAAAGGCCGATAACTGCTGAGCCACCCAGGAATCCCTGTTATCAGCATTTCTGAGAGGGCCAGGTATAGGATCTTATCTCTAAGAGAAAGAGCTTTCTCAAAGCCACTGAATGCTCAGCTGTCACTCTTTTCCCAGAGTAAGAATGTCAGGTATTTTGGTTTGAGTTCCCTTGAGACAAAGATTTAAGTGTTAAGTAGTTCATTTAGGAGGCAATACCAGGAAGCACCAACCGAGGAGTGGGGAGTTGAGAGGCAGAGGCTGCCACAGAGGTGTGCAAATCGGTCACTGTGGACAACCAGGGCTCATTGCTGCTGGGAAACTCTAGAAAACTGCATAGAACATGCACTAAGAATTCTGCACCCTGCAGGGTCAAGAGAGCTGGGGTATTTATACTTCAACCCCTATTAGTTACTTGTTGAGGGCTGCTCCCTGGAAGGAGCCTGATGCAGGACTTGATCTCAGGACCCTAGGACCACAACCTGAGCCAAAAACAGATGCTCAACCACTGAACTACCCAGGTGCCCCATCACCTTCATTTTTTAAGTGAGAAAACTGAGGCATAGAGAGGTGAAGTCACTTGTCCAAGGCTACACAGCTAAAGGAAATTAGAAACATTCTCATCTGACCTCTGTTTTACTGATAGAGAAGCTGTACCACACTAGAGCAGTGTCTTCTGCAAGGTCACACTAGTTGCTTTGGGTTAAGTTAGTACGAGAATCTAAATACTCAAATCTCACCATGCTCCCTACTCATTACATTAAATCAAATATTGATATCTCCTCTCTAGGTGCTCCATGTGTAGTGGGTGCTCAGGATGCATCATGAGAGAAGTGTCTGGGGGAAATGCCATGTGTGGTTTAGCACCTACCTGTTTCCCTTCCATTGCTCCCCTCATCTCCTTGAATGTTGAGGTGAATTCTCCAATGAAGTCGTGTTTGCCGTTGGAGTCCCAGTCCCATACTATGCACTGCAAGAGAAAGAAGTATCGTTTTGTTTTTTGTTTTTTTTTAAATTAAGAATGCATCCACAGTAGCTGAAGGCAGTGCAAACTTTATGAGGAAGAACTGATAAGAGATGCCTAGTCTTGAACAAAAGCCCAGCACTCTAGGATTGTGGCATGTGGAATGTAGTATGCCCTTGGTTTCTATAATTTTTTAAGTAGATTTTTAATATTAATTCCAGTGTAGTTAACATACAGCGTTATATTAGTTTCAGGTGTACAATATAGCAATCAACACTTCTATACATGACTCAGTGTTCATCATGATAGATGTACTCTTAATCCCCTTCATCTATTTCACCTATCCCGATCCCTACCTCCTGCCCTATGGTAAGCATCAGTTTGTTCTCTACAGCTAAGAGTCTGTTTCTTGCTTTCTCTCTCTCTTTCCCTCTTTGCTTCTTTGTTTTGTTTATTAAATTCCACATATGAGTGACATCATACGGTATTTGTCTTTCTCTGACTTATTTCATTTAGTATTATACTCTCTACATCCATCTATGTTGTTGCAAGTGGTAAGAGCTCATTCCCAGTGATTTCTGGAGTCTTTACTTAGCCTTATTGCCACAATCTCAAACTAGTCACTGTGATTCAACAGTGACGAATAATCTGTCCATTTTTCCAGATAAGGTTAACAGGACCAAAAGGATATGAGTGACTCACCAAAGGACCATCTAGTGAATGGGAACCTGGGATGTGAAGGCAGATGTCCTAACTCCACTTCCAGTGTTTTCTACATAGCAAAGCCTCCCTGGTCTACAGGTGGAAACGCATGCCTGACTCCATTATCTGTAGCTCATGTTTAATGATTTGAACAGGACCATATTAGTCACATTTTCTTTTTTTATTTTATTTTTTTCTGAAGGCAAAAGGGCAATGCTAACAATAATGAGTAAGAAGGCAAATAAGTGAAGTCTTTAACTGTACCCATATGGAAAACAGTGACAGATAAGTCACACAGGTAAATATCAGGCACCCCTCACACATGAGATGGTTGCTTCTAACATGAGGGCTCTTTCTAACAATATTAAGGCTAAATTCTGGGCTCCCAACCAACACTCTGTAGAGTGACTCAGATTAAATCAGTAGCCATCATTCTGTTTGGTTACATATTCTTAGGCAAAGAAGGAGTTCTGCATTTTGTTTCCAGGGTAGAGGTTGTGGAGTAGGGTCTCAGGCACTGTGGATATAACTTCTAGATCTTAAGCTAGTGATTTGCGCTGAGGAAGTCTCAGATCTCAAATAAGACCAAGGCAGCAAAGGAGAACTTTTACTGCAAAGTTTCCTCTGGAACATTTGGGTTCTAAGAGGTGGCCTGGTCCTTCCTCAGGATGCAGATCCCATTGGCCAGTCCTGTCTGAAAAACCTGACTTGAATCTATTCTCTGATCCCGTGAGATGACCCAGACCTAAAATGAAATGTGTCCAAAATGAAACATGATTTCCTCCGTGAATTCATTCCTGCTCGTTTATTTTCTGCCATGGTGAATTTTACCAACACTCATCCAGTTGCTACAAGGAGAAAACTGAGTGTCATTCCTGATATTCCACTCTCCCTTGCTCCCACATCAACTCCAGTGCATTCTATCTCCCAACTATGTTTGGACACCAACACTGTCACCTGCATTACCAGTCTGGTCTCCTTACTCTCCCCAGTGTGTCCCCCCTCCCCCCCACCATCCATAATCCACCAGTCAGGCTCATTTCCTGCTTAAAATCAAAATGCTTATAGGCTAACTAAGGTCTTCTAAGGGCTTTCATGATCTGACTTCCTGTATATCCCCAAATTCACCCTTTATGATCCACGTGTACAGTATTTTAAATACTGTAAAATGAATTAAACATTTTAATATGAAGTTGCTTGGAATGAAAAGCATTTGCTAAGAAGTATTTGCAAAGAACTTTTTTGAGGCATCTGTTTTTTTTGTTTTTTAAAGATATTTATTTGAGACAGAGAGTGTGCAAGAGAGAGAGAGCATGAGTGGGGAGGAGGGAAGGGGTGGAGCAGAGAGAGAGGGAGAAGCAGGGTCCCTGCTGAGCAGGGAGCCCAATGCAGGGCTTGATTCCAGGACCCTAAGATCATGACCTGAGCCAAAGGTAGACACTTAACCAACTGAGCCACCCAGAAGCCCCCTTTTTTGAGGCATCTTGGAAAAAAACAAATTTCTCAACTTTTGCTTTCTCTTTCAATATGGAGGCCATGGTAGATAATTCTTCTGCATGGAAAACATTCATAAGTCCTTTGGCTATGGAGGAGATTATCTTAGAATAAATCAAAATGGAAGAGGTTAAAACAAAGGGAGCTCAACTGCTCTGCTGAATAAAGTAATGTCAGGTTGAGTTTTCCCTTTGCAACTAGAGACATAGACATAGGACCCAGGGGTGTGGGTTGAGAAGAAGTTTGGTAAGGATTCATCAGAGGGCTGAAGACAGACCTGACATTGGAGCAGGAGGAGGTAGAGACAAGTAAGGAACTTTGAAAATGGTGAGGTCTAAATTTCAAGGTTAGGTTGTTTGGATATCTCTCCCCTCATGTGTCCTCTCTACTTCCTCCTCTCCTGTTATCCCTGAGACTCTAGTAAATCTGCCACCCATATCATTATGCTGGTGGTGACTTGGAGAATAAAGGTGAGGGGCTGTGTCCATGTTTTGGGACAAGTAGACCAGAGAGCGCTGTGATATGTCCCATAGGGATTGCAGACTGAGGGGAACAGGGCTGTGGAGGGAGAGCAAGACAGATTACTCCTAGGAATGGAACCCACAGAAACCCTGGTGAGGGTATCAACTTCCACAGTACATGGAGTTAGAACTCAAGATATCTTATCTAGATTTTGAAAGAATCTTTGGCTCCAGGAAGTTGGAGAATTACAATTAACATTCAGCTGAAACCATGCAATTTACACTAACTTTTTGGTCACTACATGTTTACTCCATTGATAGATGCTAAAAGTAAACTACTGATTGTATCTGTTACGTGAATCTGAGTCTCTAAGTGAGAGAAATGCACAGCAGAGTCCCCGGATGACCCAGGATGGACATTTGTATCTACAAGAAATAAATCACCGCTGTTGTCAGCCACTGAGATTGCCACAGCATAACTCAGTCTGAGAACCATTTAAGTACTTAAAGTGCTGTCGTAGGGAAAGGTATTTCAATTTACTTTGTTGGACTCCAAAAGAAGGAAAACAATTTTGTAGGAACGTTACAAAGAAGTAACAAATAAAAGAATTTCTCAGGAATTAAACTGTCCAGAAATAAAGTTAACTGTTTGTGTAAGAGTGAGTGTTTTATTGTTGGAAATGTTTAAGAAGAAACTGGAAGACTATGCCCAAAAAATGTGGTAGAGAGAGTCAAGCAGAGAATGTTATAGAGGATTTGGTGGGATATTCTTTGCGTTTTCTTCTAACTCGGAGATGCTAAGATTAGTTGGACTTGTATAGATTGAAAAATAATGTCAATGAAAGGCTTAGCTCTTTCTGGTTGAAATGCTAAGCAATGTGATGTATGTAGGAGTGATGAGAACCCCCTTTTTCATTCAGAGTAGGACAAAGTCCTATCTGATTTATTACAATGAAGAGTGGAACCAATCAATGATTCATCCATTTGGAAAAATCGCTCAGACTGTGCATTGTACATACCACATTGTTGAACACTGTCAGTTGATCTGTGGTTACTACAACCAGGTGTTTTTCTCCTTGCTTGCCAGCCCCTCCTTACTGACTCTCCCACCTTACACAGGTATGACCTGGGCCTGGACACAGAAAGAAAGAAGGGTAGTCCTTGGGCCCCTGTCTTTACAGCTCTTAACTCTGCCTGGTAGTGAATACAGCCGTGGGACACCTGAGACTGACACTCAGATACTCTTCTACCTTGAGGAGCAGATAAAAAGGCAGAGGGCAGAAACACATGAGAGGAAAGAAGTGAAGCAGCCATTTAAATTCTTTTCTGCCTTGGGAAAGAGGTTGCATCCCCTTCTTCCTGCCTCCCTGGTCATAGTAGAATATAGAAAAAGCAAGAGGGGATGCACACAGTACTTCAGTTTGTCACAGAATCTTAGGCAAAGACTACGTCACTCCTTTTTTGTCCTCCCTTAGGTTCCCTGTCATGCTGTGGTTAGTTACTTTCCCTCCTTCCACCTGCCATCTGCAAAATTCAGGACATTTGTAATGTGCCATCTCTCAGGGGCAGAAAAGGAGTGACCACTAACCTCCATGGGCTACAGGGTGAGTCAGGTTTGACAGGACTCTAGTCCTGGCCTCCCAGGGGCAGGCCCTGCCGCTTACATGGGCTCTGCTTCTTCGATTGGCTAGCATTTCTCATATGGCAGACGCAGAAATCTGTTTTGACCTATCTCAGAAGGGACCCTAAAGGAAGGAAGACACTGAAGCAGAAAAACAAAAACACTCTTCCTGTCTCTCCCTGCCACAGAGCTGGCTTGTGACAGCTCTGATGCGGTTGGGAGAGGAATGCATCTGGGTGAAAAGTAAACAGATCAACTGCCCTGTAGAAAAACTGAGACCGAGGCAGGGTTCTTGGTGTGAATCAATAAGGAAGCCTTGACAGATCTGTGAGAGATCAGCAGCTGGAGACTCTCCAGGAGCCAGAAAGCTTCTCAAGTCCCTGTATCCCACAGTGGAGTTTAGGATGCAATCTTATGATGTCTGAGGTCCACAGACATCCAAGCAACTCCCTCATTTTACAAAGAAGGAAATGGTGGCTAAAAAGTGAAGTGGCTTCTTTGAGTTCACCCAGTGCAGGGCTGGGACTAAAATCCAGGTTTCCCAGCTCCCTGATTTCCCAGCTGCCACGTGAATAGCAAATTATAGTAATTAAAACATATATAGTGCTTACTGTATACCAGACATTGTCCTGAGCACTTTGTTTTATGTATAAAATATACATCTCTCAACTCATTTAATCCCTGCAACAATTTATTGTTATGCTCATTTTATGGATGAGGAAACAGAGGCACAGAGAGGTAAAGTAAGTTTCCCAAGACCACCCGGCTAACACTAGATAATTTTTGAACTAAAAGAAGTTCATAACTTGTCTTAACTGACCATCTTTTATGAACCTATGCCCCTTGGTTTATGGTCTTTAATCCTTTACGACAACCTTGAAATATCAGTATTATTATTACCATTCACAGGTAATTGTCATTCACAGGCTTAGAGAGATTAAGTGACTTGACTGGACACCTAGAGAGTGACGAAGATGAGTCTGAATCCAGGTTTCTGGTGCCAAAGCTGATACGTTTTTTGTTATCCCATACAGCCTCTTAATGGAAGCAGAAATTCATAGTTGAGGTCTTCTTAGTTTGCTCTGTATAAAAAACCCCATTCTGTGATTGAAACTATAAACTACTAGGATTCTCTGAAGATCAATGAACACACCAAGCAACAGAGAGAACCTGTTCACTATTTCCATGCAAGAGGCTGCACAGACAGCCGCACATGCATGGTCTCTGGGGTCTTTAGCTCTGCCTGTGAAATGCATGGATAGATGTCTTGAGAGTTTTCATTACTCCATCCTGTTCTTATCTTACATTTGTATGGAACCCATTATAAGAAAGGTATGCCAACTTACTGTTCATTAGCCTTTTGTGATGGTCACTTTTACATGTCAACTTGGCTAGGCTACAGTCCTGTTATTTAATCAAACACTAATCTAGGTTTGCAGTGAAATTATTTTATAGACACAGTTGATCAGTTCATAATCAGTTGACTTTAAAATGGGAATTTTGTGGTTCCTTATGAATTTTAGGATCATGTTTCTATTTCTGTTAAAACAACGATAACAAAACACCACTGGGATTTTGATGGAGTTAACACTGAATCTATAGACCGCTTGGAGGAGTATGGGTATTTTGAACCATATTAAGTCTTCCAACACATGAACATGGTATGTCTTTCCATTTATTTGTGTCTCCTTTAATTTCATCAGTGTTTTATAGTTTCCAATGTGCATTCTTTTGCCTTCTTGGTTAAGTTTATTCCTAAGTATTTTATTATTTTTGATGCTATTGTAAGTGGGACTGTTTTCTTTTCTAAATTCAATTAGCCAACATATTGTATATCATTAGTTTCAGAGGGACTGTTTTCTTAATTTCCTTTTTGGATGGTTCATTATCAGTGTATAGAAACACAACTGACTTTTGTATGTTGATTTTGTATCCTATAAGTTTACTGAATTTGTGTATTCTAATAGTTCTTTTTGGTGGAGTCTATGGGGTTTTCTACATATAGGAATCATGTCACTTGCAACCAGATCATTTTACTTCTTCTTTTCCAATTTATATTTATTTTCTTTCTTTCTTTTTTCTTTCCTAATTGCTCTGGCTATGATTTCTAGTACTGTATTGAATAAAAGTGGCAAAAGTGGGCATCCTTATCTTGTTCCTGATCTTAAAGGAAAAGCTTTCCATTTTTCACCATTATGATGTTATCTGTGGGCTTGTCATATATGTCCTTTGTCATTTTGGAGATATATTCCTTTATACCTAGTTTGTTGAGCATTTTATTATGAAACAGTGTTGAATTCTGTCAACCCAGAATAGCCAAAGCAACCTTAAAAAAGAACAAAATGGGGATCCCTGGGTGGCGCAGCGGTTTGGCGCCTGCCTTTGGCCCGGGGCGTGATCCTGGAGACCCGGGATCGAATCCCACGTCGGGCTCCTGGTGCATGGAGCCTGCTTTTCCCTCTGCCTGTGTCTCTGCCTCTCTCTCTCCCTCTGTGACTATCATAAAAAAAAAAAAAAAAGAAAAGAACAAAATGGGACACATCTTACTTGTAATTCCAAAATATATCACAAAGCTACAGTGATTAAAACAGCATGAAATTGGCATAAAGACAAACCTGTAGGCTAATGAGACAGAACAGAAAGCTCAGAAATAAATTCACACATGTATGGTCAACCAATTTTGGACAAAGGTGTCAAGAATGTATAACGAAGAATAGTCTCTTCAACAAGTGACATTGGGAAAACTGGATATCCAAATGGAAAGAAGGAAAGAGAGAGAGAGAGAAAAACTAGGTCCCCATATTTTCTACACACAAAAATCAACTCAAAATGGATTAAGGATTTAAGCATAAGAACTGAAACTGTTAAAACTACTACAAGAAAACATGGGAGAAAGCCTTCTTGACATTGTTCTTGGTAATGATTTCTTGGCTATGAGACCAAAAGCATAGGCAGCAAAACCAAAAGTAGACAAGTGGCATTATGTCAAACTAAAAAGTCCCTATTCAGAAAAAGAATCAACAAATGAAAAGGTATCTTATTAAATGAGAGAAAATATTTGCAAACTATGTATCTGATAAGGGGTTAATTTCCAAAATATACAAGGAATGCCTACAACTCAACAGCAAAAATTCAATAGTCCAATTAAAAAAAAAAAAAAAGGACAAATGTCCCGAGTAGACATTTCTCCAAAGAAGATATAAAAATGGCCAACAGGTATATGAAATGATGCTCAACATCATTAATTATCGGGGAATGCAAATCAGAACTACAATGAGATATCACCTCACATCTGTTAGGATGGTTATTATTTTAAAAAACACAAGAAAAAAATAACAATTGTTGAAAAGGATGTGGAGAAACTGGTGTTTTTGTACACTGTTGGTGGGATTGTTCAATGGTGTAGTAGTATGGAAAACAATTTTAAGGTTTCTTAAACAATTAAAAGTATAAGTATTGTATGATCTAGCAATTCCATTTCTGGGTATACATCCAAAAGAATTGAAGTCAGTATCTCAAATATATCTGCACTCCTGTGTTCAGTGCAGCATTATTTCATAATAGCTAAGATATGGAAACAACCCAAGTGTCCACAGACAGATGAATGAGAAAGAAAATGTGACATACACGCACAAACACAGAGGAATATTATTCAGCCTTTAAAAAGAAGGAAATCTTGATATTTGTGACAACATGGATGGACACTATGCTAAGTGAAATAAGCTAGTCACAGAAAGATAAATATGGCTTGATTCTACTTTTATGAGGTATCTATAGGACTCAAACTCATAAAACAGAGAATACAAAAGTAGTTTCTAGGGGCTCGGGGGTGGGGGAATCAAGAAGGTGTTGTTTCATGGTTATAAAGCTTCAGTTGGGCTAGATGAATAAGTTCTAGGTATCTGCTGTAAAAAATAGTGCTTATAGTTAACAATATGGTATTGTGTACTTCAAGACTTGTTGAAAGAATTGATCTCATGTAAAGTGTTTTTGCAACAAAGGATAGAGAGCATATTGGGAGGTGTTGGATATGTCTATCAGTTTAATTGTGGTGATGGTATCATGGATGTTTGCATATGTCTGAATTCATCAAATTGCATACATTAAGTATGTATAGTTCTTTTCATACCTATTACATGTCAATAAAGCTGTTAAAAAACAAAGTGAAGGAGATTTTCCTTGATAATCTGGGTGGGCCTGATACAATCATTTGAAAGGCCTTAAGAGCAGAATTGAGGTTTTGTTGTGGAAGAAGAAATTCTGCCTTTGGACTGTAACTCCAGCTTATGCCTAGGAGTTCCAGCTTGCCCTTCCTGATGGCCTGCTCTAGGCTCTAGGGATTTCAGACTTGTCCAGTCACCCCAACCACGTAAGCCAATTTCTTCCAATAAATCTCTTAAAATATATCTCTCACCAGTTCTGTTTCTCTGGTTAACCATGACTGGTGCACTTTTCTTCACCTCCTCCCTTGCATTCATGTACCCACACTTAGAAATGAGTTTTCAGTGGTCTTCCCATACTGAGATGCCAACATTTATTAAACATGTACTTTGTCCCAGGCATTTTTCTAAGCACTTCACATAGTCAAACTCATTTAACCTTCACAGTAACCCTACTACTGAAGAGCATTGTCTAACGTGTGGCTGACTTTGACATCAGAGTTCTCAGGGTTAGAATCTGATCCAGTTCCTGGTGGGGATGGGTGAGCTGTCCAAACTGTGATCATAAAACTATAACTGCCATTGATCACTGCACAATTCTCATGGGCAAAAGAAATCTGTTCTTCCCTTGACTTCTCAAATTTTAATTTTTTATAAGCTCTGTCAATTTGTCATTTGTTCAGGTAAAGCAGAATTTGCTGTCAAGTTTCTCCTGGCTCCCTAGTCACACCATCCCCTAAGCTTTCACCTTATATCTGCTTCAACATCTCTGAATACATGGTCATCACTGGCCTATATCCACGACTTGAAGGAAACCCCTGAGCACTCAGATTTTTATCAGGGTTTAGCACAATTCCTGGGAACAAGTAAAAACTTGGATAAATATTTGATAAATGAATGAAAAAGCTCTCTCTCCCTGAGTCAAATTGATGGCAGTTCTCTGAATGTTTTGTCCTGTCTACACACTGCAAAGGGAAAGGAAGGTGTTGCTATCATCATGTTATTTTTTACGAAATGAGACAATTGAACTGGATAATAAGCTTTGGTGATTGTAGAGATGGGTGTAGGGATGCAAAAATGGGATATGGACATAATTTAATGATTGCAGTCACAGTTGCTAGGGGCTGGGAAGTAGGAGAGCTAAGTTCTAGTCTGAGCTCTGCAGGTAGTGCTGTGTGACCTCGGGAAGGCTTCTCAACCTCTGTGCCTTGGTTTCCTTCTCTATAAAGTGGGTGTTTGGGGAATGAGAATTGCAACAAATGTTCTGTGAGGTCCCTTTCAGATCCAGAATTCCCTAATTACATGGCATTGCATCTTTATTCCTTTTTCAGCTTTCTGTTCCAAAGTCTGAGACTATTATATTAAAGCAATACAATTCTTAATTATTAATACATGGTTAATGTAGCAATACTCCCTTTGTTCTCTTTTGTTAGGTATAATAATACACTTTTGAGAGCTAAAAGTCCATTGTTCATTGTCTCATGGTGATCCTCACAAAAGCTCTCCCTTCCCCAAGAAAAAGGTTCATTTTTACAGATGATCCTAAAATATAATAAAGCAATGAAAGGCGGCTTATTCCCAAGTGCAGAACTAGCATGAGTTGAATGAGGCTATGAACCTGCCTTTATTTCTCTACATCCAGGGCCCTCGTCATACCACATAGCTTCACAATATACTCCTGCCAGGTACCTTTCCAATGGAAAAGCTTTTTTAACCTTTCCTTTCCTTAAAAATTTTTTTTAAAGATTTTATTTATTTATTCATGAGAGACACACACAGAGAGAATGAGAGAGAGAGAGAGAGAGAGAGAATGAGAGGCAGAGACACAGGCAGAGGGAGAAGCAGACTCCATGCACCGGGAGCCTGTTAAGGGACTTGATCCCGGGATCCTGGGATCATGACCTGAGCTGAAGGCAGACGCTCAACTGCTGAGCCACCCAGGCATCCTTTAAATTTTTTTAAAAATAATCAATTACTTCATGATATCTGACCGACCTCAGGGAAGAATACACTTATATACATTTTTAATGTTCTCTTTGATAATAAGAACTCTTCAAAATTGCCCAGAATGATTAATCTTCAGAGGGGTCTTACTGGGTTCATTTGAAGGTGGAATTTTAAACTGAGACCATCAAAATTAAATGCTAACAATGTACGAACCAAACTGTGTTCTCGCTTCACTCAGTCTAGACCAGTTTTCTAACCATAGCTTTTATTTTACTTATTTTATTTTTTTAAGATTTATTTATTTATTTATGATAGACATAGAGAGAGAGAGAGAGAGAGAGAGAGGCAGAGACACAGGAGGAAAGAGAAGCAGGCTCTATGCCGGGAGCCCGACGTGGGACTCGATCCCGGGACTCCAGGATCATGCCCTGGGCCAAAGGCAGGCACCAAACTGCTGAGCCACCCAGGGATCCCTAACCATAGTTTTTAGAAAATCAGGAAATATTCTATCACTTTGAGGAGATTTTAGGCAAATACATACAATCATATTTCAGGACAGCCATGATTAGGAATTTGTGAGAATTTCATCCATAATTTAGTATTTGGGATCACTTCTTTTTTGTAAAAATACAATGACAACCCTTAACACAAAATTGGTTTAGTGGTTTATACAGCACTCTAATAATCTACAAAAAGGATATCAAACACATATTTGTTTATTTGATAGTTGTGACTTGGGCATAGGCAGACCTTGGCTGAGCGTGTCCATGGGGAGAGGATCCAAGCTCCCTTGATTATCTTTTAATTACTTTACTGTGATTGCTCATTGCAGATCTGGCAATAACCATTTGATATTGACCCAGCTGTTAGGACAAGAATTAAGAATTAAAAGTAGCTGCTCCATTATGACATGAATACTCTGATTTGGACTTCTGTGTTTTGGGGGGCAGAGTGCCACGTTGAGTAAAGACAGAGGGCTTCAGAGTAGAACTGAGACTGAAGCTGGATTCAGTTAGATGGTTATATGCATGATCTAGATGGAGGGGAGAGTTTCTCAAATGAACACGTAGTTAAAGCTCCAGAAGTGACAGGCAGAGCTGAGGCCTCGACTATGTCCATCTCTGAGAGCTACCTTTGCTGGAACGGTAGGCAGGACTAGTGGAAATCTGTCCATATGACAGCCCAAGTATCTTCTGAGGGACTCTAAGGTGAGGAGAGAGAGTAGGCTGACAAAATGGGTCCAGGAACAAAGAATTGGATTTTACAGGAGTGGGGCAAGGCTAGTAGTCTGGTGACAATCACTCAGGTTTTTCCACAGGCCTTGCCCCCATGGATTCATGTCTGAGTTCTAGGGAGGGGGTTTTCAGTAGGCCAAGAGAACAGAGAGAATGGTTTTGATGCACTGAGAATCTCAGAAGACAGTCCCAGGGACTCAGATGCACTTCCATGCAGTACAGGCGTTGTTTGGGGGCTGAGGGAGGAGGGATGGTGGGGGCAGCAGTAGCAGGAATGTCTGGACACCTTAGAGGGCACAGCATTGGTATTGACACACTAAGGCATCTGTGCACCAAGTAGCAGCAGCAGAGAGAAAATTGTGCTGGAATCTTTGGGCTCCATGGAATATGATCCCCCTTGCCTTGGGATTAATACTTCTGATACAATGAAAGTGGAGGAGGGCCCTCAGCTGGCTTCAGGTGTAGCAGAAGCAGGAGAAAATGCACAAAAGAGGGTGGAGGGCGGGGCAGACCAGATGGCTTTTGGAGACCCGGGATCGAGTCCCACATCAGGCTCCCTGCATGGCTCCTGCCTCTCCCTCTGCCTGTGTCTCTGCCTCTCTCCCTCTCTCTGTGTCTCTCATGGATAAATAAATAAAATCTTTAATTCCAGCGGACCCTGTAAATGAGGCTGTGCATAGTCATCTACCATCTGTTTTTCCCTGCCTGGCCTGCCCTCACTCACTGATCCCCACCTCAAGCGGAAACACAGAGCATCTGGGACGTGAATTTTAGATGTAGTGGGGGAGTGCTCTGTGTTCCTTTTCAGTACTGTATGTCCAGAATGACAGGACTTCCTCTAATCCTGAAACTCAGACCAGGTGCTTGGTGGGAGGAATATCCCAAAGCATGAGTTCCCCTTGTAGACTCCGGTCAGCGCCATTTAACTCAATCTGCTTTTCTGGTTCTAGACTCTCTTGCTGTCATCTGCTGCTTTTTCTTCCAAATCTGCTCTCAATTTATACTTTGCATTTGTCTCATTACATTTCTAGTAACCAGATCAAACTGTCTTTTCCAAAATTAGAGATTTGTTAAAGATGTTATTACCTCCAGGGAGGGAATACCTTGACCTTGGGGTCAATGTGCTAGTGGTTTGATAATGGTAGAAATAGCAGCACTCTTGGAGTCATTCGTAATTTAATTCAAATGTCTTCCCTTTCATTGGGCAAGTGTGTAATCATCCCCAAATCACTTTGCCTTTTTTCTATCCAGTTTATTCATCTGTAAGGTAGGGATGATAATTCCTCTCTACTCTCTAGGTTGTTATAAGAATTTATTTGACACATATATATTCTTTCTTTATCACCTACCATGGACTAGAAATTGTGCTGGCAATGGGTATAAAGAGATGAAAGACATATCTCCTGCCCTCAAGATGCTCACAGTTTAGTGCAGGTGATGCACTTGCAAATACATAATAGTTTCACAGAGTGGACATGGCAAAACCAGAGGGTTGTGCCACAGGCTGTCACTGTAACAGTCAGGAAGGCTTCCAAGAGCAAATAAGAAAATAGCACCTGCTAAGTGGCATTTACAAGTATAAGAGCTCTTTAATTTATTTATACATAAGGATAAATGGCTAAAAACAGATCCTTTTATGAGCACAAAGTAAGGACAGATAGAGCAGAAGAGCACTCTGGGTGCCTACAGGGACAACTGGAGGACACAGAGCTACTTTCTCCTTCCTCTTGCTTACCCTTGAGACTGCACAGGACTGGAATGCAATCTGCCCAGGTAAATCTCTTGTCTCCCACATGTTATGTGCTCCAGAGACACTGTAAGCGTCTCAGAGCAATTCCCTGCAGGAACTTGTTCTATGCCATGCTGAATGCTCCAGGATATGATGTTGGAGATGTGGTGGTGAAAAGGACAGATTTGAGAAGGCACAGAGGTGGGTCCTGGCCTGGCCTCTGATGTTAACCAACTATGAGACATTAAGCAGGTCATTCTACCTCTCTGGGCCTCAGTCCTCTTCTGCAAAATGACTGGCTTGCATTAAAGGAATGATGATAAGAAAATGTTATGCCTAAGGATTAGTATGCCTAAGGACAGCTTGTTAAGTTTCAGATTCCCAGGCCCTAACTGAAATTTTTGACTCACTTTTCTGGGGAGGGTCCCAAGAATCTGCCGTTGAAACAAGCAACTTACCAGTTTGTATGCATTTGGTCTCTAGACACACTTAAAAAACAATAGATAGAAAATCCAGGAGTCTAGGACAAATGGCAATAATCACATTTATATCCTGGCTCACACTGGCTTCTTCAATCCAATAAGAAACTTGACCACAAACAGAAAACAACATTCAAGGGCCATCCTGACTCCGTAGTGATCGTGCAATGCAGCACTGTCTAAGCAGACAAGCAACATCCTCAAATGTTATACTCATGAAAGTGGGACTGAGAAATTCCCAGGAGGGAAGGGCGATGTACACGTTGGTTTTATCTTGAGTTCACACAGCTCTTCTTCTGGCCTGCGGCCAATCCCTGAGACATCCCACAACGAAGTATGTCACTCTTGGAAGCTTTCATTGGAGATTTATGGCTTTGGGAGGCTTGGTTAATTCAGATAAGCTTCAGAGGCTCCCAAATGCTTGTCCAAACCTCTTTAACTTCACACCTCGCTACTCTTTAGGAAGATTGAAGCTCCCATGGTTGTGTGGGCAAAGTGAAGAGGCAGGCTTTGACAGTGACTTATGCCTCAAGCTTTCAGCAAGAGCTCTATCTTCATGATCAAAGTCACTCTGAATTGGTTCAACCTGTACCACTCTTTTCTACCAATTTTACAGGTGTAAGATCTATCTGAGAAACTGATATTCAATCAAGGGCTGATGGGTGTTGGACTCAGGAAACTTCCTTATGTGAATTGCAAATATGAACACAATCTCTACTCAATGCATGTATATTCAATGATATAAGTCAGACCAGTAGGCTGTTGGGGTATGATGTATACTATCCTTAACATATAATGAAGTATGGTTCTCCTTGAGGAGTTCTGAAACTATAAGGGCCTCTTCCGTACTCCCCCTGGCTCCCAGTCTCTCTGTCTCTCTTCTACGTCTTTACCTCCTCTGTATATTTTCTGAAACCTATTGCAGATGAATCTGATATATTTGACAAAAGGAGATTGAAAAAGTGACTATGGATTTTGTTTTTCCATTTCATTATTTTTTTTCCATTCATTATCACACCTTTATTGAGTATCTACACTGGCAAGAAATAAGCTAGGTGTAATACATAAAGCAATGAATAGTAAAGATAGAAGAATTAATTTTTACTCACATAAAGCTTACAGCCTAGTCATAAAAACAGACATTAATTACATATGAGAAAAGTGAAAATTAAGGACTCAACTGGGTAAATGAATGAGTGAATAAAAAGAACATGTGAATCCCATCTTTTATACAAGAATCCTGGAGCACTTTTCACAAATGGTAAATAGCAATTCCCTCCCAGTGCTTGGAGGATCTGTAGGAACTGATACTGAAATTAGAATTTAGATTAGGTATATAATCTATTTCATTTAGAATTTAGATTAGTTATATAATCTCTAACTTCATAACTTTATCACTTCAGAGTTGTAAGACAGAAAGGCCATTCCAGGGCTCAAGAATCTGAGACACTTTATCCACAGTATCTGCTGTGAAAAGAAATAGAAGTCTACCTACATCTCATGTTGGAGAGATACTGAGGAAAGAGGCACTTTAGGGGGAAAAAATCTCAATATTCTGAATAAAGATTTGCTTTTCACCGAGCCACAGAAACAAATGTTCTGCACAGCTCTCAGTGGGAGGAGTTCTAGACAGAGTCAGGAGATGAGGGCTCTTGGTCTCAGAATGGCCATTATCTTTTTAGGCAGATACTTTAATTTCTCAGGGGCTCAAGGCTATTATCTAGAGAAAGAAAGGATTAGACTCAATGCTCCTTAAGTTTCTGTCCTACTCTTAAAATGATTGCAAAATTAAGTGATTTCCTTCTCCTTCACTAGTGTCATTCCCACCCATCAGCAGGATCATATGTGATTAACTCTGGGAAGAATGACTGCATCATGCTTCTTGGGTCATTGCATCCATTCTAGACAATAACGACTCACCAAAGTTGGAAGGCAAATTCTAAAATCTTCCATTTGATTTTTACCTAATACAGTCTAACTCCAACAGGGATTTATATTTCACCTGGAAATCAAACTAAACTTTCAAAACTATAAAATCCTTATTTGATATTGGAGTATCCTCATGTTAAATTCACTGTTAGATTTCCATCTTAGATTTTTGGAAAGCTTTTGAATTCCAGTTGAGTGATGAGCTCTGGGTAAATGTCCTTTGACTGATGTTCTGAATAGAGGTGAGATATGCAATGTAGGCTTCAAGTCTTGGAGGCCAGAGGTCACAAATCCTCAATTGTCCTTATAAAGTACCCTGTATAGGGGATGCCTAATAATGACATGTTTTTGTTCTGTCAATTTATTTGTTTTTAATACAGTTAGCATTTGAGTTATTTTTGATTGCAAAGTACTCATTGGCCAGGTTCTCAAAGCACATTTCACTTATCCTCACAACAAACCTGCTAGGCAGGTACTGACAACAGTTTGAAAATAATTGAAGCCCAGGTACATCAGGTAGCTTTCCTGAGGTTACTCAGTTAGAAGTGGTAAAATTGGGATTTGAACCTTGCTCTCTTGGGGGCGTCTGTGCTTTACCATATACCATACTGCCTATTTAATCATTGTTGAATGAATATTTACTGAATATCTACTATGTTTCATGTGCAGATACTCGGGACACTGATTACCTGACAGTTGGGATAGGGTGCTATTTCACTGTTTTTATGAAGTCAATCCACCCCAGCATTTGTCAAGCAGAAGAACATTCTATAGAATTCCTTTGTTGAATTAGTCCTCTATAGGCAATGTAGAGAGATCACTCTGGCTGCCAAGTGGAAAATGAATAAAAGGGAGGAGAAACAGAAGTCCAATGAGAGCCTGAAGTAAACCTGTGGCATTGGAAAAATTATACAAATAGTAAGGAAATAGAACTATAGGTCTTAATCTCTAAGTAGATGTTGGCATGGAGGGAGAAGAAAAGGAGGAAGAAAAAATTAGAATCGTCTTCAAGATTCTGGCTTGGGTATTTTGGTGTACCATTCGTCTACATGGGGGTCACCAAAAGAACAAGTTTGAGGGCTAAGGGATAGTTTAGCATTTGGCCATGTTGAATCCCAGATTTTTGCTCTCTAATAAACACCACGATTCTCTGGACCTGTGGTAAGTAATCACTGTTTCTTCCAGCAAAATGCTGTGTCTCTGTTTCTAAATGAGCCATGCTGCTTGTGGTTTATTGATTGTTATAATTTGATGCCTAGAGACTACCTTCTGCTGGGTCCCTGAGGAGAAAAAGGGTCTTGAAGACCAGAAAAGAACAGATGACTCCATTTGTGTTGCTTAAATGGGTCTGTAAACCACAAACTGGTAATGTAGGACTCATGGACAGCTAGGAGGAAATCTTGGCACAGCCAGGCAACCTGATTACTGTGTATTCCCAATGTAAACTTATATACTCGCTACTCTTGTTTAATTATTGCCTATGCAACCATCACAGGTGTTCAAGACTTGGAAGTTTTAAAATAAGGGAACAAAACAGATCCTAAAAGCATACAGAAATGAGCCACTCCTAATCAATCACATGAAATGATCATCAGAAAACAGTTTTACTGCTGCCATGTCCAAACTGATTCTGGGTATTTAAATTGGATTTATCATCTATCCATTAGACAATATAAAACAAACTTACGCATTCTAGCCAGATTTGCAAAAATTGTTCTGGATCCTCTTGCTTCATTACAACCACTGATCTTTGTCCTTCCTCTGTTCCAGTCTTTATAATGTTTCTTTGATTTGCTTGGGTGTCTAGTTTATCCTTTAAACACAAGCTTTGGCTCAGGACTCTTTATGGTCTAACTAATCCTTGGGATACTCTCACTCATGACTCGTTTGGGCAACCATCACATCTGACCCACATCCGGATCTTGGGTCCTGACCCTGGAATTAGCTTCTGATTGGAGCCTTATGTAGACTTATTCCAGCCAAGCTTAGGTAAATTCAATACTTATTTTCCAAAATTTCATCTTGTGTGTGTGTGAAAAGGTCTCTGTCACTTAGCCTTCCTCCATAGACTTGGCCATTCATGATCAATCTGTGCCTCACTGAGTTATGATGCTTACTTACATAGTGTGAGATAGAGTTTGGAATTTCCTAGATAAAATGAGAAAACCAAAAGTTTGACTACGTTGTTAGCCTAAAATTGCTACTGGTGAAACTCTATTTGTCAAAGAGACTCATTTCTCCTCTTCTAAACAATAATTATTATAGACAGACTTTTGAATAGAACATTTTCCTGAGAGATAGAACTTGGTTGTATGAGTCACCCAGGAAGACACCCTATTCTTTTCATCTGGATGGAGCCAGACACACATTTGCAAGATGGACAAGCTGAGAGCTGAGATTTTGACAGTGGTAAGCAAGGCCGCTGACCTATCTTATCAGCCTTATTACCCAAGTAATTGAACCTTTCTTCTCATTCTATTTCTATCACTGGACAGACCAATAGCTATATTTGTCTCTGGGGAGATAAAACAGAACTTCTTTACCTGGAGGTGTAAACCCATCCATTCACTGATGGGAATGGACCTCCCAGTAACAGCTTCATCAATAACTACTTTGGGAGGTCAGGAAAAGTAGTGGAAACTAGTTATAAATTCTTCTGGCTAACCTAGTAGTCATTGTATTTTCAATGGTTGTTTTTGATGAATAGACTCAAGTATCTAAATTTCACAGTAAAGTTATCATTTGAAGGAACAGAAATAAAAATTTATTAATCGACATAGTAGCAAAGCATTTTAAAGTTCATTTTATAGAGTACCAGTTGTATGGGAGGTTAATAGTGAAAAATAAAAAAGGGCTGATCCTCAAATAAGTTTGGGTTACTCTGGGATAGTAGATGTTAAATATCCTTCTATCAGGACATTGGCACGTGCTGTTCCCTCTAACCAGAATGGTTTTCTCTCCAACTTTTTCTAGACAACTCTGTTTAAATTTCAGGTGTCAGCTTAAATATTCTTTCCTCAGGCATTCAAACTAGATCTAGCTTGTTTTAAACCCACCATTTGCTTCAACATGGATGGAACTGGAGGGTATTAAGCTGAGTGAAATAAGTCAATTGGAGAAGGACAATCATACAGTTTCGCTCATACGTAGAATATAAGAAATAGTGAAAGGTATCATAAAAGAAAGGAGGGGAACTGAGTAGTAAAAATTAAAGAGGGAGACAAACCACGAGAGACTCCTAATTCTGGGAAACAAAGGGTTATGGAAGGGGAGGTGTGCGGGGGATGGGGTAACTGGGGGATGGGCATGGAGGAGGGCACTTGATGGGATGAACACTGGGTGTTATATGTTGGCAAACTGATTTTAAATTAAAAAATGTAAAAAAATAAAAATAAAAAAGAAATGCACATTAAAACAACAATATGAATATGATACCATTTTCAACTATCAAAAAAATAAAATATCAACAAAAGTAAATAAATAAAAATAAACTTTCTTCTGTCCCCATACTTATTCTGTATTATACATTGGGGATTATGCGTTTTCATGTTTAATTTCTTTTTTTCTCTATGAACTATAAATTAGCTCCTGGGGCAGCAACCACTCTTGTTTCGTTTCCCATTTTATTGCCTATAGTGAACACAGAACTTTGTGTACTTTAGGTGCTTAATAACTATTTCTTGAATGACTATGTGGCAGAGTAGGTTAGCTACCCAGCACACCATTGCTGGATGGGCTACATTTCCCAGCCATGTGACTGGTCACCAGCAAGGGATTGTGCTGTGTTTCACCTCTGCATTGAAGGTTAAGAAGTGGGTGTGCTTTCACACTCTTTTATTTTCCACTGGCTGGAAGGGAAGGACTTTAAGGTTTCAGATGATGGTAGAGCCACAAGATGGATGGAGCCTGGATCTCTGAATCACTGTATGAAGACTGCCCGTGGAACACCAATTGTATTTTCCTTGACTGAGAAATAAACTTCCATTTTACTAAGCCACTTAGAAGGCACATGATGTGATGAACACTGGGTGTTATATGCAACTGATAAATTATTGAATACTACATCTGAAACTAATGATGTACTTACTATATGTTGGTTCATTGAATTTAACTTAAAAAAAGAAGTCAGTTTTAAAAGAATACATGTAAATAATACATGAGAAAGAATGAATGAAAGTTAAAAGCAATCCAGATGTGATCAGAATAGAGCTGGTTGTCTGGCTCATATTAGCTAAGGATTTTCAACATTAAATGAAAGGAACTAAGAATTAATAGAAATCTTGCTATTGTCATATTTATGTCTGTTCCGATAGACTATGTGGTAAAATGATCACAGCCTTCACTTCAGACTCTGGATTTGATTATTTTCCTCTCATCCATTTGATTTAAGAGCTCCCCCTGAACTGTTACAAATGAATTCCTGACTGAATGGACCATACCTGACTTTTAGAACCAAGATTCTCATGCTCAGAATTAGTGAAACTACATCAGCATAACCCCTTTAGGAATGCTGTTTTACCAAGATTTGTGTTTGCTTGAATGTGTGCTACATTATACTAGTGTAATGTATAAACCTTTCATTAAATCAGCTTTGCTCCTGCCTTCCCTATCTTCTCTCCTTTCACAAATATTGTTTGGAGACTAACTGTGGGCCAGCTACTGTGCTAGTCACTTTTGATAAAATGAGGAACAAGATAGTCATGGTTTCTGCCATTTATAGAGCTTATGATCTAGTAGGAATGACGGACAATTAAGCAATTGCAATGCAGTATGATAAATGCTATCTTATAGAGGGTACAGAGTGCTATGAAAGGCCAGTACAGCAGACACTATCAGTATATTCCACCCATGTCACATTTGATCCAATGTGGGGCACACCACTCCTGATATTCTTTCTTTCCCAGCACTAACACTTAGAGGACTGTCCTCAAGCTGCCAGACTGTTTTTCCCTGTTTGTGTAGTACTCAAAATTCTTAGGATAGCCCTTAGCCAGTGACTGCCACACGCAGAGATTTAAGTGCTATCCTTGATTGAGACAACTCTGAAATGTAACTACATTTTAAAAAAATATATATTCCTGGCAGGATTGGATGAAAATTCCTCTCTTTTAGACTTTCCTTGATATCTGATCCTTACTTTGCCTCCTTTCCTTCTGTGGTCCTATTTGCCCACTATCTATCAGTTAATCCTGGGAACACATTTATGTGAATCCTTGTTTCAGAGTCATCTTCTGGATGACCCAGATTATGATGGGAGTCTAATCCAGTTCAGAAAGTCACAGAAGACTTCTTGGACAATGTGTCACTTAAGATGATGTCTGATGGATAAGTAGTCAACCAGGTATATGGGGCGGTCGGGGGTGGTGGTGTGGAAAAGAAGGATGTTTTAATCGGGGTGGACAGCACATTCAAAGACTCCTCCTGGAGAGGCTGTGTTTGGATGCAAATTATTCCTTCAGAATCCATCTGACTTTCCCATTTTGGCAAGTTTTATGGTGAGCTCACATTTCCCGAAGCTCTATGTCAGTGATACAAAGTCCCTGTTTCCACATGATCAGTATTTATCAGGGGATTAAAAAAACCCCACAAAACAAAATATATTTGTTCCTCATTTATTGATGGATTCATTGCTTGTATCAGTGTGAATAATGTCTTGGCAAAACTGGGAGCGGGATAGCCCATTACGTTTAGTGATATAAATTATCCTTGATGGAGAAGGTCCTTGTTCATCAATACTGATGTGGCTGTGTCATCAATTTAATAGCTGAACGCTAAGGACCATTAAATCTAGCACTGTTTGCCATACCATTATTTATAATAGTGCCCAAGAGTAACATGTAATTAACTCTGTGACTGATTGACAAAGTAAATTGCAGGGTAATCAATCATATTGCATAAACACTTGTCAACGGGCCACATATGGGATGTGAAGGTTGACTTGTGAAGTTTTGGTGCTTCCCTGTCTAAATTGTTGTTCTGGGCTAGTGTGAGGCTTAATGCTGATAGGGACTTTGTTTTCAGATCCAGATTTAAAGCTGGTTGCTGCACCTTTACATTCAGTCCAATCCTGCTGCTTAGCATGATTTTGTCATGTTTTTGTGGCTTAGCTTGATTTTTAACTGATGCCCTTTGAGAGGGTAACTAATGAAGATCATTCAGTTCTTTATCTGGAATGACTTTCTCTTTTTAGGTCCCTCCTACTCATGGATTATTCCTTTGCCTACTAGTCCCTCCTTTCACTTAGTTTTCCTTCTGCCATTTGCCTTTAAAACAAGCAATTTACACTCTTCTGCAGTAGTCGTCCCTTATATGGCCATTTTGTAACTTGTTCTCCTCTTTGAGCTGACCAGCAATGAAAAATGCCTATTAAATTCACCGTGAGCATGGGTAGATGGGACCAAGTCAGATTTTCCCTCTCATTTATTGGCCATTTTGTAAATGTTAATCATCCAGAAGGATCAGATATCTCTGCCTGTGATAGCTACTTGTAAGTTCAGAAACTCCAGGTTCCAAGTGGCCAAAAAGAAGCTCGAGACAACTGTTGAGATTCTTTCCAGAAGGAAAAATGGTTAACAGAAAGATATGACTCCACCATTAGTGTGAGTTTCTTCTGTGTAAATATCAAGGCTATCTTGTGGTTAGGTGAGGTCTTCCCTGAAATGGGAAGGCATTATTTTAAGTATCAGCCATGGAAGAAGAGTCAGGTCCTTAAAGACGTGAAAGAAAGATTCTGTACCTATCTTGTAGAATCACTCTCTTAGATCTGGAGTAGGGTGCAATTACCCTGCACCAAATACCCTGCATCCGTCCCTCCCACTACTCCCTGCCCATCCTCTTATCCTCATCCATTGCAGATACCACCAATCAATCATTATGTTTTTCCTCATTGAATCGGGATAAAACTTTGGAACCCTCCTCAATCCAGCATCCCAGTTGGTCATTTTCTATTGATCAGAGTTGGAATATAAGATTAAAACCGATTTCCTTAGTGTTTTTTTCAAGTCTGGTATGTCAGGATGCACATACATCTAGTACATACTGATGGGTAGGTGCTAGGAGGGAAAGAATTACCTGAAGATCCTCACCTTACCCATTGGAGCAGGATGTGAGCCCTGGAGAATGAATCATATCTTGTAAACCAGATATTTTTCATGTAACACTACTTCTCAGGTTTATTTTCTCTTTGTTCTCACCTTTCTTTCAGTGACATTTGATTTGAATGGTCTGGCCTTGTCATAGATGGGCCACAGACTGGCCAAAGGAAAACTGTGTGTCCATGATAGGGACAGAGTTAAATCGAAAGCTGGGTTATCTTGAGGCCAGAGTACACCTGAGACTGCTAATTAGTGACTACTTGTAGCAAGTGTAGGTATTTTTAATTCAGCTGCTTTTCCTTCCTCTGAGATTCTTCTGCCTACTGACAGCTTTAGTGATTCTCAGTGTTATTTTATTTAAAAAGGTAGCTTTCATTTTTTGTCACCTTAAAAAGACAATCAAGAACTCACAATAGGTAGCAAGAAGTTACTTCATTCACAGAAATTATCATTCCATCTCTCTTCCTCCCACCTATCCTTTTCACAAAGCCATGTGTTTTCCATGGCAAGTTCTCCTAGTTTTGTATGTCACTAAAGCCACATGATAAAGTAGCAAATATCAAAGTCTTCTGATGACTGAAGAGCTCAATATCCCATGGATATAATGATGATATTGAAGATGATTTCCCCAGCATGAGAGCCACAGGAACCTTGCCTTCTTCTCATTCTGTCCTTACTTAGAAGCTTAGCTTTTAGGATACTCTCTAGAGCTTTGATCTATGAAGAGGTGAACAAATTAACAAACCTGGACCTTCTAATATATTATTATTCAAATTTGCAAACAATCACCTTGGCAAGCTGGTATGTGCTTTATAGACCTAAGTATTGCTTTGACATGTGAGTCAAAGAGAATTTGTAAGAAATAGACAGCTGCTCTTAAAGAGTTCAGTGTGGCATGTAATCTAGTTCAGTTGAAAAATTTGGATATATAATCACTGCTAAAGAGACCACTGCTCTCCTCTGTGTCTCTGGGTCATGTACAAATCATTCATTTGGCAGGTTCTTTGTAATTTCACTAATTAAAGGCATCCAATTTATCCTTTTGGCCCTGAGTCAGGATTCTACAATTTTTTTCAAAGCCCAACCAAAAGTAAGGGAGGTAAATAAGGCCCAATATTTAAGATTTATTTTTTAAATTTACTGAAGAGTTCTGTGATTTGGCATTTGACTTGGTAGTTGCCCTAGTACGTGTCTGGATTTCTTTCCAGCCCAGCTAGTGAAATATGAACCTGTCTTTTTTTTTCCCAAATCAGTTGTCATTAGGATTTTATTGGTTTTATACTCTAGGTCAGTGGGTAAGGATAGATCAAAGGGCAGAGGAAGAAAATACAGAGAAGCTTACTATGAAAGTATAGATTCCATTCTATACATGTCTATACTATTGTTCCAATCATAATCTTATTCATTCAACCCAACAGCATGCCCCCCAATATGTGCTCAGTAGGCTGCCAGGAAACATATTATATATAATGTGAGTTTAAAACATGCATCACTGCCCTTTAGGAGCTTGCCATCTAGGAGGAAAGATAAACTGAAAGTAACTAAAGCTAACTGAAAGTAAGCTAAAACCAAAATGAAGGTGGGGGGACAATTTGTTTGGAACTATAGAGAAAGGTTTGCATAAAAGCAAAGAAGAGATCTGTTGTGTGCTCTCATTGGATGTGAGAACAGGGGATGGAATCTTTGTTAACTTGTGCCAGGAAAAAGGTAAGTGGTGAATAAATGCTTGATGAATGCAATTGAGAGGGAATATGTCCCAGGGAAAGTGTCCTGAAAGAAGTCATTTTTGAAGCAATCTGGAAGGAAATAATGGAGTTTGGGTTGAGAGAGAGGAAGTAGGAGGAAATTCTACCTAGGAAATTGAAGGAGCTTAGAAACGTAGGCAAGCAGCTGCTGAAGCAGAAGGGAAGAACAGAGAATAGTGTAACAGGTCCAGTGTACATTGATGGCTTTTATCCTTACTTTGGGCTTCCTCCCATATTTAACCCCCATTCAGAAGTGACTAGAAATATAATACAGCCTCTTGTTTCTAACCAAGTCATGCGGCTACTGCATTATTCTCATGGGAAATGGAGTCCTCCTGGGATTTCTGAAGCTCACAGAAGTCTTAGATCAGTATTCTCAATCTTTAGTATACACAAGAATCTCTCAGAAGGCTTGTTAAAACACAGATTTTTGGGCCCCATCTGCAAAGTTTCTGATTCGGTGGACTTGAGGTGAGGCCTCAGGGTTTGTACTTGTAACAAATTCTCTAGTGATGGCAATATGTTAGTTCTGTGACCACAGTTTGAGAACCACTATCTTAGATAAATACACAGTCCCCTTTCCCTCATATTTACACCATTTCCCATGACATGGAAAGAATCAAAATGTCATAATATGGTTGTGATGAGCAGAGACCTTTTTAAAATGTTTGCCAAAAGTGGCTGCTTCAAAGATGCTTGATATAAGATTCCTGGAATAAAACTGCATTAATTTTCAATGTAGAAATTATTATACTCCAGGAGTTCCCACTGTCAGTTGAATGTTTGGAACTCAGAACATTATTTTCCTGCAACAAATTTGTAAATAGTTGGTCACCAGCTCACCACAAAAGCCCAAGTCACTTGGGATAAATCTAATGCACTTAGTTCTGCAATAGATTATCACAGAAAATAACACCATAGCAATACCTATGGGTAAACCAACACAACCTTGAACATGTGTGCTTCACTTTGTTCAATAAATACGTGATCCTTAGAAGTGATATAACCATTAAATTTTGATAAATTAAAATTGTATTTTAGCACATTCAGAATCTCACTAATTGAATGATCTTTAATTAAAGAAGAGACTAGGATAGAATGAATTTTAAAATAATGAAATAGGACATAAAGGAATTCTCAAAATCTTTGTGCTTTTTAAGTTGGAGTGGGTTTTTTTTGTTCTATAAATCATAGGTACTGGGAGGATCCCTGGGTGGCTCAGTGGTTTAGTGCCTGCCTTCGGCCCAGGGCATGAACCTGAGTTCCAGAATCAAGTCCCACGTCCGGCTCCCTGCATGAAGCCTGCTTCTCCCTCTGCGTGTGTCTTTGCCTCTCTCTCTCTCTCTCTCTCTCATGAATAAATAAATAAAATATTACGAAAAAGTAAATCATAGATACTTATAGGAAATAAATTTGGTTTATATAGACATCCCAGCCTCTCTTACGGCACTGACTTTGAACCCTTTACTGAACAGGCTAGGCTTCAGAACATTTATTCCCTCATTCCTATTCTGAGGGTTTCTCTTCATACAACTTGCCATAAGGGCACCTCATGCCCATCCTCCCCTGAAGTAGACACCTTGTCTAAAGATGGCCAGTTTGTATGTAGGTTGGCCAGGAGTCTGTGGATGACTTGGTTTGGATATTTTGCTCATCAGATACAAAGGGACCAATCAGAACTTGACACAGAGAAGAAGAAAGAAGCAGTTGGTTTTGGGAATAGCAGCCAAAGGGTACAAGAAGAATAGCTGAGTTGTCATAATGGTGGAGCACAAGAATATTTGTGAATCCTTGCTGCTTAGGAGGTTGACCAGATGACCTAGTCACTAGTACAGCACTCAATCCTGAATGATTTATTGAATCTTGAACTACTTAATAAGCTCTGTGAGAACTGGAAGTTCAGCTGTTCTTGGAATCCTGGGTCTGTAGCAAAATCCTTTTTTTAAATCTTCCTTTTTTAAGGTGAATTCTTATACAACTCATGCAAACTAAAGGTCTCCAAAATTCCTTTTAATAAAGATAGTCTAATCAACATAAACTCTTATGGAAATCCTCTAGTGACAGATTTGGCACATAGCTGATGCCTACTCTCCAATCTTCATTTGAGGTCTCTGGGCTCAGGTTTTCTATTTGTAGAATTGGGATAGTATTTCTCTCATTTCCCTCCCGATCACTCCCTCCCAACTGATGGATTAGTAAGTTAAAATCTTCACAGCTTTGAATTAATCAGAACTGAAGGCACATGAAAATGCAAAGAATTAAGGAACAGACAATACATAAAAGAGAAAGAAGAGTGAGAGTCAGGGAAATCAGCCCTCATCACAAAGGAAGGTGCAAAGCCTTTGATGAGCTACATCTATAAATAATTAGCTCTGCCAGTCTCTGTAAAGCTTTGGCCAATTGGTCCAGGTCCACTAGGGATAATGAAGGCTGGGGACATACTGTCAACAAGCTTAGTTGTAAGAGGACAATGTGCTTCAGATACTTACCCCGCACCCTGTGTCATGTAGATTTATAGGGTCTGAGCACTATTCTGATGAGTGCTGGTATCTTTAGATTCATTACATGGGAACTTACTCACTATGCCTTGCCTCAAGTTGGTCGTAGAAATCTTAGCATCTTAGATTCATTGGCAATTTGGGGATCATTCTACTCTCTCTAATTTTAAGGGTAAGAAAACAGCTTGTAGGAGGATGAACAGCACAAAATTTACTCATGATATTGTTGCTTTTAAAGCCTTGCTCTACTTTCTCTTAGCTTAGAGACAGTATAAACTTCATCTTGCCAACCTATTCAATCACTTATTTTGTGGGACCATTTATAATAGCCCCACTGCTATCACCTATCAGTCTCATTTGGGCCTCCCGACAACACTTTGAAATGGGCACAGGTATCATTTTCATTTTCAGATGAAGAAGCTAAAACTGAGGCTAGGCCGCTTTTTGGAAACCCAGATCCTCTGACTTCTAACACTTATGCCTCCTCTATAGATAGTATATTTGATAATAATTTATAACCTAAATTTTGAAATGGAAATGCTGGTCTTTATTATAATGCTTACCTTCATCCTAATGCCACATTTCCTGGATTTACAGCAAAGGTTCATTATTAAGGACAATGTTTTCTTAGTATCTTTGGTTCTCTGTGAAACACTTTGCAATTACAGGAATTCTCTTCAAATTAAGTCAGAATTTCCACTAGATTAAAACAGGATCCCTTTGAATGGTGGTAACTTTATTTGATTCCCATCAAACCATTCTGAGCCTTCACTTAATCACTGTGATCATCTCCTTCAAAGGCTTCTGTGAGACACCAACATTAACCTACTATCACCAAAGTCATTCATTCATTCACTATTTCCTGGGCAACAACTATGTGTCAGACGCTATGTTAACAGTTAAAGATACAAAGATAACAAGGCATGGTGCCTGTTTTCTCAGAAGCTTATAATTTTGTGTGTGTAGGGAGTTGAGATGCTGGGCAGAGGAGTGGTAAAGAGGAAAGACAGGCAAACACCAACAGTTGTGACAGAGTTGAGCACTTGCTATGATAATTATGAGGACAGAATGCTGTGGAAACAGAGAAGAAGGTTCTAAGTCAGAATGAGGGGTCAGAGAAGGCATTTTGGATGGAAGGAAGGATGGGAGGGAGATGAGAAGAGAGGGAAGAGAGAAAGAAAGAAACATAAGAAAGGCACATTCACTTTTATGAAGTAAGAAGGAATGACAGGGGAAATCCACTGAACATTTTATGGAGCCATTAATTCCTGCCTACCATGTCTCCACAACTCCACCTTTCTTGTTAAGTGGTGATGAAACTCTGGCCAGCAGGGACTCCTGACTAGGGTCCACTTGTAACCTTAGCCTGCTGAGAAGTAAATCTGTCATGCTTCTTTTTCTTGTAGAATAAAAGTCAAACTTTTCCTGGAGCACTTTCTAGGACTATGGTTGACACAGCTGTGAGGAAGATTAGCATTCTTTGTACAGCTGGGTGAAGAAAGGGGAACCTTTGTGGACATTTCCTCATGAATGGGAGGAAGTACTATGGCAGGGAGAGCTTTGAAAGTCCATGTAATTACACGATGAAGTTAATGACTACGTGGGTAGGGAGGTCCTGGCAAAGAGATTAATCCAGTGTTGCTGGTTGTTATTCTTTCTTTTCTTTTTTTTTTTTTTTTCCACTGCTGGTTGTTGTTCTATGACATTTGCAGTCAGTCAACATTTCCCAACTGTGAAAACCACAATATAGCAGGTACTGGTGGGAGAGGCATGAAGCTCAAGGAGATAAGATAATTCACAATTACTGAACTCTAGGGCTCTATATACAGTGAAATGTACTATAATCCTATTCAATTCTCCAAACAACCTATGCACTCTTCATTGCACAGGTTCAGAGAAGCTAAGTAAAGCTAAATAACTAGTTGAAGTTCACCAGCTTGAAAAATGTTCAAAGGTGTGCCTGATTTCCAAGCCCAGCTTGTTTCATCATGTCAGTCTTGCCCATCGTTGCCTGAGAATAAGAATCACATGGATCGGGGGGCAGTGTTTATTACACACATAGATTCCAAGGACTCTGACAAGACTTAAAATCAGAATTTCTAAATGAGATGCCAGGGAATCTGCATGTTTAATATGCATCTTAGATGGTTGTTAGGATCAAGTCATTTGGGGAAAACTTTGCAATGTATTATGCTGCCTTGACAAGTAGCATGAAGTTAAAGAGGAAGGGGGAATGGAAAAAGATTAAGGAAGTAGAATCTGCAGGATTTTATTGATTACAGGAAAGCAAAGTCTTCAATCCCTGAAGACTGTCCAAAGTTCTGTGGGTTGTAAGCTTCTGCCTTACAACAAAATCCTCCTCTAAGTAAGGCAAAAGCAGCAAATGGCCATCCTACCACAACCCCTTGGGTGTGAGCACCCCAGGAGAAATCCACCCAGAGCTCCAGTGTGAGAGCATAGCAGCATGAAGGTGTACTGCTCTGGTTGCATAATGTGTTAGAGATGATTTCATAATACTCATAGGTGAAAAGAAATGTAAAAGCATTTCTGGGAGAGTAGCCAACTATCGTGTCCCTGTTTTCAGAACACAAAATTTACTGTAATTGGTTGATTTAAAAAAATAATGATGATGCTATATTGCAATGAAATGATTTAAAGAGTTTCTTAGAGCAAGAAATTATGTTAAAGTTTGTAAAGGTTTTAAATTGACAACATTGTGCTAGGGTAAATCTTTTTCTTTTTAGCACAGTGGGCCATTTTTTTTTTCCTGAGTCCCTTGGGTCCAGAGTTGCCTGACACATCTAGGCCACATAAATGCTTTTTGTTTTTGTCCTTCACTGAAGATGCCACCTATGGCAGAATAATGGTTCTTCAAAGATGTCCACATCCTAATTTCTCTAACCTGGTAATATGTTACTTTACATGGCAGTAGGGACTTTGCAGATATGATTAGATCTTGAGATAGGAAGATTAGCTTGGATAATCCAGCTGAGCCTGATGTAATCACAAATGTCTTTATAAGAGGGAGGCAGATGTCAAAGAAGGAGATATGAAGGGGGAAGCAGACGTTAGAGGGATGGAAAGGGGTCATGAGCTAAGGAATTCAGGCAACCTCTAGAAGCTGGAAAAGGCAAGGAAATTGATTCTCCCCTAGAGCCTCCAGAAAAAAATGAAGCACAGCTGATACTTTATTTTAAAAATATTCATTTTGGATTTCTGACCTCCATAACTGTAAGATAATAAATCTATGATGTATTAAGCCATTAGGTTTCTGTTATTTACAGGTCGAGCAGGAAGGCACTTGTGGTCAAGTGAGATTCTTAGGAAAAGCCAAAATAGGGGTCAGATTAAGACCCAAGTTTAAAGTCTATGGTTTTGTTCCTGGTTTACTACTATCAATTGGCAGATAAGCCCTAATTCCCTCCTGTGACAAGATCCATGGTTTCTATTCCTTGTAATTGCCAGTGACAGTGCCCCATCTCAATGCCTTTGCTAGGGTCATCTGTTCTTACTTCTGATGTTATCACTTTCAGGTGTCCTCTAGCCCATTATCCCTTAGAAATTGCAACCCTCATGGCCAGCTTCAGAGAATCTTCCCCATTGGCCCTTACAATCTGTAAATCTCATTCGGAGGAAATTAGGATAATGTTTGCTAGAAATTTGGCCGTTAAATGGCATGTGTCTGGGTGTCACATTCCAGTGTGTTCTTTTCCAATGATAATCAACTGGCTTCCTAAGCTGAGCCCCCTGTCTTATGATTCTTCATACCTCAGAGAAAATTTCTTATTTGTAGGCATCACCTCTGGGCCTGGTTGCTATCCACTATCTGGTTTCACCACTGTCAGGAACCCCTTGTAATTTTACTTCCTTACTCCTGAGCTTAATCTCAGGGAGTACAGTTGATTTACTGCTATGAAGGAAATTTGACTTGCTATACTATTATAAGGAAGAGTGGCAGCTTGATTTTGCTCAGCTTGTCAATAAATTAATTAAATCTGATCACCAACATGACCTTAAATTTCCAATGGATTCCTGTCCTAAAGTGTGCCCCATTTAAAAGTCTTGAAGGCTACCTCCTACTCCTATAGACATGATATGATAGATGCATCTTGAATGGCTTGTTTGATATGTGAGTGCCAAATTCCAGGGATATATATGGCAGTATCTGCCTATGGGAAAAGGAGTATGGTGTCCTGTATACACACATTAGGCAACAGTCCTATAACATAAGGAAAGGGGACATAATTGGTAGGAAAGGCGGGCACTTGATAGGGCAGGTTAGAAATGACTGTCTTGTGCACAGTGGCAAGGAGCAGATTATCTGCAAAGACCATATTGAAGTCAGAGATATGCCTCCATGTGGATTTGCTTCTATCTATGGTACTGAAGGTGCTGGTTCTAGAACGCCATCTCCTCACACTCAAGTTGGGCTTGATTCTGCATCATTATCTTGGCCTGTTACTTGGTGGCTACACCTAGGGGCATCTAGAAGAGACAGAAATATGTATACTGTAAATCCAGACCACATGCCACACTTCGCAGAGGATAATAGGATAATAGGTACAAGGATAGAGGAAAGACTGAGTAGTTAATGGGTTAATGGGTGACTACGAAGTTAACATAATAATTCTGTCTACAGAGTTCTGATTTCTATCTGCCACATCATTAACTTTATTTTTTTTTAAAGATTTCATTTATTTATTTGACAGAGAAAGAGCAAGAGAGCACAAGCAGGAGTGAATGGCAGAGGGAGAGGGAGAAACAGACTCACTGCTGAGCAGGGAGCCTGATGAAGGGTTCAATCCCACGACCCTGGGATGATGACCTGAGATGAAGGCAGCCCCTTAACTGACTGAGCTACCTAGGTGCCCCCATCAACTCTATTTTTATATCACCTTTCTATATCACTAAACTCTACTGTAGTTATATAGCCAAACTAAAAAAATAAGCGTGAAGTTTTATATTTATGCAACAAGACAAATGGAGTGTGGTGAAATACCATTATTATTGGGTAATGATTTTTGTGCACGTTATGAAGTTAGGATGTTTCCTATGGAAAACCATTTTACAAATTGCTATCATCCTCTAATCTGCATGTATAATCCTAGGCCACCAGGTCTCCTCCTGCTGGCCATTGGGCTGTCGGCCCCTTCTGTCTCAGGAGAGTTCCCCAAATCACTCCTCTCAAGAACTGGCATTCTTGCCCAAACTTCACTCCTGTACTCCTGGAACATGCTTTCTTTATTTCCACTTGCAGTCCTCCCTCTTGGAATTGATTTTTGCCTTAACACAAAACTGTTATAAGCTGCTGAACCCGGGCCCTTGCTAATCAAATGGTGGTATGGGTCAGTGTATCTGTGGATCAACACCATTGTGATCACAGGTGTGTTTGAAATGCAGATTTTCAGCCCCTTGCCCCAGACCTACTGAACCAAAACCTAGATTTAAACAGATCCTCTGGTGATTTTTGTGCACATAAAAGTTTGAGAAGTACTAGTTTAGGCTATCTGAACTAGTTAGATTAGTTGCTGAGACCTGAGCTCAAATTTCTAGGAATTATTGCTATCCCTAGAGATTTCCAAGGTTACACCTTGGAGAGAAGTAATTTGCTCTTACGTAGGAAAATAAAAGGTCTTATTTTCTCACCATACGCAGAAAATCCCTTCCTCTAGAACTTCTTTTTTCTCTTTCTCAGTTTAAGTGTAACAGCAGAGTAAGGAAACAAAACTGGAATAGCAAATGGGTATATTTTTTAGAAAGCCTGTTAACTTTCCACATTCTTTCCACTCTCTTTTATCACTGACAGAACTTTCTGTATGTTCAACTCAACCCCAAATCCAAGTAGATTTAATTAGGTTGAAGCTACAGGCTGGAACCTAGAGCTCTTAATTTGGGGTAATTTTTTATAAGGTGAACATCATTTGTGCTTTCTTCTTTCTTCAATGGGATAATGTTTCACCTTAGATTGGCCCTATTTAAAGTATGCTCATCCCCCTACAATCATATAGCACTTTACTAGATTCCTATTCTCTTGCTTGATGATACAAAAACTCTTTGAGGTCAGAGAGTGTATCATATCCCATTTTCAGGTGAGGATATTGTGGTTGGCAGGTTAAGTGAATTCACCAAGGTGGTGAAGTTTTGCTAGTATTGACCAAAACCCAAGCTTTCTCACCCTAGGCCAGGGATGTCTGTTTGGAATGCCAAATACCTCTCTCACATTTCGGTATCTAATCATCCAGAGGCCAAAAATGGACTATGTACAATTCCAGCTTTATGTCTTGGGTCCAATAGGCTTATGGCTTTCCAGAAATTAATAGTTTTTTATTTACATTTTCTGGATAAAATCTGTATGGATTAGATGAAAAGGGATATTTATTGTTATTTTCCTCTGTAATTTAAGCTTCAGTTTTGAGAAGAACTAACTCAATTTCTTCATTTCCTCCCCTCTGATGATCTGAATATTCCAGTTCTCACCTACTCTTCAACTGAAGTGAGGTCCCACAAACACTGTTACTAAAATCTTGGTAGAGCTGAGCTCCATGTATTCAAGCAGAAATGAATGGTCACTTGCACGTTTCCTTTGCAGTCACCTTTATATCTCAAGTATCTTAGAAAGTCTTTGAACTTAGAAACCAACCTGTCCAGTTTCATCATCAAGGGCCACAGGCACTTTTCTTAACCTCTCCCTAACCACTTAAGGATGCCTCATAATTAGAGTTTCCATTTGTGTCCAGGATGACACCTGCACTGAGGAAAGTGGCCTTCAAAGTTCTCAAAACTGCAAGGTGTAGGGTCTAGAGCAGGACTAAGTTTTATAGAAGCAAAGAGAAGGACCTTCTGCTCATTGTTAACTGAATTAACAATGTCCTGCAATGTTAACTGAATCCCAAAGCTGCACGTGTGCATGGAGTCTCATAAAGAGGTTTATGAGGGCAGCCCGGATAGCTCAGTGGTTTAGGACTGTCTGCAGCCCAGGGCGTGATGCTGGAGACCCGGGATCAAGTCTCACATCAGGCTCCCTGCATGGAGCCTATTTCTCCTTCTGCCTGTGTCTCTGCCTCTCTCTCTCTCTCTTTCTCTGTCTCTCATGAATAAATAAATAGAATCTTTTAAAAAAGAGGTTCATGAAACAGTGTCTCACTTATACAAACAGGGCTTTAGCCTAGTTCAAAAGGCCAGGCCAAAAGAGATGCTGTTCCATCCATCTATGGCTTGTCATCACTTTTCTGCCAGGACTCTGACTGATACACTAGTTATTAAGCCTTTCTTTCTCCCTGTACCCTATCAGCGTCTCATATGCATATTTCCTCTCCAATTCTTTTCTTCTTCCATCCAAACAAAAGTTAGCATGCATTTAACCATCCTCCCCACAAACATTTAAGGGGTCATAGGACCATTATTATAAGAAACACTCAAACTGTATGACCCTATTTGGCCTTCCCTCCCTTCTCTTTCAACAAACATTTATTAAACTTCTACTATCCATTAGAAATTACATTACCATATTTCATTGGCTCTAAGTTATTGCTGATTGAACAAAGCATAGTTATTTTAGATTTTTATATAAAAATAAAAAACATTCAAGATGAAGAGTTTAATAGGAGACTTCTACGATGCTGGGACTCCATATTGGGTTATCCTGAGGGTAAGAGCACAGAGGGGAAAAAAACAAAACAAAACAAAACCATCATGTAGGAAGGGACAGCAGGAACATTTACATATCTTAATTTTCTAAGTTGAGAGATGAAAACTTCTTCTGAGAGTCTGAGGCCAAGCTGGTGTTCACTCAGGTCTATGGTCTAAAATCATAACTACCAGAGCAGTCCAAAGAAGCCTCAAGCAGAGAATTTAATTTAAGGGAATCTCAAATTGGTCATTCCTCAGGTGAGTGGAAGAAACAAATGTAAATCCTTTCTGGAAGAATTCAACTTGTCCAATATGGTAGCCACTGGCCACAATGGCTATGTAAATTTAGAATAATGAAAATTAAATAAAATGAGAAATTCACTTATTTAGTTGTACCAGCCACATTTCAAATACACAAGAGCCATGTGGCTTGAGGTGCCTGTATGAGGCAGAACAGATACACAATGTTTCTATCATCACAAAGAATTCTTTTTAAAAAAATGTTTAAAATTAAAATTCCATTTAATTAACATATACCATATTATTAGTTTCAGATGTAGCATTTAGTCAGTTGCATTTATCAGATTTATCAGCTGCATACAATACCCAGTGCTCATTACCTCAACTGCTGTCCTTAATGCCCATCACCCAATTACCCCACCCCCCACTGACCTCCCCTCCAGCAACCCTCAGTCTGTTCCCTATAGTTAAGAATCCCTTATGGTTTGCCTCCTTCTCTGTTTTCATCTTATTTTATTTTTCCTTCTCTTTCCCTATGTTCATCTGTTTTGTTTCTTAAATTCCACATATGAGTGAAACCATATGGTATTTGTCTTTCTCTGACTGACTTATTTCACTTAGCTTAATACCCTCTAGTTACATCCACATCATTGCAAATGGCTAGATTTCATTTTTTGATGGCCAAGAAATATTCCATATATATATATATGGAATATATAGTAGAATATATAGTATAAATATATACACTACATCTTTTTTATCCATTCATCTGTTGATGGACATCTGGGCTCTCATATTTTGGCTATTGTGGATATTGCTGCTATAAACATTGGGGTGCACATGCCCCTTCAGATTACTATGTTTGTATTCTTTGGGTAAATACCTAGTAGTGCAATTACTGGGTCGTAGGGTAGCTCTACTATTTATTTATTGGACAGAGAGAGGGCACGAGCAGTGGGGAAGGAGAGGGATAATCAGGCTCCCCACTGAGCAGGGAGGCTGACATAGGGCTTGATCCCTGCACCCTGAGATCATGACCTGAACCGAAGGCAGACGCTCAACTGACTGAGCCACCCCACAAGCCCCTATTTTTAACTTTTTTTTGGAACCTCCATACTGTTTTCCAGAGTGGCTGCACCAGTTTGCATTCCTACCAACAGTATTAGAGGGTTCCCTTTCTCCATATCCTTCTGTTGTTTCCTGAGTTGTTAATTTTAATAACTGTTCCAAGCTGGACCACTTTCTTACACCATACACAAAAATAAACTCAAGTAGATGAAAGACTTAAATGTGATACAGAAATCCATCAAAATCCTAAAGGAGAACATAGGCAGCAACCTCTTCAACCTCAGCTGCAGCAATTTCTTGCTAGACACATCTCCAAAGGTAAAAGAAACAAAAGCAAAATGAACTTTTGGGACTTCATCAAGATAAAAATCTTCTGCACAGCAAAAAAACAAAAAACAAACAAACAAACAAAAAACAGTCAGCAAAACCAAAAGGCAACCTACAGAATGGGAGAAGATATTTGCAAATGATGTAGTAGATAAAGGGTTAGTATCCAAAAATCTATAAAGAACTTACCAAACTCAATACCCCACAAGTAAAAAATCCAGTCAAAAATGGGCAGAAAACATGAACAGACATTTCTTAAAAGAAGACATACAAATTGCCAGCAGACACATGAAAAAATGCTCCACATCACTGGTCATTAGGGAAATACAAATCAAAGTATTCTTTCAGATAGTGCTGGCTATAGTAACATGCCAGTATGATGTGACCTGATTTCTGAGATATAAAAATTAGAGCAAGTTGCATTTCTTCAACTTAATGAAATACAGGAGATGCACAGGTAGGGGGATCAATTAAACTTCTCTTCAAGGACTCGGGAGATATGATAACCAGGCTGCCTGGGAATCACTTGGGACTGAGGACAGCTAGAAGCTAAATCATGGAGGATTCCTCTTTGGCTTTCTGAGCTGTTATAGCAGTCAGGAGCCACTTAGACCAAGAGCTCACTGTGTGTGATTAACTGAGGGATTAGCACAAAACCTCATTACTTGGATGAACTTCTGGGACCTCTAGTTCTATGGAAATTAGAATTGAATGCAGAATGACATGTTTTCAGAGACCTTTTTTTCCCACAATTTTGTTACCTTTGACCTTTTGAAATTAAATTCATTTTTATAAAGTTACTATGCAATCATTAGAGTAATATATGATCATTTTCCCGAGTCCCCAAAGAATATAGTATCAGTGGGAGATTCCAGAGTAAAAGGTTTTAAAGAGTGATTTTCCACTCTCTAGATTTCCAACAATCTCCATGCTTTGACGTGGCTCTCTGAGGATTCTGGCTTTGAGATTTTGGAATACAAGAGTTTTACGTGGGGAAAATATGCAGAGCTATAATAAACCTGGCAAATGAGGCTACTGTTTTAGGTTTGCACAGTTTCAAAACTGTAGAAAGACTTAATACATAATGCAACTTAATAATACAGTATTTAACTTCATGAGAAATTACTTTGTGATTCTGCATATTTTCAAACTGCTACTATTTCTCTCCCAGTCCAATCTATTAGCTAATACAGAAAAACTCGAATTATTAACATTGCCCTTTCCTCTGTTCATAATAAGGGATAAGTGAAATATGGTGCCCAAGAAGAAGTGAATTTTAATGAAAGAGTTGCCTCATATAAGACTAAATAGTACCTAGAGTATGATAAAGCATTGAGGCTGTAGGTTTGTGTTTGGGGGAGGCATGTAGGAAGAGAGAAGTTGGAAATAAATGGAACAGTTGTGGAAGGAGACCTTACATTATATGAATGCCTACTATGTGCCAGTTCTCTGCTAGGTGCTTTACACACATTGTTCACATTATCTTCTGCAACTCCATGAAGTAGATTATTATCTTCACCTTATGACTGAAGAAATAAAAACTCAGAGAGGCCAAGTCGCCTTGCCCAAGGCCACTCAGTGACCTTTTGCCAATACCACTCTGCTAAAACTGCTCTTGTCAACATGAAGGTCTTGACAATGACCCAAGGCAAATTCCAATGATTACTTTTCAGTCCTATCTTTTTTTTTTTTTTTTTTAAGATTTTATCTATTTATGCATGAGAGACAAAGAGGCAGAGACATAGGCAGAGGGAGAAGCAGGCTCCCTGCAGGGAACCTGATGTGAAACCCGAACCCAGGACCCCAGGATCATGACCTGAGCCAAATTCAGACAGATGCTCACCACTGAGCCCCCCAGGTATCCCTGGTCCTATCTTCTTGACCTATCAGCCACATTTGACACAGCCAATCTCTTTTTCCTCCTCCATAGACCTTCTCTACTTGGCTTTTTAGTACATGATACTCTTGGTTTCCTTCCAATATCACTGGACATACACCTTCAGATTCCTTTGATTATTTCTCCCCATTTCCTTGAACTCCTAGTAAAGAGTGCTCGGAGCTAAGTCCTTGAGCACATTCTCTTCTCTAGCTATCCTGGTGTCCTATGTCAGGTTTTATCAATCTTAGCACTATTGACATTTTAAACCAGATGCTTCTTTGTTGTGATGGAATAATCCTGTGCATTACAGGATGTTTAGCAGCATCCCTTGCCTCTACCCACTAGGTGCCAATAGCACCCACCCCAGTCAGCTCCAGTTAAGAACCATGGGTTTAGGTGAGCTCATCAATCTTTATGGCTTTAAAAACCACTGATAAGCCCCAAATTCCCAAGTTTATATTCCAAGCTTATGTCTTCAGTTCACACCTTCCCCCCACCTATTCTACCTCTCCATTTGCATGTCTAACACATATCTTCATTTGAGTCTCCTACCCTAAATTTGCTCCATCTGCAGTCCTCCCCAGCTCAGTTAATGACATCCATCTCTTCCAATTGCTCAGGCTAGACTTCTCTCTCTCCCACTCCACAATCCTTTAGGAAATAATGTGGTTTTACTTTAAAAATATATCCTTAGTCCAATTATATCTCGTCGCTTCTACTACTATCTCCCTGGTCCATGTCACTATCTCTTGCCTAAATTAATAGCCTCCTAACTTGATCTCTTTGCTTCCACCCTTATCCCTCTATAGTAATTCCATTCACCTCCCCACTGCTAACCCACTATGCCATAGGAATCTATTCTAATTTAGAGAAAACATATTCTTCTCAGTGCATATAAAATCTTTATGAAAACTGACCTCTTGCTAAGGCTAAGTCCCAAAGTGAGTCTCAGAATAAGTCTAAGAATCAGTATAATACAGATCATGTTCTGTGACTACTGCTAAGTTAAAAATTGATTTTAAAAAACAACTACAGGGGTGCATCAAGGGCACAGTTGGTTGAGCATCTGACTCTTGGTTTTGGCTCAGTTGTGATATCATGGTCCTGAGATCGACCCCTGTGTTGGGCTCTGGATTCAGCAGGGAGTTTGAGATTCTCTTTCCCTCTTCCTTTACCCCTTCCACTCATGCTCTTTCTCTCTCTCAAGTAAGTAAATAAATCTTTAAAAAAACACCAAACAATTACATCTCCATGTATCTAGTTAAAAAAATTTTCATTGAATCACTCATAAAAAAAGAAATAATAATGGAAATTGAATGTAACTTGGAACTAGATGGCAATGAAGACACTAAATATCAGAAGTTGTATGATGTGGTTAAAATGATCCTTCAATAAAAAGTTAAAACCTTAAGTGTTTATATTAGTAATGAAGAAAGATGAAAAACTATATGGAATTTTTATATCATTGTATTGTACACCTGATGCTAATATAACACTGTATGCTAATTATACTTGAATTAAAAATAAATAAAAAAATTTAAAACCTGACAAGCCAACTGTTCAACTTAAATGAAAAAAGAAAAAAAGGAATAGAATAAACCAAAAGAAAGTAGGAGGAAGGAAAAACATTTGTAGATGATTTTGGTTCAACCTTCACCCTTTCCTTACCACACCCCCCACCCCACATGCCTTATCTAGAAACTTTGTTTTGCAACATTACTTTTAAAGGGTAAAGAGGATTCCATTATGTATATTGTTTGTATTACCATTCATCTATGTTAAATATTTTTCATTTATAAATATAAAATCCACGATGATTTATATAGAATAACTTAAAAACTAGAACTCTGAAGCTAAAAAAATTTGCACATGTTTAAGGTTTTAGATATCTTTGGGGATTGTTATGGTTAACCACACTGACTTCAATTAATCTTGCAAGTTATATCACAAGCCTTGATGAATTTAATAACAATATACTCTTCCAACTCTTGATCTTGTTCTTTGTGAGGTATAACAGTGTATCCTTCCTATTAACAGGAATATTTATCCTTCAGATATTGGAAACACATTTAATAATCTCCTGAACTCTGAGCATCCATTAACTAACTGACTTATTAACTTTAAAAGATATGAATGCCCCGATTGGGCAAACATTTTGCCAAGGCTTTATGCATAGGAAATCCAGATTTGAAAGAGTGCTTCACTTTGGAACATTTCCCCAGGTAGAGCTGTCAGAACCAATCAAGAAAGTAAGTAATCAAACTCACTTATTATCCTAATCCAATGTGGCTGAGCTTCAGTTAGCAAAGCAATTCTAGGGACAATTAAACCTGGATCTCTAGTTAAGGGGCTAGTAATATTCAGTAATTTCATAGTCCTTATTTGTTCATCTCCATTCTTGAGGTGAATGTTTTAGATTGAGTAAATATGATCACTCCTACTATAAACCTACTTTGACCTTCCCTATTGTTCTTGAGCTTGACAATGCCTTATAATTGGAAGGAGATTAGAGAATAAGAAGGTAACATTGAATCAATGTTCTTTCTGAATTCAAGTGAGACTAAGGGTTAAAGAATTTCTAGCTATGTTTTAAGAAAGACTATTCCTTGGTTTTGTAACATTACTTCATAAGCTGAAAATAAGTGGAAAATAAAGGGAGGGGGCATTGTTTCTTTTGGGAGAGGAAATTTCCAAACACTTTAAGTATCTGGAAACATGAACTTGACAATATATCAAATAGTACTCAGATGCAGTCACATATGAACTTTTAAACTTCAAATTTTTTATTGATATATAACCTTTTTGTAAAACTTGATAATGATAGCTTTTTAATGGGTGACATTTCTCAGGATCGAAAATGAATTTAGATATTTAAAATACTTTTGTATGACTTCTGTTGAAGAACTGTCAGTTGTACATTCTATGATTTCCTTCAAACTTGAATCTAGCAACATTTTCCTATTTAAAATGGATTATCAAAGAACTGAAGTTGTAAAAAGTCTCAGAAAACTTGCTGGTCCCAGAATTATTTAGTCCCTATCATGAATGAAAGGCTCTTAACTTTACCAAACTGTCCAAATAAATGATTTAGACATAATCACTTTTGGACTGGTCCTGAAAGTGGTCCACCAATTTTTAAAAAGGTTATTGTAGATGATCAATTTGTAAGTTTTCTAAATAGTCTTGAAAAGTGTATAATCACTTTTCTATTGAATCAATTACTGTGTGAGACATTAGATTGACCTATCTAGACTTGCACTGTCCAATAGGGTAGCTACTAGCCACATGTGGTGATTTAAGTGTAAATTTTTAAAATTATTTATTTATTTATTTATGTTAGAGGGGGGAGCATGAGAGGGAGAAGGAGAGAGAATTTCAAGCAGACTCTGCACTGAGCACAGAGCCCAACACAGGGTTCAATTTCAGAGTTCAATTCCAGGACCCTGAGATCATGACCTGAGCTCAACCCAATACTTGGGGGTTTAACCAACTGTGCCACTCAGGTGCCCCCAAGTATAAATTCATTACATTCATTCAATAAAATTAAAAACTCAGTTCCTTTATTGCCCCAAATCACATTTTAACTGCTCAATAGCTATACATGGCTAGTGCATGCCCCATTGGACAGCACTGATAGTGAACATTCTATTGAACACAGAATAGAACATCATAGAAAGTTCTACTTCACGGTGCTAGCTGACACATCTACCTACTACTCTGCATAAAAAGTAAATTTAGTAGCAAACTCAAATGTCTTCAGAGACCAGGAAGGTAAAATATATGGCTAAAGCAACATGGTATAAGACTAGAGAGAGATTTAATATCTCTGTTGAATTGAACAGTGTAGTGTATATGCTCCATCAAGAGAAATATCTGCCTGCCACCCTGAATCCTGCTTTTTTCAGGCAGGTCTGTGATTCTACAGGGCCCTGAGTACACTTTTGCTAATTTGAGTGGAACATCAGACCTTTAAATACATTAGTTTACCTTGTCCTCCAGGTAAAATAAAAGACTTGAAATTCAAACCTACTTGTGAAATCCAAACACAATTTCACGTATTAGTGGTCATTTAATGGCCATATATAATCAAGGTACGTGATTTTGGCAAAGCCTGTACTGTAGGTTCTCAAATTTGAGCATGCATTAGAATCACCTGTGGGGCTTGAATTTCTGCTCCATTAGGTCTTGGGTAGAGTCTGAGATTTTGCATTTCTAACAAGTTCTTCAGTGATGCTGGTGCTAGTAGTTAGAGGACCACACTTTGAGAAACGCTAGTTTAAGTACTTGCTAATAGTTCTTTACAGTTTGGGCCATTTTCCAGGTCCACATGAAAATGAATCACATTTCTGTTTATGGGAGAAGAGGCTATCTGTAGAGGAAGTGAAATATCCCAGAATAAGGAGTCAAGAGGCCTTGTTTCTTGTCTTAGCCCACTGATTGAATATCTGTGGCTTCAAGCAAGTAGTACCATCCTCTGCGCCTTAGGAGAATGAGAAAGGTCCAAGCTTGCTATGACTTCTAGATAAAATAAGCAGGAATACGAGAGGGGCATAATCAAGGAACGTGAAGAAAAACTGGGCACAATCTGTAGCTCAATAAAAAGCACTTTTCAGATAAGGAGCACTTTTCAGATAAGGAGGACTAAGAGTGATGTCATGCTAATAAAAAGTCCCTGATGAACTGGGACTAGGAATCACCTGTCAAGAGAGATCCTGAAAGTACCAAATCATCACTGCTTACAGGAGGAAACAGGAAAAGCCAGAAGACTGAAATTGTGTTGGGGAGAAGTTCTCCAAACTTAAAGGAGATGGGATAGCTTAAATGATGCTTCCATTATTGCCATCCATCCACTATGCATCTGCGATGTCCAAACTAACTTTGCACCTACCCTGAAATGAGACCAGGCCTTCAACACTAAGAGTTAGAGTTATGACCTATGTTAAAGACCTCTTGTTAACTAATTGCAGATAGTATTGCCACATCATTCCACTTTAGCCATTTTTTTTTTCTTGGAAATCCTGACACTCTTTAGAGGAGTGGCTGGTACTTTGTGTACATTTAATTTCATTGGGTTTTTGGCCAATTAAACATCTGAATGAATGATTTATCATAATGTCTAATACAGGTAACTTAGCCCATGCTTCTTGGCCACTTATTACATGCTGTGTGTGTTGCATGTATTTCCTCCTTTAATTCTTACTGCAGGGCTATGAAGCAGGTACTATTTTATGCCAGAGGTCCAGAGAAGTATCTTATACCCTATCATATGAACTAAACAAGACCCAAAGCTTCAAAGATAGCATCTTGATAAAGTAAGCAATAAGTTGATTTTTCTTTCTTTGAAGTCTCAACATTCAGAGCCTTTGTGGCATATGTCTGGCTGCCCTATGTGGCCCTGATTGCTAAGAAGGCAATACTAAAATAGCAGGTTGCTTAGAGCAACCCAAAGTGCTTTACAGACTTTCTCATTGATGCAAAATAATGTTACCAAGAAGTGTGTTGGGACAGGCATCTTTGTTTTGTAGATGATGCAATTTAAGTACAGGAAGGTTATTTATCCAGTTACAAAGAAGAGTTTCAGAATTGTGAGTAGAACTCAGACCTTGACCTTGGAGAAAGACTCAGGAAACTGAAGAACCTGCCCATGAAAAGCCTCTTTTACAACAGCTGCAGAGTATCCAATTTCTAATGCAGAGGTTATTTTGTGTAGAAAGCCTCCAAATCTCACTCTTTGTGATTCACTAAGGACACAAACTTTGCTGGACAAAGGTAACAAATTATACACAAGTAGAAGGAAAAAGAAAGAGAACCTTTCATTGCGTATCAGGCAGGAGACGAAGGATCTTGGGTACATTTCTCTCGAAACATACAATGCCCCAAGAATTAAGAGTCAGGTCAAAGGGCTCCCCATCCCATATGTTTCTTATTATAAACTGGAATCAACAGGAAAATATAATTTTCTTTAGGTAATTTTATTAGTTTAATTGAAACCACCTATTCTATGAAAATTCTTTCCCTTACATATTATGACAGCAGAAAAACTCATGAGGTTAAATTCTGTCCTCAGGAAACTTCATCACAAAACCTCTTCTATATCACAAAACCTCTTCTATATCTCCAAGGAATGCCACGGGGCTAAATTCAGAGAGTGAGTCCCGTTGAAGACAGTCACAACATATCCCGTGTTAGGAAACCATCCCAACTCTGGGCCATTTGAGTCTTTGAAATGTTCTTTGGCAATTTGGAGCAGTAGTAAGTGGGTAAGTTGAAGAAAAAGAGATATGCAAGCATGTCAGGATGAGGAAAGGCCTGAGGACAGGTGGGTACCATCTCTGGCTCCATGGCTGCTAAAGAATGTACCTCAAAATCATGATGACACAGAGCTTAAATCCACAGCTGGCACACTGTTCTGTCATCTGAACCACCAGCTGAAATAGGAGCAGAATCTCAGAAAAGATGGGGGAAGAGGAGCTTTTTTTACTTTCCCCACAGTCGTCTCATAACTGTTGTACAAATCCAGAGGAAACTTTGAGAGGTAAAATAGCTTCCTTTCACTGTCTAGATACTGGTTTGGTCAGACAGAGAAGTTCTGCACAGCAAATGTCCATGGAGTGAAGGATGGAACCTGGGAATGCTGGTAAGCAAACAGCAAACCATAGTTCCCAAATTCTCATCTCTTAAGTGATTCCCTTTGGAACACATCTGATACCTCCCCAAACCTAGAAATGCCATGAGCCATCCCAGCAAATCTGCCTGCCAGCAATCACTGCAGACACTGCACATACTGACCTACAGACAGGACCACGTTTCTGGGTGAACTCTTAGAACTGTGCACCTGCTGGTGGAGAAGAGCAGTGGGAAAGAGGTGCTGATGCTGGAAGGAAGGAAGTCTGGTTGTCAGGCCCCACCCTTTACCTGACCTCCACCATCTCCAGTCCTGCCACATCCTTTCTTTTCCCTTTTCCCATCTAATAGTTCAGGATCTAAGAAGAGGGGCCTGTGGTCAGACTAATAGGAAGATCGTGGAGAAGGCTCAATTTATAGTAGAAAAGCATGGGCTGGGATCCCTGGGTGGCGCAGTGGTTTGGCGCCTGCCTTTGGCCCAGGGCGCGATCCTGGAGACCTGGGATCGAATCCCACATCGGGCTCCCGGTGCTTGGAGCCTGCTTCTCCCTCTGCCTGTGTCTCTGCCTCTCTCTTTCTCTCCGTGTGACTATCATGAATAAATAAATTTAAAAAAAAAAAAAAAAAAAAAGAAAAGCATGGGCTTTGAAGTCAGGGTAGCGTGGGTTTGAATCTTGGCTCTGATCTTACTAGATACTTGATATTGAGGCTCCCTGAGTGAATGGACAATAACAATACCTACCCTGCAAGGCTGATGAGAGGAATTAATAAGATGATTCAAGCTAGAAATTGGAGAAGACTCTTAATTCCTCCATTTCCCTTGTCCTCTTCCCAACTGGTATCTAGGCGGTCAGCATTTCCTGCCAAATTTATTGCCTTAATCAGTCTCCAGATGACTCTTTTGCTCTCTTACCCTCAATGTCACTGTGCTTCAAGGCCTCATCATCTCTTGTCTGGACACCTCAGTAGCACCTTCACTGTTTCTCTCCCTTGTTCAAGTCTATGAAGCCAGATTAACTATGAGAGGTCCAAATCTAACTGTATCTTTCTTCTCTCATACCTCAGAATGGGTGCACTATGAATTTTTCTTCCCTTGGTATTACTGCATATTAAGAAACATCTGTCTGTTTCTGCATTGACATCAGGCTTCCCTCTCACACTTTGAATGTCTTGATGGTGGAGATGTTCACCTTTGTGATTCTAGAACCTACCATAGTGCTCCATAAGAGTAGATCTTAAAGAGGGATTTATTCATGACTGAATGATTACATACTTAAAGTAGTCAAGCGAGCTGCTACTTAAAAGATATTCTGCAGTTATCACCTTTAAGGAATAAAAGGCTTAAATAATTGAAATTGAGATGGCTCCGAAAGTTCTGGGTTTTCTCCTTGATGACAATTCTTAAATGTGGATTCTTTTTTTTTTTAAATAATAAATTTATTTTTTATTGGTGTTCAATTTACCAACATAGAGAATAACACCCAGTGCTCATCCCGTCAAGTGCCCCCCTCAGTGCCCATCACCCATTCACCCCCACCCCCCGCCCTCCTCCCCTTCCATCACCCCTAGTTTGTTTCCCAGAGTTAGGAGTCTTTATGTTCTGTCTCCCTTTCTGATATTTCTTAAATGTGGATTCTTAAGGCTGTGTTGGCACATGGTAGGCAATGTAAAATTTGTTGAATGAATGAGTGAATGAATAAGTGAATGAATCAATCCTAGAATAAGGGCAGGTATTATAACCTTCACTTGACTATTGAAGAAGCTCAGAGAGGTTGGTACTAAGCTCTGAGAAACATCCAAAGGGGTCCAATCACCTGTAAGTAAGTGGAAAAGCCAGAAACAAGTACTAGTTATCTACCTGCCTTACTTGTTTTGCAGAAGTCCTTTCTCCCTAGAACAAAGTGACGACTAGCTAGGCAAGAATGGAAACAAAAAATTGTCGTACTCTACTCTATGCTCCTGGGTTTGATTGGTGATGATTTTGCAGGGCCTGGAACCTGAAAACACAGGGACAACTGCTGATAGGATGGCTGTGTCCAGGTGAAAAACTGATTTGTAAAAAGCAATAGTTTTTTGGCATGCTGCTCCAGTTTAGCACACCACAGTAAAATGAAAAGGGAGATCGTATCAGATTGCCTTCCTAAACTCCAAGCTCCACCAAGGCTGAATCACTCAATTCTTTGAACTCTCCAGTCCAGTAGCTTTATGGTCCTGGTAGATGGTTCTCATATAGACTCCTTCTCATGTTTAAGAAACAACTACACCCAGAACCCACTGTGTCACTAAAAAGAGGCCATACAAAGAAAGCATCAGTGCTAAAGTAAGAGCATTCAGTAGACTGTGCATGACATTAATGGAAATCCAATAGAAAGACTAGTTGAGAGCTGACTTCCTATTAGGAGAAGCACCAGTAGGAGAGGGGAGCCTCAGGGTATTTACCTCCACTGCTTCCTGGCCACACCAAGGCTTTGGCAGTTACCTGTGTCCCTTTACAGCCATAGCTCCTAGAGGGAAGGGGTGGTGGTGAGGTCCACTTTAGCTCTCTGGTAATCTAACTTCCATCTCCTTGTCTCTTTAGACCTGGGGTTGTAAAGTTCCTGCTATTGTTAGTTGCTTGGCACCACTTTACTGTCCCTTGTTTTAATATCTGTGATAGTCCTTTACTAAATGCCTGGCTAGAATCCTGACGAGTACAGAGGAGAAAATAGCTTCTTGGCTTTTCTTCTGTGATATCCTGTGCAAATTACTTAAATCTATGTCCTAGGTCCTAGTTTCTTCATCTGCAAAATGGAAATAATCGCCTGTCTACCTCCTAACTGAAGGTCTGATGAGAAAATGTTGGGAAGCATTTGGAAATAGATTCAGTACACACAAAGTAGGCAGAAAAGGAAAAGAGTTTTTATCATCTCTGATTTTGAACTAAGAAAAGCAAAAAAGAACTATTCATGGTAGTATCTCCTTTCTGCCTATATAGGGTCCTCCCAAGAGATTTAATGTATTATGGAACTCCCTGGTTTTTTTAACAAGCTTACAAAAATCCCTGAGGTTCTTGTTTCCTGACTGATGGGTGATACTAAGTTGCAGGGATGGACTGACATTCTCCTCTTCCTTGATCTTTCAGTCAAGGAGAATGATGGGTAAATAAATCTTCCATTTTGTTTTTCCTTCTACCTTGGGGACAGCGATTTGATCTCCCCAGGGGATCGACATCACTTAGCCCAAGCATCACAACAGTGGATCTACGGAAGATAGTGTGGCCTGATAAAAGGACCATGGGGCTTTAGGAAGCCTTCAAACCTGGGCTTCAGGTTCTGTCCTTAGGAGATCTGTGAATTTTTAGAAGTGTATTCAACTCTTTGAGCTTTAGTGTCCTTCTTTGTTAACCTTACAATTTTGTTTTGTAGATGGAATGTGGGAAAATATCCAGCATAGCTCCTGGCACATAGTAGGTGCACAATAATGGCATACTGTCACATACACTTAGAGTGTAATATAAAGGTTGTAACTGTAGAATGAGCAATGCAGAAATGTGGTAAATGATACTCATTTTAGAAGTCAATAAAAGTATATAGAAGGACAGCAGTCTCCTCTGATTGTTTGACTTTGTCTCACCAAGCAATTGCTCTATTGCCAGGTTACATTACATCTAAGAAGACACTGGACTTTAAGGGGAGATAAGCCAAATTGATTCACCGTCTATTTTCTAACTTTGTATCATGTTACTATACCAAATTAAGATATGTTTGCTATCATCAGGAAAACCCTCTGGGACTTGGAAAAATAATTTCCATTCTGCTTTTTAAAATAAGAACTAAAAAGGTCTAAGCAAATATAGAAAATTGGTGTTGATATTAAAAATTGTGTTTTTATTATTTATTTTTTAAATTGTGTATTTTAAACTAGTGTTTTCTTCTGGTTGCAAAAGTGTGTTCATGCTTGAGGTAGAAAAATTTAAAATGTGGAATTAAAAAATCTTTTAAATCTTCATTAGAAGAATAGATGTGCACTTGGAATAAATGTGCACTATTAACAGTTATTATCTTGGCGTGTTTCCCTCTAGTCACATATACATGTGCACTTGCATGCATATTCAAAAACGCACACATGCACATACACACACACATCATACATTTATTGACAACTCTTACACTTATGCCTGGCCCAGCTCTCTCTTCTGAGTCAGACTCAAAGAGGCAATTGCCAGATTGTTCAACTGTCCTGGTCTGCCCAAGACTGATGGTTTCCTGGGACGCAGAACTTTCAGTGCTAAAATTGAGACAATCGTGGGCCAACAGCCCACTGGATGGCCCATACAAACTTTAAATTTAGTAAGAACAAAACCAAACTCATCATTCCCACCCTGAAACTCCTGCTTCTTTAATGGGAACCCTCAGTGCCTCCCATTGCTCTCAGGATAAAAATCTAAACTCCTTAGCATGACCCACAAGGTTCTGTTTACTCCAGTAGCTTTGCCTTCTCTTATCCTGCCCTGTGATCTCTTTCCCAGCATATTCAAATGTGACAGCACTATGTATATTAATCACATACTTCTGGGCCTCTTTACATATCTTGAAGGTCCTGGATTAGATGCTACACTCTTCCAGGAAGCCTCCTTTGAGCCTGTAAATATTTTGTATTCTTTATAATAAGTTTATATAACGTACATGTCAGCAGAAATTTGAAGACTCCTTGATTCTAATGAAACTTACTGGAGTTCTTGCATCGGGCTGCTGTCTCCTCAGTACCCGTCAGAGAAAACCAACAAGGGGCTCAATCTTCTTAGTTTATTGAGTTGAGCAGTAGTTCTCCACTGTGTGTGCACATTAGAATCATTTTGGCAGCCTATCAATATTGCCAATGCTTTGTCCTCATACCCAGAAATTATTTAATTGATCTGAGATGGGGTCTAGGAATCTGTAATTTTTAAAGCTCTCCAGGTGATTCCCATATGTGTCCAAGGTTGAGAATCCTTGTCATGGTTATGCTACTGCAGTGCCACCTGGTATCAACACAATTGTTTTCTGCCCATGCTAAGGTTAACTGCGGGCTTCCTCAGCTATTGTTAGGTATAACTCAAACCTCTCCCAGAGGAAGTATTCCTTGATTTAGCAGCAATGAAGTGATAGTTTGATCTCCAAGTTCTTGAATTCCATCTTTATTTCTCAATTAGACCAAATTCAGGAAGGGATGCCATGAATTTTCACTCTTAAACCCCAACAGAGAGGGAACGATTAGAGGTACATTTGTTGTTGGCAAATCAAACTCTAATAAAAAAACATTAAAAAAAATAGAGATACATTTGACTAGAGTAATTCTAGACCAGGGGCAATTTTGCCCCCAAGGGGAAATTTGGCAGTGTCTGGAGACATTTTTGGTTGTCACAACTTGGGGTATGGGGTGTGTTACTGGCACCTAGTTAGTGCAGACCAGGGGTGCTGCTAAATTGTCTACAATGTATGGGATAGCCTCCTAGAGCAAAGAATGATCTGGATCAAATGTCAGTAGTGTTGAAGCTGAGGAACCCTGATTGAGAGACTAGATGATCTCAAAGCTTCCTCTTAGTTTTAAAATACATGTATCAATGACCAGCTGTGGAAGAGCCTTTGAGTACTATAAGGAACTAGAGTGAAGTGGGCAGAGCAATAACCTAGTTTCAGAAAGAAGGAAACAATGGACGCAGATATAGAGTACTTTTAAGATGGAGATTGGTGACTTGAGGGAAACATGATGGTGAAGTTGTCTCTTGACTACTTCTTCAATATCAGTAATTCTCCACATGTGAACACTGGACCAGCAGCATCAGCATCCTCTAGGAAGTTGTGAGAAATGCAAAATCTCAGGCCCTACCCCAGACCTCCTGAAATCAGAAATTCTGGGGTGGTTAGGGCCCAGAATTTTGTGTTTTAACAAGCCCTCCAGGAGATTCTTATGCATGCTCAAGTTTGACAACATTGTTCTAGATCATATGTTGACCTGTCATAAGGTCTGCTGCGTTTGGTACATTGTATGCCTTCAAGAGTCGGTTTCATTACTGGGAGTGGCAGGGGTGAATGAATTATAAGAGTGCTTATGAAGAGGGCCAGCTGGTCGAGATGAGCTGGAGGTAATGCTTCCTGACAAGTCCATTTAGTGATTTGACTCTTTCATGGGATAGCTGTCATAAAATGTTTTAAATGACAGTGCAACCAGGCATGCGGTGGTCAACAACAATAATATTGGGTAGATGTTTCATTGCCAGGGAGAAGGGAAGGAGAAAAAAAAAAGACAAGTAAATTACAGAAAAGGCTCTGAGGATCAGAACATAGAGAATGGCCCTTTCTTTTGTCAGCCACTCTGGGACTTAATTGAATCCTGCTTGTCTCACCCACCCCACCACTCTCCCACCTCCCCTCCAAATCTCATGGCTTAACGGTAGGCCAGCATTTATCATTCCTAATATGAGACTTAGTCCCCACTATTTCAGAGATGGGTTGAAGGAAATAAGGTACCTGACTGTGAATTATGCAAGTGAATTGAATGAGACCCGATTTTTGGAAAATCTACCAGGCTGCTTTCCTTCCCATCCCTTTTCTGAGAGGAATTTAGGCCCCTTTATCCCCAAAAGCTGTGCTGTGAGAGCCAGGTGAGGCCAAGACACTGTCTCTTTTTCTGAGACTTTCATTGCAGCCCCTCACTCCTGGAAGAGAGTCTTTCCTGGCTGGTTTCCTCCTCATCCAGACTCTTCTCTTCCTTTTTTTTTTTTTTCTTTCCTTCCTGCAACCTTGGGGTTGGTAGAAGGAAAGACGTGTTTAAATTCAATAGAAAACCTGTGAGTTGGGGGGTTATATAATGATAAATAGGCTGCATTTGGGTGTTCTCTAGAACACTGACAATAAGGAAAGAAGCTTCCATAATGAATTTAGACTTGCCTTGACAGGAGCTGTCACAGGTCAAAAGTGATGTGATAGGACTAATAAATTAATCAGTAGTGTCAATATACATGAGGGTAAGAATAAGTGGATGAGAGGAGTATTTTTCTTAGGGCCTTTAAAAGGGCAGACCAAATAGCAAAAACCTGGCCGAATGGCTTCCATAGGCTCTAGCTAATGTATATACATATATATAATATATATATATATATATAATATATATGTATATCCATCCATCCATCCATGCTTCTGCCCATTAGTCAGATATTTATTAAGCACCAACTATATGCAAGCACTCTTTTAGGGGCTGAGGATACAGAGGTGACTTAGGCCAGTTCCTTTCCCTCAGACCTTGGTATTTGCACAATAGTAACCATGTAAACAAATAAACATGATTACAGACGATGGTAGGTGCCATGAAGAAGACTGATAAGGTGATAAGATGGATTCTAACTGAAGGAATGCATGTATGACGAATGAAGCCTGGAAGCCATCTCTTGGTTGAGTGGTTGAGTTTTGAGCCAACATCTGAAGGTTAAGAATGGGCCAGCCATTCAGAGGTGGAGAGGGGATATGAATAGGAACAGTAAGGGATTTCAGGCATATATCAGGCTATAGAAATGTGAACTCAGAGGCTATCTGAGCTTATTAGGAAAAAATATCCATAACTTATCTAAAAGTGTGACTGCAAATCCTTTCAATGGCATGCTGAAGCTTTAACAGGCCCACCCAAGGATGATTCATTTTCCTACATGAATATACCATTGCTTATTATCTATGGACTAAGAGCTCAGACTCCATGAAGTTATACATGGTAAACTTGTATATGACACAGTGATTTCTGTCTGGTAGCAAAGATAACCCTGAAGTTTATGATTTATTGCTGTGAAGGACATTAACCAATTTTATTTCTAGAAATCTTAGTCCCGTTTAAAGAAGACTATGCAAACCTGATTCTTTAAAATGCTATTGGAAAACAGTTTAATCATCTTATTGGTTTCCTCATTAATGAATGAGATGAATAAAATCTTTGACATATGTTCATTTGATAGTTGGATGAGAGTCATGCTTTTAACTTTTTGAAAATTATACTTTGACAAGACTCACCATGGCTCAGCTCAGAGGTCTGGAGTCCAGAGATCAGCTTTAATGAATTCACAAAGCCCCAGAATTATATGCATTTTAAAAGCAAATATCCTATTAACTTAATCAGACTCTCCAGAGGGTCTTTGTGTCAAATGGCTAACCAAAGTAGAATCTCTTAAGACCTCACACACCCTTGCCTTGATTTTTTCCATCTTTTTGCCAAGTAACTTTCTGCTTCACAAATGCTCAGATATCAGGGAAGGGGAACCTTGTGTGGAGCACAAGGATTATAGTTCTTATTAAATTAATTTATTAAAATTGTATTGAAAGTTTTGTAATTTATATTGACCTCCTGACTTATGCATCTACCCCTACTATGAGTCAATTTTTCTAGGTCTCATCAAGTGAGGGTGATTGGACAAAGCTGCATTCCTATATAAGCAAAGAAGTTGCAGACCACACCAGGTAAAATGGAACTCTAGCTGGAGCAGTCCAGCCGGAGCAGCCTCTGTAGGCATCATAAGGAGGTATTTCCAGCTTGTTTCTAACTCTATTGTGCAGAAGCAGAGGAGATGATCATTCTAGCTTTCTTCTCCTTCTTGGTGTGGCACAAAAGCATTTGTGTCCTTTCTACGAGTCAAAGGACACAGGAAGAAAGGTAATTTATATACAATCAGGGAATAAATAATTCAATTTCTTACAAGGTCACTCAATCTGTTGTCCCCTGACATGAATTTCATGTGCTCCCCACATACGAAACCCTGGCTTTCCCTAACACCTTTCTGGAAATTCAAGCATTTTTGCAGGCAGCTGGGATCTCATAAGCAACATCTCCATAAGGAGATGCTGATACCTCCTCTAGTTCCTGAGGAGGGACTGTGGCATCCTATCAAGCAACCTAAAAAGGGGTCATTTCTCTTGGCTTTAAGGATTCTCTCTTTATAAAAGTTATCCTTTCTAAGAGATGGCTCTCTTACTGTTTGGTAATTTTATTGAAAAGATCTTCTAGAGAGAAATGCCTAGGATGGCTGCAGATTACAATACTTTAAAAAAAATTCCTGTTTAATGTGACAGAGTAGCTGAATGTTCTACAGAAACTGACTCAATGCAATGGCCTCTTGGGATGTCAACTCAGTTTGTGGAAGCCTTCCTATTGACAAGGCTAGGTTTAAAAACAACATTTCCCAAAGTACAAAAAATAAAAATTGAGCTCTTGAGGCAAGTTTTTCAGCTTTAAAATTAACAAAGTAATGCAATGAATGAGGATGTGGCTCTCATTAACAAACAAATAAGTCGACAAGTGAATATAAGCAACAGCCCAGGATAACCAGCATCAGTGAATGTTTGGGTCACCAAAATACAATGTCATTTGATAGTGCAGTGACTGCACCAGTTTGAATTATGCCACAAGGCTGCATCAGGGGATTCTCAAACTTTCTGCTTATAATATTCCTTCCCCTTCATCATTCAACAGCTTTGTCTAGCTTCCTAGTTTTATTTAAACATCCTTCCAGTAGTTAGTTAGTACTGGGTGTCAGGTCTGACCTCCTTGCCCTGCCGCCTACGGTGCTCCTTCTTCTCCAGGACCCATTCACAGCTCTTCCTCACCACCCCGTGGCATGCAATCCTGTATGGGATCCTCTCTCGTGTGAACATGGACTCCTGGACCTCCTCTTCCTCATTACTCTCGTTACTCTCATTCAGGGGCTTTGGCATAAAGGTCGAAGGCCCAGAAAACAAGCAGAGGTAGAACTTCTTTGCCTTGGTGCTATTGGGGAAGTCCACCACCACGCCACCAGTGAAGCCAGCCTTGGTGGCCTGGATCGTAATCAGCTCCAACTGCTCGGAGTTCTCCAGGTATAGCTGCAGGACGGCCCGGGCTCCACAGACCAGCACAGAGTAAAGCGAAGAAAGGAGAACTTTTTTAAACAATGTGGAGAAACCTCTTTTCCATCACAGCAATTGTGACTTATTGAGATGGAAGTTCTCTCTAGTGGAGAAATGTCCAACTTGGATGACAAGAGGGTTCCCTCTGCACCTTAAATTATCTCACTAGGGCACTGATAAGTGTTTATTTGATGCTTTTAGTTCAGAATGTCAAAGTATCTTCTAAAGGTGATTTCTTACAAAATATGATCTGAGTTAGTCAAAGACAGAGGAATCGTTGGGACAACTGTCCCAACAAAGTAGTTTGACCAGGTTATGTCACCTCCTTTTTTTTGTTTTAGATTTTATTTATTCATTTATGAGAGACCCAGATAGAGAGGCAGAGACATAGGCAGAGGGAGAAGCAGGTTTTCTGTGGGGAACCTGATGTAGGACTTGATCCCAGGACCCTGGGATCACAACCTGAGCCAAAGACAGACACTCAACCACTGAGCCATCCAGGTGACCCCAGGTCACCTCTTTTACATTCTTTATTTATAGTGGTAGTGAAAGGGCAGACTACCTCTCCCCCCCCCCCTTAGAAGGGTTTCTGAGAGGGAGGAATCTGGGGTGAGGAAGCTCTTAGAAACTGTCATACCCTGATTCCAGATTGTTGAGACAAGAGCCGTCATAGATAAAGTACCAGGTATAGGTAGATATCAAATGCTGCTAGTACAATAATATCTAGTAGTTCTTTCGCAAGGGGGAGTTCAAAATAATGGTAACAGGAAGAAGGTTCTTTTTCTATAATTTATTTTTTATTGTAGTAAAAGATATGTAATATAAAATCTACCATTTAAATTATTTTAAGAGGATTGATAGCTCTGTGGTACTGAGTGCATTCACATTGTGCAACCATCACCATTGTCCATCTCCAGAACTTTCTCATATTCCCACTGAAACTCTATATCCATTAAACACTAACTCTCAAGATTCTATTTTTTTAAAAAATATTATCTATTTATTCATGAGAGATACACAGACAGAGGCAGAGACATAGGCAGAGGGAGAAGCAGGCTCCATGCAGGGAGCTCAATGTGGGACTCGATGCCGGGACTCCAGGATCACACCCTGAACCAAAGGCAGACATTCAACCACTGAGCCACCCAGGTGTCCCACAAGATTCTTTTTTTAAAAATAGGAGACTAGATTCTGTGGTTAAAAAAACCCACCCCAGGCCCCATAACTGTTGACCCATTCCTTCCCCTTTGGAATCATTAAAGACTGAGCAGAAGAGTGCTCCCATTAGCAGCAGAAGCCTGACACATGAAGCGGTAGAATTTTCTCCTTGGGTGGTACTGATTGGAAAATAAAGGGATGGGATCCTAACATGAGGGGACTGAAAATAGAAAGATGGCTTAAAGGAAAAGAGAGAAGAGAGGTTGGGAGAGAATTGTTCTGGCCGCATGTGGGTAGTGGCTACTCTTTTGGACTGCACAGATACGGAATATTTCTATTATCAGAAAGTTTTATTGGGCAGTGCAGCTGTAGAGTGTAGTTTCCAGAGTTAGACAGACTTGATCCTACCTATGTTGCCTGCAAGCTCTGTGAATTTAAGCCAATTATTTCATCTTTCCAAGTTTGTTTTCTCATCTACAAAATGGGAACAAGAAACAGTGTCTTCCAGTGGAGGAGCCAGCTAGTTGGTCACCAAAAATTTGTTTTCTTTTCTAGACCCCAATGAGATCAGATTTTGTAGCCTCCCTTGCAGTTCATTGTGGTCATATGACTGAGTTCTAGTCATTGGAATATAGACAAGCAATGCTAAGTGCTGTTTTCCGCTAAAAGAGGACTGAGAGAGTCCTCTTTTCCCTTCTGTGTGCTAAATGCAAATAGCAATGAGGCCCTAAGGTATGGGTGAACCATAAGATAGAAGCAACTGGGTTCTCAAATCACCGCATGGAGAAGAGACAACAGATTAGGAAGATTTATCTATGATTGTTACATGAGCTAGAAATAAACTTTGCATGGGTGTTCTTGGTTATTGCAGTATTGTTCAACCTAGGATAAGTATAGGGTTGAAGGAGATCATTTAAGCAAACTATCCAGCATAGTACCAGGTAGCTGGTGAATGTTATTCAGTAAATGTTAGCTGTCTTTCAGCAGTGAAGAGCAAGGACCACAGAGCATGAGAGACCTGCATATAAATCAGGCTGTGCTACTTAGCTGTGTATTCTTAAACAGCCTTGAATTCCTCATCTGTAAAAAAGGGGAAATATTAATGAAAAATGAAAGAATTATTAAAGTTGAGAAAGAATGTAGTTTTTCTTCCATTCAGAAGCCTCTTTTATTCCTGCATGAGTTCACACTATTTAAGCTGGTTATTGCTTTCCCATGCTGCAGTATTGATTACAGATCTCAGTAGAGGCAGCCTGCAGGGTCAGGGATGCCATTTAAGTGGAGTTAAGAATTCCTGTGCCATGGCTGATCCAATGTAGAGAATCATGGATGAGTCTGCAATCATCTGGTAATTGTGGGACATTTAGGCTGAGTGAACTATTGACAGACACAAACCCAGAAGCCCTTGAGCCCAGAAGAAGCCCTTGAGCTCAGAAGACCATTAAAAAAGCACTTGAGGGGAGATCCTTGGTGGCTCAGTGGTTTAGTGCCTGCCCTTCAGCCCAGGGCCTGATCCTGGAGACCCAGGATTGAGTCCCATGTCGGGCTTCCTGCACAGAGCCTGCTTCTCTCTCTGCCGTGTCTCTGCCTCTCTCTCTGTGTCTCTCATGAATAAATAAATAAAATCTTTTTTTTAAAAAAGCATTTGAATTTTAACAGATCTCAATATAACAGGTCCATGGGCCATTCAAGCTCTTTTTTTCCCCTTTCAGTTGTAAGGTAGGTAGAGAGAGAATTATTATTCTGTCTTTATTGCAGGTGTTTCCCACAATACCTAGGACCCCTCAATTCCACCTTCCTGACTTCCTGTGTTTTGTACCAAGAATCAGAAAATGTTGGTATAACCCATGGAGTATCTAATGATTGAATCTCTGGATTTAGAGGAATTAAGGGGCTGAACTGGGGCCACTGTCAAGGACAGAGATCTGGGGATTAGAACTGAGATTAGTGGGTTTTTTTCCTTTTCAAGCAGTAAGAGTCAGAAGGTTTGTTAGAGAAAAACAGGATGAAGTAGAAAGAAAACAAATTTGGTAACTAAGCCCAAAGGATCAGAAGAAGAGGCACTTAGGAATCAAGGAGTTAGCAGTCACGGGGTGTTGGGAGTCAAAGGGGGAAGGTCTAGACAAACTCTAAAAACCTACTCCTGGAGTCAAGTCCATTGGGCACTTGTAAGTCAGTCTGGCTCAGAGAGTCCAAAGTAAAGACAATGAATTTATAGTGAAAATACAATTTCAGTTCAAAATGTCCTGGTCACACTTGAGAAAGGGAGGATACCATTAGCAGTTTGTAACCAAAGGACAAATGCTAAAGATTTCATATAGAAGGAAGAGTAGAACGTATACATACGTACACACATTGCTTTGCAATAAAAATACTGACCTACCCAAAAGAAGTACCAGCAAGTCAGTTAGGTTTGGAGAATCAGTAGGAAGACAGTGTTTCTCAATGTGTGCTTAGCAAATGGCTTGCACCAATATTGTTTAGGAAAGTTGCTAAGATGAAGCTTCCAGGACTACTGCGTTTAGGATCCTGATTCAGTAGAGCATCTTTCTGATTGGCCAGAGATCCAACTTTGGGGGTGTCAGACGGGGGTTCATGAACATAGATATTCTAAATCCATCATGCAAGGCTACAGAAAAGAGAAAGCATAAAGTGTGTGTAAGATGAATTGTGGGTGAAAATGTCATTTGTTGGTTGCTCTGGACTGTGGTGTTCCTCTCATGCTGTCATGGGCTCTTGAGTCCTATAATCTTTGCTTGGACTTTGGAGACCTGTTTCTCCTTTTTTTTTTTTTTTTTCTGTTACTTTTTTCTGCCTGGTTGTCTTGCTTGTGCCCAGTGCACCATGACCTCAGTGAAAAACCTGACCCTCTCTCATGCATAGGCATGGGGACAGATTAATACAGAGATCACTGTAGATCATTTTCCAAGGCAAACCACACTCAGAAAATGCCAGATGAACTCTGCATGGAGAAAGTGTCCAAGTTATCTCTGTGGCTTGAGAATTAGAAAAGGAGACAGGAGACAGCCTTGAAATAGCTTATATCATGTTTTTCTAGATTTTCTAGACTTCTGTCATGGAATTTTCCCATAGTACGAGGTACAATTAGGGTGTTAACAATGTGTCAATAATGCCTGCTGATAGTGCCTTCTCATCCTTTTCTCTAACACCCCTTCTGCTAGAATCTATTCTGAATACTAGCCTTGCCTTCTAAAGAATATATGCTGGATATTAATAATGTACTGATCAAATCAAAAGAAATTATTAATACCAGATTTCAGAGAACTTAAGAGGCATAGATTTTCTTATAACCACATATTGGTAAGAAAGCATTGCATTATGGCTTCATTAAGAACTTTTTTCCCCCTTAGTGGTGCTTTACATAACTGGTAGTTTCTCACACTTCATGAGATATGTTATGCACATACAAGTCTCGTTTCTGTTAAACATTAGAATGATGGTAAATAAAACATTCTGGTTGGTTCAGAGGTAGGTGATATGCTTTACCAAGATGATTCATTTTCTAAGAAAAACAACAAAAATAGAGACAGTACAACTCAATAAAAAGGGCATTAAAATTGGCATTTGATTGCATGAGGGTTTTGAGCCTCAGTTTCTTCTTCATCTGTAAAATGAAGATAATGAAAACGATCTCATTGTATGGTTGGAAGTAAATGAAACTATGATTTTTGATATGTCGTAGAAATCATGGATAAATTCATTAAACAGCTAATACTAAGTGTTAAATATATATCTCATTAAATAGCTAATATTAAATACAAGCCTACATCTATTCAGGAAGTAGAGCAATGACTTTTGTCTCTAGGGTTACCAAGCAAACAAGAATCTTCTCCAAATGCCAGCACAGGACTTTAAGTCTCAGGAGACAGGGCTAAGAAAGCACTAAGCCTCTGATACCTTCATAATCACTTCAAAAATTAATCTCAGTCAGAATGACTGGAAAAGCACTATAGAATTTTCCACTATGAAAAAAATAATAATAATAAAAAATAAAAAATAAAAAAAGAATTTTCCACTATGGTGATGAGTAAGACAAAGATGTCCTTTCCTCTATTATTCAACACTGTATTAGGAGTATTAGTCCATGCAAATAAAGAAGAGCAATAACTAGAGCTATTAGGATAAAAGTATGGGTAAAAACAATCTCTATTTTCAGATGATATAGTTATGTAGTTGGAAAATGCTTAAAAAACAGAAAATTACTGTAAATAATAATAGAACTTAATAAAATAGCAGTTTAAGAAAACAGACAAAATTCAATAACCTTTATATTGACAAATGATACAAGACATCATGGAAAATTCCATTTATAAGAGTTAAAGGAACAAATAAAAACTGGGCATAAATTGAAATATAAATGTTGGAAACCTATAAGAGAAAAACATTAAGCACTTCTGTGTATATAAAAGAGACTTGAACAAATGGGAAGACATATTCTAGGATAGGAAGATTCAATATTAAAGAGGTTTCCTTTGCAATATCAATAAAAATATCATCAAGTTATTTCCTGGTACTAGTTGTTTATAAAGCTAAATGGGCAGAAAAACAAGCGAAATGTCCAGGAAAACCCTTAAAAAGACAAGGAATACAACAGAAGTGGAAGGAGCTAGCTCTGCCAAGTATTAAAGTGTAGTACAAAATGATTACCTGTAAAAGAAGACAGTAAAAAGTGGAAGAGACAGCAATGGAAGCTACATTTTTCTGAATATATTTGTTCTGTAGTTTTGACTTTAGAAGCATGTAAACATTTTATATAATTATAAAGCAAAATTAAATTTGTAAAAAAGTCCTGGAAGCTGAAAGCAAAATGAAACAAATGAACTGAGAGTCCTAGGGGGTAGAGGTTCAGCTATGGAGAAGAAATATTTCAAGAGACTTTAATATACAGCTCAGCATCCACAGAAAGATAGATCCGATGGATAAAAAAAATTCGAAATTTCAAAATTCATGAATTTTAAAATGTGTACCAGAAAGCAAGGAAACTATAATATACTACCAAGTTTATGTCAAAAGAACTCGAGTTAACTTAAAGCACTTTTCATTGGTTAAACATGCAGAAATTTAAGATTTCAGAGGAATAATAATAACTGAAATAGATCGAAACTCTCAGATATATTTTAAAAATCCATAAATTCTTAATAATGCTGGGGTTCTTCACTAGTCATTTATGGAGCATGCTAGAGAAGTAATTTGTTATTCTGAAAATTGGTTTAAAAAGAAGGAAAAGTAAAGTGTTTTTTCTCTCCTATATGAATCACAGCTAGGAAATTAAATAGGTATAAAGGGAAAGTTTTTCTATACAGAAGACATTAAGCAATAGATAAGTAATGATAGAATTAGAAAGTTGCCATTTGGGAAGCCCTAACAAACGAAAGAATGTAGGCAATGTTCTTCAAAGACTGTTCACATCACTTAACACTTTTGTAAGAAAGCCACATCACTTAACACTTTTGCTAGAAAACAGATCCCAAATCTGATCAAGCCCAACTACTCACTAATAGGAAACAAGAATGTGAGAAATGCTATAGGATAAATCAACACTGTTTCTTCAATAAGTAAATTGCAAGGGGTAAAAAAAGGAGAAAGAACTAACAGATTAAAAGAGACTTCAGAGGTATTTGGTCTAATGCAATGCTTGGACCTTATTTAGATCCCAATTAAAAAAAAAAAGAAAAAGCATTTTTTTTTTTTTTTAATAAATGAGGCAGGCCATCAGTCAAGTATGAATAGTGGCTGAATATCTGATAATATTAAGGAGATTTGGTTAATATTCTTAGATTAATAATCAGATATTATATAATGGTTTTGTTTGTAAAATGATTTAGAAATACATGCTGAAGCATTTTGGGGGTGAAGTGATCTTTGAGATGGGGCCACACCATGACCTTCATTGGCCCTCAGCATTTTTACCCCCTCCCACCACAGTAGATTTTGGGGATGTCATTGCTTTCTGAGGTGAGAAAAAATTAAAAGCATTTTATTCAATCTTACAAGTTCAGTTTTTCCCTTCTAATCTTAAAAGAAATTAAAATGTCTTCGTGGAGTCCTGAAAGTCTACTGGGCCCTGGCATTGTGCTTAATGGATGAATTTGCCCTGGTCTGGGATTTGCTTCAAAATAATCTGGTGGGAAGAGTAGGGGGGAAATGACTATTACGGGGTGTGTGTGAAGTAAAATTGGCCATGAGATAGTAATTGTTGAAGTTGTGTGCTGGGCATGGGGAGTTATCATATTATCTTTCTACTTTTATATACGTTTGAACATTTCCATAATAAGTTAAAACATCAGTATCTGAAAAAATGCTTCTTTGAATGCTTTTATGTTTTACACAAAGGAGCAGTACAGAATAAATAAAAGCAAAATAAAAAGTCAGTTATTTGAACTTGGTGTTCATGTGGGTTCTGAATAAATGAGATTTAAAGATACTAAGCCTCATTTGAGACAAAGACCTAAGTGTTAAAATTTTGCCAAGATTGAAAATCTCACCTGACAGTGTGTTTTTAAAATTAAAAATTTTTAAATTCACTTTCTAATTTTTGGGGAGATAGAAAGAATGACACCCATATGGACAGAAATGCTGCCTGCCAATATGGTACCGTTTTATTTTGGAGCAAGCTGGCTGGGGGCAGAATTATGAGAGTTTCACAGTGGCCTTTGTGACAAAATAATGAATACATATACAGGGCAATACAGAAGTCTATCCCACCCTTTAGACAAGCTGCATTTGGATAGTGTAAGCAGATGAGCGCAATATAGGCTTTGTGACCTAGTAAACTCCACCATACCAAATACTGACATGGATCATTCTCTGCCTCACATCAGTCCCCGCCCCAGTAAGGTCAGACATCCCCTGCTGATCTCTCAGTACTTTCCTTTCTCCTCTATCCATTCACTCAGTGAGAAGTTACTGGGTATCTGCTCTGTGCCAAGTCCTATGCTAAACACCTTTATACGCAGTGAACGAAACACTTCTCACCCTGAAGGAGCAAACTGGAAGAACAAGTCAGCTACTGAGGAGACAGGATTTAAACAGAAATTTTAAAACAAGACATTTAAAATGTCTTTCATTTAAAATTTTCAAAACAAGTTGAGAGGTATTTTAATGGGATAGGTAGAGAAGGCTAGAAGCCATCCCACAGAAGCAAAAGAAAGTTTTCTGGAGGTGGAGGGAGTTTTAAGAGACCTGAAAGGAAGTGACATGTTTCAAGAAAAGCAGACTGAGGAAGGCATCCCGGACAGAGAGAAAGCTGTGTGCAAAGGTGTGTGCAAAGTCGAGATGGCTGGGATAGTAGAGATAGGTATGAGTGCCAGGCAGAAAAGCAGTGGTAAACGGGAGATTGGGTGCTGGAAAATGCTGTGGAGACACTAGGCTATGGGAAATTGGTCATGAAGAAGCACACGTTGGGGCGCCTGGATGGGACAGTTGGTTAAGCGTCCGGCTCTTAGTTTCAGCTCAGGTGATGGTTTTAGGGTCACAAGACAGAGCCCGATGCTCAGTGCAGAGTCTGCTTGAGATTCTCTCTCCCTCTCACCTGTGCTCTTTTTCTTTCTCTCAAATAAATAACTCTTAAGAAAGAAAAAAAAAGAAGCAAATGTCTACACCAGCGTCCTTAAAGAGTAGGCTAAAACCGGCTGCAGCAGCATCACCCAGGAACTCATTAGAATGCAAAATTCTCAGGCCCACCCTAGATCTCCTGTATCAGAAACTCTACAGATGAGGTTCAGCAGTCTGTGTTTTAGCAAGTTGTCTAGGTGATTCTGATGCTTACTAAGTTGGAAACCATGGGTCCTCAAGCAGGAGTAATTAGACCTTTCAGGAAAAATTTAGCAATGTCTGAAGAGACTTTTGGCTGTAAGACTGATGGGGGTGGAGTATCCTAGCATCCAGTAGCCAGGAATGCTGCTAAACATCATAGAGTGCATACGAAAAGCCCCCACAACAAAAGCCAAATGCCAACAGTAAAGCTGTTGAGGAGCTCTGATCCTTCTTCCCTTCTTCCTTCTCCTTCTCCAATACCCTATTTCTTTCTCTCATTCTTATCTAGCTATCATCCACTATCTATCTCCTTTATTCCCACTTGTTTCTCTACTGCAGAAGACTCACAAGGCCATAAGTGCTTCTTTTCTGCATTTTAATTCATGCTATTACAGACAACCCTCCCCTTTTATTCGATTAATAACTCCCTATGACAAAGTTGATCTATGGCTAGTAGGCATATTATTTGATTTCTGCCCCAAATAGGGCCAATTATCTCACTGGAAATGAGATGGGGGCTGCTCAGAATACAGGCGATAATAACCACCCCATGCCTGAGACTGAAACTCTTGGCATTCTGCATATGAGCTGACGTGTGAAGTCCCAAACAGCCAGGAGGCCTGGTTTTGACATGAAAGACAGTCCCGATAGCAAATAAGGCATAAAATATCTTAGGTTTTACAGGAGACAAGATATTAGGGACAACTTTGAGTTGCTCCTCAAGAGCATGGAGGTAAGTGTGTTTGCTGAGAAGTCAAGCACAAAGTCCACACAGAACAGTATTAGGCAAAGATATATTAAGGTCACATTAAAGAAGGCAGGACTAACCAAACAGACAGGATTCTAATCTGACAGCACTGACAAATCAAAAGAATTCTATGAGAAGGTTTGTGGGCCAAAACGGTGAGGAAAATGTAAAATTACAAAGACAAACATTGGCAAAGTCCATCTAACAGTTTCCAGGGGAGTAGGTGCCCTGAGAGATCCACATGAATGTTTAGTCTGCCTAACGGACCTATCTTTGCATAGTGGAGGTAGGGGTCCCAGGCTTTCAGAGTCTGAAGCCATTCCCCATCCCAGTTATCCAGCAGGTTCTGCTATCCCTGGCTCTGTTTTCAGACTATTACAGCAACCTTCTGACAGCTGGCCCACGTAGAGAAAATGCCCTGATTAAGCTACTGTGAATGCTGAATCGGCTTGATGGGCATGTTTCTCATGGGACATGATTAATTGGCCTTTCAGTTTATAGGCTCTGGTCTCTACTGAATTAACTTAATCGTCCTGAATTGGTAGAATCAACTCTGGGGCATGGATAACCTGGAGTTTCTGGACTTCCAAGGCAAAAGCAAGGTCAGACCTTAGATTATAAAAAATGCCTCCTGGAGTCTGCATTCTGTCTCTGGTTGTCCTTTGGTCATTCTCACAATGTGTCTTTTCTTCCAACTTGTTTATTCCCATGATATCCAAAAAGCATTTGTGGTAAATTGGACAAAAAAAGGCCACCATTACTTCACAACTCCTCTCACCAAGAGGCAGTCTACTTCCTCACCCTTTGAATCTGAGATAGCCATGTGACTTTCTCTAGCCAACAGAATGTGGAGAAAGTGACCTCATATGGAGGAAGTGACCTCATATGAGTTCTATGACTAGACCATAGAGACTTTGCAACTTCTGTCCTTGTTCTTTTGGAACTGTAAGGTCACTGTGTGCCCACATAGTGGGCACCCTTAAGCCATGGATTTTGCCTCTTAAGATAACACAATCAGGATTTATCTTGGACTATCTCATAAGCTTCAGTGGCTCCTGCAGAAGAAATAGCTCCTGCATCTTCCATCAAGATGCTAAGAGATTTGGGGAAGTGGTACAGAAAATGTTGGGTTTGCCAACATTCACATGAGGAGAAAGAAGAGAGTTAAATACATAAACAATTGCATTTCTCAGACAGATTTCTGACCTTCAGCCGGCGGTCTGGATCTCCACTGCATAGAGAATTGACTGATACTTTGAATGATTTCCAGGCTGGGCTTAAGTTATTCATCACCACCTGAGAAAAGAAAGAAGTGCTGGGTTGGGGAGGAAATGCTTGACATTTTCATATTTCAACATAAAAACTGAGAAGCATTGTGGTGCTTATGAAAAGGACAATTGCCTGGAATAGTGTCTTAATAAAAACTTGGGAGTAGCATATCTTTTAAGGGTGCCCACTATGTGGGTCTTTATGGGAAGAACTCCTGTGGTCACTGTCCTGGCTGTTGTCTCATAAATAATGACAGTAATACTGTCAGAATGTGGATGCTGGAGATGACCTGTTATACATCAAAGGGAGCTAGGATTGAGGAGGCAGGGCTGCCTCTGGCCTCTGATAAAGGATCTCTAGTTCTATAGGACTGTCATTCCCATGGCAGTATAAGTAAAGACTTACACTCAAAGACTAGTTGGTGTATGGAGTGTAGTAGGTCATTTCTACTACTAAAGAACTAAATGGGTTTTGGTAACTCGTGAGCTCGAGTTTGAGCAGAGTGCATGTCAGAGGAGTTCTTAAAAGAAAAATCCCAGGAGAATATTTATCCCAGCTATCTAGGAAGGCATAATAGGGCAGATCTTCAGATCTTCAGTGTCACAAACTAAGTCTATAGTACAGCGAAATCCTTTTGAAAGCAGCTTACTAATTAATCCTGCCCAGGGGTCCATACAAATCAAGTCTTAGCCTGCCATCACTATGATTCAAGTAATTCTACTGGGCTTAGAATGGAGGAGAATCCACTCTGTGCCTAGGAGTGTACTGTGTACTTTAAGATAGGGGTTCCCAAAGTGTGGTCCTTAGAATAGCAGGAGAACCAGCACCACCTTAAAAGTGCAGATTTTTAGGTTGCACCCAGACCGACTGACAGAAACTCTGGAGATGGGTCTCCTATAGGATTCTGAGGCATGAAATTTGAGAACGACTGACTGTTCTAGGGTACTTACAAATGAAGTCAAATAGAACTCTATTATATTGATTTTTCTTTCCTATGAAATTTTTAGTTAGAAGAAGTCAGCATTATAAAAAAATTTAATTCTCTATCCAAATAACATAATTATTTTATAAGTGATTCTCTCTTCTCCTGGATTCCTTAATATAACTATGAATTATTGATTGTATCATGGACTCATTATTAAATTTCTTTTAATGCATTAAAGTATAAAAATAATGCTCCTGTGAGGCTTTGTCTTGGGCCCTGATACCCTGGGGATGATCAGAGTGATAGTGAGAAGAAAAGTTAGATAAAAGTGTTTGAGTTAAAGTTCTTGTCCTTATATAAAAACACTAAGAAGTGATGATATTTCATTGCAGTGGTCTTGAAAATCTCAATAGCAGATCAAAGTTGCAACTAGAAATTTCCTATGAAATTAGAATCTGTATGTGTGTGCATGTGTGTGTGTACTTCCCCCAAGAGAACAGTATTGCCTAGTATTTATTTCATATCTGTTGAATAAGAAAGACAAAAAAAATCACTGTTACGTTGCTGTCTTACTGGAAAACTTTGCAATCACATTTCTTGTGAGACTCCAGAAGCCCCTCAGCAATGAGGTATGGGAGGAATTCTAGAGATTTTTGGGAATGAGAATTTACCAATACCAATAATGAGAAAAGGACTGCTGTCAGGAGCAAAGGAGAGGGGGATCTTGTGAAGAAATCAATTAAATACCCTCTATCTCCTTTCCATCTGCACTTTAAAGCCCTCATTCACTGTCTGGAGCAAAAGCACGAATGGATATACCTCTTCCAGTTCTTACCAAAGTTTACTCACTTCTCCTGAAAGAAGTCTGTCCCACCACAGAAATCTGTATGTGTGAAAAAGACTCTTTGGTGGTGGCAATTAGGTGCCACTCAGGGAAACTACTGCACCTCAAACCAATCCTCAGGGATTAAATTCCAGAGGATCACATTGTACTATAACATGTGGCAGACATACTATCTATATTTCATTCATTTATTCAGCATGTTTTATGAAATGCCAACTATGTACCAGATATCCATAGACTTTGCCCATTCAAGACTACTTAATTCTTGTCTATCTTAAATAAGACACAAAAAGTTCTCCTAAAGCTACTTGCAGCTCTATTAATTCAGGAAAATGGAAATGGATTTCTAATACGGGGTAGTAGTGAACATGGCACCCTCAATATCATCCTATGAAAGTCATGAGGATTCCTTCTTCCCTACCCCACCATTGGTGTGTATGTACATGTGTATGTGTGTGTGTGTGCACGCACGTGTGTGTGTATATCCAACAGTCTTCTCTCAGCTATTTCATCACAACCACCCCACTTCCTCCTTATCAATGTATTTCTCTCATCTCTACAGACTCTCTCTGGGACTAGTTTGTAAATAAAATGAAATAAAAGTAGAGAATGGGGTTGGTTGTTGAGTGTGTGTGTGGTACCGGGTGGTGGTAGGGGTAATAAGGGATAAGGTTTGGAGCCCCAGGGAAAAAGAGGAGAGAGCTTGAGAAGGAAATGCAGCTAGACCAAGTGGCAGCTGAGATAGGACAGCTGTTCATACAATAGGCCTGACTTTACTGGGGAGGCAGATTGGCTTCCTAAATTATAGTGAAGTTCAGGCCAAACAAACTCAGTTCAAACTTCTGCTCTATCTCTTGTTAACTATTGAGAACTTGGAAAGTCACTTGACTTTCCAAAGGTTCAGTTCATCATCTATAAAATGGGGGTAATAATAATCATGTCAAGGGATTGTTATGAGAACTAAACAAAATAATGCATATAAATCACTTAGTACAATGCTTGGCATCTAATCACTCTCATCGAATGTTATCTAATATTCATATTTTTATTATTAATAAGTTGCTGGCTGTTTGTATTAAAGGTCAACAATGAAAAATTTAGGTGAAAGGGTCTTCTAACATCTAAGTTGAGAATTAAAAAAGGTACAAAAGGCAGAGAGTCCTGTTAAAGACAGTAAAGACTCCAGGTCTGAATGTGTAGCTACAGACATCAAGAAATGTAAGAGGTTTCTCAAAAAAGGTCAATTTATCATCTTAGGAGATAGGACGGTACAGCTGAAGATGACTCTTCTCACCTCAGTTCGGTGTACAAGCTGCTGGGTTGCATCATCATTCATACGAAAAATTTCCAGAAATGGGTCAGATTTACTGAAGAAATCCTAAAATAGACAAACAAAAATTAATTATTCCCCACCTACATATATTTGATCATGCGTTGAATCACATACCCCTGGATTTGACCCTTCCCTGCTTTGTTCTTCATCTCTGTAATCTACCTTTAGCTAGAATGAGCTACATCTGAACCCCAAGTCCCTAGAGAATCACATTCTTGGTTGAGTTAAATCCAAAGTATTCCTCAAAGATCAATTTCAACGCTGGTTGTTTGAAAAACAATGTATCTGTTGTCTTAAACATATTAATTGTAGTTATTGTTAAAGCCTATGTTTGATGACTACAGTATCTGGATCACCTATGGATCTGTTTTTATTATCTGTTTCTTGTTTCCTCTTGGTATACCAGACACTGTGTAAGAAAGATTATAAAGGCTTCAGATGAGTCTTTAGCTTCTGGCAAGCAGTTAGAATTGGGCAGTTACCTATATCCAATTAGGATTGAGCTACTTAGAGATTGGTTTCTTCAAAAATCTTTATAGACACAATACATTTTTTATTCATTTATTCTTTGAATATTGTCTTTAAAGGGCTATAACTGAAAGGCTTTGTATTTATAAGGGCTGTTGTTCCTTGACATGCCCTCGGTGCTAATTTTTGTGAGACTTTCAAAGGATCTGTTCAGCACCATAATCTCCTGGCTCTAGCTTTTTGTTCAGTTTCTCTTTATGCTGCTATTTGCTAATTGGTGATTGTCTTGGGAGGATAAGACACTCAGACTGTTTTTTTCCAAAACATCTATGAATCTTGAGCCCTAGCTGTCTCAGTAACACAGAACTTCAGTTTGCTTCTCTAGGCCCACGAGACGACAAAGACTTTGGCTCAGTTTCCTTATTTCTTAGAAACTATTTTCTGCTAGGCTTCTTAGCCTATCTACCCATGGTGTTTTATGAATCAGCCTTGAGAAAGTGCCTTGAGTGGAAAATCTGGATAGAATGTCTGAATTACTTCAGCGGATTTCTCTCCTCTCCATTTTTGGCTCCTCAAAATTTGACTGCCTGAGGATGCCCAAACATATGTCTCTTGTATCTTATCCAGTGTTTCTAGCCATTCTCAGTGGGAGAATAATGTAAAACAAGCAGGTACTTCATTACTGGAAGTAGACATATCCATATCCTTCCTTTAAACTTATTTTTCCCCCAATGGATTCTAAACTTTCAGAATGGAGGAATTTGTCTGATTTTCTTTTATATCTCTACCATTTCCTCATCTTCCATGTCTAGGCTTTAGTGGTACTCAGTGTTTACTGAATGTATGAATGAATACATATGTAAGTGAATGAATGATACGAACGCCTGGTGTAGAGTAGGAGGCTCTCTGGGAAACAGCCTTAATTACCACACTTTTATTTAATATTTCATCAGGTGATTCCCTCCACCCTGAAATTCTAGCCTACAGCAAAGCAGAATGAAGCCCATAGTCATTCTAGTCTTCAGCTCAACAAAATAGTCTCAGGAAATATATTGATCATAGAATCTCCATACTTGATGTTAATGTATAAGGAAGGATAAAACTTGGTTTCAATCCTCCAAAGTACCATCTATTTTGGTGGTAAGACAAGTACACAAATAAATATAACCCAAGGCTAAGTATGAATGAATGAATGTACAATGGAAGAGAGAAGGAGCTGAAGCATTTGCACTGGAAAATATGGTTGTAAAGAGGATATTTCTAGGGAGAGAACAGATTGCACGAAGGTATGAAAAAGCAAACAGAGGGGCACACTGAGCAGATTAATTCCATTACAACCTAAGAAGTCTATACATCTGGGTTTGTTTGAGACAACCCTGGCAAAGTCAGCTCCATGATATGAAGGGCCTTGAGTACTTATCCAAAGATTTTACACCTGCCCTGGGAAGCAGTTGGCAACCAATGACAGATTTTGAGCAGGAAAATAATATGACTGGCTCTATATAGTAAAGAATATTAGCTTGGGGTTCCTGACTGACTCAGTCAGTAGAGTATGTGACTCTTGATCTTGGAGTTGTAAGTTTGAGCCCCACCTTGGGTGTTAAGATTACTTAAAAGCAAAATATTTAAAAAAAAAAGAATATCAGCCTAGAAACTTCATAAGGCATCTTAGAAAAAAGATGGGAGGTAGACATATCTATCTTCCCCTTTGTAGTCCTCCCACCCTAGCCCAGAACTAAGCACCATGCACCATAACACCCAGAGTCCTTCTGCTCTATTTTTAAAGGTACCAAATTACCACAGCCTTTGTCTTGTCAAGAACCCCATAGTGGCTGCTTTTGTCAATAAGTCTGTCCGCAAACCTTGTTTGTCTACCTAAATGGCCCGTTTCCCGTCCAGACACACTGCTAGCTGATTCCTACCTCCACATGTTTACTCAAAACATTCACACACCTCTCCCCCTTATTTCTGCTTCAGCACTCATCTTAAAAAATTGGAACCTCCCTCTTACCGTCCTTTGATAATAGATATAAGCCACATTAGCTTGTTCCTAGATGCCCTTAGATTCCTCTCTAAGAGTTTTAGGCTTTGTTTCCTTAAATAGATTGTTGCTCCCTCAGGGAATGTGTTGGTGAATTGCACTTAAAATTGCTGACCACACTTTTTCTTTTTCCTTTCATTGATAATTTTAAACTTTTGTTATTTTTATTTAAAAATAGAAAATATAGAAAAAGAGAAGGAAAAAATGGCCCATACTCTTACCCATAATTCCACAACTATGAATAACATTCTGGTAAATATTTTTCTAGAATCTAGACAAAATTTTCTTTTATTTCTTTAAAAATATATTTGAGGGCACCTGGGTGGCTCAGTGGTTGGGTGTCTGCCTTTGGCTCAGAGTGTGGTCCTGGGGCCCGGGAATGAGTCCTGCATAGGGCTCCCAGCAAGGAGCCTACTTCTCCCTCTGTCTTTGCCTCTCTCTCTGTGTGTCTCTCATGAATGAATGGATGAATGAAAAAAGAAAAAGTATATATTTGTAATCATACTTTACATACACTTTAATACCTTTTTTTTCCCTCTGGGGAGTATATTGCAATGCTTTTTCTATTTCACTTTACATCCTTTTAAGATACTATTTATTTAGAGTTAGCAAAGAGATGTTGTCAGGTGGACGTACTATAAAGCAAGGAAGGAAAGATCAGATATGACCTCTGCCCTCAAGTAACTCAAAATCCAATATGTGCACACTGCCTTTAGAGCTGCTTTCAGGGGGCAGCCCAGGTGGCTCAGCGGTTTAGTGCTGCCTTCAGCCCAGGGTCTGACCCTGGAGACCCAGTATCGAGTCCCACATCAGGCTCCCTGCATGGAGCCTGCTTCTCCCTCGGCCTGTATCTCTGTCTCTCTCTGTGGGTCTCTCACGAATAAATAAATAAAATCTTAAAAAAGAAAAAAGAAAAAGAAAACAAAGAACTGCTTTCAGGGACACCTGAGTGGCTCAGTGGTTGAACATCTGCCGTCAGCTCAGGGCATGACCCTGAAGTCTCAGGATCAAGTCCCACATCAGGCTTCCTGAATGGCGCCTGCTTCTCCTCCCTCTACCTATGTGTCTGCCTCTCTCTCTCTCTCTCTCTCTCTGCCTCTTGTGAATAAATAAATAATTTTTTTTTAAAAAAAGAACTGTTGTTAAATCCCGATTCCACGTTATACAATCTGCATGATATGGAACAAGATATTTAATTTCCTCAAGTCTTAGTTTCCTGGTCAGTAATTGGAGAGAATGACACCTTTTGCCTCCTCATACTATGGAAGAATTAAAGGAGCTGATCCATGCAATATGTTGAGTCCAACACCTGGCAGTGATAAGCATTCAAAAAGTGTGGAGGCCATGACTATTATCAATAAAAGAGACAATGTGCAAGGGCAGTTTGTAAAGTACTACACAACTATCAGGGATGATTACTACTAAGAAGGCATCTGATTCCCGGAAATAAAACAATTCGTGAGCAGCTCAAAAATATCTTAAATGTACACTCAGAAATTTGTAGTTTAAAAATGACAACTCTGGTCTAATTGTACGGTTATGTGACACAATCTGGAATTTTTGTCTTTTTTTGTTTGACCATCAGCATTAAGATGGCCCTTGGGACAGCTTGATGCAAGCAAGGTTAATGATATAGGTACTTTACTGAAGTTTTGCTATGGTGAAATTTTTAATAACTTGGAGGCCATATCACTCTACACTTTTAGCTCAGTATGAAAGAAATTTAGTCATGTAAGAGGGCAATAAGCACTCAGCTGAGGTTTGGAATAGAAAAGGAAGCAATGCATTTCTATGATGGTGATCTTGAAAATGGAATCTTAGAATAAGAAAAGATAATCTGAAAGATTTGGAGTCATTCCAAACTCTATACCTTCCTACCCTTATGACTTTGGGCGAGCTGTTTAACCTTACTATGTTTCACATGTAAAGTGGAAAAAATAATTTCTACCTTTGGGAATATGGTTTTGAGTTTTGAGGATAATATAGGTTAAACACCTGACACCTCCTATACTGTAGATGCTCATTAATTATAACTTGCTATCATCAACTCAGGCTAGCTTAGTTTTTAGGCAGGCATACTTGAATATAGTGAAATCAGCCTAGCAGGGAGAGATTTAATGGTGCTTTGGAACAGGGGTTCCCAAACTCTGATGTGTGGCCTAAATCCTGCCCACTTTTTTTGTTATTGGAACACGGCCACACTCATTCATTTATGTATTGTCTATGGTTGTTTTCATGCTTCAAGGCAGAGCTGAGTAGTTAAGACAGAGACTATATGGCTTACAAAGTCTAAAATACCATCTGATCCTTTACAGAAAAAGTTTGCTGACTTCTACTTTAGAGACATATTTGTTTGTCTATACAATACCCCATCAGTCTAGCATTGTGGAAGCACTAAAAATGTACTTTATAATGATACTAATACAGATGTGGTCTCCACATACCAACATGAATACTTTCTAAGGAAAGAGAGGAGAAAGAATATTCTTTGTCAGCTTGAATGTTCTAATGTGATTACATTCATATCTCTACTTACTTATTAGATTAATTGCCAACTCACTGCTAATGTAATAAAAGTGCTTTAGAAATTAGAAAGCCCACCTCTCCATTAAGTGAGCTGCATTAACATTAGGTAAATAAGTTATTTGTTGCAAACTTAATCTATTTTATTTGTGGCTGCCATTGAAGACAGATTTCAAGGACTCTGGATTTCCAACATAGGTAGATGGCTGCTGGTCTACTGACAATATTGGAAAGGCAAGTTTAAAATGACTATTTCTATCAAAAGAAAAGGGGCATTTCTCTCTCATTGTGGTTTGCAAAGTACTTAGTGCTCCCTGGGTATCCTACAATAGCAGTTCTCAAACTCTTTGGTCTTAAAACTCCTTTACACTCTTAAAAATTATTTAGGACCCCAAGAAGCTTTTGTTTACATAGATTTTATCTATCAATACTTACTATTATAAACTAAAACTGAAATTTAAAAAATATTCATTTGTTATGTCATTTTGAAAATATAAAAACAAACTCAATACACCATAACAAAAATAGCATTTTTAAAAAGATTTTACTTATTTATTTATGAAAGACACAGAGAGAGACAGAGACACAGGCAGAGGGAGAAGCAGGCTCCATGCAGGGAGCTTGACGTGGGGCTGGATCCCAGGTCTCCAGGATCACACCCCAGGCTGAAGGCTGTGCTAAACTGCTGAGTCACCCGGGCTGCCCCCAAAATAGTGTTTTAATGGAAAATATTATATTTTCTAAATTTAAAAATAGTTGGAAAACGGCATTCCTTTACATTTGTACAAATCCGTTTAACAGGGGCACCTGGGTGGCTCAGTGATTGAGTGTCTGCCTTTGGCTCAGGTCATGATCCCGGGTTCCTTGGGATCAAGTCCTGTATCAGGCTACCCGCAGGGAGCCTGCTTCTCCCTCTGCCTATGTCTCTGCCTCTCTCTGAGTCTCTCATGAATAAATAAATAAAATCTTTAAACAAAACAAATCAGTTTAACAACTTAATGGCTTAATAGAAGGCAGTAGGATTCTTGTATCTGTTTCTGCATTCAATCTATTGTGATAGGCATCAAGCTACTTTCAGAAAACCACTGTCCACATATGAGAGAATGAGAGTAAAGAAAGAAAATAATATCATAGTAATATTATGAAAATAGTTTTGACCTCATGTATTCCCCTGAAAGGGTCTTGGAACCTTGGACAGCACTTAGAGGACTGCTGCCTACCTCATACCTTCACCTCCTTCCTCCCTGGCTTCCTATTTCCCTGAAATACATGGGAACATTACCAAGACCTCCACACCTAGAGACCATTTCAGCTTGTATTCATTAACCCTTTGCCCTGAAGAGAAATTTAGATTTTAGTAAGGCAAACTGATTTGCCCATTCTGTCCTATTCTGTCACTGATTATTTGTGTGTGTGTGTGTGTGTGTGTGTGTGTGTGTGTGTATGCGTGTTTATGTTTGGCCTTGGGTAAGTCATTTTACATTTCTGAACCTCAACATTCTCATCTGTAAAAGAAGGCAGTTGCATTAGACCAGAGGTTTTCTACCTAACATATCTGGATATCTAATGGTTACCAGAATGATAACAGCAGGGCTGGGGATCCAGATGTCCTATAACCATTGTCTGAATTGCATGTAACATATTTATACTGGAAATTCCCAAACACATGTAGAAATGAGTCTCATGATACTAATTCATGAAATTTAAAAAATGAAGACCTTTACCTACATTACTTTTAGTGATGACACATTTTCTCAACTAGTAGTTGTAAGTTCAACTGCTAACATGTACATAGCAACAACATCATTGAATGCTAAAAGCTAGAAAGACGTCCTCTTTCATGAAGTCGGAAATATTTTTCCAGCTATGACATGAAATAATTGTACTATCTTGTTCTGATTCTATCACCCAAAAAACTGTGGCAAGTTGAATTTTCCAGAGATGGCCACCACTATGTCCATTCTCCACATGCTTTTCTATGATATGACTTTCCTACCCCCCATAAATGTGTGGAGTCAAACTCCCCTCTCCTTGACACTGAGTTGGCCTTATGACTTACATGTGACTAACACAATGCAGCAGAATTGATGCTCTATACTCTCTGTTCTCTTAGGATGCTTTCTCTGGGAAAAGCCAGCTACCGTGTGGGAAATGTGAGTAGCCCAAGACCACAATGTAAGCACTCTGGTCAACCAACCATGCTGAGCCCAGCCTTTTAGCCATCCCATGTGCCAGGCATGTGAGTAAAGCTAGACTGAATTCTCCAGATAAGCTCCTCTGCCAGCTGAGTATCACTAAGTGACTTCTGTCAACATCATAAGAAGCAGAATTGCCCCATTGAACCCTACCTCAATTTCTGACCCTTGATATCATGACATGTAATAGAAGAATTAAGGCACTAGGTTTTGAGATGGTTTCCTATACAGCAACAGATAACCAGTATTATCTATTAACCAGTATTATCAGTAGTAGTAATATCTGAGTAAGTCATTAGACCTTACTGAGCCTTGGTCTCCTAAAGAGATTGTTTGACGTGATCTTCATGGTATCATTTTGCTCCTTAACTCTACAACTTTTCCCTTTTTCCACCTGAGTCCATTCACCATTCAGTCCAGAGAAGAACAAAGGCCTCTGCTTTGTTCTGAACAGGACCTGATCCTCTCTGGATTATGAAGGAGCCTGGGCAAGATTATGAAGGACCTGGAGTCTACAGCACTGGGACATTGAGGCTCAGCAGTGACCAGGGCCTTGGATAATCAACTCAGACAAAGGTGGAAATGCCCACCTAGAACCATATTCTGTGCTGTCTGAGCCTTTTACAGTTTTGTGAGCAAGTGCTCATGTGAATGAAGGGAAAGTGTTCAAACACCTCAGAGCTAATGGGCCCACTAACAAAGCCCCAAGTCCTCTTGTGCTATAACATAAGTCAGTTAAAGGGCAGATTAGAGGTGCTTAAGAGACTATTAAGTGGAAAGAAGCCATTATAAACCATTAACTGAGTAGCTTAAAACTGCTGCACACTGACCCAATGGCTTATAATAGCACCAGAAAAGATACTACAAAGCAGTTTGGTGAATCATTCCAAAACCTGGGGAGATGATGGGGGAAAAAGACCATAATGACCAATAGGAAGTGAGAATTAAAAGCTTACATCCAACTGACATCAGTGCACACTGGCGTTTCCAGCACCTAGCTCATGCTAATGGCAAGAGGCAGCAGTTCACGAAAATTTCACACAAGCTACTCAGGACACTAAAAACAAACAACTATAATTCATTCATAAGGATAAAGTCTTTCTGATGTCTCCAGGCAGAATTAACCTTCTCCAGACAGTCGTTATACATCACTTATCACATCTCATCATGCCTATAACAGTATTTTAAAGCAGTTTTCACTTTATGTTTAAATTTACATTTCACTAGTTAGATGGTGAATTTGAGGTCGTGGGTATGAGAATGGTTTAAAGCATGTCTTTATCCCACCACCTGATGGGTGGTGCATGCAACAAATATTGGTGAATGTATGATGAATGAAGAATGAATGAACAAATAAAAAATAAATTAATGAACTTATTAATGGGCTGAGTGCTGTTCATATGTGAAAGTGAGTGAGATATGCCAGGATATATGTGGCTACCTGAGACTTTTGGGAATTGCTTTACTTTTTTAGGCCTAATACCTGTCAGCAATTTTTGAAAAAGTGATACCCCCCCAAAAAAAATCCCCTCTTCTCTGGTTGTGCTCTAGGAAAACAGAATCCTTTGTGAATACATTTATTAATGTGATGTGTTTTTTTACTTAAAGCTATCTTTGGAGGGAAAGCACAAATATATGGTGAAGTTGGACAGCACAGTCCTCTCTCCTCTATATGAGGTGGAGACTGAAGAACATTTCTGTAAATATAAGATTAACATGGCCTGTCATTGGGTAGAAGTTGTCAGATATAATAGAAAGAATAGAAAAATATATGAAACTGACATGGAAATGAATCCTCAGTTTTAGCCACTTACTAGAAGGATATGGTAGCCAAGAAAACTGCTTTAGAGAGACACCTCCCACTACAGGGAGTGTAACTGACTGAGGGCCTCAGCTGCTGTGCCCTGAAATACATCCCTCTACTTGCACAGAGCCCTGGCTTCCCATCAGCCGCTCCCAGCTAGAGCCTGCCTGTGCAGGGGATATTAAGGCAGGCATGGGGAACATGATACTTTCCTGCAGGCCAATATTGGCCCTAGGACTCCCTGATGGCCTTGCTTAGCCTTCTTTCGACCGAATGGCATTCCAGGACACTGCTACCCACCCTTTCCTCGCTCTCTCCTTTACTCATGGTCAGACTTGCATTATGGTCTGCAGATTTCCCTATGTTCCTAATAAAATCTAATGAATAATTCTGTCTTGGTATCTGTTTCTTAGATTATCTAGACTAACACATGGAGTGACCTTAGACAAGTTACTTCTTCTTTGGAACTGTTTCGTCATCTGCAAAACAAAGTTACTAATGCCTGCTACATGGGAGTTATAAGAATGATTAAATGTGATGATGCATGAAAAGCTCTTAACTCTGTGCTTGGAAAATATAGGTGCTTAATAAATGTCACTTCTCTCCCCTTTCATGTCATCTGTTTTCTTATGAAATGTCTCTAGCAATGGGGTTAAACCATATTTACCTGTGCTTATTGACCTGTGGTGTTTGGGAACAAATTGGTGTGACATAATGGTCTTCTTTTAATTATAGTCCCTTCCCCTTCTCATCAATTGCTTCTCAATTTGGGGAAGCCTTACTTTGCAGACCTCTCTGAAATCTTTGATCTGTTTAATAATGTCGGTTGAAAGGGAAAAAACAGCTGCAGGGGGAAATCTGATTAAACTTTGTGTGCTAGCTTTATTACTTCCTTCAGTAAGGTTAATGCCAAACACTTTACCTTGTCATCCAATTTCCGGGCATTGAATGCAAGTTCAACATAGTCATCATTGCCAGATAATTCTTCAGCAATCACCTAAAGGAAAAAAGGTTCACATATTTTTATGCGTTTTCCAGAAGCTGTTGAAGCCATTGTTCTAATCCAAGGACCAAGATTAAGAGAGGTATTTAAATATTTAAAATTAAGAGGGAAAAAAATAAAAAATAAAAAAATTAAGAAGGAGAGGGTACCTGGGTGGCTCAGTGGTTGAGCGTCTGCCTTTGGCTCAGGTTAGTGGCCCTGGGGTCCTGGGATTAAGTCCCACATCAGGCTCCCTTCAGGGAACCTGCTTCTCCCTCTGCCTATGTCTTGTTTCTGCCTCTCTCTGTGTGTCTCTCATGAATAAATAAATTAAATCTTTAAAAAAAATAAAATTAAGAAGGAGATTAAATTTGTCTGGGAAGTGTGAGAAGCAAAATCTTCAAAATGTCTTAGAGTAAAAGTGGCAAGGTTAGGTATTGTTCTTCTGGGAAAGAACAAAGGCCAAAAGCAAATCTCGTATCTGGGTTCACCATGCCAAAGCTTCTCTGGGTTTGGGCGCTTTGGGAGTGAGCCTTTGGATCCACGGCTTTTTAGAACACCAATGGGGTCTTCAAAGACTCTTTGAACTATCTGTGTAGATTGAACATGGAAGTCAAAAAAAAAAAACATACTTGATATGAATGCCTCATTTAAAATATTCAAGCAACAAACTCAGGTAAGTGCTTGTGAGAGTGGTCATAACTTACACCACAGGGAATCTTTTTGAATTTTCCCCTTAAAAATGGCTTTAATACATTTTCTTAAAATGAATCGGTCACTTTCAAGTTAAAAAGGAATGTTCAAAAGAACTCAGGAGGTTTGCTACCTGGCAATTTACCCACGCCCAGCAATTCAGATTTTCCTGGTACATTTTTCTACCTTTTTTTCCTTTTGTCTACACAATAATTAGACCACTTTCTCTACCTTTCTCAAGGGCTTTATAACAAGATGCCAAAGTTTCAAATACTGGAGTTTTACTTGAAATTTTCAAGGTTTTTTGTTTGTTTGTTTTAGAAATACTTCCAGTATTACCCAAGTGAACATTATATGATAATAGAAATGTTCTGTAATCTGCACTGCCCAATACAGTAGCTCCTATTCACATGTAATTATTTTTTATTAATTCTTAAAAATTCCAGTTAATATACAGTGTTATATCAGATTTAGGTATACAGTACAATAATACAATTCCAAATATTACACAGTGCTCACCATAGTAACTGTATTCTTTAGTCTCCATCTCTTATTTTACCTCCTTCCCCTCTCCCCACCACCTGCCCTCTAGTAATCATCAGCTTGTTGTCTATATTAAGAGTCTGTGCTTAGTTTGGCTCTCTCTCCTTTTTAAAAATCTTCTCCTTTGTTTTTTGTTTCTTAAATTCTACATATGAGTGAGATCATATGGTATTTGTCTTTCTTTGATTGGCTTATTTCACTTAGCATTATACTCTGTGGCTCCATCCATGTCGTTGCCAATGGCAAGATTTCATTCTTTTTTATGGCTGAATAGCATTCCATGCATATATACATATCACCTCTTCATTCATTTATCCATGGACTCCTAGGCTGCTTCCAGCAAATAATGCTGCAATAAACACAGGGGTGCATGTAACCCTTCAAATTAGTATTTTTGTATTCTTTGGGTAAATATCTTTAATTTTTTGAGGAAACTCCATCCTGTTTTCCACAGTAGCTGCACTTCCAACCACTTGCTGATTAGATTTTTTGTGTCAAGTGTCCCTCTGCCCATGGAACCTGCTCTGTCTTATTGCAGGACAGGAAATACCAGGGAATAAATACCTCCTCACTTCCCTCCAAGGGCAACTCTCAACCAGAGACAGTTTGCATTCCCACCAACTGTGCATGAAGGTTCCTTTTCCTCCACATCCTCACCAACATTTCTTTCATGTGTTTTTTATTTTCGCCAGTCTTACACATGTAAGATCATATATCATTGTAGTTTTGATTTGCATTTCCCTGATGATGAGTGACATGGAGTATCTTTTCATGTGTCTGTTGGCCTTCTATATATTGTCTTTGGAGAAATGTCTCCTATGTCTTCTAACCATTTTTAATTGGATTATTTGTTTTTGTGGTGTTGAATTGTAGAAGTTCTTTATGTATTTTGGATACCAATCCTTTATCAGAAATGTCACTCGCAAATATCTTCTCCCATTCAGTAGGTTGTTTTTTGGTTTTGTTGATCATTTCCTTCGCTGTGCAGAAACTTTTTATTTTGATAAAGTCCTAAAAGTTTATTTTTGCTTTTGCTTCCCTTGCCTCAGGAGACATACTTAGAAAACAGTTGCTATATCCAATGTCAGAGAAATTACTGCCTATGCTTTCTTCTAGGATTTTTAGTTTGAGGTCTCACATTTAGGCCCTTAATCCATTTTGAGCTTTTCTTTGTGTATGGTGTAAGCCAGTGGTCCAGTTTCATTCTTTTGCATTCAGCCATCCAGATTTCCCAACACCATTTGTTGAAGAGGCTATATTTTTCCCATTTCATATTCCTTCTACCTTTGTCAAAGATGAATTGACCATATAAATGTGAGTTTATTTCTAGGCTTTCTATTCTATTCCATTGATCTATGTGCCTATTTTTGTGCAAGTACCATACTGTTTTGATTACTACAACTGTGTAGTATAAATTAAAATCTGGAATTGTGATACCTCCAGCTTTGTTTCTCTTTTTTGAGATTGTTTTGGCTATTTGGGGTTTTCTTCAGTTCCATACAAATTTTAGGATTGTCTATTATAGTTCTGTGAAAAATGTTGTTGGTGTTTTGATAAGGATTGCACTGAATGTGCATGATTGCTTTGGGTAATATGGACATTTTAACAATATTTGTTCTTCTAACCCATGAGCATGGAGTATCTTTCCACTTGTTTGTGTTATCTTCAATATCTTTCATGCTTTTCAGAGTATAGGTCTTCCACTACTTTGGTTAAGTTTATTCTTAGGTGTGTTATCTTTGGTTCAATAGTAAATGAGATTGCTTTCTTAATTTCTCTTTCTGTTGCTTCATTACCAGTAGGCTCATGGATTTCTGTATATTGATTTTGTATCCTGCAACCTTACAAAATTCATTCATCAGTTCTAGTAGTTTTTTGATAGAGTTTTTAGGGTTTTCTTTATATAGTATCACATCATCTGCAAATAGGGAAAGTTTTACTTCTTCCTTACAAATTTGAATGCCTTTTATTCATTCCTCTTGTCTAACTGATGTGGCCAGGAAGTACAGTACTATATCAAACAACAGTGGTGAGAGTGGACATCCTATCTTGTTCCTGATCTTAGAGAAAATGCTCTCAATTTTTCACCACTGAGTATAACATTCATTAGCTGTGGGTTTTTTTTTGTATATTATGCTGAAGTATGTTTCCTCTAATCCTAATTTTTGAGAGATTTTATCAGGAATGGATGTTATATTTTGTCAAATGCTTTTTATGCATCTATTAATATGATCATATGATTTTTATCCCTTCTTTTATTGATGTGATGTATCCCATTGATTTGCAAATATTGAACCACACTTGCATTTCAGTAGTAAATCTCATCTGATTATGGGGAAAGATTTTTAAAATGTATTGTTGGATTCTGTTTACTAGTATTTTGTTGAGGATTTTTGGCACCTATGTTCATCAGAGATACTGACCTGTAGTTCTCTTTTTTTGTAATGACTTTATCTGATTTTGGTATCAATAGAATAATGGCTTCATACAACGACTTAGGGAATTTTCCTTCCTCTTCTATTTTGTGGAATAGTTTGAGAAGAATAGGTATTAACTCTTCTTTAAATGTTTTGTGGAATTCACCTGTAAAGTCATCGGGCCCTGGACTTTTGTTTACTGGGAGTTTTTTCATTACTGATTCAATTTCATTGCTGGTAATTGGTCTGTTTAAATTTTCTATTTCTTCCTGATTCAATTTAGGAAGGCTATATGTCTCTAGAAATGTATTCATTTTTCCTAGGCTGTCCAGTTTGCTAGCATAGAATTTTTCATAATATTGTTATAATTTTTTTGTATTTCTGTGGTGTCAGTTGTTATTTCTCTCCTTTCTAATTTTATTTGAATCGTTTTTTGGGGGGTCTGGCTAAAGTTTAATCAATTTTATTGGTAAGTCTAAAGTCTGGCTAGAGGTTTATCAATTTTATTGATCTTTTCAAAGAACCAGCTCCTGGTTTCATTGACCTGTTCTATTTTTTGTTGTTGTTGTTTCTATCTTGTTTATTTCTGCTCTAATCTTTATTATTTCCTTCCTTCTGCTGGTTTTGGGTTTTGCTCATTATACTTTTTCTAGTTCCTTTAGATATAAGGTTAGGTTGTTTATTTGGGACTTTCCTTGCTTCTTGAGGTGGGCCTGTATTGCTATAAACTTCCCTTTAAGAACAGCCTTTGCTGTATCCCAAATATTTTGGACCATTGTATTTTCATTTTCATTTGTCTACATGTATTTTCTGATTTTCTCTTTGGTTTCTTGGTTTACCCATTCATTGTTTAGTAGCATATTATTAAACCTCTGTGTATTTGTGTGCTTTCTATATTTCTTCTTGTGGTTGATTTCTAGGTTCAGAAAAGATGCATGACCTGATGTCAGTCTTTTTGAATTTGTTTAGACTTGTTTTGTGGCCTAATATGTTACCTATTTTGGAGCACATTTCATGTGCACCTGAAAAGAATGTGCATTCTACTGTTTTAGGATGGAATGTTCTGAATATGTATGTTAGATCCATCTGGTCTGGTGTGTCATTCAAAGCCACTGTTTCCTTGTTGATGTTCTGCTTGGATGATCTATCCATTGATGTAAGTAGGATGTTAAAGTCCCCTACTTCTATTGTATTACTATCGATTAGTTCCTTTATATTTGTTATTAACTGCTTGTATTTGGGTGATCCCATGTTGGGTGCATAAATATTTACAATTTTTGTATCTTCCTTTTAGATTGTACTGTTTATGATTATAATGTATCCTTCTCTGTCCTTAGTTATAGTCTTTGTTCTTTTTTTTATATAGTCTTTGTTCTAATGTCTGCTTTGTCTGACATAAGTATTGCTACTTTAGCTTTCATTTTACTTCCATTTGGATGATAAATGTTTCTCCATCCCTTCACTTTAGTCTGTGTGTGTCTTTAGATATGAAATAAGTCTCTTACAGGCAGCATATAGATAAATCTTTTTTTAAAAAATCTACTCCATCACCCTATGTATTTTGATTGGAGCATTTAGTCTATTTACATTCAAAGTAATTATTGATCTGTGTATATTTATTGCCATTTTGTTACTTGTTTTATGGTTGCTATTGTAATCACTCCTGTGCTTTTCTTCTTGTTTTTTTTTTTTTTTCTCTCATGATTAGTTGTATGTCTTTAGTAAAATACTTGGATTCTTTATTCTTTTTATTTTGCATATCAATTACTGTTTTTTGATTTGTGGTCACCATTCAGTTTATATATAACAGCCTATATTTAGCTGATGTTAAATATATCAACTTAATTTTGAACTCATTCTTTCCTCCTCTCCCATTCACGTATCAGATATTTGGTATCATTATTTTACATCCTTTTATTTTGTGCTTCTCTTGACCAATATTTACAGATATACTTAATAATTTTTTTTTTTTGCTTTTGTGCTTCCTGTTTTTCTTACTCTTACTTATAGTTTTTGTTTTCTACTCACAGACTCTCTCTTAATATTTCTTGTAAGGCTGGTTTTGTGGTCATGAATTCAATTAATTTTTGTTTGTCTGGGAAATTCTTTATTTCTCCTATTCTGAATGATAGCCTTGTTGGATATTCTTGGCTGCAAATTTTTCCCTTTAAAAACTTTGAATATACTGTGCCACTTTTTACTAGCCTGCCAAAGTTTCTGCTGAAAAATCAGCTATCAAAGCTGATAGCCTTATGGAGTTTCCATTGTATGTAACTGCCTTCTTTTCTCTTGCAACCTTTAAAATTCTTTCTTTATCACTATGTTTTGCCATTTTAATTACTATGTACCTTGGTGTGGACCTCCTTGGGTTGAGTTTGTTGGGGGGGATCTCTGTGCCAATTGAATCTGGATTTCTGTTTCCCTCCCCATATTCACAGCCACATGTAACTACTGAACACGTGATATATGGTTAGTGTAAGGTATGAATATTTTCTTTTATTTAACTTTGAATAATTTTATTTAAGTTGAAATAATCACATGTGGCTACTGGCTACCAAATACAATAACATAACAAAGAGGAGAGCTAAATGGTGAGCTTTCTGGTCCTTAGAAAACAAATCTTGAACTAATTGCTTTTAGTGCATATTTTTAATTCTCAAAAAAAAAAAAAAAAGGCAAGGATAGGTAGTTTGATGATTTGAGAACCCCAGACAATTCCATATTCTTTTTGTTCTCGACAACTCCATCTTTGTCCCCCACTAAAACATTTATTAATTGCAGACATGTTTAGTAGAAGTGAATAGCCTCACTTTCAAATGCTTTTTCTATTTTCCTAGGGGTAGAAGGATCAAAATTATATTGGCAAAAAGGAAAAAGAAAGAAAAATAGATAAGAAGGAAAAAGAAACAAAAAGGAGAGAAGTACTTTGGAAAGCTGAGCAGTTGTGGTATCAACTCCCAATAGTCAGAGGGTCTGCTTCCCATTGGCAAGTTCAGTCCAACCACTCCATCTGGGCACCTGGACAGAGGGCTGCTAATGGAGGACTTACCGTGATGGAGGACTTCCCTGCTGTGTTCCCATGCTTCAACAAGGATTTAGACAGTTTTCTCTGGGAAACGATCTACATAAAAGGAAACAAAAGATGGAGATATTAGTTATATGATTGTAGGTCTACTTTTTAATTTTTCCTTTTTAAACTACATTCACAACTCTACTTGAAATTGTAAAACTATGTCTACTTATTTTCTAGAGTTTCTCCATGAACCTCTCCTAAATATAAGTTATTATCTTCTTTTTTCTTACAGTATGTGATATAAAAGAGTGAAGGCATGAGAAATTACAGATGATTCAGTCAATTAGCAGGTGGCTTAATCTGAAGTATTACAACAAAGTTATATGGGAAATGTTGAACAGGTATATTATAATAAAACAGATAAAATTTCAAAATGATCCCAAATGGCACTAAAACCTCTGTGCAATGTGGGGGATAGGCTACAGGGAGGAAAAGAAACCCAAGGTCTAAATATACACTTCTATATCTATAATCTCTAGGGTTCTATTTTTAATATATTCATTAGGAAGCTTTAAAGTCAAACATTAAGAAACTGATGCCCAGACAAGCCAAAAGGAGTAATTGAGGTCCTTTTCATGATTCAGTGTCAATGCACAACATGCAATGACAACTAAAGTTGCTATTATATTGGGAGCTATTCTAAACAGAACTTGGCCCACACCCTCTTTTTTCCTTTTTTTGAAGGAAATGTATGGCAAGGCATTGAGGTCCTGATGGTGATGCAGCCCATAATTCTCAAAGGAGAAAAGGCTTAAAAGAATCAAATGACAGGGATCCCTGGGTGGCGCAGCGGTTTGGTGCCTGCCTTTGGCCCGGGGCGTGATCCTGGAGACCCGGGATCGAATCCCACGTCGGGCTCCCAGTGCATGGAGCCTGCTTCTCCCTCTGCCTGTGTCTCTGCCTCTCTCTCTCTCTCTGTGACTATCATGAATAAATAAATAAAATCTTTAAAAAAAAAAAAAAAAAAAAGAATCAAATGACAGCTGTGCTCTTGCTGAGGGAGAACAAAGTCACACCTTGCAATAGACAGCTTCTATCTAAGATGGCTCTCAATGGTCCTATTCATGCCATTGTGCAATTCTCTCTCCTTGAGTGTGGGATGGATCTAATAACTTGCCTCTAATAAATAGAATACCAGAAAAGTGATGGTATTCTTTTTGAGATTAGGTTACAAAATGAATCTGACTTTCTTCTTGATCATCTTTTCTTTTCTTTTCTTTTCTTTTCTTTTTTCTTTTCTTTTCTTTTTTTCTTTTCTTTTCTTTCTTTTCTTTTTTTTTTCTTATCATCATTTTTTATTCTTCTCTCTCAGAGCCCTTGCACTGAGGGAAACAAGTTGCAATGTTGTAAGTAGCCCTATAGAGTAGCTCAGATGGCAAGGAATTGATGTCTCCAGCCAACAGCCAGTGAGAACCAGAGGACTGTCAACAGGCCCATGATGAGTTTGGAAACTGGTCTTCTCCCAAGTTGAGCTCTTAGATAACTTCACCTTGACAGCAGCCTTGTGAGAGACCCTGATCCAAAGGACAGAGCCACCCTATCTTCTGGTTCTGTGAGATCATAAATGCTGGATTTTTTAAAGCTGTCAAGTTTAAGAATAATTTTTTTATGTAGCAATAGGTAAAAATATACATATTACTTACAGAATGGGAAAAGAAATCACTGTAAAATGTAGGGAGACAAATCCATTCTCTGATATCCTTATATCTTTTTGTGTCCGTGTTAGAGCAATGAAAATACTAAGAGTGTACTAGTGTCTAATGCAAAAAGTTCACAGAACTTTCCTAAGCCAAGCAGATTTAAAGATCCTGATTCTCAATTGGCAATATGAAGAGAAAAGAGTATTTCTGTAAGAAATCACCTGGTTACTAATGATGATGATGATGATGATGATGATGATGATGGTAATGATGCAATGGGAACTCCCATTTAAGGAGTACATATTCCCAAAATATTTACTTAGCTTTCACTATATGCCAGCCTTGGTGCTAGGCCCTAAGAATAGTGGTAAGAAAAGTCAGATGCAATATTTGACCTCAAGGAACTTACATTCTAGTGGCAGAGATAAGACAAATAAACAAATATAACTCATCACAAAAGAGAAATGCATTAGCTGTGATGAGAACAATAAATGGATTGATGGTGGGATGGATGAGTAGACCATTTCAGAATCTTTTGCAGTATTCCAGGCAAGAGATGGTGGTGGTCATGGAAATGGAGAGAAGAGGGAGGAATTTGGAAATGGACTGAATATGAAGAAAGAGGGAGGTATGATAAATGATAAATGCATCATTGGATTAAGTGGTTGTGCCATTCATTGAAATAAGGGACACTAGACGAGGACATTAAATTTGGGGAGCAAAGAATATGTATTCAGGTTTGGGAAGAAAACAGACTGGAGTAGGCTGAAGAGGAGAGAAAGAGGGAAGGAAATGGAGCAAACACATGAAGACAATTCTTTCACTAAGTCTAGCTATAAAGTAAGGTAGAGAGAATAGAATCTGAAAGAAATGAGAAATTGAATAACGTTGTTGTTTTAGTGGTCACTTTAATGTTAATTTTATTTCCCCCCAAATTTGGTATTATTAATTTCCTTTTATAGGTGACAAAAATAGGGCACAGAGAGTTTAAGTAACTTTTCCAAAGCCACAGGGCTAAAAGATAGTGTGGCAGAGATTTGAACAAGGGTCAGACTCCATAAATTGATCTCTAGCTTCATTTGACTGGCTCTCATGAAACAGATTCAGAAAATTTTCACTGCTGGATTTGCATTCTGTGTTTGCTTTCAAGCCCTGGATCTCATGTTTGTGTGCCTAACCCTCAATATGTAAACATGAAGAAGATTGTAAAGAAATGATTAAGTTAAAAAACAAAAAAAAAATTTTTTTAATTTTTTAAAGAAATGATTAAGTTAAACCTCAAGAATGGAGAAATCTGAAGACACTGGCTTTGGTTAAGGGCAATATAGCATAATGATTAAGAACATAGTTGTTGGCTTTTTAAAATTCACAGCTGGCTATCAATAAAATTACATGAAAACATTTCAGATGATAAAGGAATTGACATTCCTTCCTATAATTACTTCTGAATTTAAATTCCTCATATTTTCCCGCCCTATTTTCCCACCCTACTCATTAAGAAAGTTCCAGTAATTCTTCTGTAGTCAGAATCATTATCCCCACTCCCTCCCCATTCACAGATTATCACTGGTTTTAGAAAGGCTACCATTTCTTAGAAAAATGTAGACATCATTTTTGAACTTGAGATGAACCAAAACCCAGAAGAAACACAGGAAACAAGGAGCAAAGGGACATTAGGAACACTTTACAGTTTCTCTCCAGGGGGTTTTCAGCAAGGAGGAATAGGATAAACACATGAATAAATGACAAAACAAGGGTCACTGGTAAGTAGCAACCAGGCCAACATCTAGCTAAAGTAAAGAAAGGCAAATACTCTATTTCCCAAGTAAATTTGGCCTCCAAAATACTTCCGTCCATAGTCACTATTTCATTCATTTTGGTATCCTACCCTTATGACTCCAAGTGACCCCAACAATGCTCTCAGCATTGTGAAAACCCACTCATTGGATTACTAGGTGTGGGTATGGGTACACTGTCTTTACAGACTGTGTCTTCCAAGATCCACATTTTCATTCTTCAAGCAAGACCAAGGGAGACTTAACTTACAAGCACTCCAATACTCACATTCTCTTTCCTCACTCTTATCTAGAAATGCCAACATTCCCATTTGTTGTGTGTGAAGAGAATGCTATTGTGTTCCAGCTCCTGACTTTTGCTCATGCTAAGAAGATAATCAATCTCCCCAGAAATATTCCTTCATGCATTTGGGTATAAAATGGCTACTCAAGGAGGCAATCAAACAAACTTATTTTATAGCCCCCAGCCCCTCATCTCCAAAGAATGAGTAATAATTAGGGTTTCAAGGCTTTCATTGTAATAAAGATCAACAAACAATGATCTTGCCATTCTTAGGACTGTTGTGCAAAAGTGGTGGGGATGGCCAGCTGTGTCAGTGATTTATAGAGAAAAGGCTATTTGTTGCAAATCTCACTTCTCATGTAGGCTCTCTTGCAGCTGAGGTGACTGCATCAGGCTCATAAAGGCCTTAGATCTTGTCAGAGGACATTTGAGGCCAAAAAACAGCCAGCTCTGCCTGGCAAGAGGATACACTTGTTAGAAGTCCTCTAATTTAAGTAATATGCCCGACAGAGAATTTAAATCCGTAGATCATAAGGATTACTCACTGGACTTGAGAAAAGAGTGGAAGACCTGAGGGAGGCCCTTACTACCGTGATAAGAAATAACATAGCAGAGATAAAGGGCTCACTGAATGAATTGAAAACATGCTTGATGGAAGGAACAGCAGGATGGAAGAAGCAGAGGGATGAATTAATGACCTAGAAGAGAGAGTAATGGAAATAATCAGGTTGAACAAGAGAGAGAAAAGAATTATACAAAATGAGAACAAGCTTAGAGAGAATTCAGTGACTCTAGCAAAGGTAATAACATTCATATTATAGGACTCCCAAAAGAAGAAGAGAGAGAAAAGGAGGCAGAAAATATATTTGAAGAAACAATAGCTGAAAACTTTCCTAATCTGGGGAAGGAAACAGCTATCCAGATCCAAGAGGCATAGAGAACTCCCACAAAAATCAACAAAAGCAGACCCACATGAAGACATATTGAAATTAAATTTGCAAAATATAGTGATAAAGAAAAAATATAGAGGCAGCAAGACCAAAGAAGTCAGTAACTTACAAGGGAAAAATCCATAAGGCTAGTGGAATATTTTTCAACAGAAACTTTGCAAGCTAGAAGAGAGTGGCATGATATATTCAAAATGATGAATGGGAAAAAACTGCAGCCAAGAATATTCTATCCATTAAGGCTATTTAGTATAGAAGGAGAAATAAAGAGTTTCCCAGAAAAACAAAAACTAAAGGAGTTTATGACCATTAACCCAGCCCTACAAGAAATATTAAAGAGTGGAAAGAAGAGAAAAAAGATACAGTATCAAGGAAGGAAACACAAAAGCAGTAAAAATGAATATTTCTGTAAAAAAATCAGTTAAGGAACTCACCAAAAGGATATAAAATATAATAAATCGTATCTAAAATATGAAGAGGAGTGGAGAAAGAATGGGATCAAACTTTAATGACCATTAACCTAATATAGACTGCTATATGCAGAAGAAGTTATATACAAACATAATGGTAACAATATATAAACAATACAATAAAACCATAAATAAACAATAAAAACCATAATAAATATGCAAAGAATAAAGAGAAAGAAATCCAAGTATATCATTAAAAAAAAAAGCAGCAAAACATGGAAGAGAGAAAGATAAGAAAGAATCAGTAAATCTTCAGAAACAACTAACAAAACAAGTAATAAAGTGGCAATAAGTACATCTCTATCATTAATTACTTGGAATATAAGTGTACTAAGCACTCCAATCAAAAGACAGAGGATGACAGAATGGATAAAAAAACAAGAATCCTCTATATGCTGCCTACCGGAACTCATTTTAGACTAAAGATAGAAGCTCTCTAATTTGATTCTTTTCCACCCTACAGTGGGGTCATAATTGCAAACCTTACCATTCAACAAAAAGGTGAAGTATAGGGGGAGGAAATAGAAGTTGAAACATTCTTTTTAGCAAAGTTGGACCAGAAGGACATCAGTGCCATGTGTGCTCTGCATTTACAGATGGATCAGGGGAGGAAGTGCTTCTTTCCTTGTGAAGTGGAAAATATTCTAACAGCATGGGTCCTCATTTTTTCAGGAAAGTCCACTGTTTCATTTGGGTGAACAGTAACAAAGCCAGGAGAATAAAAAGTACTTTGGCCAATATTTCAACAAGTGTACATTCAACTGAACTTTCTTTCAAAGTCTTTTAAAACAGTCATTCTGGGATGCCTGGGTGGCTTAGTGGTTAAACCTCCCTTTGGCTCAGGGTGTGATCCTGGAGTCGTGGGATTGAGTCCCACATGGGGCTCCCTGTATGGAGCCTGCTTCTCCCTTTGCCTCTCTCTGTCTCTTTCTGTCTCTTATGAATAAATAAAGTCTTAAAAAAATAAAACAGTAATTCTGGGGACTAGATAGTCATTTTTTGTGAGACTGCTTTTACTGAAAATGTCTTCAGATTCTCTTTTGAAATTTCTTTAAGACTCTGTTGTAACAAAAAACATTTACTGAACAACTTCCCTGTGCCAGGCACTGTTCTGAGGCTATAGTGGTGAACAGATGAGAAACCTCCTTACAGTATTTGACAGTCACATCTCTGGTCTGAATCAGAATTGATTACCTCCAAAGCATGTATCAGAGAACTTTTATTTCTTAAAAGGAAAGTACATACAACAAGAAAAAACTCTGTGGAAGTAAGTCTGGAAATCACAGGATCAGAAAAAGTTTGATAGCTCAACTGCAGGACATCAACAAAGCTTTATTTTCAAATGCCCCTGAGTACATCCAGGTAAGAAATATTTCTTACACTTGCCTGATACCACAACCTTTAGTCAAGGAGCATCTCTAGTTTTGCAAACTAGCAATTACTATGACCACCACTACAGAAAACACCCAAAGTTTCCTGATGGCTCACTAGCAGAGAGAGAAGACATGCCCAGATCCTCTCAGGCTTTACTACTGCAAAGCTGGCAGCACTTCCCACAACTGGCATTGGCATCTCCTTGCCTAAAGATTTTTTTTGGTATCCTTGCCTGTTGTCTACAGGTGCGGCAGGCTGAAAGTGAGGAGGATTAATACCCTTGGCAGTGAACGTCAACCAATGACTGATGGACTTTGGTACAGAAATCCCCCAGTTCTTTTGTCCCAGGGAGGTGGGGGTGACTCTGTGGTATCTGTTCTACATAGGCACTGTGTTTCCCATCTGGGATGAAGCTCTAGTTGTTCCAGTGGTGATTTGTTAGACAATGCACCCTTTACTTTTGGCTACTTCTCCTTTCCTGTGTCACTTCTCCACTCTCCTTTTGATTTTTCCTTCACCTCCCAAATAATCTACTTGCTCTCGAGTCTTTGTCTGCTTCTGGGAAAGACAACCCAAACTTTTCCTCTGTGCTAGATAACGTGTTGAGTGCTTCACACATGTTATCTCTTTGCTGTCATTTAATGATCAACACTCTTTCTTCCCCCAAGCAATTGGAATGACAGAGGCAAGGCTTGGAGAAAATACGGAGTTTTATCTAAGGTCACATAATGTTATGGGCTAAATTGTGTCCTCTCAAAATTCATATGTTCAAGTCCTAAACCACAAAGTGCTTGTATTTGGAGGTAGGGACTTTAAAGGGATAATTAAGGTTAGATGAGGGTGGAGCCCCCCCTCATTTAGGGGGAGCTCCCCTAATCCCATAGCACTAGTGTCCTTATAAGAAGAGGAAGATATATTGGAGAACTTTCTCTCTCTGCATATGTACACAGAAGAAAGGCTATGTGAGGCCATAGAACACAACTGCTTGTAAGTCAGCAAAAGAGGCCTCACCACAAACCAACCCTGCTGTCACCTTTATCTTGGAAGCCAGTCTCCAGAATTATGGTAAAATAAATGTCTGTTGTTTAAGACACCAGTCAGTGGTATTCTGTTATGGCAGCTCTAACAAGCTAAAATACACATACCTCATAATAGTTGAAGCCAGGATTCATTCCTTCATTGAATAAATATATGTTGAATATTATGTGATGGGCATTGAAAATATAGTGAAGACACAAGGCAGGCAGGGGCACTGCCCTCTCAGAAATAGCCACACAATACACATGACAAATTTGCAAGGAGTAGCAAAATCATGCCATGAAGTAAGACAGGCCTGATCCAGGAGGTCAGGTAAGGCATTTCTGAAGAAACTACTCCTGACCTGAGAGCTTCTGGAAGAGAACTGAAGAGTCAAAGAGGGGAGGGATGATGCTCTGAGTGGCAGGAACTGTAGGTCAGAAGGGCATGAGTATGAGGAGACTGGTGAGTATGAAGACAGAAAGAAGACCTTTAATTTATAGAGACTAGGCTCTTGATGGCTTTGCACTCTGACACCAAGTGCTTTAGCATTCTTGGCTTATGGTAGGCTAAAAAATGACCCCCCCAAAGATATTCAGACCCTAATTCCTAATATCTCTGTATATTACCTTATATGGCAAAAAAAAAAAAGTCTTCATAGCTGTAATTAAGTTAAGGATCTTAAAATGGGTAGATTATTGTGGATGGACCCTAATGCAATCCCAGTGTCCTTATAAGAGAGAACCAGGGGATGGGGAATATGATAACACACACTCAGAAGAGAAAAAACCATTAAGATGGAGTGGGGAGAGATATGAAGACACTAGACATTGGACCCTGGACATTTGGAGTCATGTGACCACAAGCTAAGGAATGCTGGCAGCCACCAGAGGTTGGGGAAGGCAAGGAATGGATTTTTCCCTAAAGCTTTCAGAAAGAACATAACTCTGCTGACACCTTGATTTCAGACTTCTGTCTCTCCAGAACTGTGAGAGAATATAATTGTACTATTGTAAGCCACCATGTTTGTGACAATTTGTAATTATAAACACAGAGAACTAATGGATGGAGTTAGCCCATGATCAGGTTCAAAGTTCAGGAAAGGATGCAATGATGCCTTAGTGATGACTCATTTTAGGTAATCCCCACCTATCCATTTTCCTCCCCAGGACTTCTGGGCAATATCATTTCAGCTGGTAGAAATCAGACCTGCTCAAGATATAGATTATGCTAGAAGGGATTTCTCTTGTTGTTCTCCCTCCATTTCCTGGTTGTCTTGTTCCCACTGCTGACCTAAAGGACCCACAATCTTGTCCAAACAGAGTAACTCCTGAGATCTTTGGCCTCTCCTATGCACTAAATGAAAAAACCTTCAACAAGTGTGCTTTTCCTTATGCTATTCCCTCTGCCTAGGATGACTCATACCCTCTCTCCTCAGCTAGCAAATCGTATTCATTTTTCAAGACCTACATTAGAAGTTTTCATTAGTTGCTGTGTAGGAGGCAAGTGGTCACCTGTGGGACATAGAAGAGCTTCTCCTTGGCTCTTTATGTTTGACATCCCTACCTTAACCTACCTAGCACCTTCCAGCAACACCAGCAGCCACATGGCCTGGGAATTTGTCAGAAATGCAGAATCTAAGGCCTACCCCACACATTCTGAATCAGAATGTGAATTTCAATGAGATCCTCAGGTGATTTGCATGCATATTAAAGTTGAGAAGCACTGGGCTAGAAAGTGAGAATTGAATGTAGACAGTTTTATTACAATACAATCAGATTTTAAAGATTTGGAAAAGGGCTTTTAAATTAATCTATTCTGATGATTTAGACTTTCATTAATGGGCAAAGTTGTAGGAACGAAGAAAGGTACATGCTGAAGCTTTATCAGCCATTCAGGGGAGAGGACATGTGACATGCGTGTGTGCATACATTTTATGTAAATTCAGTACAGTCCTTGCTTCCCCAGGGGAGATCTACAGAAGGAAAGCTCTGGGGTGAATGATTCAGAATGACAGGAGCAATGGGTGATCTACTGGTTTGGGCTTCTCATCTTAAGCTTTCTATTAAGCAGGATTCTAATTACTTCAAGTGTAATTACAGGCTTTACCCTTTCTCTGACTTCTTTAGCAAGGGATGGAGTGGAGAGAGAGTTTCAGAGAGGGATTTAGGACTGCTGTGTATTCCTTATCCACCTTTGCCTCTGATGATGAGGGTAAAGCCTCCTCCTCATCACAAGTGACCTGGCTCAGAGGCCACCCTCCCCAGCCCCCAGCCATACTACACGGCAATCAAGAGAAAGAGAAAGACCTGCCTTCTCCAAAGCAGCTCAGTGCCCAGGACAGAGCATTTTGTCAAGTCAAGGGTACCAGGCACCTTTTCAACCACCACATTTGGCAGTCTGTGACTTGTCTTCAATGAGGTTTGCAACCAAATTAGTAGTTCATGGGACAGAAGAGGATTGGAGAAATTCTTTGACCATTTCTAAGTGAAAGAAGCAAACTCCAACTTTGTGGTTGTCAGAGTATTTTTATTACTATTCAACAGGTGAAAGAACCAGAGGATCAAACATAACTAAGGTCACACAACTATTACAGTCATAATAAATACTGCTTCAAGAGTACTTAATAGGTGCCAGCTACTGCTCTAAACTACCTTATGTGTATTGATTTATTTCTCATGACAGCCCTATGAAGTAGTACCATATGCCCATTTATGGATGAGAACACTGGGTATAGAGAGTGTATTAGTTTGCTAGTGCTGCCATAATAAACTACCACAAACTTGGTGGCATAAAACAACAGAAATGTATTATCTCCTGGTTCTGGAGGGCAGAGGTCTGAAATCAAGCCATGTGGCCATATTCCCTCTGGAGTTCTTAAGGAGATTTCCAAAGCTTGTCTCTTCCAGTTTCTGGTACCTGCCATTGTTCCTTGACTTGTGGCTACATCCCTCTATTTCCTTCATGTGGTACTCTCCTTCCCCGTCTGGGTCTGTCCTCTGGTGCTTTTCTACAAGGACACTTATTATTGGATTTAGAGCCTACCTGGATACTCCTGGATGATCTCACCTTGAGATCCTTTACTTAATTAGATCTGCAAAGACTCTTTGTTTAAATAAAGTCACATTCACATATTATAGGGTTAGGATGTAGACATACCTTTTTTGGGGCCACCATCTGGCCCACTACAGAGAGGCTAGGTAGTTTGTTCAAGGTCCTACAGCCAGAAAGCAGCAGAGTTGGGATTTGAATCTAGTTAGTCCAGCTCCATTCCCTTAACTGCAGTGGCAGTTGCTACCATGTTTCTATACACATATGTGGCACCTTGTGTCAAGGACCTTAAAATGTGTGCCTGAATATTCCACCGCTATTAATTTATTTTTAAAAAATCGGTATCAGAGAGCATGAGGATATATAAAACACAATGCTTATTTAAGGGCTGTTTATGATTGTGGAAAACTACAAACAGTCATAGTGTCCACTGTATGGGACACTTTACATGATTTACCTGGTTTTTGCTATCATGGAATACTGTGTAGCCCTTAAAACAGTTAATGTAGAAATATATACATTAACATGGAAAGACATTCATGATGTATTTTTATGAGAAAAAAGCAAGCAACAAAAGGTATGTATAAATGACCAAATGGTTATTTAAAAAAAGAACTATATGTATGTGCTTACATAGAAAAAATCTGGAAGAATATGAACCAGAATGTTTACTAGCTATCTCTCCATGTTGTGAAGAAGGATGGTTTTATTATTTATTATTTTTATGTATTTCTGAATAGTTGGGGTTTTTTAATTTTTAAAAACTTTTTATTTATTTATTTGACACAGAGATAGAGCCAGAGAGCACAAGTTGGGGGAATGGCAGAGAGGGAGAAGCAGGCTCCATCCCAGGATCCTGTGATCATGATCCAAACCGAAGGCAGGTGCTTAACCAGCTGAGCCACCCAGGTGTCCCTTTTTCTGAATAGTTTTTAAAATGGGCTTGTATTGCCTTTACATACAGAGAAACAATGAAGCCACTCCTTACAAATAATGAGGTGGAGGGATGGAAAATCTTGCTTGTTTTACAGGGAAGTTATGTGGAAGAAGTTCTTGCGTGTCTGGAAGAGCCTGAGATGTGGGCCCTGCCACAGAGTTGAGGGAGGGTCTCTGGAGCAAAAGTCTCTAGAAGTTGCCACAGTCCAATATCTGGTGTACCCGGGGACATAATGATTTAAACTCCCCACAGTTGTGGTGGACCCATGGGCATTCTTAACTTGCTCCTTACTAGCATTCCAAACCTTCTTGGGTCTCCTCTGTAATCAAAAGCATTACAAAGGACCAGAATCAGAGGGATGATGCAAGCTTTGTATCATCTTTCTTAGGGATCATTCTCTCAATCTTGCATCAAAAGTGCAGGCAGGGGCTCCTGGGTAGCTCACTTGTTAAGAGTCCGACTCTTGATCTCAGCTTAGGTCTTGATCTTAGGGTTGTGAGGTCAAGCCCAGTGTTGGGCTCCACACTGGGCATAGCTCCTACTTAAAAAAAAAAAAAAAGTACAGGCAAGTGTTGCAGACTGGCCAAGGTGTACAATTGCTCAGTAGTTGCAGTGGGGATGGTGTCTGGGAGTCAGGAGGTCTGGGTTTAACTCATGGCTCCTGCATTTAAAAATGGTGTGCACTTAAGCAAGTTACTTGAAGGTTCAAGTGGCTAACAGAAAATGAGGAAATAATGGTACTTTCCCCACAGGGCTTTTGTGAGGATTAAAGGAGATAATGTATGCAAAGTTTTCAGCATAAGGTCTGGCAGTACAATGTAAGAACAGCTGCTCTGCTTTCTGCCTGAAACTCTTTTCTGTATTTCTTCACATGGCTTGTACCCATACTTCATTCTCGTCTCTACTCAGAAAGGGCCCTCCCTGACTTTCCTATCTAAATTAGCACCCGCCCCCTGCCTACCACTCTCTATTCTTTATCCTGTTGGAGTTCCCTTCATAGCACTATCATTGTCTATTAGATTATGTAGGAATAGATAAACTCCATGAGAACAGGGCTTTATCCCCTTTGCTCTTGGCTGATGCCCTAGTGTTTAGAAGAGTGTCTGACATGTAATAGGTGCCCATTAAATGAATGAATAAATTCATACATAATTATTTGGATGAGTGAATAAATGTATATAAGCTTTTAAATTATTATTGCTAGCATTAAATGCATTATTCACTGAATGAATGCATACCAGTTATTTAAATCTGGTCGCTATCCTTAATTGGTATATGAACAATAGGTCCATGCCAAGGGAAGGATGAAGCCTAAACACTACAAGCTGCTCAGACTCTTTGGTCCAGGAATATTTCAGAGAAATACTAGTGGGGTGTCTATTTGCAGATGGATGTCACAGGTCTCCCTGAGCTGGGAGAAAGAGACTATTTAGATAAAGGAGTCAATTTAACAACTCATGAAAAAGGTTGCTTCCTTCTTGACCTTGGTTAGCAGTCTTACGATGATAGCATTTAGGGAGAATTGCTACCTCACTTTTTCCAATCTGCAAATGGTTGTAGAAATTGAATGTGGTGCAGTAGGCAATATGGTATAATGGGAAGGCAAGTACTGAAATCAGATCAACTCAGGTGTGAATCTTAGCTCTACAACTTGCTGTCAGCATGATCTTGGATGGATTAGTTGAGCTTGTACAGCTGAGTTCTTGATCTAACAAATGGAGAAGATACTGGCTTCATGTAACCTGGTATCTGGGATATTAAAAGGCCCCCAGAATATCAGTCTCTTCCTTGCAACTGACCACTAGTGAGAAAGTCAGTAGGAAGATTTGGGAGATCTGTAAAGGGATATAGACCTTTTTCTTCCTGAGTTGTCAAATGGAAGCCCAGAGGTAGTATACTTTAGGGGCTTGGGGGGAACCACTGAATACTCTGAATGTGACTCCAAATGCCTGTTGTTGCATCTTGACTTTGGCCCTAATGACACACATGTAATCTTGGCCTAGTGATGATAGCCATAAGGATGATGGTGATAATGTCATCAGCACCAAGCTCAGAAATGCCTGATACATGATTAGGACTTAGTAAATGTTAGCTACGGAGGTGATTTATTATCACGAAGGGACCAAAAGCTATATTGCCTAAACTTGGACAATTTGAAAATGAAAGGGGACAGTGTTAATAATTAAATCCTGGCAATGGGTATAAACTAGGATGACCTGGGCAAATGCAGTCATAGGTTACCATAACGGTATCACAATACCTTACATGTAAGGATGAATCCCCCTCTCCTTGGAAGTAGTTAAGCAGAGGCTTAGAAGCACCAGAGAGCAGAATCCCACTCATCCAACAAAACTCAACCTTGCTTTTGTTTTCCTCCCCATTTCAAGCTTTTCTGATTCTACCGGAGTTCTGTCTGCAAATTTACTGTGATACAAATTTTCTTGGTTTGATTCTCACTGGGGAGAGAGAGGTTTGGAGCAATTCTACTCCCTTGTTTCCACCAACTGGCTTGGGAATATGTGCTGACCTAAGCCTCCAGTGGGCAGACGCCAAGGAAGTGTGGGTGAAGCACATTAATCAGCACACTCACGGTCTCACCTGACCTGCCCTCATGTACAGAGAAGCTCCAAAGGCTCACATTCCATCTAAAACAAAGTTAATGAATTCAGATCTGGTCTCATTTTGTCCTTGAATCTGAAACCAAGACATCTGGGAATGATTTTGTAACCCAAGCAGTTACTGTTTCTTCTCCCCTTAAACTTTATCAGGTTAATTCAACATAAAAAATTTTTCTTTCCCAAATTAGACTTGAACTGGAGATTCTAGGCTTTGGGGGAATGTCAGAACCTCTCTGCAGTTCCAATGATGCTTCCTTGACTTATTCCTTATTAGTGCTCCAAGCCCTCCATGGTCTCTTCTGTAATCAAAAATGGTATTACAGAAGATCATAGTCAGATTACCCAAGTGAACCTTCCTCCCTGTGGGAACTGGAGTGGGGTGGTGGGAATGAAGCCTTTACCTGAAGCGTCTGCAAAATGCTCACTCAAAAACATAACAGCATAGCTGCACAAATATCTTGCCCCAAAACCTTTCCCTCACACTTCCCAAAGTAGACTTCCTTATATATTCTAAAGTTCTCTGAAGTTTATCTATATAATACTTCTGCATCATAGTCATGACACAGAACTCATGAATATGAGTTCTCTGAAGTCAGAGTATAGGACTTATTATGATGTTTTTACTAACATTTATTGCAATTTTTTCTGCTTATAGAGGTGATATATATTCCTTTTAGAAAATACAGAAAAACATGGAGGTGACACTAAAAATCACTCACAATCCCACCTCCCTGCCATCACTGTTGTCATCTAAAAATACATCCTCCTAGTCTTTTGGCCTGGGAAGAAATGGGCACTTTAATAGCTAGTACCATATATTTTTTTAAATTTTTAAAAAAATTTATTTATGATAGTCACACAGAGAGCGAGAGAGGCAGAGACACAGGCAGAGGGAGAAGCAGGCTCCATGCACCGGGAGCCTGGTGTGGGATTCGATCCCGGGTCTCCAGGATCGCGCCCTGGGCCAAAGGCAGGCGCCAAACCGCTGCGCCACCCAGGGATCCCAGTACCATATTTTTTTCTCACCTTTGGGAGAGAAGACAAAAGAGAATTTAGTCTTCATATGGCTACAGTTGATATTCAGAAAAGTTTGTGAAATCAGTTACTAAATTTCATAAGCAGCCTAAATGAAAAGAAAAGCAGAAATCTTCACAAATTTTAAAATAATTGTACCATACTTTATAAAGAGTCTGAATACCTTATTTTTGGCAAGTAAAAATATTTACCAAAGAATTAACATTAGAGCTACTGTTTTATTTGGTGAATCAAATTTTTGGTAATTTGACTTCAGCGAATTGGCTGTTTGGCATATTGATAATTCAGTTCATGTGCTACAGTGTTTCATGCTTCAGGGCCAAGACAAGTACAGGACATTTTTATTTAAGGCACTTAGGATGCTGATAAGTAAGAAAGTACAGCAAGACAACTTTTATAGGAGAAAAGCAAAGGCCAGGTGGTGGAGAGAGCATTGCAAACACCATCAAGACAGGGTTCAGCTTGAATTTTTGAAGGTCAGTAGTTCTGAACTGTAGCAAAAAGGACTGGAATGAAAGCTGGCTGGAAACAAGCAAGAGTGGGTGCTGTGCTAGAGGTCCCAGGTGGCTGCCTTCAACTCAATTGGCGTATTTGGCTCCCTATGGGGAAACAGGCCCAGGGGAAATTGTGGGGTGAGCTGGGGGATGCGTGCCCCATTCTGTCCTGGCTTAAAGAGTTGGGATCGGCACAAACACCTAGAGTTGCTTTCAGCGGTGACACATCAGTTCTTTCAAATTCTCATCCATTTTCCTGATCTCTTGTTCTTTTCTCCTTACTCATTTGGAGCCAGTAGAGGTATCATATTACTGTCAATGTGTGGAACAGGGCTTGTAAACACAGGCCCATTTTAATTGCCACTAAATATATCTTTTAAAAACTATTTTTGAAATTAAGTAGACATGAGAAGGTGCTTTCCTGTGGGGCACTTAGGTGGGAACACAATGTGTGGCTGAATGACATCCATGACTTTGCAAGAAGGAAAGACCTCATACTAACAGATGATGTGAGAAGGGCCTAGGGGTGGGGAGGTCGGGGATGGAAACTATCCTGAAGAGAGATGAGAATGCAGGAGGGGATGCTTGTTTTCAGAGACAAGAGGAAGAAAGAGATGAATAAGAATCGCTGACTATTAGAACTGGAAGGAATTTAGAGATTAATCAGGACAAAACCTTCCCTTTATAGATGAGGTCACCATATCACCAAGAGGTAAGCAAACTGCCCAGTGTGACATAAGGAGTTGCTGGCAGATCCAGGACTCCAGGGCAGAACACCATAAAGGAGATTTAAAGGTACAAAAGGAAGACTCCAGACAAAGCAGAAAGATTTTCCTAGGATCCGAATTTTAGATTTGCTTGTCAGACAAACACAGAAAAAACAAAAAAAAAGGCAAGAATTAATGTTACTCTCCTTGGAGAACTGAGGGCTTGCTCACCAACAATCACCCTATGTGAATCCCACCTGCCTAAGTCAGTAAGCATGGAGAGACCACTTCCTGGGACTTCTCAGCCAGCCCACGGTAGCTGAGATGATGGTATTTATTTATGACATCATTTATCACTCATGTGGTTTCTGCCTGCAGTAATTCTGCAAAGTTAGGGAAAGCTTTTCATGTGAGAAGCAGAAGGGAAATGAGTTACCTGCTGTAATGTGTAAATTTAACTTCCCTGAGCCATCAATTTTATGCCATGAGAATATTAAATGTTATGAAACAAAATACCAACCTGTGGAATCTCAATGTGAGCATTTCAATGAGCTTGGATAGCACCTTCTGCACTGTTACATTTCCAGTGTCAACTGGTTGGGTCCAACCCATCCTGAAACCAAATTCCCACTGACCATTGACAACTTTTGATCTGCCAATCCTTTCAGGGGCCATTGTGGTTGATGTAATCCTAACATTCACCTGTATCAGGAAGGGAACCAGTGGTCCCGCTAAGAGGTCCATTCAACTACACTTAGCGGAGGGGAGTTAAGATCTTTAAGAAAGTAAATGCTAAATTCCTGTATGTGATCCTATGTAAAAATTATGAAGCAACTTTTTTCTGCTCTCTAGATGTTTTCTTTGTCCTCCTTAATTTCTCCAGACAATTGCCCTAAACATTAGTTCTTTCATAATTAAAACTAGTGATTCAGTGTCCAGGAGACTTATTAGCATTCCTCCTGCAAGACCCTGGGGGAGTTGGTTCTCAAACTGTGGCCCCCCACCAGCAGCATCCTCATCACCTGGCATCTTAGAAATGCAAATTATTGGGCTTTTTGCTAAATCCACTTAATTAGAAACTCTGAGGGTGGGGCCCAGCACTCTGGGTTTTAATAAGCCTCCAGGGATTCTGATTAGAGCTCAAGTTGGAGAACTGTTGCTCCGTGGGAAGGCAGTGCATGATTCCTCTCTCATGAATGAGGGTTCAGAGCTTCCCAGACTGCACAGGACTCCTTTATGGGATCATAGATTTCTCTGCCCTACTTATGATGACAGAAAGCAGGACATTCTTGGTTTTAACAGATGTCCTCTGTCCTCTAGGGGAAGAATTACATTAAAGTATAGCTACATGACAATGAAGAGAGGACAGTTGTAACTATACTCTGAGCCATGGAGAAGAGGAAATGCCCACAAGAAAAGCAATGATGAGACACCCAGGGAAGGTGGGGGGTGGTGTGCAATCACTGAATTTGAATTTGGTTAGTGGGTGCTCAACTCAGTTGAGGGTGAAAAGACCAGGAGGAGGCACTTTCTGGGTGTTGATTTTATAAGGTTCTGGTTTGGGGAGGTTGAAACATTGATACTATTTAAGAAACCATGCTGTATTTAGAGTAAATTCAGTATGCAGACCTGAAGGAAAGAAGACCAAGGTGGTTTTTCTTTTTTTTGCAAGACGATTCCTATGTTGTCTCTATCAGCTTCACATGAGGTAAACAAACAAACTTAAAAAAGAAACAAAACAAGAAAACAAAAATCTAGCTAGGTCAGCTCTGTGCTTTGCATTGATACTACATTCCAATTTATACTGGTCAGTGACGAGCTGTGATGGGCTTTGGAGCCAAACATATCTGCCTTTGAGTTCCAGCTCCACCATCTACCAGCTGTGTAGACTTCAATAAGCCACTCAGCTTTATTCAGTGTGTTTCCTCAAATGTAAATGAGGATAATGGTAGTGCCTACATCCCAGGGATGTCCAGCTGATTAATTTAAGTGAGGTTTTGCAAACGCCTAGCCCAGTGACTCGTAACTACAAGTACCTAGGGAAAGGTAACTGCTACCTTTACTGTTCTCATTATTTCTGACTCAGTGTCCCCACTGCATCTGGTGTGCAAAGAAGTGGAAGAATTTGAGGATAACTGGACTAGTTAGAAAGCAATGAAAGAAAGTGAGGGCACCCCTTTAAAGAAGGTCTACTTGCTATTCTTAGATGGTGAGGGATCATCTTAGCTCTCCTTGGCATGCCCTCTGTTGGGTGCAGCAGGAGAGGGGCTTAGCTCCTAGTCTTCTTTCTGCCAACAGAAATCCAAGGACAGTCTCCAAGCTCACCCAGAAGGAGAACACAGCTTTCTGGGCCCCCTACATCTCTGTGATTCGCCCCCCTCAACCATCTGCTGAGAACACACAGTTCTGCCTAGAGTGCTCTTGGAGGACATGATCCTTCATTTGGCATTATTGCTTGGTGCTAAGTCACTGGCTGTGCTTGTACTCAACTTCATGGCCAATGCCCGTTTCTAGCATGCTGAGGGCTGCTATTTTCCTTTGCTAAAAGCCACGAGTCCCACTGTTTCACATGGCAGAGTGAGAATGTGGCCAACTCACATGGACAGGCAAGTACCTGTAGACAGCTTTGAGGAGACAGCTCTGAATGTGTGACTTCCAGCATGGGGTTTGGGATGTCACTTTCTCTCTCCTTTTGGGCCTTCGTTGTGCTAAGACAGGAATTAGAATACCTGACCCCAATTATTTCAGAGATCTCGGTAGAAATGATTTTTACTTAAAAATAGTCTGTATAGGGGTGACTGGGTAGCTCAGTTGGTTAAGCATCTGGTTCTTGATTTAGGGTCAGGTCATGATCTCAGGGTCCTGGGATTGAGCCCTGAGCTCATGCTCTCTCTCTTTCTTAAATAAATAAATAAATAAATAAAATCTTTAAAAAATGGTCTGAATAAAGTTACACACACACACACACACACACATACGCACAGAGAGACTCATTTGACTAAAGTTTTCAATAAACTTGAGGCAAAGTCCTAACTTCGGTTTTACTAATTGCCCAGAACATGGGTGTTTTGTCAGAATGTTTTTATCCATTTCGCTTCCACCTTCACTCCTGAAACAAAGCTGGCTCCTAGATATGTTGATTCTTCCCATCATTTCCTAGATTCTCAAGTCTTTAATCATAGCTTCCATATTTTGAATGCTCCTTCCTGCTGGGGACTCCACTAAGCACCTTATATGTATTTTCTCACTGGATCCTTACAATATTTCTTGAGGCCAACCCTATTATTATCTCTACTTTGCATATGAAGAGGCTGAGGCTTAAGTGACTGCAAGAATTTGCCTGTGGACATACGACTTGAGAGCAGCTGAGCTGGGATTTGACTGTAGTCCAGGAGGTTCCACAGCATGTGCATTTAAGCATTATGAAACAGTGCTTCAGACCCTGAATGTGCCTTTCCCCCAGCTGCTCCACAGCTCCTAAATCTAGCCATTCCCTGCCTAACTAAGCAGTACAAGGAAAAAAAAAATCTTCTTGAACTACTGAAGTGATGAAGAAGGAAAGTATTGGCATTTTCTTTTTGTGTGTGTGTGTGTGTGTGTGTATGTTTTGCTGGATCATACTAGAGAAAAGAACAATTTAGAAAAAAAGAGAAAGCTTTCATTCACACCCATATTTAACATCAAGTTCACATTTGTATCTGAAAGAATGTAGAGAGAGATGTCCTTGCATATTCAACAATTTTTTAAAAATCTTTTATGATTTGTTTGTATATGGCATGTTCAGTGAATTTCCTTTTAAAAATAAGGATCTCTTTGAGGGATCCCATCCACTTTTAGGCTACCTGAGTCATAGGGGGTCCACTCTCAAATCTATATCATTTCTAGATCCACGTGGTGGAATGCCAATTGGCAACCTCTTCTGGATTCTCCACAGATATCCTGAGTTTGACAAGCCAGCATCACGTTCTATTCCCCACCTGATTCCTCAATTTGATTCCTTTAAAAGATAGGCAAATCACTCCTCCAGTAACCTGAGCCAGCTTCCTGAACACTCCTCCCTCATCCATTCTCCAAAGTTTGTTGATGTTGCACTTGGCCAAACTCCGCCCTAGGCCTCCTCAACTTCCATCACCATTGCCCTCTCATCTCTTTCTTGTTATGGCCTGAGCTTCCTAACTGGTTTTCCTGACTCCACATCCACTCTCCCACTCACCTTTCTCAGGAACACTAAAGTGGTCTTTCTAATATACACCCCATATCTTGTCCTTCCCCTAGTCAAAACCCTCTAGGACCTCCAGTGCAGCACATTTGGTCTTTCCAAACTTTAGAGAACGGCACTTAAGTCCTCCTTCTCTGGCTGGTCTTCTCCTGTTTAGCCTCCTCTATCCTTTTTCCACCCTTACTTGGCCATCCAGCCATGTTGAGTCACTTAGAGTTCTTTGTTTTTCTTGTGCTGCCATGCCTTTGTGTGTCCTGGTCATTTTGTCCAGAGAGTTCTTATTTCTTTTCTCTGCTGGTGAATTCCTACTCATCCTTTGAGGTTCAGGTCCAGAGTCATCTTTCTTATGAGACCTTCCATCCCTTCTAGGAAGAGATAAGTTTTCCCTCATCACTCCTGGAACACATCTCTGTTGTGGCATGAAATAACATGCATTTTAATTATTTATTTACCAGTCTGTATCTCCCAGCTAATTGTAAGCTCTTCTGGGGCCAGGCCTCTGTCTTTTTCGTCATGGGTACTTGGTGTATCTGGAGCACTTGCTAAATGCTTGTTGAAATAATGAACATGTGATTGAATGAAACTTACCATGATAAATAAAAGTTTTATATTGATCTAAAATTTTCAAAATGAACTCATCAATAAATGTGGCTGAGCCTGTGTGATATATAAAGCATGGTGTTGCATTAGACATGAAGAAGTACTGATTATGGCCTCTGCCTTAAGGAACTTGTAATCTAGCTATGGGGCCAAATGATATATATAAAAATAAATGTTAATTAAGAGAGAAATGATTTTAATGAACTAAGAAAAAGGAACTTCTTAAGGCAGTTACTAAATGAGTGAAGTGGAGATGAATTATAGGATGTTGGAGTCTGAAAGCGGTCATTATGGCCTAGAGCAGGAGTTTTATGGAATATGACTTGATTAGTTAGAACTCCACATTGCAAGTGGCAAAAAGAATTAGCCCACAATAATTTAAATAATAAATGGAAGCTATTGACCAAAATTCCCAGGAATGACTGGCTTCAGACAGGACACCATCTAGCATGCAAATAATATGATCTGATTTTTCTCTATTTCTCTGTTCTTCCCTTTGAGGTGACTCTTCTTTTTACCCACATTTTGTCATTTTATCACCCTTCCTTTCCCTTCCCCAGCAGCTCCATGTTCTCTCCTTGAAGGGTGCCATTTCCAGATCTCACAGCTTTACCTTTCTCAGAAGGCTCTAGCAAATATGTATATACATTTCACTATCTCTGATTAGTTATATACCTTCACTGAACTAATCCCTGCAACGACAAAAATGGAATATTCTGATTGATTTCAGCCAATTCATGCCTACCTCAAACGTATGGAAAGTTTAATCGCACTATCACATGGCTGATAACATTAAAGGGTAGTCATCCATGAATATACAAGATACCCAGAGACACTAGGGTGTCACCTGGGGTCGGAGGCACAGTAGTACAGCTTGGGAAACATGGTTTAGGGCTACACTAAACAAGTCTGACTTGCTGCTCACTTGCTTCACCTAAGCCAGATGTTAAAAGAGATCTTAGAACATGTGGCCTCTCTACATTATCATTCTTTAAATCATGGCAGAAGAAAGAGCTTTGGGTTAGGGACCAAAAGCTTTTGACATCTGGTCTTGGCTCTGTCAGGAAACTGAATCTTTCTGATCCTCAGTTTTCTCAGCTATAAAAGGCAGATGATGATACCTGTCTTCTCAACATTGTCAAGAGTTTCAAATGAAATGGTCAATATGGAAGTTCTTTCAAAAGTATCAAGATATATTTAGAACGTACTATTTGTAATCTCACCCTCAGTGCTTATATATTCCTCATCTTAAAGGTTCAAAAAATTTAAGCCAATGGACTTCCCCAGTTCCCCCACTCCAGACAGTCCATCCATTTTTCACTGATATGTTTTCAATGGTATACTCTATATCAATTATGGTGCTTTTAGCTGAAGGAATGGAAAACCCCATCCCAAACAACTTTAACAACAGGATACTTTATTCTCTCATAATAAGGAGCCCACAGATACAGTGGGCCCACGTACAGTATATCAGCCAGTGCCTCCACCTCTCTGGCTCTGACTTTCCCTTAAGGTTGTGCTCATCCTCACCTTTGCTACAAAATGGCTACAGTGGTTCCAGTAATCATAGACAGAGAACTCTTTTTTTCATATGCGGATCTCTTTCTCTCTCTCTCTTCCTTTTTTAGGTTAGAGAAGCTTTCCAAGAAAAACTATCATGTCTTATGGATTAGAACTGGCCACAAGCCCACCCCTAAGCCAACCAATCTCTGGCAAATGGGAATGGGATTCATGTGATTGGCTGAGATTACTCAGGATTCACCCTTGGGCTAGGGATAGGGCTATTTTCTACACAGCTACATGGTGGAAAATGATCTGAAAATGATCAGGGCCTGACAGCTAAAAGAGGGGAGTGACTGGCTCCTGGGTAAGCAGCCAATAGCATCTGTGTCACAGATGCCATCAATACTCTGCTCATTTCCCCTGGTCTATGACTTCGGTGCACATCACTGACTTTTGACCACTAGCACTTGTATTTCTTTGCTTGTAGCTTCTTGGGCTACTCAGAGCCTGCTTTGCTGCCCATGCAGTAAGCCAGAAATACTCAAGGATTGATGTTCCCACCCTGGAAACAGCCCTCAATGACTAATGAACTATATACTGGAAGCATATAAATAGCAAAGTTCCCTCATCTCTAGGGTGAGATACTTCTGTGATGTTTGCTCTACACTGGCTTCCAAAATTTTCCCTGCAGAATTAAGCTCCAGTTGGCCACAGTGATAGCTGGCTTGACGACACTCTTACAGGCTGCCTTCCTTTTCCTATCTTACTTTCTTGTTCTGCTATGGCATCTCCTTCACCTCCTTTGACTTCCTGTCTCAGAGTCAGCTTCTTGGAAAACCCAAATGAAGATACTATGTACCATATGCCAAACTTCTTTCTGAATCCAGAGGCTTTGTATATAATTTTCTCATCTGCTTGGAATGTGTTTCCTCTTTCTTCTCAACTGAAACACTCATTCTCCCTTCAAGTCCTAGTGTAAATGTCACTTCCCTTCAGAATCTTTCTTTGATCTCCTCTCCACCTGACACCATTCTCTCAATCTTTGCTCTCCTAGTCCATACTTCTCCTTAAGAATAATTATAATGGTTGTACTTTAATTAATTATGTGCTTCCCATCTTTAACCACAATTAGACTGTGAACAGCCTGAGGGCTGGGATAATGTTTTTGGCTCAACACTACACTGCTGGCCTCCAGCACAATGCCTGGCATAGAGTAGAGGGTCAAGGACTTACTGGCTGCTGGAAAGATGAGGGTTGAATCTTTTGATGAAAAAGATCTTTGATTTATATGACTCGTGCATGGATCTAGATTTGTTTCTTAGGGTAGTATATAACTTTAATACATGAGGGGATGTCCATAATCTAAAAAAGAATCTTGGAGTGGCTAATTTATATCTATAAGAGATGCTACTTTAATCACCTTATTTTATTTATACATTATAGAATTCTACCTCAAATCCATCATTCTTTCATTCATTCATTCATTCATTCATTCATTCTGTACTACTTATTAGGCATTGTACCTGACAAGACCTTAGCACTATCTGCCATCAACTTTTTTCAAATCATGAGAGAAATAATATTTATGGAGAATATCCCAGGTTCCTTCTCTCCCTCCCCTCAGCCATAGTTCTACATTGGGCTTTTGGCTTTTACTAAGGGAACAAATAATCTAATGAAAGTAATCATTATATCTGCTTAAAAAGGTATCTGAGAACATTGTCTGTTTTGTTACTCAGTGCTCACATGGGAGAAATTAGTGATAAGTGGCACGAGGCACAGTTAAAGCAAAGAAACATGCATGCTTGTCATCTCTTTGCCAGGCAGGCTCTTTCTTACTAATCCCTAAACCCGACCTTTGCCTCTGCATAGGATTGATGCAGGTTTTATGGGACTTGAGGTTTATATAATTTGGAATGCTTTGAGAAAAAAGTTCAAGACGACAAATAAAAATGTCACACAGAGCCTTGGAAGCATTCTACCCAAGTGAGGGGCTCTGAAACTCAATCATCAATGGTTTTGCAGTAAATTGGCATCTGACCTTGATTCAAGGAACCTGGTGTCCTTTGTCTCTTACTCCTACCATGGTTGTTCTCACCTCTATGCCTCTATATATTGATTTCTTTTTTTAAAAAAATATTTATTTATTTATTTATTTTTATTTGTGATAGACAGAGAGAGAGAAAGAGGCAGAGACACAGGAGGAGGGAGAAGCAGGCTCCATGCTGGGACCCCAACATGGGACTCAATCCCGGGACTCCAGGATCACACCCTGGGCCAAAGGCAGGTGCCAAACCGCTGAGCCACCCAGGGATCCCTATATATTGATTTCTTACTTGAAAGTCCTTCCTCCTCCTTTTTCAATCTGTGAACCATATTTTTTTCAAAGTTTGAATCTACAATGCCTTCTCTGATTCTACCTAGCACAAAGCTCACTCTTCCTGGACCACAACCCTATGACTAGTCCTGTCTCTTTATGGTTTACATTGCATCATGAATTGCCCTATTTTAGGTGCATAAAGTGTGCCCTCTTCAACTAGAGTGTCTACTTTTGGGCATAGGAACTATTTTTTCATTTAGATTTCTCCTCAGCACCTATTAAAGTTCTGGGTAGAGCAAGAAGGGAAGGGAAGAAAAAAGGAAAGGTGTCATGAAGCAGAATTACAGGGTTTGGGATGAAGCCAACTTCGTTTGAGTTCTAGTTCTGCCACTTATTAGTGTGGGGCTTTAGGCTTAACCACTCTGAGTTTTAGTTATCTCAGTGATAAATCGATACAATAATGATGTTTATTTCACATCATTTTGAGGATTAAGTAAAAGCATTTATTCATTCACCAAATAGCTATTTAGCCCCTCTCCTGGGCTATTTTTGGTACCAGAAGCTTGGAATACAATACTCTCTGTATGGGGACTTTCATAGTTGAGTTGGAAGATGGAAATTTATAATGTAACAGAATAAGACTATAGCACCCACAATCAGAGTGTAATAAGTATTCAATAAATAATTGTGAAATAACTGATAGAATGAAGGAATTCAGAAGAAAAAAATGGTTAATTTTGCAAAGTAAGTAGGTCTTCCCATATTTGCCACATCATCCTTGTGTAAGTACACTGTCAACTATAATGGATATGACATTGTATGGGAACTCATAAAATGCTACATGTAAAGGAAAAATAAAACCAAAGGAGAAAGAATGCAGGGATAGAGGAAAAAGAGGAGGAAGAGAGGCCACAAGCAGGCAAGGAATAGGAAGGGACCTCTGTGGACCCACCTGGCCGAGTGTGCACTCCATGCCACCCAGGAAGTCGGCCTCCTTCAGTCCATTGTGGTTGCTGCTGATGTCATGAACCTCAAACCGCAGGCGCTGCACCTCTTCAAAGTAAAAGTCCACAGTGAACAGTTTTGAGTACACCGGGTTAATGCAGGTGCGAATCACCTCTGTCCTGTCAACCTGCAAGGAGAGAAGAAGAGAAAACCCACCGGGGATTAGGGCTTTTTATTACTACACTTTAGGTGAAATAATCTTATGGTGCTTTCCCTCCTTCCAAACCATAAATGCCCTCCACTGAGTCACCAGAGTGAGCAGTTTGAAAGTCTGCAAGGAAGCACCTTCAAGAGAAAGAGCCATGGTTCAAGGATATAGATAGAATAGTCTGAAGCTTTGTATTTAAAGATTTAAAACATGTTGTATTGTTAGGTAATAGGGCAACAAGATGGATCAATCATTAGTGACTGCCTGGAGCCCTAGGATGAAAAAGAGTCTGAAAGCACAGCTGGGCTCAGAAGGAAAGAAATCTGTGATAGGTTAGTGATGTCTGATGGGCACAGTAACAGTAATGTAGGTACTGGCCATGTAGGTGCCCCATTTTAGCTAATCCTACTCTAACATAAATTACGCAACTCCGGATTCCTAGCATAATGAAATGGAAAGGCTATGAGAATAGGAATGAAGATGACTGCCTTTGGTATCAACTATGCCTTTTATTGGGTTTACAATGGTTACACAGTCATTTTAGTCCCCTGAGCCTCAGTTTCCTCATCAATAAAATGAGGATTCGAGGATTGGAAGGTGAAAAGCCTCTTCCTGCTCTAACATGCCATGAGTTATGACTCTCCTTGCCTTCTGTGATATTAAGTCTCCACTTGTCCCTCTCTCTCAGATCCATATCTGTCATTCTCTACCCTACTCTTGCCCCTGGGGGCTGATCTCTATGGATGGGACTTCCTGGGCCTCCTTGCCCTCTAGGTTCTGGTTTGAGTCAGGCAAGGGGATGACTTAGCAGGAGATCAGACAGTGGGAGGATAGGGACGGGCTGGCAGCAGCACCATGCCTCTGCGCACACAAGTCTGCTAGTAGACTCTGTTCTGCAGAAGGAGCTTTTGCTGGGTTCTGGTAACACAATCTCCTTTCCCTCTCTTGATCCTTCAGATCAAGGGGTGGTAACGACTTTCTGCTGTTGTTATCCCTAATAAGCCTCAGCATCCTTCATTGGCCTTCCTATCCCCGTGCATGCCCATAGAAAGGATCCCTCCATAAAGAGTTTAACCCTCTAGATGAAACTCTCTGAGTATGCCACCTGCTTTTTGCCAGTACTCTGACCTCTAAGGTTCTTTTCCTTCATGTCTGTCACATGTCAAAACGCCATTTACAACACCATTTATATTCTGAGAAGCTAACCCAAGATCTTAATGACAACTAACTCAAATTATAGCTAACCCAAGATCTTACAGTATCTCCCAACAGGAGATACTCATTACTCATAGTTTATAAATCAGCTGGAGCCTATATGTACTTTTGGCTTTCTTTTTCTTTTTTTTTTTTTAGATTTTATTTATTCATGACAGACACAGAGAGAGAGAGAGAGAGAGAGAGAGGCAGAAACACAGGCAGAGGGAGAAGCAGGCTCCATGCAGGGAGCCGGATGCGGGGACTCCATCTCGGGACTCCAGGATCACGCCCTGGGCCAAAGGCAGGCGCTAAACTGCTGAGCCAACCAGGGATCCTCAACTTTTGGCTTTCAAATAGAAACATGGTCTATTGGATACTTCCCAAGTGTCATTCATTAGCACAAACTGGGAAAACCATTTCCTGTACTTTCATTAGAGTACAAGGAAACACTCTCAAAAAACTAAAGGGAGGGCTGCCTTTAACCATATCATGCAGATACATGTTATCCAACAAAGAAGAAAATCAATACTTGCTGCAGTCTCCCCTGACATTCTTGCATTCAGTGTTTTGTCCCTGGCCCCAGCCCTCCCTATGGACTCTGTGTGAAAGAGAGTTGTCTTGTCAGGAACATCACCTGCTATTCCTGGTGGGTGGACCATACAGGTTGTGAGGAGAAGGAGAATATGATTCTGGTTATGTCCTTGTCCAATGGACAGAAAACCAAATCCCAAACTACTGTTGATTAGCATTTTACAATAAGCTATTGTTCAGACTAATGCTTATTTGACTATTCTGGCTTCTCCTGAAGGCTCAGCTTCTATTTGAGCTGAATTTTACATTTTTAAAATTTAAATTCAAGTTAGTTAACATGTAGTGTAGTATTGGTTTCAGGTATAGAATTTAGTGATTTATCACTTACATAAAACACCCAATACTCATCCCATCATGTGCTCTCCTTAATGCCTATCACCCATTTAGTGTATCCTCTCCTCTTCCAGCAACCCTCAGTTTGTTCTCTATAAATAAGAGTCTCTTATTATTTGGGGTGCTCAGTTAGCTGAGCATCTGAGTCTTGATGACTAGCTCAGGTCATGAACTCAGGATCATAAGACTGAGCCCCAAGATGGGCTCTGTGCTCATTGGTATGTCTGTTTGAGATGTTCTCTCTCTTCCTCTCACTCTCCCCTCACTTCCCCATGCTCACTCTCTTTCTCTCTCAAAATAATAATTTTTTGAAAGTCTCTTATGGTTTGCCTGAATTTTACATTTTTATATCATATTCATTCTGTAGATTAGGACTGAAAGTGTCATTGGCTGATTATATAGGTAAAAGGATTTACTGTATTGACATAATTTTTTTGACATAATTTTTTTTTCAATTGTTTAAAGATCATGGTGTAAATCAGAGGTCACAGACTGGCAGTCTGCAAGTTCAAGCTGACTTGGAGGTTCTTATTGGTCCTATTTAAAAGTACTTTCTCCCTTAATTTGCCAACATAAAAGGCAACAATAAATAAAAAATCCCATAAAAGGGTCTATTTCTATTGCCCCTCCCACCTTTGGGGAAAAAATCAGAATATCTGGTAACGTGGGGCCACATTCATACATTGCAACAATTGGGGACTGCCATTCAGATGGGGCAGTCACTCACCAAGCTCTTCTGCCTCAGTGAGTTTCCTGCCTGACCCCTAGAGGTATTTTTGCAATTATCTGGCCCAAATTCACAGAATAATGAGCCATATAAGAGATTTAATAATATTCATGTGGTGCCTTTTGATAGAGGATTTTGAAATAACCCCCAAGAACTAACTAATAGATCAATTTGACACACAAATCTCTTTAAGATCTTTAAGACACACAAAAGGAATCTTCTCTCCTTATGGGTGAAAGAATAGCCCTAGGTGGGTTGAGATAAGAAATAGGAGATGGAAATTCCATCCAATTCTAGTCTTTGGTCCCCTGCTTTAGCCACACAGATGGCACAAGGGGCTGATGTGCCCCAATCCTGCTGCTTTTCTTCTCACTTCTTGATTCTCAGATGATCACATAGATGTAAAGTTTATGTTGGCATCAAGCCACACACCTCAGACAATCTTTCCAAGGCAAGCTGCCAACATGCAACATGGAATGACTTGGTTTTTTGAGGGAAATGACTGGTTGGATAGAAATTTTAAAATACACATTTGCATTACTAAAATAATTTCCACAGATAGTCTCGGGGCCAGTAAGAATCCTAAGAGCATAGAGGAGCTCAGAAAAAGGATGATGGTAGAGAAAGTGCTTGCAATACCAAATGCCTATTTAGAAAATGTTTTAAAACTTACTGCATCCCCAGCCATTATGGGAGGTGCATTATCTTTTCCGGAGACTGAAGCCAGGTTTAATCTGAGCAATAGAGCTGAGGATAGCTCATGTTTCGCACTGAGAGGCATCAAGGTCAAGGTGATTGTTTCCAAAAGATCATCTACTGACTGGTGCTACCAGGTGCATCAATCCATTGGGCAGCTTTTTTTAAAAGCTCAGATTCCTGTTCTCTACCACCAGTGATTCTGACTAAGCAAGTATAGGGTAGGGCCCAGAAATCTGCAATTTAAGGATGTTCTAGTAGATTCTGATGTGGCAATATCAAAGTACTGGAATTTTGGAGATGTAGGGTCTTGCTCTTCTGTAAGGTTTTTTTGTCAAGTTTAATCTTGGTGGTCTTCTGTTACCCTGTTTCCAAAAGTCCGCTTATCTCCTTTCCTCCCTAGTGGTAGTAATTGATATATTCATGATGCTTTATAATTTGCAGAACATGCTTATGTCCAGTTTTTTATTTGATTCTTATAGCAATTATGTGATATAACTTTGAGTATTTTGTGTATGAGAAAAATCAAGGACAAATGTCAGCACAAGGTACTGGATGATAGAATGAGCACTTGAACTCATGCCTTCTGACCTCAACGCTTGGACTATTTTCCTTAATTCAAGTTTATTTGTGAGAATGCCTTGAAAGAAATGAAAAATGCTGCTAAGTATGGTATGATGGTGATAGAATCAACTATTGAGTACTGCTTTTGATGAGAGGCCCCTTTAAAAATTTCATCTGAAACACTTTTGAGTATAATACTAGAGTGTATAATAGTTAATAGTTATAAAAGGTCAGCTGTGCCATAGACACTTAAAAATGCATTATTCAGGTATAATTGACATATAATAAATCATATTTATTTAAATTATGCAATTCAATAAGTTCTGACATATGTACATACTTGTGAAACCATGACCACAATCAAGATAATGAACATAGCCATTGTCCCCTCCAAGTTTCTTCACGTACCTCTGTAATTCCCTCCTCCTGCTCCTCCCTTCCCACCCCATTCCCAAGAAACCACACTGACCCACTTTCTGTTCTAATAGATCAGTCTGTATCCTCTATGATTTTATGTCATAGCATGCAGTATATAGTCTTTTTGTCTTTATTCTTTTATTCAGAATAATTACTCTGAGATTTATTCATTGCCAAGCACATCAGTAGCTCATTTTTTAATTCTTGAGTAATATTCCATGGATGGCCATTTGGATTATTTCCAGTTTGGCTATTATACATAAAACTGTCATCACTATTCATGTACAAGCATCTGTATGTATATAATATTTCTTCTTTTGGGTAAATACCTAGGATTGAAATGAGTTATGTTAACTTTTAAAACTCTAATAGGTGTGTAGTATGTGATGATAATTTCCATTTTCCCAATAACCAATGATGTTCAACATCTTTTTATATGCTTCTTTGCCATCTGTATATCTTCTCTGATGAAGTATCTGTTCAAATCATCTACAGGCACTGTCTTTTCATCCTTATGACAACATTTTGAAGTGAGTACTATTATTATCCCCTCTTACTGGGAGGTAGAGAAGCCCTATAATTATCCCAATTTCACAAAGCTTGCAAGAGGTAGGATTTAAACCTAGGTAGTCAATTTCCTAGGTCTGTGTATTTCACCTTTATGGTATATAGTCATTCAAATTTGAAGCTTTTCCACCTAAATCCTGTTGCCCAGAGTAATACACAAGCCAGATGACAAATGTAAAATGTGGAAGCTAGAACTGGACAGTCCTTTTACCACCTGATATGGCTCCAGGCTCATGTCATTCAGAATGGACGGTAAAATCACATCACCTTGGCTAGCAGTATGCCTCAGAAGTAAATAAGATAAGCATGACCCTAGAAGCACCTTTGGAGAGGTTTCTAGCATCACAATGATGGGTTCTGGGTCTTCCTCTTTCTTTGCTGACACCCCCCCCCCCCAGTCCTTCTAGGCTCCTGGCTCCATCCATACAGACCCTGAGCCAATTCTGATTCAAATACTGGCAAGGGTCTCATATATGTCTTCCTGTGCTGAATGCCTCTATGTCCTCCACAGCTGCTCCTTTTCCCAACATGAGTACCCAGTTTGTGTGCCTTAGTTTTCTGATTTCTACTGAACATCCCATTGCCTTAAACCCCAGCCCTCTTAGCTTGGGAGTTTTGTCACTGTACTAGTGCTATATAATAGAAATGTCCATTATCATGGAAATGTTTTATATTGCATTGTCCAGTATGGTGGCTACTAGCCAGATGTGGCTATTGGGCACTTGAAATGTGGCTAGTGGACCTCAGAAAGTGAATTTTTAATTCAATGAGAGTGAGGCTCTCATAAATAGGATTAGCATGCCCTTATAAAAAAAGTCCTAGAGCGCTGCCTTGCCCCTTCCACCATGTGAGGACACAGTGAGAAGCTGGCAGTCTATGAATCAGGAAGAGGGCTCTCACTAAGCAGTGAATTTGACAATGCCTTGATCTTAGACTTCCTAGCCTCCAGAACTGTAAGAAGTAAATTTATACTGTTCACAAGCTACACATTCTATGGTATAGCTAGACTACCCAATAGTTTAAAAATCTTAACCAATGCACACAGTTCAAGTTTGAAAAACAGTAATATTGTATTACCAACTGTTATGGCTCAGCCCCAAGGCATACAGAGACCAAGACACAAAGTATTGTGGGATCTACTCCGAGTGTCACACCCCAGCCCCTGGATCAGACTTTGTGTGCTGGTCCATCTCCACTTTTTTTGGAAACTGCCATTTTGACTATTGCTCATTTTGCTATAGGACATGAAGACTTAGTGAAATAACCACATTATGGGTTGATTTATTTGGATGTCTTCAACTGAGCACTCCATTAATAGTGTGCTCCCAATTTGTGAAACAAGAGTTAGAGAATGTGGTGGTTATTCTCCTTTGCATCTCTAGATCTTTCTGCTCTGTTCTGTGTCATAAGAAACTGGCCTGCATGCATTGCTTCATTTGGATTTTTCTGTCAGCTTGCCTCCTTCAGCCACTGGAAGGCACCAGTAGGAGATCATAAAGTGGGAGGAAAGAGAGGCTGGTGTGTTTTACCTACCCCCTCCCTGCCCCATGTTGCGATTTTGGCAGACTGTCTTGCTCCTCCTACTAGAATCCCTCCCTGTGAGGCTCTAGCTCTTACTGGATTCTGGTAACATTGCTACTTCTGCCTACCCATAAGCCCAGTGGTGTATTTTTACTACTGCTAGTCCCAGAGCATCTCAGCATTCCTTGCTGATCCCTCTAACTTTGTCCATGCAGCTATAAGTGGTCCCTTTATTAACATCTCTTTTTTTGGCTGGAACTCTGATTCAGATATGCTGTTAAAAATGGTTCAAGATACTGCAAAACGTAGAAGAGCCTTCTGTATTCTAAGGGGAGATGAAATTGTGTCCAGTCTGATGGCTCATGATGAGTGAATTCTATGATATTTTAGGACTTTGAAAAGTGGTAATCCATATGGACTCGTGGTAACTTCCTTTTAGCCACAATATCCTATTCCCCAACTGTGTTCAATAATCGGTCATAAGGAACATTCACTGAGTACTTAATATTCACCAGGCATTGTCCTAACCACTTCACATGTATTATTCCACTTAGTCACCCCGACAACTACAGATTACCACTACTGCTATTTTACATATGAAGAAACTTAGAATCAAAGTGGTTAACTTGCCCTAAGTCACCAGCTATTAAGTGATGGAGCCACTTGGGATTTCCCCTAAACCTTTTTCCTAGGACATGGCATCTCTCTTGAAGAGAACAAATCTATTTAGGTGCCCTCTGACCATAGCAGTTTTAAGAAGTGTCCTTCTCAAACTCAATACTCCAAATGCTCTTTGAGAGGAAAACAATCTTTAACACCCTCAGCTGGGCGACAGACCATAAAGTCTTTTCATTGTGACTGTTGAGTGTCCTGTGCACCTTTCCCAGTCTTCAAACTTTCTCTTCCCACCACTTTTGTATTTTGCTCTTCAAATTTCCTCCACTTAGCTAGAGCCACTTTAGAATGGCTCAGGAGAAATCTGGATATTCTAAGCCAAGAGGACATAAGAAGATTCTGTAACATAAATGGTGTTTTTTAGTCCTAAATCAATTGCTTTCTCCCTCCCACTCCAGCTGTAAGCTGGCACATAAATATCAAGCAATCAGAAACTGCCTCACAAAATTCACGCCTGCCTGCTAAAAGCAGGCAGAGGCTGCCAGAATCAGGAGTGGGAAGGTGTTGGATTGCAGGTCACCCCAAGTTGCAGCTACTGTCAGATCCTCCTCATACAGGAGCTTGGAGGCTAATCCCACACAAGTGTAAAGCAATTTGCACTTCACTCAGATGTTGGTTATTAACAGGATGTTCCTACCATCTCATCTCTCTGTCACAGCTGTGGAGTCCTCTGGAAAGGTCATCCAAGACTGGCAATCCTTAGTTTTCTTATTAATTGATGTTTGAAATAGTGAAAAGAAACTCATCTGCAGGGTGCTGCTTACGCATCCCAAGTCCAACATGCCCACCAGCCAGCACACTGTGAAGGTGAGCACACCGAGGCCTGCCTCCACCCTCCTCATAAGAGGTGTCCACATGCAGGGAAGAGGCGATAGGAGGTTGTCCATAGCTTGGGGTCAGCCCCCTGGCTTCCAATTCCCTCCTTCACAACTCCTTTAGAATTACCAACATCCATACTGCTTGTAAGTCAGTTCCCAAATGTCCAAGTTATGAACCAGTCACATGATCCAAGTGGCCTTTCTCCACATGCCACTGGGTAGGGAGGGGCACATCGGCCTTATGCCCATGGCACTCCCTCATTAATCCAGGGGTGATTACCTGTCCTTGACACTTTGCTTTTTTCATGAAGCATATGTTACCGATAATATACAATAATAATCTCAGATCTTTGATTCTTAGTTCATCAAGCACCAAAATGGGCAGCTGCTTTCATCCTGCTCTCAGTTCAGAGTAATTGGTGGGAATGTGGTATTACAAAGGTACCCGAGGCTATCTCTGTGTTTAGTGAAAAGACTGGTCACTATCTGCCCTGCTTGTAGGAGGGGGTAGGAGTGGCTAATGTGTCATATGTATGTCATTCTTCTTCTACTCTGGTGATTCAACATTTAGCAGAGGAAACTGAAGCCCATAGATATTAAAATGCTATTCTTAAATTCACGAAGCTACAAGCTAGCAGCGGAGATGTGGATCCAGCTAGATTCTCTGACTCCTGGTACAGTGCTTCATCTCACCACATCACACTTCTTATTCCATGACTTCCTATGTAACTACACAACTTAGAGGTTCCAGAGCCCAGTGTTTTAGCATCAAAGTTTAACACACACACAAACACACATATGCATTCAGCTGTTTGTCTGCTTGTTTTAAAGATTTTTATTTATTCATGAGAGACAGAGAGAGAGAGAGGGAGAAGGAGAAGCAGACTCACCTTGGGTAGCCTGATGAGGGACTTGATCCCAAGATCCCAGGATCATGACCTGAGCCAAAGGCAGACGTTCAACCACTGAGCCATCCAGGCACCCCCTGGATGTTATTTTAACAGATGTGTGTGTGTGTGTGTGTGTGCGCGCGCATGCACACACACACACACACACACTGAAGGGTTGTTTATTTTTGTTTGAGAGGAAGAGAGAGAGAGAGTGCCCATGCACAAGGGTGCAGGTGGGGAGGAGGGGCAGAGGCAGAGGGAACGAGAGAATCATAAACAGGTTCCATACTCAGGCAGAGTCTGATACAGGGTTCAATCTCACCACCCTGAGATCATGACCTGAGCTGAAATCAAGAGTCACACACTTAACTGACTGAGCCCTCCAGGCACACCCAGTCTTTTTTTGTGGTTTTATCAATGAGAACTAATCCCCCACAACATCTAAAACAAAATTCTAAAAAACAAATCCTCTGAAAGGGCAACACCATGGAACTAGGCCACACCAAGAAATGGGCTAGCCCAGATGCCTCCCCTACACCAGCATCAAAGAAGTCCTTGAACCAAGCCAGACATGAATGGTCAGCTAAGAGAGGGGCACATAATCAGACATCACTGACTGTTTCTTGAATGGGATGACTAATACTTTCAAGCAGCATTCCTGAAGCATACACTATAATATACTAACTCTATAAACAGCTCCTGGAAATAAAGCATTCTACAGTCAAATGAGTTTTGAAAGTCCTGCGTACTCTACCCTTTTTTAGAAAGCTATCATGCAGGATTAAAGTCTCTTGACTTTTGCAGCAAAGAAATATTAACTTTTCTTATATTTCCCAAACTTTTAAAATTCCCTTTTTCTTCTCAGAAATACATACATTAATATCCAACAAAACATATTTAAGGAGTTTGCATTAAAGTGTTAGGAAAATAGGTAAAGTAATAGAGAGAAATGAGTTTCTTCTCAACCTGGAGTGGATTCCAATATGTCCCACAGGCTTCTGACCCTCCTTACACAGTTTATTTATTTTATTTTATTTATTTATTTATTTATTTATTTATTTATTTATTTATTTATTTACAACTTGAAAATATATAATATTAATATATTTCATATAAATACAATGATATAAATATTTATTTTTAAAAATTTAAATTCAATTGGCTATTTCAAAATAGTACTTTCTGCAGTCAATTTAGACCAAACAGCTTTAACTCTATGTCACAGTCCCTGCTGGGTGGCGAATCTGGGATGTTGCCCATCTGACAGTTACTAGTTACATACCTGGATTCTCTTTTCACATAACCCAATATCCAACACCCACTCCTTTTGCCCCATTTCTCTCTCTCTTTCTCTAGATCTATATCTCTATAGACCTCTAATGATATCTATCATCTATCTATCTATCTATCTATCTATCTATCTATCTATCATGTTTTGCTTTACTACTTTCTAAAAGATTTCTTCTTGGGCAGCCCCGGTGGCGCAGTGGTGTAGCACCGCCTGAAGCCTGGGGTGTGATCCTGGAGAGCCAGGATCGAGTCCCGCGTCAGGCTCCCTGCATGGAGCCTGCTTCTCCCTCTCCCTCTACCTGTGTCTCTGCCTCTCTCTCTGTGTGTCTCTCATGAATAAATAAATAAAATTCTAAAAAAAAAAAAAAAAAAGATTTCTTCTTAAACCCAAGGAATTTCCAACATTTTACTATATTTGTTAACTTAAAAGTTGCAGCTGCTCACACATGCTTGAGAGAAGCCATGGTAGGATGGATACCCCAAATTTTAGAAGCACATTCTCTTTGTTTAATCCTGATAATCTGGGCCTTGAGTTTACCCTTCAGTAGGCTGAATACTAGAATTTTCTAGACTATTATAAACAATGACAACTCTCCCTTCACCCCAGAAGATTAAGCCATTCCACATACCACAAAACTCTCCAAATGTTTATTTTCCCCCTCCTATTCCTGTTTCTTTCCTTGTAAACAGAAAGAGAGAGAGAGTTTTTGATAAACGAAAAGGATTGGTAATCAGAAAATGAATCTCAGAGGATTTTCAATTCACTGCCAACCACACAGGTAGACTGATTCCTTATGGCAAGTATTTTAAGGCTGTCAAGATAATGTCTTTATTAGAAGAGGTAAAAATCCTCTTTCTTTTTTCTCCTTCCATTCCTCAACTTCCACTGTCTTTACACACACATGTACATACAGCACACAATGCTTCTTTTACAGAGCATATGTCTATTTTAGAGGTATCTTCCACTTATGTTGTGGCCATCGCTCATACATTTGACAGTAATTTTGGCATACTGAAGAGCTTATGTTTCAGGATGCTTCACTAGATACAAGTGCTATTAGTGAGTGGAGCCAAATCTCTAAGTGATGAACTTTGCCATTCACACTATCATCAGCATCATTAAAATGATCATCAATAATCAATATTTATTGCTGGCCTACATTTTTTAGAAACACAGGGTTGGGTATTCTCATGATTATGTAGAAGCAGCAAGTCAATAATATCTGAAGTATGCTGACAGCTTATCAGGGGCTGTGTGTTAAGTTCCTGATGCTTATTCTCTCCCTGAAGCTACTCAGTAGACCTCTGTTGGCTCCTTGCTCAACAGGTGAGAGGGCTCAGGAAATGAAATCCAAAATATTGCTTTCATGTAGCAACATCAGTGATTTCAGTGCCTAACCTTTGCCCCACGGAGGGCTGTGTTTTCACTTCAAATAGTGATCCAAACCTTCTTTTCTTAGGTCTTATTTATTCAACTAAAGTAAATTCTGCACAAAGGCTTTTGATTAGCAATTTCTACTCATTTCCATGTATTCTTTCATTCCCTCAATGAAGATTTAATGAATGCAGGTGATTTTTCTAGCACTGAGCTAGGTCCTAGGGTTTCAGCCTTAAACTAGATACAATATCACTCACCCCAAAGCAGTCCAATGTATAATGGAATCCAATTTGTAATATAGATGTCCTACCCAAGGTCCCACTTATTCTGTGGAAAATCTTGAGTGCAGAAGAAGGACATTCAGTGTAGTGGTGGCCATTGGCAACACTGTAGTACCCCGCAGTGGAGGCATTCCCACTCAGAGAAAGCAAGACAGAAAACAGATTCTCATAAGTGACATCTTTAGATGTACAATATGTGTGACAAACACAAGTGGCTCTTCATCAGTTCTGAAAGCCCACCATGCACATTTTATCTGATCTGGCAGCTGTTTTGGGAGCCAGGCTAAACACTTTTTTGTATTTGTATCGCAAGACATCAGACTTTCAGGAATTAATAGGCCGAGGCCAAAATGAAGCATATTTTGGTTCCATACAGAGAGGACCTTTCTTATAATCAAAAAACCTGAAGAAGGAATAAGATACCACTCAGCAGGAATAAAGAAGAGATTTAAACAAGAGACACAGGAAAGGGTGAGAAATAGACTATTAAGGTTTCTTCTATCTCTGGGATTCTAATTCTATGCCTGAATCCAAATATGAATTTTTTTTAACTGGCTTTGATGGCCAGAGAATGGATAGTTTTTAATTACCTAGAGAATAAGTTTAGTGGTTATGGATTGTCCATGGTTCATTTCCAGCTCCCTGGTTTTGCTTGAGCCACTGTGAGGTCTATTTTTCTTGGTCTAATACATATGCATACACATAAACAAAACAGAATGAATGTATTAATCATGACTTTTTATTTTCTATATTTTTTATGCTTTGACATCTTGGGGCCTTGCTGACTGCAGAGCGACTGTCCCTGTCAGGGCTGGCTAATTGTTGATACTACATTTGATCTTAGCCAAAAGGCCGAGAAGTTGATCTGGCTAATTCTTAGAGACAGTAAAGAAACCTGGATTGTGCTCTTCATAAGCAAATCAACCAGTCCAGTGCCCATACCTCCAGTGACCTCCGTTGTGCTCTAGGCCATGATTCCCCTATCTTGATAACCCCAGGGATAGGTATCAGACAACCAGGGTTAGCCCCTATTCTCTGGAGCTCACTGAAATTACTCAAATTAGTCAATCCTAAATCTGTTTACCCTGCTTTGTGCATTCTTCTCTATGAAAATCACAGTAAAGTCTCTAGCGCATGCTTCCCCTCACTCCCTCTGCCTGCTGACTGACCCCAGTACTTCCCCATGTTGCCTGGTGTGGCAGGAAGCATGTCTTCTGTTTCTAGGGAAACATGAGTACAAATCTCTTTCTTTGTGAGTTATCTCTGTGTCTATGTGTCTTACTACATCTGATTAAAATAAATCCAGGTACTCTTGAAACAGCGTAACTATAGGTAGGCAGATAGTTTGATAGAAAAGAAATAACTAAAATGGAAATTTAGGTATTATTCTGTGAATTTATTTATTTATTTACTTATTTATTTATGATTTTTTTTTTTATTTATGATTTTATTTATTTGAGAGAGAGTGTTGAGCAAGGGAGAGAGCACGCATGGCGGGAGTGTTGTTGCGGGGGGAAGACTCCCCTCCTAAGCAGGGAGCCTGATGAGGGGCTCGATCCTAGGACCCCAGGATCATGACACTTAACCGACTGAGCCACCCCGGTGCCCCTCTATGGATTTAATAGCTTTTTCTTGGTCTCTATGATTAGTAAAGGAAAGAAGCTGACATTTATTGAGCATATACTTCATGCAACTATACTCACATTATATCACTTAAGTCTCAGAACACACTAGCATTGCAAGGTAGATATAATCAAATGCTTTCACTTTAAAGACCAGGAAATTAACACCCGAGGAAGTGAAATAAAGCCCAAGTTCCTGGTAGTGCTGAACCTGAAGCCAAGCTTTCTGTTCCAGGTTTTATTTGTTTTTTAAACCATACCCTAGTTACCACTTTCTACGCCAAATAACATCAGAGCAGCCAGCCTTTGATTGTCTTCAAGGTAGCAAACACAGTCAGAATGGTAAAGGATTCTGCTCATTTCCTACCCAGAGAGCCAGTTGGATCCTTGAGACAACAGCATATGCTAAACTTGATGGATGAAAAAAAGCATGTTTCTAAGTAAGTAATATGGGTACAGGATAAGGCATGTGAGGTACTGAAACTCCATCTGTCTAGTATGGCTTCAGATGGCCCTGATGGAGTCAAGTGTTTCCTGGCCCTAGCCTCAGCCAGGACTCTTCTATTCACAGCTAAATTCCTTAGCTCAGCTTTCCAGGTTGGGATGATCCATGGCTTAATTCTTGGACTTTTTTTTAACTTTTTATTTTTATTTTATTTATATTTTATCTCTACACTGTCTCTAATCCTATTTTTGAATAAGACTGATTAATGATTTCCAAAGTAATATCCCAAGCCTTGATGTCCACCCTGAACGTCAGACACACAAATCTGTCTTCACTGTCCCCACCCCCACCTTGGTACAGTGACGCAAAGGTTCCGCCCAAGGGGAGAGAAGCAAACCTTAAAGAGGAGTGCTCTGCCAAAGAGGGCTGGCTTTATTTTGAATAAAGTCTGGAGAAGTTCTCCTAAATGCCTTGATGTTGAAAACCATGGAGATCTCATTGATAAGCAGTTAAGAGAGGGCTAGGAGTGCCATGATCCTAATAGCAACAGGCCACCTGGCGTACCAAGCCAGAATCTTAATAGAACCAGGGAAAGGAAAAGCCAGGAGAGTCCATGAGGGGAAGAGGATGGGTGGGTTAGGAAGGCTGGGGCTCACTCTAAGCTGCACCCATTTAGGAACAATCAGAGCAGAACAATGGGGCAGACAGGAAAGCATCTCCTAAGCCACTCAGAGATCCATCAGCAAAACAGCAAAACATGGAGGCCTTATGAGCTCAAGGGGATTAAGCACAAATTCAGGCCAATACCAGCTAAATATTAAGCTACTCTGACTCAGAGATGACTCCCAGGAAGCCAGGCTTTAAAAATAAAATCACACTCATCCCTGATGGTCTGGGAGACTGTGTGCATACTCAAGGTTCACGCTTTAGGGGCAGACTGAAGAAATAACCTCAGAACTGCTAAATAGGAGGCAAAACTGAAACTCCTGGAGCTCTAAAAAGAGTCTCCAAGGCCTCTACCCACTCCCCCTGGTCTCATAACCCACATGCCAACGTAAAGTGTAGAAATCTAACTGCACAAGCAGATTTAAGCACAGATTCAGCTGCCCCCTCTGTCTCTCCAGAAAACATTTCACAGGTATCTCAAACTTGACATGTCAAAACAGAGCTCCTGATAGCCATTCCTGATTACTCTAAGGAAAATTAGAAAGAAAAAATTCCAAATTAATGAGGGGACATGTATAGCGACTTTATCATGTGAGCTAACATAAGGAAAATGAACAAAAGGCAATAACAATGCAAAATAAATAAAAACATAAAATATGATGGAAGAAACAAAATGTATAGAACAGTCATTGCATAAATGTAAATAGACTGAATTCTCCCACTAAAATACAAAAACTGTCTTACTGGCTTAACAAAACTGGTTAATGCAAATTATAAGAAGCATAGTTAGAGAAAATAAAGATTAAACATAAAGGGATGAAGTCAGTAAGATACAAATTTAATGAAGGCAGGTTTGGTGGCAGTAATAAGAAACAGGATGGAATTTAAGGTTAAAGTACTTATCAGAGTAAACAGAGGAGCCATGTATTTATAAGTTGCACAATTTGTAAAAAAGATATGCAAACCTGAATTTATCCACACATAAAGATCATCTGTACATATGTGAAATAAAACTTATGCAAGAGAATGCTATAAAAATACAATTACTATGGGAGATTTCAATACACCTATCTCAGAATGGACAGATTTAATAGATAAACAATATGATATATAAATAATAAATAAGGCCACAGAGGAATTGGTTAGTACAAAAAAAAATAAGTGTGTATACATACACACACATAGAATGCATATGTGAATTAATACATATATACACACATACACATGTATATTCACATATGTATGCATACATACATATCCTCATTAAATAAGAGACTGTTTTTCTTTATGTCTATGGAACATTTATGTAACTTGACTTTATAATTAGCCAGTGAGTAAAGCTTAATAAAGTTTAAACAGCAGAGATTTTATATGACAAAGAATCTAATAAAAATAGAAATGAAGAATTAAAAAGTACCAAAAAGCTTAACTGCTTTGAAATTTAAAAACAAAGTTTCATAGATAATCTTTGTGTTAAAGGGGGAATAAAAGAAATTTCAAACAATCTAGAAAGCAACTAAAAGAACACTTATCAAAATCTATGGAACTCTTTGGAAAAAGTGTAGCCTTAAATGTTTTTATTAGTAAAGGATAAAAATAAAAATTCAGAAACTTGGTATTCATCTTAAGAAACCAGAAGAACAATTAATAAATCACAAGAAGGATGGATAAGGATAAATAGAGGGAGAGATAAATAAAGCTATAAACTAATCTTGGGGTGCCTGGGTGGATTAAGTACACATAGGGCTCCTAGTTTTGACTGAGGTCATGATCTCAGGGTAGTGAAACTGAGTTGCCCAATGGGCTCCACACTCAGTATGGAGTCTGCTTGAGATTTTTTTCTTTTCTCTCTCCCTCTGCCCCTCCCCATGCTCAAGCTCTCTCTCTCTCTCTAATAAGTAAATAGACAAAGTCTTTAAAAAAAAAAAAGCTAATCTCAACAAAACAGAAGACAGAGGAATACAAATATTAGAAAGGATAAGTATATTTGAGAGGTGGTCTTTGAAAAATAGTGTAAAATAAAACAGACTAACACCTAGCAGTAGGAATATAGATAAAAGGAAAAGAACAATCACAGATGTAGGAAAGATTAAAAGAATATTACATGCAAGTTATTTCCCAAGGGAAAATGGTTGTTTTGGCAAAATATAAATTACTCAAACCTATTTAAGAAGAATGGAAAACCTGAGTAGACCAACAATTGTAGACAAGCTGGAAGCTGGTGAAGGTGATTCTAGAACTATTACTGAAAAGGGCACTAGGAGCAGATGGGTTCACAGCTGAGATTTTTCTAACCTTTATAGACTAGATAATTATCATGTTACTTCAACTGTTTCAGGCCATAAAAAAAAAAGCTAGACAGCTCCCCAATTAATTTTATGGAATAAGCATAAATTTCATACTGAAATCTGATAAAAAATAGTAGAAACATAGAAAAACATATCCAACCTCATTTAGGAATAGAGATATGAAAATTTTAAATAAAACATTGTCAAAAGAATCCAGCAGTGTATACAAAAACATACTAAGACCAAATAGAGTTTATTCCAGTGATGCAAATGGAATTAAGTACCAGGGCACTTATCTATATAATTTATTATATCAATATATTAAAGGAAAGAAACCATGTGATCATATCTTCAGATGGAGAAAAATAATATTAAGTAAAATACGAATGGCTAGAAGCTACTTAAATAACTACAAGCAAACCAAATCTAAACATAATAAATAAAATAATAAAACCATTTCATTTAAAATCAGTAATTAGACCAGAATCTTATTACTATTATTTAATATTATTTGAAAGACTGTTTCAAAACAATAAGAAAATTAAATAACTGAGATACATTGAAAATTATAGTTAAGGGATCCCTGGGTGGCGCAGCGGTTTGGCGCCTGCCTTTGGCCCAGGGCGTGATCCTGGAGACCCGGGATCGAGTCCCACATCAGGCTCCTGGTGGGTGCATGGAGCCTGCTGTGTCTCTGCCTCTCTCTCTCTCTCTCTCTGTGACTATCATAAATAAATAAAAAAATTAAAAAAAAAAAAAAAAAAAAAAAAAAAAAAAGAAAATTATAGTTAAAATGACCTCTTTTTTTTTTTTTGCCAATTACTATTGTATATCTACAAAGAATCAAGGCATTCCAATAAAATCTACCAGCATTAATAAGAGAATTTGTAATGTGCCTAAAGATAGAATATAAGAATTAAATACAAAAGTTTAAAAAGCTATTGACTTTTCTCTACTTAACAGTAAGTACCCAGAAATGGAAATAGGGGAAACAGTCCACTTATAACAGTGATAAAAAAGGTCTTTTTTTAAAGATTTATTTATTTGAGAGAGAGAGAGCATGTGAGGGGGTAGGGAGGTGCTGAGGGAGAGGAAGAGAGAGACTTGCAAGACCCTGCTGAGCCTGGGGTCCAACCCAGGGCTCAATCCCACAACCCTGAGATCATGACCAGAGTGGAAATTAAAAGTCTCCTGTTTAAGCAACTAAATAAGGCACCCAGGTGCCCCAACAGTGACAAAAGATTAAAAAAAAAAAACATTGCAATTAAATGTATTTTTATTTTATTTTTTTAAGGATTTATTTATTTTGGAGAGGGAGAGAAAGACAGAAGCAGACTCCCTGCTGAGTGCAGAACCTGATGTGGGGGCTCAATCTCACAACCCTGAGATCATGACCTGAGCCAAAATCAAGAGTCGGAAGTTTAACCCGCTGAGGCATCCAGGAGCTCCAGAATGTTAACAAAAAAAAATTTTTTTTTTAAGATTTTATTTATTTGAGAGAGAATGCACATGAGAGGGAGAGGGAGAAGCAGACTCCCCACTGAGCAGGGTGCCCAACGTGGGGCTCAATCCCAGGACCCCAGGATCATGACCTGAGCTGAATGCAGATGCTTAAGTGAATGATCCACCCAGACACCCCTAAAAATTTTTTTAAGTAGGCTCCATGCTCAGCACCATGGAGAGCTCAACGCAGGGCTTGAAGTCATGACTCTGAGATCAAGACCTGAGCTAAGACTAAGAGTTGGACCCTTGAACGACTGAGCCACCCAGCTGCCCGAGAGAACATTTTCCATCACTACAGGGATCAGTCATATTAACCCTCTTATAGCCATACCTGCTTCCCTCCCTGCTCCCCCCACACCTTTCTTAACTGCCTGCGTCTGCTAATCCGTTTTCCATTTCTATTATTTTGTCAATTCAAGAATGTTGTTTAAATGAACTTGAATAGTATGTAAGTTTTTGGGATTGTTTTTTTTTTTTTTCCCCTGAGCACAATTCTCTGAAGATGCACCGAGGTTGTTCAGCAGTTTGTTCCCCTGCATCTTTAAGTAGAATTCCATGATATGGATGCATGCAGTTTGTTAAGCTATTCACTCATGAAGGAACACTTACATTGTTTCCTGTTTTCAGCAATTGCAGATAAAGCTGTTATAATATAAACATCTGTGAGCAGGCTTTTTTGTGAACATAAATCTTAATTTCTATGAGCAAATACCTAGGAGTGCGATTGCTGGGTCAGATTGTATGTTGATTTCTAAAGAAACTAAAAACTCTTTCCCAGAGAGCACCATCTCATGCTCCCCTTATAGTGTATGAGTGATCCAGTTTTAGCAAATCACCCACAGCATTTGCTGTCATTATTTTTTATTTTAGCCATTCCAATAGGTATGTAGTGATATCTCATTATAGTCTTAATTTGCATTTTCCTAATAGCTAATGATGCCAAACATCTTTGCAAATATTTATTTGCCATCTCTATGTCATTTTCAGTGAAATGTCTCTTTAAGTCTTTTAACCATTTTCTAATGGGATTGTTTGTTTTTTACTGCAGGGTTTTGAGATTTTTAAATATATTCAAGATATTAGTCCTTTGTTGGATATCTGGTTTGCAAATATTTTTTGACAGTCTGCAACTTATCCTTTCATTCTCTTAAAGAGTCTTTTGTACACCAGTTTTTAAAAAAAATTATTTATTTATTCATGAGAGACAGAGAGAGAAAGGCAGAGACATAGGCAGAAGCAGGCTCCCCATAAGGAGCCCGATGAGGGACTTGATCTCAGCACCCTGGGATCATGACCTGAGCCAAAGGCAGATGCTCAACCACTGAGCCACCCAGGAGTCCCCCAAAGTTTTTAATTTTGATTAAGTCTAATGTATGAGTTTTTCCTTTTATGGATCATACCTTTGGTGTCAAGTCTAGGAATTCTTCATGTAGCCCTAAGTCCCCAAAATTTCTTCCTAATTTTTTTTCTAAAAGATTTATGGTTTTATCCTTTACATTTAAGCCTTTATACATGTTCAGTTAATTTTTTTAATAAGGTGTGAGATTTGGTCAAAGTTCATTTTTTTGGTCTATTACATCTCATTGTCCCAGCACCATTTGTTGAGCTACTTTTGTCAAAAACCAAGTGGTCACATTTGTATAGGTATATTTCTAGGTTCTTTGTCTGGTTCCATTTGTTTATGTGTCTACCCTACTGCCAATGCCACACAGTCTTAATTTCTGTAGCTATATGATAATTTTGAAATTGAGTAGAATCATTCCTCCAGTTTTAGTCGTCTTTTTTTTTTCAAAATTGTTTTTGTTATTCTAATTATTTTGCCATTAGAATAATTTTATCTATGTCTACAAAAAAAATCATGCTGGTATTTTGATAGAAATTGTGTTAAGGCTATTTATCAGTTTGGGGGAAATTAATATCTTTATTATGTTGAATCTTCTAATCCATGAGCATGGCATGTGTCTTCATTTATTTAGATCTTTGATTTCTTGTATTCACATTTACAGTTTTTAACATACAAGTTATGTTCATATTCTGTTAGGTTTACACCTGAGTATTTAGGGTCTTTTTTTTTCTTTGACAATTGTAACTGGTATTGTATTTTAAATTTTGGTTTGGTTACAGAATGATAATCCAAATGGCCAACATATTTTAGAATGTTGAAATCCACTACTACTCAAGAAGATGTAAATTGGAACAACAATAAGATATCATTTAATTCCCATGAGCCTGGCTAAAATTCAAGAGTGATAACACCTACTCTCCTTAAGATGTGCCATCAAAGATCTCTCGTTCATTGTTGGTGAGAATGTAAATATTATGGCAGTTAGGGAAAGCTAAATAGAAACATTTAAATATTTTAAAATGTGAATATGCTTTCAATCCAGCAATCTCTGAGAACATATCCCCTTTAGAAATAAAACCACTGTTATATAAAAAAAATATGAACAAAGTTGTGGACTGCAGCACAGTTTTAGTGCCAGGTAAATTGGAAAACGTGATGAATGCCCCCAACCAGACCAAGGCTGAATAAACTGTGTCTCCCTCACACCAAAGGATATTATGCAGATATTTGAAAGAATTTAATAGTTCTGTATCAACTGACTTGGAGAGGTTGTCACAAGGTACTTCTTATTTTAAAAAGCAAGATACAAAAAATGATATAAATGGGTCTCCATTGTGTAAATCAGTGACAGGGTCCATATTAGTGTATATCAGTATCTGTGTAAGATTACATGAACAAAGAGAAAAACCTAAAAGGTCATGTTCTAAGTTGTTTAGAGTGAAAAGATACTATAAAAGAGAGAGGAAGGGATCCCTGGGTGGCTCAGCAGTTTGGCACCTGCCTTCACCCAGGGTATGATCCTGAAGTCCCAGGATCGAGTCCCACATGGGGCTCCCTGCATGAAGCCTGCTTCTCCCGATGCCTGTGTCTCTGCCTTTCTCTCTGTGTGTCTCTCATGAGTAAATAAATAAAATCTTAAAAAAAAAAAAATAGGGGGAGAAAAGGGGTGCCTGGGTGGCTAGGTCAGTTAAGCATCTGCTCAGGTCATGATCCCAGGATCCTGGGATTGAACCCAGCATTGGGCTCCCAGCTCAGTGGGGAGTCTACTTCTGCCTCTGCTCCTCCTCCCTGATTGTATTCTCTCTCTCTCTTTCAAATAAATAAATAAACTTAAAAAAAAATAAATAAAAGACAGTGGAAGATAAAGGTGGAACCAAGTAAGAAAGTACAAGAAAAAGAGAGACTACTCTTAAAAAGGTGATGATGGCATCACACTTACACATTTACATATATAAAATTATACAGATACATATGTATATTTGTGTGTTGAGTATCATGTATTTGAGAAAACTTTAACATTTAAAAAATATTCACAGCACGTGCAAAATATAGATATAATATCTTTCAGTAAGTCTGAAACAATACCTTTTCTTCCCATGTTGGAATCAATTCTGATTCTTTAAGAGTGAGTTGAACTCATTGATTTACATGTAGGGACCATGCTGTGTTAAATTTATGTAACTCTGAACACAAGAATAGTTTCTAGCAGCAAAATAGTAGAGTTGGATTTGTATAAGGTTGGTGCCTCTGTGACCTGAAACTATATAGATCATTGCTCTAAACTAAACACTAGAGTACTCCGAGGCACCACAGTGAACTCATGAGCAACATGGATATTTTCGAGAGAAATTCAGGGATATTTGACATCTGTTGGTTATCCTGCAACCTACTAATTCGAAGTAGTTTGCATTTCAACCATTGATCATACCAAATTTCTTTCAATGTCGTGATATCCTCATGAAACTAGATTTTTGGCAGTTGCTAAAATGTGGAACAGGAGATGAGAGTGGTATGATCCAAATATTATTTCAAGGTTTGAGAAGTTGGGTAGTGCCCAACAGGCACACACATTCCATTATCAAGTAACTATAGTGATTAAAGAGTACAATTTTAAGATTTGTTTTTTCAATTTATTTCATCAGTTGTGTGGACCTAACTCCTTAATAGACGGAATGGGAAGTTACTTCTTTTAGCTTAAATCCACTGTAAGAGAATTACTAGCTACTAAAGTCACTGTGAGTGCATTGTTTGCTACAGGACCACACATACTAAGCTAACATCAAACCTCCACAGGGAGGAAGCAATGGTTGCAACTACTTTGAAAATAGCTACATGGGCCTGTGACAGATGACCATTACTTAAATTCAATCAACTCTTTCCTCTTTCTGTAAATTTGTAAAAAAAAATATTTAAAAATCCCCAAAGTGCTACCACTGATTTTATTCATATTTACCTCAAGAAGTTAATTGATATTCCACCCACTACTTCCATTACAACTTGCAGGGATGAAAGAATACAAAACAATTACAAATCGATTACTGTTACACTGGGTTTTCAGGAGCCATAAATCTGAGAGCTGCCTTGCTAGGAGATGCAGTAAGTTTGACAAGTTTCTTAATATTCAGAAGCCAGGCATCAGATCTATTCAGAATTTGCACATTCTAGTGTTGATTACTTCCTTTGTGTGTTTATAATGGGATTTGTTAAATACAAAGGCCACTTGTCTACTTTATTATATCATTATTAAATAAATCATATTAGGATCATTTGTCCCATCACATTAGGCATTCTTATTCTGGAGACTGTCAGGGTTGCTAGTATAGTAAAACATTTTCCAGAGAGACTCTCCAATCCAATTTCAAAATGCAAAACTCCCTGCCATGTCCAAGAGAAATTGTTGATGGTATGCTTGCATAAAATCTCCATTCCCTCTTGAGAAAATGACAATAAACTCATCTAAGTCCACTTGATGCAATAATTATCATACCACCAAGGGCAGTGTTGAGCATTACAGTAGGATTTTATGGGTGTCCATTACAGACAGTGGGTTAAAAAAATGCCACAAAGATTTGGTGTTTAAAACACTTTGGCATCTCTTTTGTCAAACACAAAGAAGTGTTAATATTGTCTTGGAAAGATCTGGAATCTGGCCACGTGGCCTAACCTCAAGAGCTCCCTGCCCTGCCCTCCCCTCCAGGGTATTTTACTGTTTCTTTTCTACTTGTGCACATTCATACCAGGGAGGATGGTTAATAAAAAGAGGCTGTGCTGCTGAAAAAAACAAACATAGTCTTGATAATTAGGCCTCCAAGTATTCATTAATGCTAAAGCAAAAACAACCTTGTAAAACTAACAATTATATTTTTCCCTTGCTCAGTCCTCCCTTATCAGATTCTGAGAAAAGGGTAGGTTTTTCTTTATAGTTGTTCTTAGCTCAGTCTTCCATTTTCACCCCATCAATTCTTAAGCTTCAACATCCACTATGCTCATAGAGGAGCCTACTTGAATGTAGTTCTCGCTGTCCACAGCCAGGATCTAGGCATACCATTATAGGGTAGAGCTTCTACTTTGCTGCTACCCCTGTTGTTCCAAAGTGCCTTCACCTAGAAAGGTAAATTTCATTATTATCCCTCCATGCTCTGCCTTGGAATGATAAGGATAAATGGAGAAGGTCAGCTTCAGTTTTGGCCAGGGTACAGCCAGAGAGGGCCACCCCAGTAGAGATGGCAGATGCTTACAAAATCCCATTTGGGCCATAATTGACAATTCTTGGGGATTTATCAATTTAATAGCAAGAGGCTAAATTGGAGGCCCAGGATTGGAAGCTGAAGCATGCCTAACTCAAAGAGAGAATGAGCTAGATTGGGATGCCAGTGGAGTCTAGCCAGTCCTACTTAGATAATGGGAATGGCAGAAAACTGAAGAAGCCAAGCAAGAAGGAAGGAACAAGTCAAGAATCATAGCACAGGTCACGGGCAGCAGGGAACAGATCAGATGGATGCTAAAAAGCTATTGAGCCTGGCAGGCAACAAATTTGTTCTGGAGCTACAGGTTAAAGCTTCCATTTATGCAGAGTAGGTTTAATATCCCATGTTCCTCTGCTATGTTAGGCTCTCATCAGAACCTTCACCAACATGCGATTGGCCCAAGCAAGATATTAGATCAGATCCCAAATAAAAGTGAAGAATGGGAGAAACATATGGAACTACAGTAAAGTACTAACTCTGTTTTATTTATCAGGCAATGTCAACTGCTTCATCATTGCTAGGATAATAAATAGAAAATTGCATAAGGGCTGAAGGAGAGTTTATAGATTCTTTAAAGTATATCTGCAGGGAAATTCTTTAAGGAAGTGATTAACATTAATGAGAAATGAGAAAACTTCAGCACCATTCCTCCTATAGATGCAAATAAATCTATAAGGCACTTCACTAGCTATTCCAAAGACTCACTCTAATGTACCTTAAGTGCTGTGGAGGGCAGAAGGCCATCAATGTTATAGCTTTTTCGGGTATTCATTTTACAGAATCAACCTTAGATAGCTTTGCCACTTCTGAAACAGTACTTCCTCCATTACAGAGAGAAGGCCTGGTCGTTGTGACCTGCTATGAAACCCACTTATGTAAGAATCTTACTAGCAACCTTGATGCATCTTGGTCAGAGTGAAAATAGTGTGGATTGAAACAATTCAAACAATTCCAAAATGCCACCACCAGAGCTGTTAATTCCAGAATAATCTTATTGAAATGAAATGCATGATAGTGAAGGCTAAGTTATGACTACAGGATTTTATCTGATTTAGGGGAGAAAATTATAAGACTGACATTTTTTGAGACCTTCTTATATATCTCTATATAACTTAATTCTCACAATATGCCTGTAAAGTAGGCATCCTTCCCCCTGTTTTGCAGAGGAGGGAAAAGAGGCTCAGGGAAGGATACTTAATTATTAAGTTGCAGCTCTGGTATTTGAATCCGATGCTTTTTTTAAATTGCTTGTAAAATCAAAACTTCTGACAGTTCCCCATTCACTAAATAAACCCATATTCCCACATGATGTGAGTCTAAAGCTTCACTTTAGGTGACTTAAAACTTAGCCCCACATGTAGGAGAAAGCCTAGACCTTTCCCCATTTTCATTCCCTAGATCACCTCAGTCACCTTCAAGGTGTAGGGTGCATACCCATTTGTATATTTCATTGGGTGGGTAAATCATTTTGTTCTTAAGGATGATTTGCCAAGCCAGGCTTTGGAAGTTCTCATTTGCATTCCATGAGCAATCAGACACATCATTCTGAGGAAAGATTCAAGATGTGACAAATGTTTATTTTCAAAAGGGCAATTTGGAAGTGAAGATAGTAGGAGTCCTTTTCTCTAAAATGAGATTACTAGTTCTGTCCATTCTCATGAGGTGGTGATTTCAGGTGCTGATTAGAGTGAAGGGATGGTGACTCAGATGGGGGTATGAGCTTGGTCAAAGCAAGGGTAGGAGATTCAGGGAAATGGTTTACTTTTCTTGGCAAGAACCCCCTGAAAGAAGAGACACACCTTCCTCATTGAGAAGATGTAAGTCCACTTAGGGGTAGAATCTGAGCCATTAGGGCCTGGATGAGGATAGAACTCTCAAGCCTGAGACTTGGGGTAAGATTTACTTTTTTTCTTCAAAAAGGGAGGAAGCAGTCAGGGAAAAGAAGACAGGGAAGAGTGTACAGCAGATGAAATGAGGTATGCAGTGATATGGAGTGATTCCACTTCAACGACCACCCTCATTTATAATCAGGTTACCAAAGTCACAAAACATTTGAGAAAAAATGGCAGTTTTAAATAAGAGTTCATGAAAAGCCTGGGCATATTGTCTAGAAGAATAGAATGGCACTACAGGAAAAAAGACTGGGGGTCACAGAAGTAGAGCTCCATAAGAAAGAAAGCTTCTGAGCACTCTTATCACTTGGTGATGGGAGGGAGTGGCTCTAGAACCCAGAGGCCATGGAAGGGTTTGGGTCAAGTTCAACCAGTACCTGAGGCAGCTGACACACCTGTACTTAGGAACTTCGCAGTTCTGTGCTCTAGCTGTTTTTTATTCCACTTGCCTCTCTTAGGACCCCAGGACATTTACCACCCCACAATGATATCTTGGGTTAGTTCTCAACGACTCTGTGAAGAGGAAGAAGCAAAGACAGATGCAGAAACAGAAGCAGGTAGGATGTCTGGATGTTTCCTAAAAAAAATGTGATTCTCCAGCTGAGAGGAGATGAAAATCTGCATTAGTATTGCTTTAATGCTCAAATGAACAAATTGGGAGGCCTTTTGAGTGGAAATAAATGACTGGATTACTATTTATAGTCAATCAATTAAGGAGCAAATGATAGCACTCAAATGAGGTTTCCCTGCTTGGTGATATATAAATAGTGACCCCTCAGGATGCTCATTTTTATTAAGGATCTTTCTAACAACTTTGATGTTCACTTCAAAAGGAAACTCATTTTTAGAATAAATGACTCCTGCCCCTTCCATCAAATCTTCACTCTCCCATTGTGGTTAAACTCAATTATCTTGGAGAGTGAAGCCTTAGTTGGTTTGAAGTTGTCCAGTTCATCCAGTGTCCGAATGTTAGGGGTGCCCAGGAAGACAGTGTCTAAATCTACTTTATGATTTAAGTGAACCCAGTGGCCACTCAAATTAATAGTTACTAAGTATTTGCCAGGTTCTCTATTAAATATTTTATATATCTGATCTCACTGAATTCTCACAAGAACCTTAGAATGAAGGTAGTGTTATTCTCATTTTGCAGATGAGGAAACTGAGGGTCATAGTTCACTTACCCCAGTTCTTCCTTCGTTTTTTCGCTCCTTCCTCCTTTCTATAACTTTTTATAAAGTGCCTATAATGTGTCGCCCACTATTCTAGTTGCTGAAGATACAGCAGTGAACATAACAGAAAAATAAGGCAAGATTAAGGATAGGAAACATTAGCAGGGGTGGAAATTTTAAATAGGATTAATTAGGAAGGCCTTACTGAGACAAGTGACAGGTTAATGTGGGCTCAAGTTCTTTTCTACTCCTCCTTTTAAAAAAAAAAGGGGGTCAATTTATACCCTTTTCCTAGAATCTGGGCTATTTTGTGTCTTCTTTAACCTACAGCATTTGGCATGAGCTATGCTATGCATAGTAGCTGGCCTAGCTTCAAGAGGACTGTCAGCTTCTACTTTGGTCTCCTGGAGCTCAGAACTGTCACGCAAAGACTTTTACTACTTTGAGAGTGCCATGCTGTGAGGGAGCCAGAGTTAGGCACTGGGAGAAGCATGTGAAGAGAGGGAAAGAGTCCCAGCCATCCCCATCTACTCAAGTCACCCAGGAGGGGCCCCAGGTAGTAGGGTGCAGAAAAAAGCTTTCCTTTCTGTGTCCTGGATGAGTTCCTGCCCCACGGAATCATAAGACATAACAATCGTCAACTGTTGTTATTTAAGCCATTAATTTTGGAGGCAGTTTATTACATAGTGATAGAGAGCAAACAGAAAGTGACTTTTGAGTAAAGACACAAAGTGGGTCAGGGAGTGAGCTGTTTTAGAAAGAGCATTCTAGGGGATCCCCAGGTGGCTCAGTGGCTTGGTGCCCACCTTCAGCCCAGGGGCTGATCCTGGAGACCCGGGATCGAGTCCGGCGTCGGGCTCCCTGTGTGAAGCCTGCTTCTCCCCCTGCCTGTGTCTCTGCCTCTCTCTCTCTCTCTCTGTGTGTCTCTCATGAATAAATAAATAAAATCTTAAAAAAAAAAGAAAGAAAGAAAGAAAGAAAGAAAGAAAGAAAGAAAGAAAGAAAGAAAGAAAGAAAGAGCATTCTATGCAGAGGAATGCCATTTCAAAGGTCCTAAAAGTACCTGGAAGGCCCAACAAATGGCTCAGAGGCCAGTGTGGCTGGAGCAGATTGAGTGAAGGGCAGAGTAGAATTAGATGAGGCTGGGGGATAAAGAGGGAGGCAGATCATGAGCAACTTTGTGGGCCACTGGAATTATAATGTTTTACTTAACTATTATTCTTTAAGGATCTATAAGTCAGGTGCCTAGGTGGCCCAGTCAGTTAAAGCCTCTGAGTCCTAGGATGGAGTCCCGTATCAGGATCCCTGCTCCACGGGAAGCCTGCTTCTCTCTGTCCCTCTGCCTGCCGCTCCCCTGCTTGTGCTCTCTCTGTCAAATAAATAAACTCTTTTTAAAAAAAGGATCTAGAAGCCAACAGTGCATATATACTGTTAAATAAAACCAATTAGATATTGCCCTCATTAAATTTAAAGAACACAGCTGTTAAGTGACAGAGCAGATACAGGTCAGGGCTGTCTCAACCAAAGGTGGTGCCTTTAATCAGCGCACACCAGCCTGCTCAAATCACAGATTGATACACTTTTCCATGACATCTCATTTCTTAGCGAAGTTTTAGTATCTTATGATTTTTTTCACCCTTAGGACTACTTGCTTTTTTTACTCAAGTTGAGAATATTGAATAACATGGGAAAAGGAAGAAACCAGAGGAAAAAATATTTATTAGCTAGGGTCAGCTATTTTTTAACCACATGTGAGGCTTCATGTTAAACCAATTAATTCTATGACTGCTCGAGGGGAAGATCTGTTTTGAGTAGGATGAACCGGAAAGAGATGGCCTCAGGCTGAGCAACAATTCTACCTTGAAATTTCTGTGTGAGCTTGAAACAGTCATTAGCCTCTCTGTGTCTCCAATATCTCACCAGTACAATGAAAGATATTTTCTAAATGTAATTTATGAAACATTAATTGATAAAATATTCTGTTAAAGAAAAATTGTGTGCCTGTTTGGATGTGTATTTATTATATGTCTGAGAGGAAGGGAGTGGGGACCTGTGCCAAATAAGCTGGGAAATTCTGCATATTATTATTATTTTAAAGATTTTATTTATTTATTTATTCATGAGAGACACAGAGAGAGAGAGAGGGAGGGAGAAACATAGACCAGATTTTGTGCCCTTCAAAATCTTAACATCCTTCACACATCTATTTCTTTCTTTTTAATAAGATTTTATTTATTTATTTTAGAGAGAGAGAGAGAGTGCATAAGCAGGGAGGGGCAGAGAGAAAGGGAGACAGAATCTCAAGCAGATTCCCTGGTGAGTAGGGGAGCCCAACGTGGGCTCAGTCTCACAACCCTGAGATCATGACCTGAGCCGAAACCAAGAGTGGGACACTTAACCAGCTGTGCCATCCAGGTGCCTCCACACATCTATTTCTCTCTTTTTTTTTTAAAGATTTTATTTATTTGTTTGTTTATTTATTCATGAGAGACAGAGAGAGATAGAGAGAGGGGGCCAGAAACACGAGCAGAGGGAGAAGCAGGCTCCAAGCAGGGAGCCCGGTGTGGGACTCAATCCCAGGACTCCAGGATCACACCCTGGGCTGAAGGCAGATACTCAACCGCTGAGCCACCCAGGTGTCCCAAATTCTGCGTATTATGGCCCCTTCTTGAAGCACCACAAGACTAATTAGCAAATTAAAGACCCTGATAAGTTCTGTAATGTACTTGGTGACTGCTGATAAGTTACACACCTATCGTCTTTGTTGATCTCAATGATGCATTTTTTTGTCTCCAAGACAGAATATGTATTATCTTATCTCATGGTTGTGACCTGAGGTTAAGTCATTTATCATATATTAGCATCTCTGTTCCATAGTTGATGTTGAGTTTCAGTCTTATCTCATTCCTTTTCTTTTTCTAGGCCTCTGTTTCTTGATTAATAAGTCAGAGTGAATAATACATGCTTTGAACACTGTAAATGACAGATGAGTTTACTGTTGTGCTGCCACCTTATAAACACTCACCTTTCCATCTGTGTGGTTTTGGGGAGTATCAGAGATAGAGGTTAGCCCATCACCTCATTTGGGCCAAAAGCTACAACCTCTGTCTTCAAATTTTCTTACCAGAGCAACTTAAAAGCAATGATATAATGACATGCATGTTCTAACTCTTTTTCTCAGGAATTAACTAACACATTAGTAGTCAGCACATGACCTGAAGCATGTAACCAGAAAAGCAGAAAGTTGACATCTCAACATTATTAAAAAAGAGCTAGATAATGAACGACTCTTTGAAATAAAAGCTTTGATGAGTATAATTTTATTCCTTTCAGTGAAAGAACTCGGGAAACAACAAAAACATCAACTTTCCCCCCTTACTTTAGGTATACCTTAATTTTTTCCTTGGCCAAGTGACAATGGGTCTAGGCTTATAGTCTTTTCAATATTACAATTAAACTTGTACCTGTCAAGGAAAGAAAAAAAACACGTGCATGCACACACACACACACACACACACACACACACAGAAGTGACTAGACTGACCCCAATGAGATTCCTGTAGGGAAAGAGGTAAGGCAGGAAAGAATATATATCACAAAATGATTTATTTTAGGAAATAAAACTCTTTCCTACCCAGGACATGATCACAGAATCTCCTCCAGATACAGTAATGTAGGTTTCCTCAAGAAATTCCAGGTTGTTGCATGTGTCCTTAATTAAGACAAAGCATCCAGTATTGGACTCCCTTGCACAATGAGATTTTCCACTTTAAATTGGACAAGTAACAAAGTATCATGATAAATGTGATTTAGCAACTGACTTAATAACTGAGATAACATGAACCACAGCTGCCACATTCACGCCACCTTCATTTGATGCAGCTGATCTGAAGTATACTCTTTTGAAGGACCAGTCATGATAAGCCTGTCCAATGCTCATTGTGTTCATGTGGAGTTATAATAAATTAGGTTGTTATTCCTCCAAACCTTCCATTTATTTCTGGAGATGTCTCATTGTAATTTAGCTCAAGTTAATGATAACCCAAAATGCAATATTACTAGTTATTATTTCTCACTTTAAAATAGTGCCTAAGTGGATAATATTCTCTGGTATAGATAAAGTCCTGAGCCAGCTAATGAGAAGATTACGATGGGCAGAAAAGAGAGGCCACAGGAAATTGTGTCTCTGGCTAATCAGATCATATTTACCTCCCAGACTTTACCTGTCTCAGGAAGGCAAAAAGGATCTACAGGAAATTGGTTGCTAACATCAACGAAGAAATAGCACTCTCTTATATTGCTTGTGGCATATACTTTTTGGAGGAAAATTTAGCAATATGTAACAAAAGCCTTAAATATGTATGTGTCCTTCAACCAAACAATTTAATATCAGGAAATTAACTTTAAAAATGTTCATCCCAACAGTTTTTGTAACAGAAGTAAAAAGGAAACAACTGACATGTCTAATAGTATGGGCTTAATTAATTATGGCACACCTCATATAATTTCCAGCAAATAGGATGTGCCAGACTCTTGGAGTATTACAAGTTTTAATTTACTTCATCTCCAAAACAACCCTCCGAGGCAGTGTTATTATGATCCCTATTTTACAGATCAGTAAACTAAATCACAGGGATCTAAATAATTTCCCCAAATCACATGGCTATTAAATGGCTTACTTGGCATTTGAACCCAGCTTTTGGGCACCATAGTCTACATTCTTTTGTTTTGTTTTGTTTTGTTTGTTAAAGTATAGATGACACACAATGCTATACCAGTTTCATGTGTATAATATAGTGATCCAACATCTTTATATGTTCTGCTATGCTCACCACAAGTGTAGTTACCATCTGTCACCATGAAATAATCATTTACTATATTCCTATGCGGTACCTTTTGTCCCCAAGACTTATACTATTTATGTTGCCTCCATCATAATGGACTAATGTTCTGTCAGTAGTATGGTATTAAAGATAAATATTTCATGGAAAATTTTTCAAAATATGTGGGTGTGTGAAAATAGCAGGTTACAAAATAGGTCAGCGTGACCCCATTTTTATAGAAAAAAGGAAAAATATAGGTAGAAAGAAACCTAAAGATCTTTCAAGATATATCCAACTATATTAATAATGGCTATTTTTGGGTGGCATCTTTAGGTGCTTCCAAACTGTTGTTTGGTTTATCTCTTAGTTCCGATCATTGTTACAAAGCCCATGTATTCAAATGTTAAGCCTCCTTAGAAATCACAGAAATGTAAATGTAAATATGTGAGATAACCTTATAATTAAATTAGAGCATACATATTTTGAATCATAAAATCTAATGTTAGCCATACTGTGGTGGAAACAGTACACTTGTTCACTGGTGCTGGCAGTATAAATTGCTATGACCCTCTACAGAAAGTAGCCGGCACTATAAGTCAAGAGCCATGGAATGTTCATTTCCTGTTACTCTGGTTCTACTTTTAGAAATGATCCTATGTTCATGATCCAAAAGAAGAAAACTGCCTCATGCATTTAAGAAGAATTATATAAATGAAATATTTAATTTGTGCATCTAGGTAGAGCCCTGAGAAGCCAGACCAACTACCAGGGTTCCTACTTGTACAGTCTCTCCTCAGACTTGTAAGAGAAGACAATGACCAGAAATACTGCAGAACTCTAAAGTTGTTTAGCAACTCCTGTCAGCATGCTGGGTGTCACTAACACCAGGATGTGCACCAAGAAAAAGTGTAAAATAGATCTAAATCCAGGAACACCAGTGGTGGTAGGAGGGAAAGCCTCTGGAGTACCCAGCTCTGTGTGATCACTGGTATTGTCTTCAGGGACTAGTTTTGGGCTTCCATCATGAGGGCCTGTGAGAAGTGGCCCATGGCCTTGTCTTTGGCAACTCAGAAGCATCAGTGCAGAAAGGGCCTCTGCCCCCTGAGAACTGAAAATATCACACTTCTCTCTCTCGTATAAACAACACTGGGAGCAAGCACTTTTCCTCTTTCTGCGCCAAACATTACTGGGAAGAAACAAAAGTGATTTAGTTAATCACTTTAGAGAATACTTGCATCGGGAAGAGGAGACCATGAACCAACATAATCGCTTATTTATGAAGACTAATGGCTTGCTTATTAAGAGTTGCTGTAGGCCACTCACCTGACTGTGTCTACTAATCATAAGCTCACACAGTGGCCCCAACCCCAATCAGTTGCCTGCCTTGAAAGATCTGCCTTATATCACCCAGCCTAGACCCTTAAAACCTTTTAAATATCCTCTGAGACACCACTAAAAAGACTCTGCCTGGGTGGTATTCTCTCTCACTGCAATAAGGCAAATACAGTTTGCTTTCTTTCTTTTTTTTTTTTTTAAAAAGATTTTATTTATTTATTCATGAGAGACACAGAGACAGAGAGAGGCAGAGAGAGGCAGAGACACAGGCAGAGGGAGGAACAGGCCCCATGCAGAGAGCCTGACGTGGGACTCGATCCCGGGTCTCCAGGATCAGGCCCTGGGTCAAAGGCAGTCACTCAACCGCTGAGCCACCCGGGCTGCCCTACAGTTTGCCTTCTTGATCAAAAAGCTTTCTGGTGGCCTTTTGCTGACGCACAAGGCGACTCCTCCCTGGTTCAGGAATAGGAGAAGACAGTGGAAGCCAGAGCAATTGATGAGGCAACAGAAGTGATGTGGCTGTGGCAGAGGTGAACGCTAGGACCCTGTGAAGGATGCCCCATCGCCAGAAAGGCAGGAAGGACAAGCAGGGGAAGCGTGAGGAAGGAGTGCTAAGTCTCTGAGCGTGGAGAAGCCATATCAACTTCTGGATGACTGGAGCTGAATGATGCACAGAGGGGAATAGGCACCCTGAGCCAATCGGCCACCAGCAGCTTCAGGGCTGCCTGGCTTCGGGATGGCCAGGGAGAGTATGTGAATCCTACTGGGCTTGTGACAGAGAAGGGAAGGGCTTGGTAGGCTAGGGTTTCAATGTGGGGGCTCAGTGCTGGAGTTCTAGGGATGCTACTGACTGTACTGGGGTTCAGAGGATGAACTCTGGCCCGACAGCCTGCATTCAGATCCTGGCTCCACCACTCACTAGCTGTGTGACTTCGGGTAAACCACTCAAGAAGTGTTGGCCTTCATTTATTATCACTTCATTATCATCATCCCACTAGTGGAACTCTTCCACGTGCCAGAAGGGGAAACGTTGTGGGGAGGGGTGCTGAGTCTAAGATGCTCATTATTGCATTATGTCATATACTAGAACAATTTAGAAATAAGCAATAGAGTGCTGGTAAATTTGTTGTGTCTGCCAATTTTCATGGTGTAAAGACTACCCGTGGCCAATTTTAAGCTGCCAATGTGAACCCAGAGTAGGGAAGAAATGTGCACAAAGGGCTCCCATAAGCTGGTACCAGGCAGCTCAAACACCACTTGGTAGAGCCTTAAATATTTGCTAAAGCAAAATAATCAGTAGAATGTCCTTTGATAATCTAATAGGATGCTATGAAAATTAGAATTATGAAGATTGCCTACAAAATGCTTATGATAATAAAAAAATCAATATTCAAAATCACATCTATAATGAGATGATAACTTAGAAGTTTCCTTGATTCTAAGATGCAGTTTTCAGTTTTGCTGATTTTCTGTGCTCAGGATGCATTTTACAATCTGCATTTAGTGCTCTTTAATTTTTTTTTCTGAAAAGTGGTTAATAAATCAATGATGCTCCTCATAAGCAATGCTATTCTAGAATCAACATTAAATGCAGACAGATTGATGACAAAATCAGGAGGGGGACAGGAAAAGAATACAGCAAAGTGAGAACAGTTTGATTTGTTGTTAAAGCAATACTTGAAGTGGATTTTTTCCTTCATTTGTATGTCTTTTAATGTTATACAACATATCATAACAAAACATTGGAGTTTATGCATATGTGCAAGGAAGAGAAAAAGGCTTTCCTTCCTTTCCCCTTCCCTCCCACCTGTCTGCCTGACTTCCTCCTTCCCTCCCTCTATCCCTCTCTCCCTCCCTCATTTTCCTTGTTCTTTCGTTCATTCTTTCTTTTTTTCCTTCCTTCCCTCCTCTACTTTTGTCTTCAACAAAAGTAGCTTATTTATAACAACTGATTATGTGGTAGTAAAGGCACTATGTAGAATGTGCTCAGTGTATGTGTATGCGCGTGTGTGTGTGTGTGTGTGTGCGTGCTGTACACATATATTTAGATATTTAGTAAAAGACCTCCACTACTTCTCAGCTTGGTTTACTGTCTATCCATCAATGATAAATACTGAGACATATATTTAGAGCTGCCCCTTTAAAAAAAGCCAGAGAAAACCAGCTCAGATTGATTAAAAAAATATGCAAAACTCCATAATGAAGGGCTAGACCAGTCTGAGTCTAGTGAGTGATTTTTTTTTTTATACTAACAACACAGTTGGTTTCTTTCATTGTGGCTGAGGCACTGAAAGGGGGTTTGGGGGGACAATCATGACCCCTTTCTCCTTTATGCAAGGAGAGAACATTGTTCATAATTTGTCAGAATTGAAAGGGAAAAAAAAATCAATCACAATTTTCCCTGCTTCCCCAGTGAAGATTTTTTTTAAACCAAGAGGTTCAGATCCAATCTGTCCACCAGAAAGGATAACTGTAGGCTAGAAGAATTTCTTTTCAATTCTCCAAATCCCCTCTCCCCAAACACCCACACTCAGACTTCACAGTTTTTAGCAGAAACACATTTTGAGTGTCTTTATCCAGAAAGTCAAGTACCCTTTTCAAATAGAGCTTACACTCTACTATTTTATTTGGAAACCCTGTCTCTAGTCTGTGGCTTATTTGGGTTTTAGGATTTTCTGCTCCCTTGCTTTGTTTCTCCTTCCAGGTGTGGTTAAGGGAAAGATAGGGGAAAGAAGAGCAGCTTCCTGTAGCTATGGCTCAGGATATCTGGAATCTCAAAGCTTGGTGGAAAGGAGGCTGAGACTTAATGGTTATAATCAGGCTGAGATAATTTTGCATATATCGCAAGTTTTGATCTTCTCCTACCTCCATTATTTCTGCAGAAAAATAGGAGCTGGTTTTGAGGAACATTTGTACCCACTTATTCTAGAACTCAAGACTGACTTCTACTGGCTTGTTCAGGTCACTAAGGATGCCAGGAAAGAATGATTTCTGTCAGGGCCCAGGAATTCTAGTTTCTCACTCTGCAAGGAGAGGTGGAAATAAAAATGGACCACTAGACAGGCTAAACTATACAGGAGAGACTTGAAAAAAATCCTATCATAAATGTAATATCCTGAGCCCAGAATGTGTCCATCCATGGGAATAGAAATTGAATCAGGAGTCCTCCTTTGTGTAAATGCCCTTCATGTTGATCTTTTCTTTCTAGCCAGTGCTGTTTTGGTATCAAATAGAATCTCTCATTTTTAAGAATTGTAGCACTTTAAGGACCTTGAACTGGCTGAGACTCCACCAACGCTGTCTGCAAAAATGGCTTTAATCAGAATGGTCCAGAGGGATGTTTGCTGAACAGCTTCATCATAAGCAGGATGGGGACTGGCTCCCTCTGATCAGCTGTCGAAAAGCCTGGGAAAAACAGAACTGATTTCCTTCTGCTGTCGAGGATGATTTTGCCTTGTTTTTTATCTGTTGCACCATGAATTCAATGCCACACATTCCCGCAGTGCAACCAGATTGTGCATGAATACTGAATGAGTCCCCTGGAAGGAAACTGAAGCCCCAAACTAGTCTGGTTAGAAAGGCTACCTCCATTCTTCTCAAAGCAATTTGCTTATACAAGGGAAATTCTAAGTTCTCTGTATCTTACATATACTAGAAAAAAGGTATTCTGAATATTTCATAGTCTTAAAGACTGGGCAGAGTAAATTGTTATTATATTTTTCAGGTATATGCTGGCACAAGTGTGTTGATTTTGATCAAATATCTATAAACCTTGAGCTTGTCCAAGCTTGTGTTCATCCACTAGTGCTGTGAGAAGTACCCACATCCTATTGTCCATGGAGTTTTCCAGTGCTTTTGGATGCCCTAGTGTTAGGTGATATGACACATCCATTTACTTCAATGATCCTCTTTTTGAATATTTATCATCAGAAGGCAAGCTCAGGGATTTGGTTTGGGGGACCTCTAAAATAAATTTGCTACGCAAGTGAAAATGGAGAAACACTATTTGTGGGTGTCTCTCTCAGGGTTGTGGAAAGATGTGAAGGCAACTCAAGTGCCTGGTTTCCTTTGTCTGACAAACCATGAGACATGGCCATCTATAAACGAGGGTATACACTTGTGTGAAGAACATATATGCTTTAAATCTAACAGTTACTTTCATAGACCAGATAGTGCACAGCTGATTGGTCTACACTGTAAAGATTGGAGCTTTTTCTTATGATGAATTTTTGAAGAGCCTAGATGTGAAGAATGGTTGCCTGAAATCTCCAAGTCACAGTGACGATGGGGAGCAGAGGATAAAAAAACCCTGCTGTCAGTAAGTGGTCGTAAGATAACAGAAAAAAACAAACAAACAAACAAAAAAACCACACACACAGCACACAAGACTGTCTAAGAAACCTCTCTCACATTCTTACCTGCTAACTTCCTCCAGCCTCTCCTTCCTGGATGACCAGTCTTGCTGGTCTGAGAATTTACGTGGCAGCAGGGGCAATCCATTTGGCTACTCCTGATGGGATGGGGGAAGGAGGGAGTTCTCCCTCTCCTCTATTTTGAGTTGGACTGTGAATAATTATTTGTGTGTCCTATCTTTTAAACAGCATTCTGTAGAAGTCAAATAATTAGAATTGCATTATGAGATGAGCTTTGCTTATTTCCTCTTAGCTACATTTCTTTTTTGCCAAATAGGGCCAGAGATAAACCTTCAATTTATTCTTAGAGTAACACTATTTCTGGTCTGAGCTACAAAACACTTAAGATGAATTTGCATAGTTCATGATGCATTCACTCCAACAACAAAGCAGAAACTTTGAATGACTTCGAGTTATTCAATTTCTAGACGTATATAATTTTTTGTTTATTTTCACAGTATAAAATGTGTTTTGTGCACTGACCAGCCACCATGTAGATTTATAAGCAATCATTTAGTTTTAGGATTGTGTTAGTGGATTACAAATGTGAAAGGATTTTACGTGGGACTTTTCCTGTTGCTTTGGAATTACCTCAAGCTGAGAACACAGATGTTAAGTATCCCATATTTTATTTATTTATTTACTTATTTTTTAAGATTTCTATTTATTCATGAGAGACACAGAGAGAGAGGCAGAGACACAGGCAGAGGGAGAAGCAGGCTCCATGCAGGGAGCCCAACGTGGGACTCGATCCCGGGTCTCCAGGATCAGGCCCAGGGCTGAAGGCGGTGTTAAACCACTGAGCCACCGGGGCTGCCCCAGCATCCCATATTTTAAAGAGAAGAGTAAACTAGGGGTCAGCCGCCTCCTCTGAGGAGACAACCAAATCCCTAACCATCGCTGCTGCCTCTGATAGAAATTTTACAATTGGCGAAGAAGGAAGGGAAGGTTGTGACATCCTGGAGTTGTTCTGATTGGCTGATAGGGAGTGTTGTGACTTTCCTTTCCCCTCTGAAAGGGAGGTAAAACTTCACTTTACAAATTCACTGGAGCAGAGTCACTGTGGAGAGCTCTTCTTAAAACTGTTGGGGCTGGCAAGGAGACACAGATAAGATTGCTGGTTAGGCACTTGTTTGTGCAGTGGGCTTGCTAGTATTTCCTTGGTGCTTCTTTGGGCAGTAAAAGAAGAGCATTGTAGGAGAGAGCAGGAGTATTAAGGATGTCCACCATTTGGTGTGGCCAAGAGGGTGATTTTTCTGTTAGTCAAATGGCTATCCTGGAAGGCAGATAGCATTGGGCTATCTTGCATGTATCCCTTCTTGAGGTTTGACATCTGGAGGAGTCCCAAGAAAGTACAGAGTAATTACCTAGAGGCAGGAGTGAAGGTAGAACTTAAAGAGGGCTGGGGTCCTCCACCCAGTGCTTTTGACCACCTGCTGGTATATAAGCCAAGAAGAACATTTTTTAAAGCTGGTATCCTGAGATTTCTGCCACTTTAGGACCAGCTTAAGTTGTGTCTTTGCCACTGAAAGTTCTCATCTTGGAAAACCTCCCTGGCCTATCTAAGTTAAATGTCATGAGAGGGATCCCTGAGTCTAAACTGCTGAAGACTCTACACCACTCACAGGACATTTACTAGAATTGCCCACCCGCAAAATATGGAGAAATTACGTGCCTTTTCAGAAGTTAGATATTCCATTTTACTGACCAAGCCAGAACACATGAAAATTTATTTATGAAAGCAATGGCTGGTAACCATCATAGTCTTTATCTTGATTATAATTCCTTATTTCTATATGCTTATTTATTAAAGTTTTGCCCCCATCATGTTTTAAGCTCTATGAAAATGAGAAGCATATGTGACTTCTTTAAAACTACCTCCTCAAGGTCTAGCACAGAGTCTGCCACATAATAGATGCTCAATAAATATTTAAGAAACAGCAAATCTTTAAAGTGCTACACATGCACATATACAAGGTATAAGGGACACAATATTATTTATTTATTTAGCCAGTGATGAAGAAATTTAGATCTGGAATCCATATCGATTTTTCAAAATCCCCATTCTGATTAGGGTGATACTATCTGTAAATGGTTTCATGTGCTTCCATCTCAGACTCCCACTGCACAGTTAGAGATTAGCATTAGGCTTTAAATTATTTTCCAGTGGACACATTTCCAGATATAATCATTCCTGCCCTGGGATCTACATTTAGTTGAACTGATTTTAAGGGAGTGATGGCCCTTTTCTGAGCTGCCACCAGCACTCCTCATCATTAATGAGCAAGTGACCAGGCAACAGATGGAAATAAGCTACAGTGAAGTTCCTAAAAGGAGATGTCCTATGAATAAAACATCGAGGGCTGATTGAAAAGGATATGCATATTTCTTCTTCATAGCATGTTCTAGAATTTTGGTCTAAAAACTTGGTTATGAATTTGTGGCTCAGCTCCTGGGAGGAAATGATTAGCATATTTATCAATGAGTACTTTTATTTTTCTTCAACAGTTGTTATGAATTAGGCTAAACTGAGAAATTGGTAGTTCTTAAAGTGACATATTTTTCTTTTACATTTTACTAGTTTGCATTTGCAGTGGTCTGCTTGTCTCACGGAATTAAACTTAGAATAACAGAACTGATTTTTAGAGCTATTGAGATTATAGTTAGCCAGGAAGCAGTCATCTTGAGTATTAGAATTATAAAGTGTGCTATGATTTGTTATCAGTATACTGCTTACTACCTTAAGACTTAGTGTTGTAACCTGTGTTTGGAAATGCTGCTACTGAGGGTAGACTAGCAGCACAGAATTTATTATTACCCTTTTTTGACAAACTATGAAGAAAAAATATGCATCTCCTTCTCGACCAGTCATCAATATTTTATTCCTTTTTGATAACGAGTACACTATTTACACCACATGTCTAGTTAGCATTGAGTGCCATGTTTAAAAAGATATAATAGAGAAGCTGTATCTTTGAATTAAAAACGCCACAGGAATCATTGGATTCTAAAATGAAAAACAGACCTTTTACAAAAGTATAGAGTTAGTTAGACAGCTTATTGGGTATCTAGTATTTATTAGAATCCAGAATGTCATAGAATCCAGTGCAGGCAAAATCACTTGACTCTCAATATGGGATCTCATTGTCTGCTAAATGAGGCAGTGTGATGGAGGACAACTGGCTATATGGTTTGTTAATCCAGGATCTTGATCTATAGAGAGAAATGTAAAGATTCTTAGGGAAGATTCTCTAGCTAGTTTTAGTAAGGACATCCTTGTTCTTTCATTTTAATAAGTGTATACATTAATGTTCTTAAAATAATAAAACAATACATGATGATTGATGAACGTTTGGAAAAGACTGAAATATAAAGAAAAGTATTAACTATATGTGCTTTAAGCTACTGTGGATATTTATACCCAAATATATCTTCAGGAGTTTCAAAACTTCTAAATATTGAGATATCATGGGAAGGTGGTGTGGAGAAGGGAATAAAAGCTTTGCTTCAAAAAAGATAGCATCCAGTAGTGAAAATACTCTATACATAACACTTTACACTGAATATTTCTTGAACCGTTTTTCAGTGAAATAAGAAATATTGATAGAACATATAACACAATGTCAGTGTGACTTTACTTTTTTGAGAGAAAGAGAGAGAGAGCAGAGGGTGAGGGAGAAGCAGGCTCCCTGCTGAGCAAAGAGCCTGATGCAGGGCTCAATCTCAGGACCATGAGACCATGACCGAGGCCAAAGGTAGGCACTTAGCCGACTGAGCCACCCAGGCACCTTTACATTTTCCATTTTTAAGGACAATTCTGTTTTTGTGTGTGTGTGTGTGTGTGTGTGTGGTGGGAGGAGGGGGTAGGGAGCAGAGGAAGAGAGAGGGAATCTTAAGCAGATCCCATGCCTAGCATGGAGTCCAACACAGGGTTGATCTCACAACCCTGAGAATATGACCTGAGCTGAAATCAAGAGTTGGACACCTAATGGAATGAGCCACCCAGGCACCCCCTTAAGGACAATCCTGATTTCATAGGATTTTTAGTTCTTTCAATTTCAATGAAATTTCAATTTCAATTTCAATGACATTTACCAATTTATTACTAGAGAGGACTACAAAGCATTTATAAGAATGGTCCTACAGATTCAAGAAACTAAAAAAAATGTCTCTCAAGGTAAGTCTCTTAATGCATAACATATGGAAGATGAACATACTGTGTTAACTCAAAACCAGAATATAGGGTCTGATAGCAGCATTATGCACACATCAGATGAAAATTACTTCTCTGTTGGGTGATTTGTGTTCCTCAGAATAATGGGACAACTTTCAGTTTGGTTTTGTTAAACAAGCGATTCACTATCATTGTAACTGCACTGGACTTAATACACTGGTATCGCAGAAGTCATACTTGAATCTATTATTTTGAAGAGATGGGTAAGTGGCTTCACTAGAGTTTTGATGGCAGAAGATTCTGTAACTTACCAGAAGGAGGCAACTGAATTTCATGTGCAAAGACACAAGTCTTTATTTAATCTTCCAGCCAATTCAGAACTTTACAAGGAAAATAACACCTAACTATCTTTTCTGAGCTTCTTGCTGATTTCACCTTTCGTGGATCTTCACAACAATCTTGTCAAATATGTTTTGTTCTCCCTCTTTGTCAGATAAGGAAACAGGCTCAGGATCATCAGACACTCAACTGCCTGCCCAATAAACAATTGTCTCTTCTTCCTGGCTAATAGAACTCTAGCTTTAACCAGTAGGCAGAGTCCTTGTGGAAGATGGGTTCCCACTCAGAGGTGAAGCATGTCTGGACAAAACCCCAACTGGTAACCTCATTCTCTTTGGTTAATAATTGGCATAGAGGTGACCCTCTATCGAGTTCCATCCAAAAAATACAGCACAGGAAGTCTGTTGAGGGGTTTCTACAATATGTTTCCACCTTGAAAAAAAGAGAATCAGAGAATCAAAGGGAATCAAAAGAGAATTTTCTTTCTCTGGAGAGAAATATGTCTTGAGCTGTGGTCACCATCTTATTATAATGCTGAACCAGGGCAATCCTGGTGGCACAGCGGTTTAGTGCTGCCTGCAGCCGGGTGTGATCCTGGAGACCCAGGATCAAGTCCCATGTCGGGCTCCCTGCATGGAGCCTGCTTCTCCCTCTGCCTGCGTCTCTGCCTCTCTCTCTCTCTCTCTGGGTCTCTATGAATAAATAAATAAAATCTTAAAAAAAAATGCCGAACCAGCCTGAATGTGAAAGCCAACAGGCTTTGGATGATGAAAGAGCCTGGGTTTGGAGGAACATTAATAATAATAATAATTAATAAATAGTTGAGTGTTCTATTACTTGCGGTCAAAAGCATTCTATCTGGTAGAGCGATAGAGATGAGATTTAAACCCAAGCCTTACTGACCACAAAACCCACAAAATTACCAAGGTGATGATCTGGTGGCCCCTGGGATCCCTGCTCTTTGGTGCTTCAGGGGCTGCTACCAAGAATGAGATGAAGCTAGTCTGGAGAGACCCCACACTGCCCTCCACCACCTACCTCTCCCCCAAACTCACATCTTAACATACAGAGGCTTGAGGTTAGATATTGCTCATAAAAAGTTTTTCCTGATTTTAATAGAAAACCATAGCAACACACTATGCAGCCTCTTTGAAGATGGATTTTTTTTTTTTTCTTCAAGCCAACTCTAAACCAGTGGTTGTCTTTTGCTTAAGAGAACCTTTCTTAAAATCTGGCCTAAAGCTTGCTTCAGTCATTTTGGCTGGTAAGGGATGAAGCAGAAAGGAAGGAAAGATGAAATCCAAAGGCAACTCAGAAACCATCCTTTAACTGAACTGGTCTAATTTCTTCTTTCTTATCTAGATCTCTTCCCTTAGACGATTAAAAAGCTAAGTCAACTTGTTTTCACTTAGCGCTTTTTTTTCTTCTTCTTCTTTGTCTTTTGTCTTTTCCTTTTTATCATTTTTCACTTCTAGGGAAGATCCTGATGAGGAGTGCATTGGCCATGGGTCCTACAGAGGAAAGTGATTAGAGGATGAGGGACAGTAAAATGTGTACTGTGGTAAACAGCTCAAAGCAGTTCTTCAAAACTTTTGGTTCTCCTCAAGACAGGTTTACGTGATCATTTTCTTTTGTTCCAGAAAAGTTAACCATCTTTGGTGGGGTGGAATTTTAGTTCCCACATAAGAAATGTCTAAAAGATGCTAGAGGAAAAAAAAATGGAGAGGAGGAAGGAGGGAACAGAGAGAAAGTGCTCTAACCACTTCTTCCATAAGTTTAAATGCCACTGAATTCATACTTCTTTGGAAAGTTCTAACCTGAGTTCTCTACGTTTATGGTATACAGGTAAAAAAGAGAAACTGGAATGGCCCAAGAGTCCTGAATCTTTGGGTTCTATTTTCTGTGGATCAGAGTTCCTCCTGACAACTTGCACAGAGCCAGAGAGAGCAAGTTAAGAAAAAAATAATAATCTGGAAATGTTCCAGCTGGATAAGGGAAGAAAGTTCAGGGCTATTTCCTTTTTCTTCTTCTTTTTTAAATTTTTTATTTATTTATTTTTTTAATGAATTTATTTTTATTGGTGTTCAATTGTTTTTCTTCTTTATATGTCTCAATCCAGAATCTCAGGCTTCAGAACTAAAAGGTGACAGAAACAGTGCAATTTTCATGGTTTCTCTGTGTTTGGGGAAGATCACAACAGGGTGATAGAAGAGCCCTTTGTGAACAAAGCACATCATGAAAACAAATGCCTAGTATATGCACCAGCCTCACTAGGCTGCAAGAGCTTCCTAGACCCGTATGCACAAACGTGATCCTACCTCCTTCAATAAAATCGTCTTCCTTTTCGAAGTTCAGGAAGCCAGGACTCAAATATTTTAAGGAATTTCTGAGTTCCACTGATAGCAAATGGCAGACCAGAGTTCCAGCCGGGAGAGTCTGTGTTCTTTCCATTGCCACAGGACTTTCCAGAGCCCTGATTGGAGGTTGCAAGAAACCAGAGACTGCAACTGGAGAAGAAGGAGGCTGAGGGCATCTTGGCTGAACATTTGTCACCTCGGCATTCTATTGCCGCCCACAAGGGATAAGGAGAGAGTGTGATGATGGGAACTTTCTTTCAGACAAAACCATTCCAGTCAGCTTCAAATTGATGCAATGAAGCCAAGTGAGAGAGATACCTCTAGAGATAAAGCAGATGCCAATTTTAGAAAAGTGCTGCACAAAAGCACTTAGACTAGAAGCAATCAGCATCTCTGAAAGCCAACATATTTTACACAAACCATTGAAAATGGGGCCACTTCACCTAATACACTGCCTCTATTGCATCTTGTTGGACAATGGCCTTTTGTTCATCAGGAGCTGACAGTTGATTAAGGACCTTTCTTCAGGGAAAAAGCAACTCCCCTCCTCATCCTCCACCTGCCACACAGATATTTAGGGAGACCTGTCAAACATTAAGGAGTACATTGAAACGAGTGTATAGATTGAATTAAAGGGTGACAGTGTAATTCATGGAGTTTTATATTGGTTTACTGTGACTCTTGTCCCCTAGTAATACAGGAAGGTACAAGAGGTGGCTGTACTTTCATATTTTCTAACTGGAGGTGCCATGTTCCTCCCATCTTCAGAGCATAGCCACTGGACTATACCCCACCTACAGACTGCCTCATCCAAGGTATATTCTAAAACACTCTCGAAGCAAGGGTTCATCTTACAGTAAAGATGTATCTATAATATGGAAGCCCTTTTTTCTCCTGCAAGGTTATGTGGTGAGATAATACTAGAATAATGCATGTGTCATTCCCCTACAATGACTTCCTCACTTCTCCCAGAACTCACAAAGCAAGAAGAGCTTTCAACATACACTGTCCTCAGGTAGATCTATAACGGTCCTAGAAACAAAGGGAAAATATGAAATGTGTTCAGCTTTGAGTGTTTAAGTCAAGTTTGGACCAGTAACAATAGCATTTCAGAAATATTTGTTTCAGTTTCAAGAACCTAGCAATTTCAAATAACGAAACCAAATCTTTTTTTTTTAAAGATTATTTATGTATTTATTCATGAGATAGAGAGAGGGAGAGAGAGGCAGAGACACAGGCAGAGGGAGAAGCAGGCTCCATGCAGGGAGCCCGACACGGGACTTGATCCTGGGACTCCAGGATCATGCCCTGGGCCAAAGGCAGGCACTAAACCACTGAGCCACCCAGGGATCCCCAAGCAAATCTTAATATAAACAGTAGAATTGGGGAGAATTAGCTAAAGAGTAGGAAGACCTTCCTAGAGAGTAGATAAGGGTTGTCCCACTGGGGGACAGATCACATTGGAAACACAGGTTGAAAGGGACCTAGGAGCAGACTCCGTGCCATTCTAGGGATCACTGTGCCACTGAGACTCAGGATGGACCCCACGATTTTGCGCAATTCCATTGGTCTCACTCTTTATTGGCAATGCCTTTTCCACATTTCCAGGAGAATCCTACACCCTCCATGACCAAGGATGGTCCTTAGACATGTGGAGGGATGATGAGCACGTGGAATGAAAAACACCTGGCACATGTCCTTGGGCAAGAAATTATGTGGAGAACTCCCGAGCAGGCCTGGAGGTGACATACACTCCTTTATTGAAGCTGTTATTTAACGAAGGTATGTTGAGGGAATGGTCTTCAGAAAGGGGATTCACACACTTCTTTATGATTCTGATGCAGCTGTCAAAATGGAGTCCCACGACAGGATTGAGTTTTGCTCTTCAGTGACTCTCTCCCACTTGCATAAGGAGCCCACCTTTGTCTTGCCCTTGTCTTCTAGATTAGAGTCTGGCTGATTTCCAACATCAGGCCTTCTCTGCAAACCAGTGACGGGTCTCTCACAAGGTTCCCTTGTCTACTGGAGCTCCTCATAGTGCCCACTCCTACCTTCTGCCTTTAGGTACACTGTGCTGCCTTCTCCAGGCTTCCCAAAGGCCAGCTTCTTGCATGATGTACTTCATGCAAACCTACTGCCCTACTCCCCAGTGTGGGCCCCTCCCAGACATGTATTTCTAGTGCAGGTTTTGTGACACACTGCCCGTTCTAGACAGAGTATGAATTTGGAGGAAAGTTCAAATCCTGGCACTTACAAGTGATGTGGCATTAGGCAAATCACATAACTTCCTTAAAACTAAGTTTCCTCATTTAGAATATGGGGATTGTAGTACCTATTAGACAGGAAGTATAGTAGGTTATATATAAGTAGCAGATATGATCTGCCCCGCACTATAGACAACCTTCTTGTTTTAATTCTATTGTGTGATAGATCAGAAAATCTGTTTCTTTTGTCAAGAAAATCTGTAGCACATCCTAAAAAACCTGTAAAATTCCTAGGATATATAGACACCGTGTATAGCAAGCTTAGAGATACCTTCTCCCTGACTTGTCTTATTTTTCCTGCTCAGGAAGTGGGTGGCACAGGACCATAGCTTATTGAACTGAAGGTCATATAAAAGCAGTGCCTGGGATCCCTGGGTGGCACAGTGGTTTGGCGCCTGCCTTTGCCCCGGGGCACGATCCTGGAGACCTGGGATCGAATCCCACGTCGGGCTCCCGGTGCATGGAGCCTGCTTCTCCCTCTGCCTATGTCTCTGCCTCTCTCTCTCTCTGTGTGACTATCATAAATAAATAAATAAATAAATAAATAAATAAATAAATAAATAAATGCATGCATGCATGCATGCATGCAGTGCCCAAGGAAGAGCACTGATGGGCAAACAAATGAAGCTAAGCCTGTCTTCAGGTGCAAGGGGAGAAGCATGGAGCCAGAGTTCCAATGTGCAGCCTGAGGTCAAATGGATGGATGGATGGATGGGAGGCCAGGGAAGGGCCTGAGAAGAGAGAAGAATATGGATCTTGGCCATGGTGAAAACCAGTTTGCTCAGGGTACCCAGAAAGTTGCATGAGTGAGTCTGGTTGGATGTTTGTCTAAGGTAGGGAGAAAGAAGGAACAAAATTCCTTTTGAATCCATTTATTCCTGCCTGCTGGTAAACCCAGGTATGGATAAAATGAAATTGAGTCTAACTTTGGCCCGACTCCTATCAAATAGTCAAAGTTCCGGGACACCTGGATGGCTCAGCAGTTGAGCGTCTGCCTTTGGCCCAAGGTATGATCCTGGAGTCCCAAGGTCAGGTCCTGCATCAGGCTCCCTGCATGGAGCCTGCTTCTCTCTCTGCCTATTGTCTCTGCCTCTCTCTCTGTGTCTCTCATGAATAAATAAATAAAATATTTTTAAAAAGTCAAAGTTCCAGAGTGAACAACAAATACAAAGAACATTTCTCCCAGTGTTTGCACAAATTGCCTGGATATGGCTAGAAGATGACAACTTTCAGGAACAAAAATGCTAAAAGAGCAGAAAACCTGTTGGAAGAGACATTTCTGTCCTGCCTTCCATAAGGAAGATGATGTCATAAATCTGTACCCCATCTTGTGTTTACCAGAGTTAAAGTTTCAAAATTTGCCCTCGTCCTTTGAATATATAAAATGAAGAAACCAATGAATAATAAACATGCATAGGCCATTCAGAAACTTAATGGCAGAGCAAAGTACAAGGTGTTCTAAAATAAAAGACCAAAAAATTAAATTTAAAGTATTTGCAACAAAGATACACAGAGGAGTCCAAACTCAGGTAGAAGGAAAGAAAAACACTGAGATAAGAACACACAGGTGAAAATTCTTGCATATTCTCTTCTGAAATTTCTCTTCTGGGTCATCATTGGCTCAAAAATCAACATTCCAGGTCTACATGCCAAGTGAAACCCTTACTAAATGCACTGTTTTAAAACAGCTGAACTGGGATCCCTGGGTGGCGCAGCGGTTTGGTGCCTGCCTTTGGCCTGGGGCGTGATCCTGGAGACCTGGGATCGAATCCCACGTCGGGCTCCCGGTGCATGGAGCCTGCTTCTCCCTCTGCCTATGTCTCTGCTTCTCTCTCTCTCTCTCTCTCTCTCTCTCTCTCTGTGTGTGACTATCATAAATAAAAAAAAAATATTTAAAAAAAAAAAAACAGCTGAACTTTTCACATAAGCCCCAAGACATGGTCAAAATTTCAGTCCTGCCTTCCTTTATTCAGAGCACACAGAAGGACCTTACTACCAATGTTATAACCCTGCTGCCAGAGTTTCTTGAAGCAGAGAAAAGTTTTTGAAATCTCCACCTCCAAGAGGCTGCCAGAGATCCTGGCACAAAGAGGGTGCCTCATTGTCTGGTAAATGAGGATCTAAGATAATTGACATGGGATACTTTGAAATGGTTAAGTGACTTTAAAATACCACTCCTTCTGCCACTCTTCATTTCTTCCTTTCAGTATACTCTTAAGCATCTTCAAAATCTTAAGTAGATGGGTACTTCAAACAAAGGAAGTCATACTTTGTTGTATGTAAGTGGAACTATCAATTTGATCAATTCTGAAGATGACAGTTTCTAAAGTTCATAATAAAAAAAATATATCTTAGTGAAAATGTTAGCATATACTATGACCATCTCACCTCTACTCAGATTAATTGTGCACTGACACATCAGACCTTACAAATACTTTATAATTATATAGAAACATTTAATAAGTTAGTGTATACCCTCCTAATAGTCAGTGCACTTTGAACACATCTGAATAATTTCAATTTGGTTTTTATCCCATTTAGTTAAAATGACATACACACATGCGCACAGTATCATTGTTCCTAGCTATTTTTTTCTTTTCTTTCTTCTTTTCCTTTCTTTCTCTTTCTTTCTTCCTTCCTTCCTTCTTTCCTTCCTTCCCTTCTTTCTTTTCTTTTCTTTCTTTCTTTCTTTCTTTCTTTCTTTCTTTCTTTCTTTCTTTCTTTCTTTTTCTTTCTTTCTTTCTTTCTTTCTTTCTTTCTTTCTTTCTTTCTTTCCTTCCTTCCTTCCTTCCTTCTTTCTTCTTTCTCTCTCTCTCCTTCCTTCCTCCCCCCTTCTTTCTCCTTTCTCTTTTCTTTTCTTTCTTTTCTCTTTCTCCTTCCTCTCTTTCTTTTCTTTCTTTCTTTCTTTCTTTCTTTCTTTCTTTCTTTCTTTCTTTCTTTTTCTTTCTTTCTTTCTTTCTTTCTTTCTTTCTTTCTTTCTCATTCATTCATTCATTCATTCATTCATTCTCCCCACTTAATGTGGAACCCAATGCCGGGCTCGATGTCACAATCCTGAGATCATGATCTAAGCTGAAATCAAGAATCAGAGGCTTAACCAACTGAGCCACCCAGGTGCCCCTGTTCCTAGTTAATTTGAAGGATTAATTTTATTCCAAAAAGGCCATCCATGTTTTGAGAATTAACCAACTAGATTTAAACTATTCCAAAAGAGAATATAATATATTATGAAAGAGGTGGCAGCTAGAGGGCCAGAGATTCTAGGACCTTTTGCTAGAGATTGATAAATGGAAATATAGGTTTCTCAGTCCTTCATGTACTGCTAAAGTTTCATCTAGGAGGAAATGGTAAAGACTCTGGACTTTGGGAGCCATGGGGGCCCTTGGGGGAAGGCAGCCTGGAGGTATGGTGACTTATCACTCCAGAGGCAACCCCTAACCAATGAGAGTCAGGTGAATGTTCTAGTACCTCCACTTGTAGAGGACCAATACTGAGGTGCACTTCACACAATTCCTTAGATGTTCTCAATGATGAGCCCTGGTTGCCAATAGTAGTTAGAATCTTTGCTGTCTTCCTTTTCCTCCCTGTCTTTTTCTTCCATTCCTTCTTTTCTGCTTTCTGGCATCATCTCCCAAATGAAATAGCTACATTCACATCTTTGCCTGAGGCTCTGCTTTGAGGGAAACTCAAACTAAGAATCCATTGTTGATGTATGTGGTTCAGGACAAGAAGAAAAACAAAACTACTGCTGCTAATTGCCTGCTGTATGCCCATCACTGTGCTTGGCTATTCTACATGAAGATGAAAGAACTTGGGCTTTGGAGACAAAAGGGCCTACATTTAAACCCGAGCTGTATTTCTCACTATCTTTGTGGTCAAGGTGTTTGACTTCTAGAGGCCTCAGTGTTGTCATGTGTAAAATGGACATAATAAGACCTATCTCAGAGGCTTCTTGTGAGGATTCCACAGCAGACAGAATGGATCTAAAGCAGTGTTATTCCATAAATATGGGTTCTTTGCTGAATTATCTAATCTTTCCCCCTCTGAGAAGTAGGTATTCCCTATTTTATAGCTGACAACACAGAGGCTCAGTAACTTAACTCTTTCTCTTAACTCATTCCCTTCCAGCTAAACTGGCTTCCCTCTTCACTGTCCTCAAACATACCAGCCACAGTCCTATCTCAAGGGACTTTCTTTGTTCTCAGCACCTGGAACTCTTTTCTCTGATACCTGCTTGACTAACTCCCTCACCTCCTTTGTGTCTAAGCTTGTTTGCACCTTCCCCAGGAGGCCTCCCTGATCACCTTGTTCATTACAGTCCTCCTTCCTGTAGCTTCCCCCAATCTCCAAAGCTTTTGTTTATATTCTTATTTTTACCTTATTACTTCTCTCCTTTTAGCTCCTTGTAGATTTTTTAAAATACTTCTTCTAAAGTTTTTTTTTCAGACTGTCCTATTATCTCCAATTTTTTGAGTACAAAATTGGCAGTTTGTTTCAACACCAGAGATTGGATAGGGATTGGATCCGACAGTCAGACCCTGCAGCTTTATGAGCTGATCATCAACAGCTTCTGCCAAATACTCTTTCTTCCCCTTCTTCATTTCTGGGATTGCTTTGTTTTACTTTCAAGTTCAGCTCTGTATGTAATGCTGTTGTATATTTCATCTAGTATTTCTTTGTGTTTGGAGAAGCACAGGGTTCTTTCTATGTCAGATCAGTTTGCCAGAGTGACTGCCAGAGGGAAGATTCTCATATGTAATGAAACATACTTCGGACAACATGGAAATTCATGTTAGAAACCTAGGAAATAACAACACTGATAAAAACAACTGACATGCAAAGAGTTTCCTCTGTGGCAGATAAAATGCTAGAGGCATTATATTGTGTATACAACTCTATGAGATGGGCACCAGTATGCCAATTTTAGAGAAGGAGCAGAAGAGGTTAAAGGAAATTTCCCAAGTTACACAGCTGGTTAGTTGCCAACACACCCAGGATAAAGTAGTGTTTGGGCAGCTAAGGCACATATCCAGTGTTACCACTTATCATGTGTATGACTTTGGGCAAGGTACCCAAACTTTCTAAGGAAAACAGGGATTGAATCAATAGTGTTGAATATGCAGATTAAATGAGAATACCCTTAGAAAGTGCCTAGTACGGTGCCTGGTAACTAGTATACTCTGCAAATGTTAGGTGTTATTATACAGCACCCATTTAGAAATCATACATGTATTGTGCAGGGAAAACAAAATCCTCTCTCTGGACAAGAAGGGATGATGCTGTGCTTCTTTCTTCATATCCTAAGAAGTCAGCACCAGCACATACTCTGACTGCCAGGCGGTTCCCTGTACACCTTCTGTGAACACATCACTTATTACCAACTTGAACTTCTGCCTCTCTATTTGTATCTTCACACATTTAAAATTCATATTACTTGCTAATTGATGCACTCATCATGCTCCAACTCACTTCCTACTGTACCAAAGTCATTTGTATGATTTCTCCTAAGTCACCAGAAGTTTCTTTTCTTTTCTTTTTTAAGATTTTATTTATTTATTCATGAGAGACACACAGAGAGAGGCAGAGACACAGGCAGAGGGAGAAGCAGGGTCCCTGCAGGGAGCCCACCATGGGACTCAATCCCGGACCCTGGGATCACGCCCTGAGCCAAAGGCCAACACTCCACTGCTGAGCCACTCAGGCATCCCCAGAATTAAGTTTCTATAGACACTTTCAAAAACCTGATTTGACCCCTCAGTTCAGGCTAATACATGGAGGAAAGAGAAGGTGGATGTCTCAGGTTAGCTTCTCTAGAGGCAGATGTTGAAGAGGTTTTGCAGGTACAAGCTATTTACGAGGGATTAGTACCCATGAGAAGAAGGGGAAGAGGCAGAGGGAGACGATAAATTGCAAAGCAGGGCTGATAAAGTCTTGGCAAACCCGAGGGTAAATCTGGAACAGACACTGCCTGTCAGAATTACCCTGCATTAGGCCCAAATAACTAGGTTTTTATGCCCTGGTCTTGCTTAGTTACCAGATGGCCCTGAAAGGGCATGTCCTTGGGTGAAGTGTTCTTCAGCAACACAGCCAGACCCAAAGGGTCTAATAGCTGGAGGCTCTCTGATGACTGTCCTCCCCACTGCTGGGTATCAATATTCCTTGAAGAAGGATCTAGATGGTGCATTTCTGCATCTTCCACAGGGGAGATTAGAACTAGACATGAGATTTCATCAATGTTCCAATAGACTTTTAGGCCATCACCAAAATGACTCCTTCCTTCTTCCTTGCATCTTGAGAATTCTTTCAGTAGCTTGACTTTCCTACACTTGGTTATAAGTTCCTGGAGGGCAATGTTCATACCAGTATTATCTCCAATAGCCAAATTATGGTAACCGCCCAACTGTCCATCAACTGATGAATAAAGAAGATGTGGTATCTAATGCAATGGAGTATTACTCAAACACAAAAAAGGATGAAATCTTGCCACTTGCAAGAACATGGATGGAGCTAGAGAGTATAATGTTAAGTGAAGTAAGTCAGTTCAAGAAAAATACCACGTAATTGTACCCATATGTGGAATTTAAGAAACAAAACAAACAGAGGGAAAAAAGAGAGAGAGAGGAGGAAGAGAGAGGCAAATCAAGAAATAGATTCTTAACCTTAGAGCACAAATTGATCTTTACCAGGGGACAGATGAGTATGGGAATGGGTGAAATAGATGACAGGGGTTAAGGAATGCACTTGTGATGAGCACTGGGTGTTGTAGGGAAGTACTGAATCCCTGTATTGTACACCTGAAACTGATATTACACTGTATGTTAACTGACTGGAATTTAAAGAAAAACTGAAAAAAAAAAAAACATTTTCCTGGAGGGCAGACTCTGGGAATTATGGATCTGAAGACATACACAGCCCTTACCACATGCCCTTTATATAATGAGGGTAGAGCAAATGTTTGTTAAATAAAAAACTAGAAGAGAATTATACCAAAGACCACAGGGGAAAGGATAGCTCAATATATCACTTTTGAACAACTATTTGAGAAAAACAGACTAATTAGCACCTACATCATACCATGTACCGAAATGAATGGCAAGTGTATTAAAGTCTTAAGTGTAAAAACTGAAATTATAAGTCTGAGAAAACATAGGTTAATATGACTCTGATTTTGAGGTATCTGAATTTTGAAAGCAAGGAAGGAAATCACAAAATAAACTCATAGCTTATTCATGCAATTTTTTAAACCTCCCTATGTAGAAAAAAAGGAAAAACATTTAAAGACAAATGAACAGTTTGGAAAATATTTGTAACAGATTAAGTAATTTTTTTTAATAAATAAAGAGATCAGAGAAGTTGACTAAGGTAATAAAAATACCCTAATGGGAAAAAAAGCAAATGATATGAAAGTACAGCTCCAAAAAGAAGAAATACAAATGACCAAGAAATATATTGCAAAGGTCTAGCCACTTTAATAATCAGAGGACTACACTTTTAAAAGAGATAAGAATGTTTTTCATCTACCTAACTGACAAATTTAGAAAAGATAATACCATAAACAAAGATTGGGGAGATGAGATTTACATATAGATTTGGTGGCAGAAAAAATCTACACTATTTTTCTTGAGGACATTGTCACCATTTGCATAAAATCTCTATGACACAACTATTCTCCTTTAAAGAATTTTCTGTAAAGAAATGATCTGAAAAAAAAAAAAAAGAAATGATCTGAGATTTAAATATTGATAAATATCCAACAACAGAAAAGTTAGGATGAACTAAATTATAGTTTATCCAGTTACCGTGAAGCTTTTAAAAACTGTATCACTGAAGAGAATATTTAATGAGATTGAAAAATGCTTCGGTTATAATGTTAAGTGGGAAAAAAGTCACACACAGCAACGTGAGTCTCAACTCACTTATAAAGACATTTATACATATATACATACACATATATGTCCTAGAAGAATAGAAATTAGCAATGATGATGTTGGGAGGGTATAATGATGATAACTATAGCATTTCCTTATTCTTTTCTCCATTTTTAATATCTTTACACTGTGCCCATATGAATTTTATATTCAGAGAACTCAACCAAACACACACTTCTAGTCTAGTCTAGTCTACTCTATTTTATTTTATTATTTTTTGTTTCCTTAAGCAATCTCTACGTCCAACGTGGAACTGGAATGCATGACCCTGAGATCGAGAGTTGCATGCTCTACCAACTGAGCCAGCTGGGAGCCCTCACAGAATTTTCAATAAGGGGCAAATAACAGAGAGAAGTTCAGCCAGCTCCTGGCCTTCTACCAGTCACCCATCTTCTACTACTCTCCCTACATTCATGAAGAAAGGATCCCTACATTCTCAGTTTCCAGAGTCAAAATGCTTGAGATGACTGTTGCAGGTCTGAGTGTGCAAACTGCTGTGAAGTTGAGAGTTGCACATGTTTGGGTCTCAGTCCTAGGCCAGCCAATTACGAACTGTGTATCTTGGGCAGCTCCTTGTACTTTCAGAGACTTACTTCCCCTTACTTTCTTTGCAAAACACAGCTATAAGGTTATAAATACCCACTTAATAGTATTGTTGCTAGAACACTATGTACACCAGTTCATAGCACAAACTCCAGTGTCAGGTTGCCTTGGTTAAAATCACAGCACTGCCATCTACTAGCTGTGACACTGAGGCCAAATTATTTAACTTTTATGGGATGTGATGGCATCCTATTTAATGGGAGATAATAATAGTGCCCATGCTGCAGAGTTTTAGGAGAACATAGGGGTTAACAAGCACTTAGAGTAGTCCTGAGCATACACTCTGCCAGTGTTTGCTATGATCATTCAAAGAGGCATCTAACATAAAACACCACTGAAGATCTGCAATTCTGTTAATTAAGAATTTAGCGCCATGGGCTATGTACCAAGTCCTTATTAGGAACCCAGAACACTAAAATATGTAAATTCTGATTTTGAGAAAGTCATGACTTTTAGAAAGAGGTATGCATCTGGAAGGAAAAAAGAATCCTAATAGAATAGAATAAACCAAGTTGGAGTTCTGTACAGGGCACTCGAGGAGCACAGAAGGGGCCCTTCGTTATTTAGTCCATGAGTTGAATGTAGGAGATGATACTGAGCCGAAGCTTAAAGCACACAGTAGGCACTCAATCCATGTCCATTTTCTTCCTCTATTCCATTTTCCCTTCTAATGACCTCCCTTTGTCAAGTCCTTAAGGGGAGACTGGATGACAAGAAATTGGAAAGAGAATAAGGGAAATCATGCTCATTCTTCCAGTTCCACTTACCCACTCCCATTTCAGGAAGCCTGACAGTAAATACCAACTTGCACTTATATATGACATACTTTTGACATTTCAAGGTCCTTTCTTCTGTTCCTGCCAGCCAGATATGGAAGTTATATACTTTTCCTCCATGGGTTTGTTTGACCTTTTGTGAAAGGCTATGCTAACCCCTGTGCTCACAAAGGAGTAAATACCCATGTCTTGCTGTCACAGAGTTCTAAGAACACAGGGACATTTGAAAATTAACTAAGCTGCTTAGCCAAAACCTACCCTCCCCAGGGGAGCTTCTTTGTTCTGTAGGCTAAGTGGGACCTATCTGGATACCCCCCACCCCAACATAGCTGATTTTGTTTGCCAGTCACTCCGTGCCTGGCTCTAATTGGCACCTTCTTAGGAGTTTAATTTAGAAGTTCAAATCTCCAGTACAGGTTGAGAATGAGCCAAGCCTACTGAGGGCTATCTGGGAAGGCCAATTGTGCCCTCTGGCTAGAAATCCTGCCCTTCTTTTCTTCATCTTACTAATTCCTGCTTGTCTTCTAGATTCAGCTGGGGCATAATCCCATCTGAAACTTTGTCACTCTGCCTCTTGGCTCAGTTAGGTATGTCTCTAACATCAGCAACAGCACTTATCCCACTGGTAACATTTAGAATAATTCTCTTTCCCACAATCAACACTGAGGGCTTTTTTTTTTTTCTTTGAAAGTAGTTATTCACCTTTTACTTATAGCCCAGTGCCAGCATGGTGGTGACCTGCCATGCAGTAGGTGTCTTGAATGTTTGATGAATGAATGATGAATGAGCGAATGAGCAAATGAACTTTCCAGACAGGTCAGGTATATAACTTCATGTAAAGATAACAGGAAATCCTAGATAGAAAAATGTCCTCATAGACCTCCTTCTGGACCATGTCTCTCAGTGCTTCAAAGAGGGCCACGCTTAGTCAGCTAGAGTTGAGCAGATAGCTCATCTCCCTCATTAAAAGGCATCCAAACTTCTTTTGTTTTTGTTTTATATATATATATATATTTTTTAAATTTTTATTTATTTATGATAGTCACAGAGAGAGAGAGAGAGGCAGAGACACAGGCAGAGGGAGAAGCAGGCTCCATGCACCGGGAGCCCGACGTGGGATTCGATCCCGGGACTCCAGGATCGCGCCCTGGGCCAAAGGCAGGCGCTAAACCACTGCGCCACCCAAGGATCCCATTTTTTTTTTTTTTTAACCACATAAGGAATACAGGATTATCACAGGTTTTTTTTTTTTTTTTTTAATGCAGGTAAATAAAACAAAGAGCCCAATCATTGCTAACATTTTCTAAATCAAATTCATTCCAATATCTGCATGCTAGGAGGTATTTCTCACATGGGACTTAAATGGCAGCACAGAATAAACAAAACTCTCAATCAAAGTTATACAGAAAGTAAGATAAAAAGTTCCATGTATCTGGTTTTCTCTTGGCAAAGATCAATCAGTTACAACTCACTGATGATAAATATTTGAGGTGAATAAGTAGTTTTTAAGAACATGGTGGTGATGGGTGCACAACGTGAATGTACTTAATGCTGCAGAACTGTAGACTTGAAAATGATTAAAATGATACATTTTATGTTATGTATATTTTACATATATAAATTCCCCTCCCCCACCCAGCGGTCACTTTTGAAATTATCCTGAACTAAGACTGCAACACCAATGCTCAGTGGCCTAAGAGTGGCCATTTTTTAAAAAAGATTTTATTTATTTATTCTGAGAGACACAGGGAAAGAGGCAGAGGAGAAGTAGGCTCCCTGCAGGGAACCCAATGTGGGACTCTATCCCAGGACCTGGGGATTACACCCTGAGCCAAAGGCAGATGCTCAACCACTGAGCCACCCAGGTGCCCCAAGTATCCATTTAGAATAAAGATTTGTGTCCTTAGCTAAAGAGGAACCTAAATGCCCTATAAGAAGACCCACTTGCTCTACAAGAGTCACCTAACTTCATTGTTTACATGCCCCCTAAAAAGCATTCTGAAAAGCTATGAATCCACTTAAACACTTGTAAGTTGGCATCCAAAGTATTTCATCACAGGTGTCACTAGCTGCAAAGAATATAATATGCAGCTGATTTCAATTCTGCCATCTTGTAACTTTGAAATCCAAAGAGTAGCAATGTGATGCCATAGTGATTTAAAGCTATTATCTACTGAAAAACATACATGGACAAGCTCTTTTTAAACAAATTTTATAAACTTCCTTTCTCCCTTCAAATTGTATTTCCATTATATTTTCCTCATAAAATTTTATCTTAATAAAATATAATTTTATGCTTTAAAATATTTTATTAGGGCAGCCCTGGTGGTTCAGTGGTTTAGCGTTGCCTTCAGCCCAGGGCCTGATCCTGGAGACCCGGAATTGAGTCCCGTGTTGGGCTCCCTGCGTGGAGCCTGCTTCTCCCTCTGCCTGTGTCTCTGCCTCTCCCTTTCTTGGTGTCTCTCATGAATAAATAAATAAAATCTTTAAAGAAATAAAAATAAAAATAAAATAAAATATTTTATTAATCAGTCTTTCCTACCTTTTTGTGACAAAATATATGTCTATAAGTGTAAATCTTTACAAAAGGTTTTCTGTAACCCTACGTGTTAAGGATTTTTTGGATTGAGTTATCATTACAATTATGAGTAAAAAATTATCAAAACAATAAAATATCTTCTAAATTCAGATTAAAAATTACTAAAGTTAAAATTATAATTCAAAATACATCTCTTAGTGAAATGAATGGCTACTCCTCCTGTAATTACTTCATGTATTCAGGGATGAATATAACCAATCACTAGGATAAACGAGATTCAGCTTCAATTGCATTCCTGTTTTTCATTTTTATAAATGCTTAAAACTGAGAAACTTTTTCTCAGAAATAAATAGACATGAATGGAAGTTTTATAATAGCACCGCCACTCAATTTTTTGTACCCCTTCCTAGTTTTTTTTTTTTTTTTTTTGACAGACACCCTTTTTTTTTTTTTTTTAATTTTATTTATTTATGATAGTCACACAGAAAGAGAGAGAGAGAGGCAGAGACACAGGCATAGGGAGAAACAGGCTCCATGCACCGGGAGCCCGATGTGGGATTCGATCCCGGGTCCCCAGGATCACGCCCTGGGCCAGAGGCAGGCGCTAAACTGCTGCGCCACCCAGGGATCCCCCCCTTCCTAGTTTTATGTCAAAATCACATGGTCATTTATTATCAAAAATTATTTTTAATGGTCCAGTAACTGACAAGTCCATTAGGTTCACCTTCAGTTATGTACAAAGCAAAGAACTAGACCTGACTTACAGAAAGATTTGTTGATTACTGAGTCAGGATGGTCATCTATTTTCTTCTTTCTTTTTTTTAAAAAATATTTTATTTATTTATTAATAAGAGACACACAGAGAGAGAGAGAGGCAGAGACACAGGCAGAGGCAGAAGCAGGCTCCATGCAGGGAGCCTGACACAGGACTCGATCCCAGGTCTCCAGGATCACACCCTGGGCTGAAGGCGCACTAAACCGCTGAGCCACCTGGGCTGCCCTTTTTTTTTTCTAAAGAGAGAGACAGAGAGAGCATGAGCAGGCAAAGGGGCAGAGGGACAAGCAGACTCCCCAGTGAACACAGAGCCTTACTCTGGTTCAACTAGGAGCTCGATCTCAGGACTCGAAGATCATGACTTTTGAGCTGAAGTCAGACCTTAACTGACTGAGCCACCCAGGCACCCCAGGATGACCATTTTCTCAACACCTACACTAGTATTTCAAATGGCCCTTTGTCCAGCACTTAGGAGGTTTTGTAAAACACCTTCGTCTTTAGATAAAGTAGGAAGGTGAGTTCCTAGGCAGCTCAATTTTGGGAAATAATACAGGTCAAAGTTGACCTGTAAATTAAGCCCTGTGTACTCTTCAGAAAACCTCCATGTTTTCCTAAGAATGTGCCTTTCCAGGTTTGAAGAGTGCTGCCTAAGTCAACAATCAACAGACCATAGGGGATTAGGGAAAGACACAAATTACTGACATGCTTCTGGGATGGAGAAATCCATTAAACTTCTTTGGGAAGGTACCACTGACAGCCATTTGGTGCCCTGGAGCCATGTTGGTGGCTGACTTCACCTCTCCTGAGCCATCTGCAGCCAGGGCTGCTCCCACCATGATTTCTTTAACAACATGACATTTTCACCATTAAGTATGGTATTAAGACATCATGAAGTTACTTACCATACTGGATTATAATTATTCAGTGACAAAACTGGCAGTTTTCTGCTTAAATCAGGAAACCAGGACCTAATAGTACTTTCCTCTTTCCTGGCAGACAGAATCAGGCTGGGATGAGATTGGAATAGTATACAATGTTTACCCTTTTAGATGTGCTGTTGGCTGCCATAGTATGAAAGGATCTCTACTATTTTTTTTAAAGATTTTATTTATTTATTCATGTGAGACACAGAGAGAGAGAGAGAGAGGCAGAGACACAGGCAGAGGGAGAAGCAGGCTCCATGCAGGGAGCCCGATATGGGACTTGATCCTGGGACTCCAGGATCATTTACCAGGCCAAAGGCAGGTACTAAACCGCTAAGCCACCCAGGCTTCCAAGGATCTCTATTATTACCACAAAAAAGGCTATTCCTGTCCTCCACCTTCATACCATCTCACACCTTTTTCTATTCAATTTCCTTCTCAAGAAAAAAAATCAACCAATAATTATATATCAGCTGTATATAAATGTATATAACATATTATATACATAGATATAGGTAATATACATTGTTGTTATATATATAACATACTCTTTACTTCCATTTTCTTCCACTTGAGATTCTTTTTCTTCTTCAGGGAAGGTATTTTAATACTAGGTAAGGATGTTCTGCATAGAGACCATTATTCTCAATTTTAATTCACCCAAAAAGCACCCATTTGCCTTAGTTACGCCAATAATTTGTTTACATTGTCTCAAGAAAATCTCAATCTATGGCTTGAAATACCACCAATATACTATATAAACTCACAATTTTCTATGCATAGCCTTTTTCTCTCCTCTAAATTCCTATTGTGAATATCCAACTACCAACTAGACATCTAAACTTGGAAATCCAACATGTAGCCCCAACATAATATTCCAAAATATCTTTTTTTTTATTCTGCTCCCTTACCCTACAAAAATCTTGCGTTTCCTCAAGGTCCTGTTTCTGTAAATGGCACCACAATACACTAAGTTGCTCTAGTGAAAAATCTGTTGGTCATTCATCATTTCTCATTCTCCGAAATCCTAATCCATCACCAAATGAACATTTTTAGAAAACATGAAGGACTCCACTTTCCCATTTTCCCTATCTATCCACTTCTCTCTCCACTAGAGCAAGCCTCTGTGAATATCTGTCAAGGTTTTCTGATAGTTTCCCTCATTCTTGTCACCTTTTACTCTTTCAATCAATTCTCTGTACAGGAGCAGGAATGACATTTTAAACATAGAAATCATATCACGTTATTTTCCTGCTTAAAGTCCTTTTTGGTTTTCTATTATTCTTAAAATAAAATCCAAACTTCGATAAGAGCCTATAAGGCTCTATATCAGTTAATTTTAACCTGTGAATAAAATCCCCTGGAAAACTGGGGTACCCTGGCTCAGCAGTTGAGTGTCTTTCCTCAAGGTATGCATAATCCCAGGGTCTTGAGACTGAGTCCCATATTGGGCTTCCCCACAGGGAACTTGCTTCTCTGTCTGCCTATGTCTCTCTCTCTCTCTCTCTCTCCCTCCCTCTCTGTGTGTGTGTGTGTGTGTGTCTCATGAATGAATAAATTTAAAAAATCCTCTTGAGAACCTAAAATAACAAGAGTGGCAACAACAACAAAAATCAAATATCAGCCCCCTCCCCAGACTAACTGAACTGGAATCTTGGCAAGTAGAGCACCTCCATTTAAAATATATATATATATATATATATATATATATATATATATATATATATATATACACATACACACACACACATGAGCAGGGGGAGGGGCAGAGGAAGAGGGAGAATGAGCAGGGAGCCTGATGTGCAGCTTGATCCCAGGCCCCCAGGATCATGACCTGAGCCAAAAGCAGATGCCAAACTGACTAAGCTACCCAGGTACACCAACCACCTGCATTTTTGATACATGCAAGACTTGACAACCACTGCCCAACATAACAGGACTTCTCCCCACTGTTCTGGCCATTTCTCTCTCTCACTGAAATCCAAACCTATCAATCCATTTCTTTTCTTGAACACATCAAATTTGTGGCTGCCCCAGGACCTTTGCACAAACCATTTCCTCTTTCTAGAATGTTTTATATCCAGATGATCAAGTTGACTGGCTCCCTCTCATTGTTCAGGTCTCAACTCAAATATCACCTCTTCAATGATGAGAGAGTCACACAGAATTGGGCAGGAGACTTGCAAACCTTCTTGTCAGTGTACATGAGAGCAGAGTTATTATCTTGCATTCTCCAGTTACTCACATATCATGTGTCTGTGTCCTGTTTCTATGAGCTTGTTGTCAGTGGCTGCTCTTCTGTTACCTTGTTTAAAGTGTGCAGCCATCCTAAGAAGTGTGCTTGGCTAAGTGAGTGTGTGAGGGATAAAAGCCAGCCATTCACCAAGTCAATCCCCCTGCAGGGAAAGTCATTCCAGAGGAAAGGCTGGTTTTCTCAAATTCAACCACAAGAGGGGGCATTTTTTTCTCTTTTCTGCAAGGTGCCACCTGTGGTGGAAGCAGTCCTGGCAATACTATTATTTTTGTTTGTTGTATACCTATTGTTTTATTTTGCAGATGACAACTCTATTATTCAGAGGTTCAATACTCTGTCCCAGTAGAAACTATTTCTGTGAGTCAAAAATCTGTTAGTGAATTAACAAAGTATCTGGGGCTCTTTCCATGATCAGCATTCTTACTGCTACTTTGGGGGATGCCTGATTTATCAGAAACCAATGCTTACAGGGCAGCTGTTGGATACGAGATTCCAGAGCAAGAGGGCGCCATCATTAAAGCATAGAGAAGTACATTACTAGTAGCCTCCAATTCCATGGGAGTCATTTAATTTCTTGGGGTTCATTTTTCCTTCCTTGGAAATTGACAGGGTGGACTCAGCACCAATCCAGCAACTTAGATACTAGGATCTAATAACTTTGGCTCAAGAGAGCAGCAGAGCTTTTTACAAATGAAGAGTTTTCTTTACTCTTTCATCACAGTCGGTCTAAGGTTGCTTAAATCAAAACCTTCGTGTGAGACAACTTCTGTCACATTAAGCCGTTTTGGAATTATCTTCAGACTCATTAACTACTTAAGGGGGTCAGTTTGGTCACTACCAACCTTCCTTTTTATCAAATTTGCTGTTGAATTGAATTCCTAACTTGGATGAAGTCAGATGTCCCCAGGAGCTTAATTACAGACGCATTAATTTATTCTGGACCTGCCCCCTCAGGTCAAGAGCACACAACCACCCCCATAGCTTTGTGCTATGGACATGTTTTCCAAGCCTTGTCCTGCAGTCTTTGGAGGAAATGATGAAGGTTGGAGGAAGGATGCAAACAAATACATTTCCTCCAAGTCAGTTCAAAGTAGAGTAACTCATTGCACACACCCATCTGCCCCTTCCTTTCCCTGGCTCCTGCTTCCCCCCAGACCCTCCATCAGTAAATGGATTTAACCTCATTTGCTGCTCTCAAGGGAGAATGCATTCAACCACAAGCTTCCCGAGGTGCGCTTCCGTTCCTGGTACAAAAAGCTGAAAATGTCATCACATTTGCAAATGAACAGAAACCTCCCACTCAAAGAGCATCAATGCCACTGTAGCTCACAGAAGCAGATGGCAGGAGCCTTCCTCTTACTGCCATTGCTTTATTGTTAGAATAATACATATATATTCTTTTCATCTAATGATGTTGGGCAAGTTTAACTTTCTTTGCAAAGGTAACAACTGTCTCTGCCTCCAACCAGAAGACTAAAGTCTTTCTCTGGAAAAAGGGGAGAATGGTTCCTATTCACTCCAGATGGTGTTAATCACCTCCAGCCTCTAGACATGTATTTATTTACTTAAGCTTTACCCCACACTGTAGGGATCACAGCGGCTTTGGTATTCTTCAGCTAAGGGAGTCTGAATTCTGGATTGAGGTGGGGGCCATCTTTCTAGGCATTCTCAATTTGTCAAGGAGCGATGAGCTGAAAGCAGAACACTTTATACCCTCATAATCTGCAATGACCTTGGGTTTTAGTTTGTTTTCTTGGATTTAATATTTCCTTAGCAAGTAACCCCAAATTGGCAAGGGGGGCGGTTCTGGATAAGACAGTACAGAATATAACCAATTTACTATGCATCTACATGTGAATAAGCCATGATGAGGACTGCTTCAAGCCACTAACTAAGCAAGACTAACTGGCTTATCCATTCACAGACCCCTCCCAGGAATGCAGACAAAGGTAACCAGACATTCCATTAGAAACTTTGCAATTAGACTGTGTTACAAGCTTATCAAATGAACATCCTAGAATGATCCAATACTCAGGATACCTATCATATGTTTTTGTCCTATTCTGCAGGAACCAGGGATATGGAAATGAGGGGCTCTAGTTATTAACCTTGTTAATACTTTAGAGTCAATGGCTACAGAAAATGGCTTTAGCATTATACTCCAGTTAGGAATGGCAAACTTGTTGGTCACTGTTTACTAAAAACGAAAGTAGATGTTCTAAGATAGATTGACTGTCTTATTCAAACATAACACACCAATGCCTTTTACATCAAAACCCATTGAATGAGCTATTTTGAAGCCTGCCTTTTAAGTCCATTGGGTGAACGAAATTGCCCAAAAAATGGACATGTGGCTTTAGATGCTCTACCACTGAACCTCTACCATAATTAGAAGAAGAGCACTCCTCAAAAGGCCTCAGTCACAGACTTCTGCCAACGAAGATGATCTATGAAAATTTAGACAATGACTCATTCAGGACTTACTCTGTTCCATGCCCCATGAAAGACAATGGGAAGATAAATAGGGTACAGTTTCCACTCTCAGGAATATTATAGTATAGCAGGTACGGCAATCCCCTCCTTAACCATGGAAGATGAATTCCAAGACCCCCAGTGGATCTTGAAACCACAGATAGTACTGAACCCTATATGCAAGTGAGGCACAGTAAGAGATTAAAACTAATAGACAATTATAATATACATAATAAAAGTTAAATGAATATAGTCTCTCTTTCAAAATATCTTCTTGTACTGTATTCATCCTTCTTCTTTTAATCATGTGAGATGATAAAATGGCCATGGATGAGATGACATGAAGTGAATGAAGTAGGCACTGGGATGGAGTATAGGCTACTACTGACCCTCTGACAATATCAGAAGGAGGAGCATCTGTTTCCAGACTGCAGTTGCTGCAGGTAACTAAAACCTCAAGAAGTGAAACTGTGGATGGAAGACAAGGGAACTACTGTATAAAAGAGATATATAAGCTGATACTTACAAACAAAAAAAATAATGTAGTCTGATGTTGAATATATGCAGAGTGATATGAAAACTGACACCTAGAGGGCAGCCTGGGTGGCTCAGTGTATTAGCACCGCCTTCAGCCCAGGGCATGATCCTGGAGACCTGGGATCGAGTCCAATATCAGGCTCCCTGCATGGAGCCTAATTCTGCCTCTGCCTGTGTCTCTGCCTCCCTCTCTCTCTGTGTCTCTCTCATGAATAAATTAATAAAATCTTAAAAAAAAAAAAGAAAACTGATGCCTAGGAACATCATCTAACCTAACCCAGTAAGGGGTAATAAAAAGATACTTCCTAGAACAGGTGGTTCTCTCTCTCTCTCTTTTTTTAAAGATTTGTTTATCTTAGAGAGGGAGTGAGCAAGCATACTGGTAAGAGGAGAGGAAGAAGGAGAGAATCTCGCAGGCTCTGCACCCAGTACAGAGGCCCATGTGTGGGCTTAACCCCACAACCCTGAGATCATGACCTGAGCCGAAACCAAGAGTCAGACACTTAACTTACTGTACGACACAGGTGATTCTTTTTTTTTTTCACAGGTGATTCTTAAGTTGAGTGCAATGTGATAGTTTTATGAGGTAGTTGGGAGTCTAAGGAAATAGTTTTCCAGCCTTTCTATTTTCCTTCAATTAGACAAGAGTTTGGGTAGCCCAGGTGCCTCAGCAGTTTAGCGCTGCCTTCAGCCCAGGGCCTGATCCTGGAGACCTGGGATCCAGTCCCACGTCGGGCTCCCTGCATGGAGTCTGCTTCGCCCTCTGCCTGTGTCTCTGCCTCTCTCTCTCTCTCTCTCTTTCTCTCTGTCTCTCATGAATAAATAAATAAAATCTTAAAAAATAAATAAATAATAAAATAAAATTCATTACTTCAGGGCAGCCCAGGTGGCTCAGTGGTTTAGTGCCCCCTTCAGCCTAGGGCATGAACCTGGAGACCCAAGATCCAGTCCCACATTGGGCTCCCTGCAGGGAGCCTGCTCCTCCCTCTGCCTGTGTCTCTGCCTCTCTCTCTCTCTCTCTCTCTTTCTGTGTCTTTCTCTCTTTGTCTCTCATGAATAAATAAATAAAATCTTAAAAAAAAAAAAAAACTAGGCAAGAGTTTGGAAGAAAGAAGGCAGCTATTTCTTATTGTCTTATCAGCCTGATGAAATAATTAGTTGAACTGGGACACTTAAATGGGCATTAGGTGGTGTTCATATAGCATTCATTAGGTGGTGTTAATATGGCATTAACGTTACCAGCATCATAGCTTGAATTTCACAAAGAAAAGTGATGCTTGGAAGTTTTTATTTTTTCTTCTTTGTCCTTTTAAATGAAAACCAAGAGAAAATCAATAAGATAAAATTGTGTGGAAGGCTTAACTTCATTACATTTTGGAATTTAAACTAAACTTCTGTGCCCCATGGTCAATTAAAGACACTTTTCTCCAAACTCTCCTGACAAGACATTTCCAAGAGCTTAAGATATACTTACTCACTTTGTGGAATTTTGAAAACTAGTTCAGAAAGAAAAAAAAATGCCATGAATACTGCTGTAGAGATGTTCTTAACTTTTTAAGTTATCCCATGAGAGACTAGATATAATTGAGTTAGAACAGACACAGACAGCTGGGCCAGGACTTGCTCCTGAGGTAAAAATAAACTCATTAAAGGTTAAACTCTGTGCAATGTCTTTAAGACCAAGGCAAAGAGCGGAGCTACAATACTAAATGGAACCATCATAATATTGTCATCCAAGATACAGGACCCAAGGAGTCAAGTTAAGCTCAGAATTCTTTCATGTAAGCTTGCAAAGATGTCATTGAATCTACTCAATAGACAAGAGACAGTCACAGAATTATTATATATGTTGAAATGGGATCATTATTTTTACTTGCCTGTTTTTATTTGTGTTTTCTAATATTTTCCTGTTACTCCCCAGTCCAAATTCAGGTACGAAATAGGACTTCTTCCATAGTCCTTTCCTTTCCTCCTATCCCTCAGCTCCCATGAATGATGCTCTATCACTAACATTAGGGCTACGTACAATTGTGGTTTTAAATGGCAGCCTGGACTCTGTTTACCTAGTGCAATCCCTGGTAAAACATACCTGGAATAATAATTCAGTGGCCTGCAGATTAGCTCAGGGTTAGTGAAGAGGTGGCCAGCGCAGCAGCCAGAGTTACTGCCTTCCTTATATTAATGAAGAACAAAAGCAAGGCCTAGGAATGGAGTAGGCTTTAGTTTCCTTGAGCCCAAAACATAGCTCTCAGTCTTCACAGGGGCTGTTTATTGCTAGTGTGTGAGTATTTCATGTTTCCTCCCTGGAACCTTTCCTAGCCACCCCAAGAAAGTCTGTGTTCCCCATGTAACCATTAAGATTGTTATGGCAGCTCTCATAACACATAATGACACAGTTCTGTGTACAGTTCTCTACCACCATTGCATAGGCAAGCTGCTTGAAAAAGGGGCCTACTTATCTGAAAAACCTACAGATTCTTAGCCCCCTGCCAGTACCCAGTATATAGTGGTTGCTCGATACACACTTACTGATGATTAGATGGATGGATAAATGGTAGAGCACATGTTGCTTTGGGGTTGTAGACTCAGGGAAAATGACATAAGACATAGTTTCGCACAAATCTGACTACCTTGCTAATTCTCTCACATTCTATCAATCCACTCCTAGCAAAAAAGGAAACAATATTCAGGATTCTGATCCTAGAAGTACCAACATTTTAATTTTATAGACACTTAAAATGTCAGGGATAGAACAGATCTGGGCCATTACTTGCCAAAATACCTGATGGGTGAGAAGAGTAGAGCCTCTTAATTTTATTTATTTTATTTTTTATTATTTATCTATTTAATGCAGTGAGTTTTATGGGGCTATTAACCATGTGTGAGGCCCTCCTAGTGCATCTCCCACTGATGCTCCTCATGTGTGGGCTGGGAAGGCCTGGCTGAAGATAATCCAAGAAAGGAACATTGGGGTCACGATTGAGGAGGCTCTGAATGTCAGCCTAAGGGCATGGCCTTAATTTCATGATGAAGATTTTTAAACACATGGGAGAGACAATTGGATCTACGCTTGGAATGAGCAACACAATTCTATTTTGGAGAATTCTGCTATCAATGGGAGAAGGCTGAGGACAAGGCAGCCACTCAATCCTCTGTGAGAGAAATGAAGAAGACCTCGATAAGGGTGAGAAGAAAAAAGAACTTGGGATTCAGGGCTGTTTTAGAGGTGAACTCATTACATCATCAAAGAAAGGGATCATCTAGAACTATTTCCAAGGGATTCTGTGTTGGTTGTAAAAATGAAAACAGAGAAAAGGAAAAGGACAGAATGCAAAATACCAGCAGGGGCTTACATCAAGTAGCATAAGGACCCAGAACCCTGTAATGGTGTACATGAACATACATTTCCTCAGATGGTGCTTGCAGGCAGCTTCCATCACTGATTCAAGGGGCCTGAGAGAAATGACCAGCTTCTATTAGCAATGCCCACAGCAGGCCAATCAGTCACCATTCAGGCAGTGCCTGAAATTTTCTAAAAAGCTCATGCTGCTTTTGTGATTGAAATGGGGTCAGGTTTATTTTTGCCCTGGCCTGTGTTTCACAAGAACTTCCTGTCTAGTAACTCCACATCATGCCTAGCACTGCAGAAGAGTTGAATGTATGAGATGAAGGCACAAAGTTGTCTTGGGACCCTAAACAGAACAGAAGTGGATTTAAACCCAGATGTTCCATCTGCTCAGGTCTTGGCCAAAGTTATTTGTCAGCAGAAGAGAAACTGGGGAATCTTGAGAGCTATGGGCCATTACTTCTTACCAAAGACAGGACTCAACCCTGGGTTAAATCTTTCAAAAATGATATCAGAGTGCAAAAAGTTCTGGAATATAAAATGCTGTATACTTTATTATTAATATTTTCTCAGGCTTGTATACTTATAGGTATTTAGTAAATACTCTGTGTTGGGGCTTAGTCTGGGTAAACTGACTAGTGGCCTAAGCCTAAGCCATGCTAGTATTCCAAGGAAACTAAACCAGAAGCCAACAGAAATGTAGAGAGGGAGAGAGAGCATAGCATTGCTAGGATCCCCAGCTGAGATGGCAATAAACTGATAAGCCTATCTTCCAGGTCAAGAAAACAGGGTGGGGGAAGCTCAAGGAAAAGATAAAAGGAGTGTCATTTTCATACCAAATCAGGCTATACACCCAGACTGAGAAAGGAAACTAATAATATAGAAAATGTCCCACAAGGACTTTGAGAAGAATCAAGACCCCACTCATTTGGTCAAAGTAGAGTGCAAGGCTTCCCTTTCAATGGGTAACAGAGACTCAAGGTCATAGAAACATCAGGTCCTCAAAGCAGAAAACATCAAAAATATGAAGGAATATCATTCAAATGCCTCACACCTAACATCTCAGGTGCAGAACAGTAGACTATTACAAACTCTTCTAGTTTGCACAGCAAAAAATGTTGATAAATTACCTAGCTGCTCCCTCTGGGTTCCAAAGCTGATGTGGAATGGGAGAGTCAGCAGATGCTGGCTATGCCTTGAATGTAGCTGGGATGGGGCCAAGACGGTGCACACAGGCACTATTAAATGGAAAGACCTAAGTCACACTGCACTGATCTCACAGCAAGGTTGTGGCGGTGAATGATGTCAAAGAACAGATGTTTAAACAGAGCCCCTTAGCAGCAACCTCAAACCATAAAGTGTTCATAGAGGGAAACCCTGGAACCTCTCTCAAATCTGTTCATGTATTTGGAAGCTAGGAACTGAATTAAACAGTGAAGGTGAAATACTCAGTTTTATAGATATGGAAAAAGATGCTGCTTTCCCCCTATCTGCAAAGAGGAATCAGGTTATGACAGCACAGGGCAAAAAGCATAAGAACAGATCAGCAACCCACAAGGATAATTGTCTCTAAATGGGTACTTAGAACTTTGGGTTTTAACTTCCTGGCTTCAGACTGAAAACTGTGATGAACATAAGACTGGAATTAAAGCTCTAAGGTTGACTTCCTGGAGTATTTTCTAAGTTATATGTCCAATTTGGTTTCCAGGGAGGCAGTGAGAGGTAAAGCAAAGCAAAACAAAACAAAATACCCCCCCCCAAAACAGAAGTGTTTTGAAATTAGACAAATATGAATTCAAATTGTGGTTCTACCATTAGCCAGCTGGTGTGGTGCCCTTGGGATCAGGTGAGTTGCATAATCTCTCAGAGGTTTGGCTATGGGCACAATTTCATCCACATCTTGGGTTTTGTGAAGGTGATAGGAGATGATGCAAGCATCATGCCTAGCATAGTGCCTAGCACATAGCAAGGGATGTGAAGAGCCAACTCTCTCCTCCTTCTCTGCATAGTCAGTCCCATTCCAGTTCAGTTGCTTATTTCTTGCCAGAGAACAAAAGTATAAGTTTACCTGATAATTGTCTCTATCAAGTTTTTCACAGGGAAGAAAATTGCATATGTGGCTTGTTCTTCTTCTCAAAGGAAATATTTGGATAAGAACACTTTTAAGGCATAGACATCTGGAATCTTTCCTGAGCAAAGAATTTAAAATGTGAAGAAATTTTAGACATTGAAAGATATTAAAAGATATTAAAAAACATTGTTAGCCACCTACCCTGTGCCAGGCACTGTTCTAGGCACCAGAAACACATACAATGAACAACTCTCTGCCCTCCTGAAGCTTATTTGCAAGTTGGGGAGGACATATTCTGTTTAGAAATGTTTACTGAAGCACTATTTGCAATGATGAGAAACAAAACACAATATAAATATTTAACAACGAGGAAACAGTTAAATAAATTATGTGCTTCTAATTGCTGGAACATCATGCAGTAGTCAAAATGATACCTATAAAAAGAATGGACCACCATAAATAAGGACTAGCCTCTTACCAAATAAGAAATCATGGTTCTTATTAAGGTCGAATATATCTCTGTACATTTGAGTTTGTAAGATACGGTTCCCGCACCACGAAAACCAGCTCATTTTTCTCACCTTGCTTTATGTTTTAGGCCTCATAGTACCTAGAAATAAATCTCTCTGTCACTGTCTCTTAAACACACACTATGGTTAATTAATCTAACCTATCAGAGCTGATGTGGTGAGTTGAAATTCCCTTCCAGCACTGCAAGTTTGAGAGTCTTTGATTCTACCATCAGGTAGAAATTCTGAGAGTTGATATCACTTCTGCATTTCCGATCCATTCACATTGGGTTTTATCATCACCAGCATTTATATCTCTGCAGAACTCAGTTGTCCACCCTAAAAAGAATCCACATGATTTAGGCAAATCAAATCAGGGTACTGGAGAGGAAATGTCAATACCAAGGAGTAGACAAGTATTACAAAAATACAAATTATAAATATCTATAGAACATGTGCTTATAAATGGAAGTGCATCTTCTGTGTACGACTTCAGCCTTGTGAATAAATGCCTGCCTCCAGCTAGATTGCCCTTCAGAGCCTGGCCCACAGAATTATTATTAATTTTTTGTAGTTTTTTTAAAAAAAGATTTTATTGATTTATTTGACCGAGAGAGAGCACAAATGGGGAGCCACAGGCAGAGGGAGAGGGAGAAGCAGGCTCCATGCTGAGCAGAGTCCAATATAGGGGCTTGATCCCAGACCCTGGGATCATGACCTGAGCTGAAGGCAGATACTTAACCAGCTGAGCCACCCAGGTGTCCCTTGGTCCACAGAATTAGCACAAAGGTTTGTACTATTGGCCAATCAAGACCAGGACTAAGACATTGTTAAGGTGGACTTTTTTTTTTTACTCTTTCCTGTGCCAACACCTTTTATAATGTGACTTTTCAACTTACTTCATCAAAAGGTATGGAGTGTTTCCCCATTCCTTATATCTGGGCTGGTCCTACTTTAGCCAATGGAATGTGATGGAGGTGGCAGTGTGCCAGGTCTAGGCCAAGGCTTATCAGATGCTTCCATGCTTCTGCTCTTTCTCTTGGAACTATGCCACTGCCATGTGACTAATCCCAGGCTAACCTGCTGAAGAACAAGGGACACATTGCCCAGTCATTCCCATTGCCTCCCTCACTGAAGTTGAGCGCATTCACATGAGAAAGTTCATATAAGACGAGAAGAACTGCTCAACTAAGCATAGCACAAATTGCTGCCCACATAATAGCAACTTAAATACATGTTTGTTTTTTAAGCCACTATAAATTGGATGGTTTATTATTGAAGGGAAATAGTCAGAAGCTGACTAGATGCTAAAATGAACAGAAATCTGAGCACTTCTCGGATTCATTTGCCTTGAGTCCAACCAGAAAAATTCTAGTTGCCCATTCTGTGAGTTTTCTATCCTCATTCCCATCGAATCAGTCCATGATTGAATTACATAGTACCTGTAAAACTAAGAGATGTGCATTCCCCTGGGAAGGCCATCTCTTACTTTTCTTGGTGTCCTGGGGAGATACATTATTCTGGATAGCTAGTCTGAAGAATAATTTTGCAGAGCTGTATGTGACAGGAAGTTCTCTTGCTTTCCAAGTATTTATGGCAAGATAAAGAGGTGGATGAAAAAAAAATTAGCATCTGGAACTACAGTGAAACCACAAGCAGGTGATTCCAACAACTTTGACACCTCCAGGGCTGTTTTTGTTCCTGTCCTGTTCCAGTTTTCTGTCTGTCTTAAAAAAACACCCTAAATTTAAACATATAAAAAACACCCAACCATCACTTATTATCTCCCACAGTTGTGGGCATAGAGTAGGCTCCACTACATGATTCTCATTCCAGGTCTCTTATAAAGTTGCAGCCAGATTGTCAGCAGAGTTGGAGTTATCTTGAAGACTTCCTTACCCACTTGACTGGGGTTGATGTTTTCTATTGGCTCAAACACCTACAACTGATCTCTTCACATGGCCTGGAATTCTCCAAAGCACGGTGACTGGGTAACCAGAACAAGTGTTCCAAGAGACAGCTAGGCAGAAGTTGTATCTCCTTTAATGCCTCAGGTGTCACATAGTGTCATTTTCATTATGAAGTAGATTGTGTTGTCTATTCCATTCTATTTAGTCAAAAAAAGTATGCCTACGCACAAGAAGAAGGGACACGGATCCTACCTCTCATACCTATGGGTGTAGAAAGGTCATATTTAAGGAACACATGGGGTGGAAGATACTAGTATGGCCTCCATTAGAGAATAAAACTTCCCAAATGTGTGCATAAAAATGGGGAATGAGGAAATTCCAGAGTCACTTTATTTTTAGTAATAGGCAGGTAAACTCACACTAGCTAATGACTTAGACATTAGATACTGTGTGGCCATATTCAGCTAGGTCTTGGATATAATTAGAACTTGAAATTTTCCCTCTCTGAATCTTCCTAAAAAGCATCTTGGGAAGTTAATGAGAACATTTCTGTTGGCAGAATGCCATCCTTCCACACTCAACTAGATGATATTTAATTGAAAATATAAACTTCACCTTAAAATATTAATCAGAACATAGTAATTCTGCAATTGTCAGCCTCTGCCTCGAACAAAAAAACCCACAGCCAGCTTGGTCAGCTGATATTAAGTCCCAGGTGCAAGAAAAAGGTGAAAATTCACAAAAATCTCTGAGATACTTTTAGAAGCCATAAGCTATAACAAAGCTATTCCCTCATTTTCTTACTCTCATTTCGTATAGGTGGTCTACTCCATGTACCTTGCCTCTGAAGAAGGATGTAGTAAGGTGGAGGGAGAGTGAGTGGCTTGCAAGAAATAAGACGTGTTTCCAAAAACCTACCATCCATTCAGAGAGATGGGTAAGGAGGGAGAAAGTTTGGTTTTCACAAAAAATCCTACATTGAAGCAGGTGAAGGGGCTCTCTTTATTCACAATTAGAGTCTTCCTAGGTTAGGAGGAAGAGAGAAGAGAAAGAAAGGTATGCATAACCCTGGAGCAAGAAGACACATTCCTGGCCAGGCCATGGATTGCCAACAAAGTCAGAGAGGTGAAGGGGAGTTTAGAGACCTAGAGCCAATGCCCTGAGTGGCCAGTGTGTTGGGGCACTGGAGAGAAGGGCCACAGCAAATCTGTAGAGGATTGGTGGGCACAGGCAGGGGGCAGATGACACCTTGAGCAAAAATTTTCTTGCCCCACACCAGACACTGAAGCTTTGTGAAGTCACAAGCCCTCAAGGTCATGAGGCAAAGGATGTCTCAGGGACCACCTCTGTGGTCCTTACCTAACTCTCATACCACCTAGACAGGGAATTAGGAGGGCTGGGGGAGCCACAAAAAAGACAGATATTAAAGTTTCATGTTGGGATCCCTGGGTGGCGCAGCGGTTTGGCGCCTGCCTTTGGCCCAGGGCGCGATCCTGGAGACCCGGGTTGGAATCCCACATCAGGCTCCCGGTGCTTGGAGCCTGCTTCTCCCTCTGCCTATGTCTCTGCTTCTCTCTCTCTCTCTCTCTCTGTGACTATCATAAATAAATAAAAAATTAAAAAAAAACAACCAAAGGTTAAAAAAAAAATAGTTTCATGTTTGTGGGACCAGGATAGTTAATATTAAATTGTATTATAGAAAATAGTGCAAGTTATATTTCTTACTCATAAGATTCATCACCATTGCCTTATTTGCAGATAAATGATATTTTGGTCATCTCTATTTTCTTAAGTTCAAAAAAATCAATTTCACATTAGTGGATAGAAACTTAGGGAAAGGGGCACCTGAGTGGCTCAGTCAGTTAAACATCTGCCTCCGACTTGGGTCATGACCCCAGGGTCCTTAAATCCCCACATCTGTATCCGGGTTCCCTGATTAGTGGGGAGCCTGCTTGTCCCTCTGCTCCTCGCTCCACTCATGTATGTGTGTGTGTGCGCGCGCGTGCTCTCTCTCTCTCTCTCTCTCCCTGAAATAAATAAATAAAATCTTAAAAAAAAAAAAAAAAAAAAAAACTTAGGGAAAGAAGGAGGAGATACGTTTCTTCCTAGTTTAGTGGAAAGAACATATTGAGACAGATTGTCTGGGGTTCAAATCCTGATAACACTGTGGACTGGATGTGAAATTATAAGCATTTAATTTGTTCTCAGTTTTGTCATCTGAGATATGGAAAAAATTATGTACAGAATTCTTGAATAGCTTAAATATGACAACACACGTAAAACCTGTTATAAAATAGCAGCCTTGTAACTGCAGATATGTTAGTCTTGTCTCCTATCCTCTTTGCATAATGTAGGCAATCGTGAATAGTCAATTTAAATGCATTTGAAAGAAAAATAATGGAAAACTCAAATTCTTAACTTCCTGAATATATCATTAAAAAGTGACAGAAATCATTCTTACCATCTAATCTAGTCTGTCCATCACTTTCTTTAGTAATGTGGCTAAAAAACAATGGGTTGGAAAATAACCCTGTGATGGTAGGCCTCCAAAATAATTTCCAATGTTTCCCAGTTCCTGGTAACCACTTTCCTGTGGAGCTTCCTTCCACAATAAATAGGGCCAAGTTGTGCAATGGACAAAGTATTGTGGAAATGAGGTGTGCCTTCAGAGCCTAGGTAATATAGGATTGCGCAGATTCCACCTTGCTCTCTCTCAGATCACTTACTTTAGAGGAAACCAGATGCCAAGTCATGAAAGCACTTACATATTCCTACAGGAAGGTCCACATGATGAGGAAGTGAGGCCTCCCACCAATAGCCAACAGCAACTAACTATCTACATAAATGGGCCATGGAAAAAGCAAATCCTCCAACTTCAGTCAAGGTTTCAGATGAATGCAGCCCTGACCAATATTTTGACTACTCTCACAAGAGACCTTGAACCACCCAGTAACACCTCTCTCAAATTCCTGACCCACAGAAATAGGGTGAAACAAAAAAACACTGTATTGTTTTAAGCCACTAAGTTTCAAGGTAAGGTGTTACACAGCAATAGATAATATAAAGCTCCATGAAACCATTCAACCACCTCAGAGTCCATTTTATATTTTTCTTAGTCAGTTCTCTTTAGGTATAACATTTCCTGCTAGAACTGAAGTTGTCCTCATATACTGGGGCTAAGTGGCACATTTGCTCATTTGAAATTAGAAATACAAGTTCAAGTTTGGTTTTGCTTTTGACTTTTAATAGTCTCATATAATGTCAGAGCTGCAAGAGATCTTCAAGTTAGCTACTGTAATTATCTAGTTGCTCAACTCAGGAACTCATGTGGATATCCATTTCTTAGGGAGTATCTGAATAGTGGGTTTATGAGGAAATACTTCTCCCCCAGCATTACTCAGATCTGTTAGGTGAAATACTCATATCTGTCTGTTAGTTGAAATAACTACAACTACTCTTCATTTAATATTGCTTTTAGATCACAAACCATCTAGATTTCTTTCTTTAGTATGTTCTTCTGTTTATCAGCTTATTTTTTGGTATTTATCCTAATAAAATTTTGTGGATATTTGACATTGAGTGATTAATAGAGGACACATTCCCTTCCATATATATATGCATAATTTCTTTTCCACTCATATCATGTTCTTGGCTTTTACTGATCTCACAGCTGACAAACCCGTAGGTTAAATTTCAGTTGAGTCAGGTCTCCTAATTCTATATCCTTGCATATTTGACTCCTGGAACATAAGAGTAAGCCTTCATTTTCACTGCTAATCATTTCATCTTGTTGATTCCATCTCATTGTTGTGATCTGAAGTGATGATGCCAATTTTAGATGCTATTAGTAATCCCTACCACTCCTCAAAGCCTTGGATCTTTTGAAATTCCAATGAAACTACCTTTTAATACTATTATCAAATCAATTACATAAAAAGTATATATAGATATGGAAAATATATATTAGGGCTGAATATAGAGTCCTATAAATTTTCTCCAGGACAGCATCAGTGGTTAAATCAGCTTAGTAGTCCATTCATTAACTAATATATTTATTTTCTCTACTCCAAAAGAAATATTGTAATATGTTTTCATTTTTTTACCTTTCTTGAGGAATAATTGACAAATATAATTATATGTAAAGTATACAATGTGATGAGTTGGTATAAATTGTAGGATAATTACCAAAGTCAAGATAACAAATACATCCATCACCTTACATAATTAACTCCTTTGTGCGTGTATGTGGTGACAATTCATAAGATCTACTCCATTAACTCTAGTCACCATGTTGTACATTAGACCCTCAGAACTTATTCTTCTTATAACTGAAAATTTGCTCTCTTTGGTTTACATAACTCCATTTACATTTTCAGGTTTCATTTTTTATTTTTTAAAGGGTTTAAAAAAATTTTTAAGTAATTTCTGTATCCAATGTGGGACTTGAACCCACAACCCTGAAATCAAGAGTCACATGCTCCACCAACTGAGCCAGCCAGGAGCCCCTATATTTTCAGTTTTCAAATATAAGGATAGGTCTAGGGAATATCACATATAAAGTAAAAAATTCCTTAACTACCACCCAATTCCCATTCTCTCCCAAGGGTAATCACATTTCTCAGCTTTGTATCCTTTCTAGACCTTTTTCTATGAATAAACATGTACACATATGTATCCATATAAATAAAAATTATAGCTTGTGGTTTTTACAAGTTATTTCTTAAAAGGTATCAGATTACACATACCATTTCACACCTTTAAAAAAACTTCTGTCTTAGAATACTTAGGTTACTATATATAGATCTACCCTATTATATCTGTTGCATATTACTTCATAGTACAGACATAAAGTAGAATATATTTGCCCATGTATAGATATTAATTTTCTTCCCCAATTTTTTCCTGAAACAATGTGGCAGTGAATGTGTCCTTGTGACAGTCTCCTTGTGAACATTTTCATGTATCATTCTAGGGGGAAAAAAGAGAAATCCCTGGGTCACAGAAGATGCATTTTTAAAAATATGTATTTTCAGTCTTGCCTAATTATCCTCTGAAGTGGGTATGGAAATTAACATCTTAATCTGCAAAATATGAAATAACTTGTTTCCACATATTCTCATGTATACATTTATTGTTTTACAAATATTTCTTAAAATTTATGATGCATTTTAACAGAAAAAGAATGAGTAGGAAACACTGGCTGTCTTATTTTTACATATGTAGAAATTTAAACAGTTCCTGGTACATGACAGAAGACATTTAATCAGTAGTTACTGAATGAATGAGTGAAAGAATGAATGAAACATAGAGGAGGATGGAAATAGAAATGTATTTTCCTTAAATCTACTTGAAATAAAGAATTCTACTTAGGATGTTGAAAACTGAAATAAACATTACTTCTACAACAACAGTTAGAAGAAGCCAAATAATCTAAACATTCATAACTTTTCTTAAACCCAACAGAACTGAGGTAATGGGGTAACAAACCAGCTCCAAATCTAAGGAAAGACAGTGCCTGAGAGGAGAGATGGGGTGCTGACAGAAGCACACTTGTGGCAGAGCATGAGAGAAAGAAAAGACTACCATAAAAATAAGATTTTACCTAGTATGGTATTGACAGGAAAACACACATAGATCAATGGAACAGAATTGATAGCAAAATAAGCAAGAATATAAAATGGGAAAAGGATAGTCTCTTCAATAAATGGTGCTGGGAAAACTGGGCAGCCACAGGTAAAAGGTGAAAATTAGACTATTACCTTACACTATACATAAAAATTAACTCAACATGAATTAAAGACTTAAATGTAAGACCTGAAATCATAAAATTCCCGGGGGAAAAAAAAAAAAAAAACATAGGTAGCAAGCTGCTTGACATTGGTCTTGGCAACGATATTTTTGGATCGGATTCCAAAAGCAGAGGCAACAAAAGCAAAAATAAACAAGTGAGACTTCATCAAACTAAACAGCTTCTGAACAGCAAAGGAAATCAACAAATGAAAAGGTAACTTACTCACTGGCAGAAAATATCTGCAAATCATATATCTGATAAGAGATTAAGATCCAAAAAAATAAAAAAAATAAAAATAAAAAAATTTAAAAAAATAAAAAAAAATAAAAAAAGAGATTAAGATCCAAAGTATATAAAGAACTCATACAACTCTGCTGAGAGAAAAAAATCTGTTTTAAAAAAATGCTCAGAGGATCTGAACATTTTTTCCAAAGAAGACATATAAATGTCCAACAGGTAATGAAAAGGTGCTCAATATCACTAATCATCAGGAAAATGCAAATCAAAACCACAATGAGATTTCACTTTACACTTCCTAAAATGGTTATTATCAAAAAAACAAGAAACAACAAGTATTGGTGAGGATTGGATAAAAAGGCACGCTTGTGCCCTATTGGTGGGAATGTAAATTGGTATAACTACTATGGAAAACAGCATGAATTTCTCAAAAAATAGATAACAGAACTACTATATGATCTAGCAATTCAACCTCTGAATATTTATAAAAAAATAATAAAAGCACAAATTCAAAAAGATATATGCACCCCAATGTTCAACGCAACACTGTTTACTGTAGTCAAGATACAGAAATAACCTGTGTCCATCAGTGGATGAATGGATATAGAAGATGTGATATATATGTGATGAAATACTCTTTAACCATAAAAAGAATGAAATCTTGCCATTTATGACAACATGAATAGACTCAGAGGCTATTACACTATGTGATGTAAGTCACACAGAGAAAGACAAATACTGTATGATCTCACTCACATGTGGAATCTAAAAACAAAACAGAACAAAATAAATTAAAAAAAAAACAAGCTTTAAGATACAGAAAACAGGTGATTTCCAGAGTGAGGGGGTGAGTGGTGGGCAAAATGGGTGAAAGGAATCAAAAGTGGAAACTCCCAATTATAAAATAAATAAATCATGTAATGTATAGCATAGTGACTATAGTTAGTAATATCGTACTATGGGGTGCCTGGGTGGCTCAGGCAGTTAAGCATGTGACTCTTGATTTTGGTTCAAGTCATAATCTGAGGGTTGTGAGATCGAGCCCTATGTCAGACTCTGTGCTGCTTAATATTCTCCCTCTGACCCCCTACTCACTAAAATAATAATAATAATAATAATAATAATAATAATATATTACATATTTGAAATTTGCTAAGAAAGTAAATCTTAAAAGTCCTCATCACAAGAAAAACAATTTTATAACTACATATGGGGACAAATGTTAACTAGATTTATTGTGCTGATCATTTTTCAATATACAGACATATTGAATCATTATGTTGCACACCTGAAACTAGTATCACATTATATGTCAATTATACTTCAATTAAAAAAGAATTTAGCTAAGATTTTTAATGAATTGCTAAAGCTAAGTGTGGGATTGGTCTAAAGTGAGTATATAGAACTCCACAAGCCACAGACACAAGAGAGAATTCATATCCATTTACAGGTTTTTAGCTATGACCTCCACTGGCTGCTCATGAGAACAACTAAAGGCAGGCAGTAAACTCAAAGACAGACAGGTCAACACAAACTACCTAAACTGAAACACAAAGAGAGAAAAAAGAAATCTTAATTGAAGAATGGTCACTAAAATGTGGTAATAAGCTTAATTTACTATAAATAATTTGAATTTTTTTAAAAAATAAGCTCATTTGTATAATCTTTAAAATATTTTATTTTATTTTATTTTTAAAATATATTTATTTATTTATTCATGAGAGACACAGAGAGAGAGACAGAGAGACAGAGAGACAGAGACACAGGCAGAGGAAGAAGCAGGCTCCATGCAGGGAGCCTGATGTGGGACTTGATCCAAGGTCCCCAGGATCACACCCTGGGCTGAAGGCGGCGCTAAACCACTGAGCCACCTGGGCTGCCCTAAAATATTTTAAATAAATCTATTCCATATATAATTTGTGAAATTAGACAACTTAAAATAGTAAAGACAACTTCTGTGAGAAAACCTACTTAATAAATTTAGTATTGAGGTTCCTAACATCCAGAACAAAAAGGAAACATGACAGTTTGCCAGTTTCTATTCTGATATGGAAGAGAATGAACTTCTTTGCCCATGTTTTCAGAAGAATCCATCGTATGGGATTTTGTAAAAGGGGAACTAAGCACTGTAGTAGTAGTTTTTTCCAGAAGGAAGGTACCTCCACTAAAAGTATAGATTTTTATACCTTCTGAATGAACAGATCTTATATCTTTGATAATATTAGCCTGTGGTTTTCCTAATGATATGGGGTGCATACATGCATGTGGTGTGCATGCACTGTGTGTGTGTGTGTGTGTGTGTGTGTGTGTGTGAACTTGTGATTGTGATAAAAGGTTCCAGATGGAGTTAGGTTGCTAATAGTTGGCCTTAAAATAGGCAGATTATCCGATGTTTTTCTGGTGGGCTGAATGTAATCTCAAGGGTCACTAAAAGTAGAAATGGGGGGGGCCAAAGACTAGGTCAGAATAATGTGATATGAGAAGGAGTCAACCTATCATTATGCTTTGAAGATGAGGGAAAGGGGCCATGAGCCAAGGAATGTAAGTGGCCTCTAGAATCTAAAAAAGAAAAATGAATTCCCTATTAGAGCTTCCAGATCTGCCCACACCTTGATTTTAGTTATTGAGACTCATGTCAGACTTATACAGAATATAAGATAATAAATGTGTTGTTTCAGGCCATTATGTTCATGGTAATTTGCTATGATAGCAATAGAAAATGAATATGCACTCTCCCCTCATCCACTTCAATGGATGCAATCCATTGCTTCAATGGATGCAAAGGAGACAGTGAGACAGCAGAATATGAAGGGTCAACCCCAACTGTGTGGCAATAAAAGTCAGATAAGATTGGCAATAAAATACACCAGGGTTAATGAGAAACCAATGGAACATGTGCTAACAGGAAATATAATGTGGACAAACAGATCATAAGCTACAGTGTTTACTCGTAAGAGTGTTAATAGGTCATAATTGTCTGAAAGATTATTGTAGAACTTTGCAAACTTCACACAAAAGGGAATAAATAACTAAGTAGATTATAAAAAGGCAGACAGTGTTTCTTAAGTGTCAAAAATTATTATCTTAGGTTAGTCTAAGTAATCAGGATAATAGGTTACATTCCTGCATTGGCCAAAAATCTTGTGAGACACACAAGAAAAAATGTTTTTAAGTCAAATGATGAAGAGAAAGAGTGGGAGGGGAAGGAGAAGGAGGAAGAAGAGAAGAAAAGGAAGGAGAAGAAAGAGAAGAGGAAGAGGAGGATGAAGAAAAGAAGGAGAAGATAGAAGTATAAGAGACAGCAATGTATTAATACCTAGAAATAACCTAAATATATAGGGAACACTAGGACATGGATAGAGAAATGACAGAAAGACAATTCAGTGAATGTCTTCTCAGTGAAGCAACACTGTCATCTGGCACAAACTGGTTTCTACTATGTATTTAAAGCTATCTTTCAAACTCTTCCATTTTTTCATTCTGTTCCAGTCTTGCCTCTAATTCTTTATCTGAGAATGTTATTCAAATTAGCCCTTATATAAAAGTTTTCAGTCTGCTGATTGCCTCAGAGGGAGGGTATTACATAGATCTTCTCAAGTTAATAATCAGTATAGTGAACCAAGATGAGCATAATTCAAAATAAAGAGGACGTCAATACTTACTTGTAAGAGCTGATGTTACATCAGGCACCATGGCAAGAGGTTTAAATATTAAATGCATCATCTCATTTAACCCCCTCATCTTTATTTCGTAGCTATAATTATCCTAATCAGGAAATTGAGTCTCAAAGGGGTAAAGCATGTTTCCCAAGATCATATAGCTAACAATCAGCAAAGTTAGAAATGTGGCTTTTCAGAAAGGTGGTGTTGAAGGCTATTTCTTGGTATTCAAGTAATGGAAAGTCAGTTGTCCATAAGGAAGGGCTCAGAAGTCAGCAGCCCTTGCTAGGAATTCCAGTGTGCTCCCTGTCTAGGTCTTTAGGTCTATGAAAAACAAGTGAGACAAGTTTATTCCTATGTCCTGATGGTAAATCATCCAGAATCATAATTCACTTTCAGTGTTTGTGGTTATCCAATATGAAAGAAAGAAGATGGAAATTGAGCTGGCCAAATTGGGAGGAAAAAAAAAAAAAAAACCTCACTAAGTCTGGAAAGCACAACTTTATTCAAAGAATCAATAAAGCTAGAGACATTAAGATGAAAAAAAATCCTACAAAGAAATTTAGCTTTTAAGAGGAAGAAAGGTACAAAAGGAATGCTTGAGAAGGAGAAAAGGCAAAGACAAATATTTAGCACAGTATGATGCAAAGCAAGATGAGGAGGATCCAGTCAAGGTAGCAACCAGGCTCAGGGAAAAAAACAGATACTGGAGCCTGCTGCTCTATTAATTAGCCCAAACACAATTCCTACTTATTTAAACAAAAACAAAAGAATCTGAGCTTCTCTGAGCCTTGTCTTGTGACCAACAGCCCTGGCAATAAATATCAAACACATGGAAATGATATGCTCCTGAGAGTGTGCTCAACCTTTTTTCATTCCATTCCATAAACATATATTGAGCACTTACTGTATCCCAAGTGCTGTTGACAACACTGGTGATGTAGAAAAGAATAAGATACAGCCCTTGCCATACAGCAGCTCAGAGGCCAGTGAAAGCAGACTGGGAGCCTAAAAATTTCAAGATGTATAAAACAGTATTTCAAATTATGAAGAGTGTTGTGAGGGGACCCTGGGAGTATACTGGATATCTTCCCAAACAGGGGACCATTTCAGCTGGATCTCAAAGTATACACAGGAGTTACCAGACAGGAATAAAGGGAAGAATCAATATTTTAGGCAGTAGTCCCATAGCTGGGAATATACCCCAAGAAAACAGATTTCTAAATACATGCAGAAAGATATGTAAAGCAGGTTTATTTTGAGGTTCAAACCTGGAAACAATTAGCATGTTCAACCACTGAAGAATAGGTCAAAAAATTATGTTGATTCAGTAGTTTCCCATCTTTTAACTCAGTGGAATTTCAATCTAATGAAAGCTTTTCCAATGAAAATGAGAGAAAATCTGTGTAGAAATAAAGAACTCATGAAATAATGACAGGTAAAATACAAAGAACAAAAATTCCATGTGTAATATAAGCTCCAGTCTGTGAAATATGTTTCCATATTGATGAAGATTAAAAAGAAAACAGAAACGAGAGCAATTGTTTTAACAGAATAGCAGAAGCATGGGAATATTGGAAATCCATTCATGTTGTTTTAATACGTGTGTGTATAATCTATGTCTGTATACATACCGACACGTATATGTAAATTTAAAGTGTGGTGAACCAAGGTGACATCAAACTAATTAGAATCTTTCTTATAAAAGCAGGTTAGTATGTTATCTAAAATACTCCATTTCATCTAAGTATGAAAGAAACAAGTTAACCTATTTCTCAGGAGGAAAAAAAAATTTCACTGATTTCACTCATAGATAGAAATATCAAATAGCAACCAACTGAAGAGGGGAGTGACTTGCATACTATGAAATAATGGGTTCTAGGAGGAAAAATCCCAGAACACATATTTATTCCTGTCACTGTCACAGTATCTGAATCCAATATGTGATGTGTTTAATTACACCTGACACGGCTTTGAAATTTTTCTGTTGATGATGTAGAGGATACTTAATTTTCTGTATTTTGGGTCTTTGGCAAGAGGTTCCAATTGCGTTATCTCTTCTAGACCTGATTTCTGTCCAGCTGATAAATGGCAAAGGTCTGGATGTAGGCATCATTGCTGCGATACTGTATCCAACCGACGTCACCTGTGTTCACATACTCAAACAACTAAAACAAGTTGCTGAGTATAACATAGACACCTAAATACATGGGAGCATTGGAGGGTATCTGTCAGAGTTGTATCAGTCAGGATAGGCTAGATTATTCCACAGTAACAAATAGCTCTCCAATCTCAGAGGCTTAAAACAACAAAACTATATTCTTTGTTCTTTTTACATGGACATCATAGCTTGGCAGAGGGGTTTCAGCTCATTGTAGTAACTCAAGGAATCAGGCTACCACAGCTGCCAATGCCTTGAACACTGGCAGTCACTGTTCTAGAAGGAAAACAACACTCTGGAAGGTCTTTCACTGGTGTGGAAGTGACTCATTACTCATATCTCATTTGCCAGAATTAGTCACAAGTCTCTACCAATGATAAGAACCCAGGAAGTGCAATCCTATTGTGTGTTCAGATGCCAGAGGACTGGAAATGTTTGACAAACATCGCCAATGACAACCACAAGAATCCTTCTTTCCGCTTTGTTTATTTTTAACAGAGGCATGAGGCACTGAGATGTGATGCTAGCAGCCTTCAAATATCATCTCAGAGTGACAGTCTGCAGGGACACAGGGCACCAACAATCAGGAGGAGGTCTAAAGAAGAGCAACACAATTTTAAGAGACTGGTGAGTCTGGTGGATAAAGGAAGATTAAAAGAATTAAATATGTATAGTTTGGCTGAGCAAACCCAGTAGGGAGCGACAGTGGGTGGTAGAGGTGGACATGGCAGCAATCTAAAAATATTCATGAGATGTAAAGGATAAGAAGGGAGAATTACTTTGCATGAAAATCAAAAAGTATCACTAGATATTGTGGAGATAGATATGAGGAAATAGGCTCTGGTATCACAAAATTAGACAAACTGGGAACAGTATAAAGTGGAAGAAATAGAAGCATTATGGAATATTTTTTATTTGTGAAGATAGGAAAAGGAAACTCCAATAGATAAGGATTGGATGAAAAATAGAGATGTCCAGGGATGGAGATAAGCAGCATGTGGGGCAAACCTGACCTCCTTCCTGTATTCATGCTAGAGATCTCTTTTTAAGATCCTATTTATTTACTCATGAGAGACACAGAGAGAGAGAGGTAGAGACATGGGAGAAGCAGAGGGAGAAGCAGGCTTCTCACAGGGAGAGCCTTCTCCCTGTGAGAAGCCTGATGCAGGGACTCAATCCCAGGACTCCAGGATCACAACCTGAGCTGAAGGCAGATGCTCAACCACTGAGCCATCCAGGTGCCCCATGCTAGAGATTTCTGATTTCTAGCCAGATTCCAACTTTAAGGAACAGGATAGAAGCAGATACATCCTCCTGATAACATCTCTGAGAATTGAAGTTTAACTAAACCACGGACCACTTCACAACAAGCCCTCTCTCTATTCCAAAATGGGAACATTCCAAAACCTAGTTATAAATAAATACCTGGATTATGTTTGGGAAAAATTCCTAACATCACCTATAATATAGTTACTTAAGGTACTTCTCTAAAGATTTTAATATTTTTTCCAAGTCTAGAACCGTAGGTTTTATTTAATATGTCCAGGACTAATATTGATACTGAGGTACTAATAGGCCTTCTCAAACTTTCCATGCTGTCATGGTGGCTGTTTCAGAGGTGGCAAAATTTAGATTTGTGTCTTCTCTTTTTTCATCCTCACATCAGAGGTTTGCTTTTCTCTTATTTCAAAAAGTTTCAAACTGAAATTGGAGAAGGTGGGACTGGACAACTTTAGATACCTGAATATACACATTTGAGGAGTTTCCTAGCTGGTTTCTTACTAGTCATTTCTGGTACTAATATGAGAAGAGTTTAATTATTTACTTTTTTCCTAATTTGTTTTCAAACAGAAAGAATGAAAAGAATTATTTCTTTGTTTCTGTTTTTGTTTTCTAGATAAAAAAACACATGTTTTTAGAGTTAAGAAATTCTAATCCACATCTCCTTATAGGAGTGAAACAGGGATCAACTTCACTTCGGAACAACACAAAACTAAACTGACCTGGAAATTTCTACTTTTTCGGTTTCTAAGAGTAACTCTGCAAATAAGAGAAGAACTAGCAAGGCCAATGCAGATTTGTTGACACTAAGGAATTTGCTCCAGTCATTTAGAGCCAGAAGGAGTGATTTGCATGATATCAATTTGTACTGATTTCTTCATCCACACTTGGAAATACTCCAAGGAAGAAATTTACCTTCCTAAATGCCAATTACTACCTCTACTCTATAATATCAGCCCACCCCATGCCCACTCCATTTCCCAAAATGGACAATTACATTCTTTTGAAAAATCAACTTTATTGAGGTATAATCTATATATAGTAAACTGTACCTATTTAAAGTGTATAGTTTGATGAGTTTTGTAAGTGTGTATACTGTGTAGCCACTGGCAAAATCAAGATGCATAACAGCCTTAACTTTCCTTTAGGAAAAAAAACTATTACGACTGTTTCTGAAGACTTAGGTTTGCCTAATGTGGAGGAGAGGGAACTTTCAGTCCAAATCAGTACTGTTGAAAGTGAGGGGGGGAGGTAAGGACTGATTTCTACTGCAACTGTAGTTTGCTGCATAGGAACAGAAGGTTATTAGCCCAATGATAAAAAGAAAAACCTGGGGGAGGGGTTGGGAATGTAGGAGTGGCCATGATTTGCAGTTCGCAATATTAAAAAAGTAGTTTGGCAAGCCTCCCTTGAGAAGGTAAGACTTGGAGGGAAGGAAGTTAGCCAGGCTGCTCTCAGGGGATAAAGACTTCCAGACAAAGGGGACAGCCCTAGCACAGGTCCTAATGCAGAAATGTACCTGGTATATTCAAGGAGCACCAAGGAGACCAGTGTGGCTGCAGTGTGGTAGATGAGAGGTAAATAGTAGGACAGGTCAGAGAGGTTTTGGAAGAGGGCTTTGACTATTGTTATTCTATCTAGCATATCATAAAGGAGTGTGGAAGGAGAGCCTGGGGCCAGCAAGGTCATTAGCCAAGGAAATAATGGCAGATCGGTGGTCCAAGATCCAAAAAGATGGAGCACCAAAGGCTTGCTAAAGGGATGAATGACTAAAGAAGGCAGATCAGCATGCCTGGGTTGTTCAGTGGGTTAAGCATCTATCTGCCTTTGGCTTAGGTCATGATTCCAGAGTCTGGGGATCAAGCCTGGCTTCCAGTACCCTGCTTAGTGGAGAGTCAACTTCTCCTTCTGCCCCTCCCCCCCTACTCATTTTCTCTCTCTCTCTCAAATTAAAAAAAAAAAAAGTAAAATCTTAAAAAGGAAAAGAAAAAGAAAGCAGGCCAGAAGAACACAGAAATTCGAGGAAAGAAGTCAGGAGGCCCAGGAGACATGAAATTGTGTTGCAGATGTTCATGGCAGAAGTTAAAGAAAGAAGTACTCCCCTGAGCCACCGATAAAGGAATGCTGAAAAGTCCTTTCCCAACCTTCTCAAAGAAGCAGCATTTTACCACCTCCCCTAAATGAAGAGTATAAATAAAAGAAACACCGCCTACCCATATCTGAAAGGTTGCCAACTCCTGTTTTGTAAGAATCCAGGATCTTTTCAGCAAGGGGCTGCATTCAAATCTCAAAAGGCACCATGTTGTTTTGCACGATTTCAACCATTTAGGTCCTCTAAGCTTTTGAGCCACAACTCCATTTCAAACAAATATCTCAAATCCAATTTTAAAAAATATAGCAATATGATAAGTCCATCTAAAGGAGTACATTCCTTAATGCTTTACTGTCAGTGTCAAAAAAATCAGTTTCTTTACAATAAAACATGAAATTGCTTTATTAGTTGAATACATAAAAATGCCACAAGATTTACGTTCTTTCTTCGACACATGCTTGGGTAACTCCCATTAGTAGCAGGAGTTGCAACACCTCCCATAAGGGAAAAATAGAAGCTTCGCAGTAGTAAGGCAACAATAAGCAGCAGAGACACCCAGTGGTCATCTCGATATTGCATGATCTGCTTGTCCATGGCTCAGTTTCTCCATCTGGCTAATAGGTATGAATTTTGTGCTCTTCTGTCAAAAAGCATAAGATAACTAATGAAGGGTTCATACTAATAGCTACAAATGCACTGACCTCATACTGTGTATAGAGCATTATCTTACTGTTAAAAATAAGTTCTTACTGTTCTTACTGTTCAAAGTGTGGTCCATGGACCAATAGCAGCTGCATCAATTGAGAGCCTGTTAGAAATGCAGAACCTTGGGCCCAATGCCTAATCTGCTGAATCAGAATCTGCATTTTAACAAGATGTCCATTTTGCACATCGAAGTTTGAGAAGCACAGTGCTAAGTTTGCTTTAAACCTAATTTAATCCATGTGGTAGACAAAATCATCCCCATTTTATTGATGAAGGAGATGAGGCTCAGTCCTGATATAATTTGCTCCGAGTTAATTAAAAGGTGAAATCGGGATTCAGACTCAGTTATATATCTGGTTCCAAAACATACATGCTATTTCCAATAATACTTCACTGCCCCATGATGTAAAAATGGCCATGAAAACAAGACTGAGGGAGGAAATAAGGGGAAATCTTCATGCTTCACTTTACTGTGATGCTTAAAATAAAAGAAAAAGGTCACTATGACCATATAGAGAAGCCATTTGGGTGTGTAAGAAAGAAATACAATATTAATATAGGCCAGATCTAGTAGGAGAAATTGTAATTAATGAAGAAAGAGAAGTCTTCTAGAAGATCAGAAACCAAGACTCTTCCTCCATCCTATGTATCTTGTAGAGTAAAAGGACATACACACACACATACACACACACACACACTTTCCTTAAGAAAACCAAATCCTGCTCAGCATGAATATGTATAATTAGATGTTCCCTGGGAGTGAGAAGTAGTAATTAATTCAGTGTTAAACATCACAATCTATTACTTGAACTCCATAGCAACCGTGGTTGCCAATAGAGGGAAAACAAAATTTCGGAGCCTATTTTTAAATGATTACATTGAAATTTTTGAAAATGTGTAAAAGCTGATACTTGCTATTTTTAGGCTAAAACAATAGCCACAAACTCAGGGAGTAAAGTAGATGCCAATGAATAAAGGCAAAAGGAAGGGAATCTAGTCTGAACCAATCAAGAGAGTTATGTGGACAGAATGATTCTGACCCTGCCCAAAGCATGAGCTCAGCTGCTCACTCTGGGAGAAGAAAATTTTTCTTTCGGGCCAAGAAGAGATACATTAATAATTTCTCAAAACACAGTCTTTGCAACCAAACTGAACTAGATTAGAATCTTAGCTTGTTATGTAATGTGCTTCCTTAGACAAGTTGCTTACTTCCCTTAGCTTTAAATCCTTCATCTGTTATAATGGGAAAAATAATAGATATTTCATAAGATCCCTAAGAGAATTCAGTGTAAAATGCCCAACATAGGGTGTTGTAGATTGAATTTCCCTGAAAGCTGATCTTGAGTTTAGTGTTCAGTGTATTTATTAGAGAATGCCCCTGGAATCAACGTCTGTGGAAGGGAAGGGAAGAAAGCAAGATAGGACAGAGGAAGGCCCAGCAACAGGCTTGGCTGCCCTCCATGGGAAGCTCTGGAGCTAACATGGCCTGACAGAGCTGTCTCACAGCGGGCTGGTATGGCCAGGGCATTTGTTCCTCCTCCATCGGTCAGTCAATAGACAGGCTGCTCAGGGCAGAACTTGACCTTGGGTACAGGGGCAGGCTCTTTGCAGCTGAGTCAGTCCTTGAAGGGACTGCCAGTATTATCAGCAGCTAGACAAATCCTCTGAAGGGGCATCTGTGTGTCACATCTCTACATCCAAATACATGCTACACAAGTAATGTTTGCTTTACTTCCTTTGCATATGTAATCCTCACAAACACTTACTAATAGAATGGTTTCTGGTGTCCAGAAAAAAAAACATTATGATTAACAATTTAATAATTTCCACTCTTTAAAATAATTTTTAGTACTTTCTTATGTCCTGAGCTTAGAAACCCATACTTATCTTATTGAAACTTCTCAATAATTCTGTGAAGTAATGTTCACCTCCATTTTACAGTTGAAGAAACAAGTGAAAATAGTTAAGTAGAAATAGTCAGTCCTGACAAGCAGTTGGTAATGAAAGGACACTATATAGAACAGGTTTGTAAAGGCACTTCTTGCCACACCATTGCTGTGACTGTTCAATGTTAATTCAGTCCACCAACAATTGAACAAAGTGTCAAGGGAGCTGTGCTCCCTTTCTTCCCATTGTTGAGACAGGTGACTCATGTATCTTGCCAACTCACTTAACCTTTACGTTACAATGTTCCCACAATCCAAGGATAATTAACCCATGTCTCACCCCACATTGTCCCTAAGAACTACAAAAGAAGAGGTGGTTAGATTACAGGACTCTAAAACCCCTTTCAGCTTGACAATTCTCCACCCATAATCCCACCGATTAGTTGATGGTTTGCAATGCACTTTGAGACAAGTTTAGAATAAAGGACTAGATCAGTTATGGTTTCTTGTTGCAAGCAGTAGACACTAGTTTTGGCCAATGTATAAAAAAGAGCATTTGTTGGAGAATGGATTTTAGGGGATCAGTGGAAGGCTGGAGGACCTGGCTTTGAAACTGCCAGGACTACATAGCCTTGGGAGGTTAGCAACCAGGAAGCGAGCTGTCTCATTGCAAGACTGGACAGACGCTATCCATTCTGCTAGGGTAACCATGTGATAAATGACTCTCAAATACTCCATCCACCCTTTGTTACTCACTCAAGATGGAAGGTCTGGAGAGAAATCATCTGCTGGATACCCACGGCTATACCAGGGAGAGGACAGAGACAACATGATCCCTTTGGTTTCCACTGTTAATGAAGGTACATGGAATATTTCTCCCACCAAGGCTACACAAGCTGGAGGAGATTTCATTTCACAAGAGGAAACAGATATATTTGGAATGGGAGAATGTAGCTTTGTACTACAAAGCAAATTCCACACTCATTACTGCAGCTTGCTCACTCAGTCTTATGTCCACAAACTAAATCAACATTTTCTGGGTATTATTATGCTATTCAAATCCTTTCAAAAGTATCTGGCTTCTCAGATCTTTAGGTAGCTTCAGGGGTTCTTATACCTCCTATTTATATATTTTCCTTTGGAAAATAGGAAAACTTGATAATCAACCCTGAGTATCTCTTCAAGGGATTACCTATTCCCTCATTACTAAAAGAAGTGTAATGTTAAATTACATACTCAAAAAATAAGGACTTGGTCAAGATTCCCATAATCTGGGGAAATTTCCATTTTATATATACTCCTAATAACCAAGGCAGGGGAAGCCAATTAATTCTCAAATCCTGCAAATTCAGAGAAACTTGATTTACAAAACAAAGTAGAAGTAAATGGAGCTGATGCATCAGTCAGTTATGCAAAATGAAGTCTTTTTTTTTTTTTTTCAGTTTCTAAAGTAAACTACTTAGATTTTTAACCACCAGTCAGGCTAAAACAAAAGAATTTGGTTATATCTCTGTAGGAATCCTACCAGAATTCCTTTATAGGATTTGGAATTTGGTTATTTGTCAAGAAATGCGAAAAAGGGATTTTTATGTGTTCCTTATGCTCGTTGCCCTGATCCTTCTATCAGCACAGACCAATGACTGTTAAGTCTAGCCATAGCTCAAATGGATCATTTTCCAAAGTGATAAACTAACAAGGATTAGAAAATAATCAACTTATTCTTCCTCTCCTTAAATATCTGTCCTATTCCCACATTTCCACACAATTCAGAATTCATTAATTTACCAGGGTAGAGAGAATTTGACCTTGAGTTAGCTATTCTGCTATCAAGGATAATGTCTTTCCCTACCTTCGGGAGTTGACTGGCTTTTCTAACTGCACAAAGAACTAAATGCCTGCCCAGACACAATTTTATTGTCAGCAGGTACCTTGTTCACATAGATGTAACAGACATCGAGGTCACTGCCTCACTTCTGCAGTTCCAGAAAAATCCAGCTACCTAAAACATCATTTGGGAAATATTGATGTTTCATATGCTTCAACTTATTTTCATCCAGTATTGAATCTCCAATATAATTTCCCCATTTCTCAGTAAGGAGGCAGGAATAAGAGGCCACTCACACATCACAAGTTTCCTTACACAGGAAAAAAGAAGGAAAGTAACTTATTGAAAGCCTACTATGTGTCAAGCATCACGCTAGATACTCCACATATCATTCAATCCCCATTGGAACCCGGCGGGATGCTGTGTCATTTTCACTGAATGGACATTTGGAGATGTTAGTAATTTGCCTAAGATCCTATAGCCTGTACTTGAATTGGTAGAGCTGTATTTGACCCTAATTCCATCACTCTTGAGCCTTCCACTATGGCACAGCCAGCAAGCCACAAGATTGGTATCACCACAGTTCAGAAATAAGCTCTTAGAGACTGTCATATCTATATAGACACCACCACTATAAGTTGTTGGGATTAAAATGGGACATGTGTTCTGAATACAGACAGGGTCAAGGCTTTCATTTTCACTGAGCACACAGCAATTAAATACCTTCCTGAAAGCACACGATGGGAAATGAGTTTTGGAACGTCATTGAGGTACTTTCTAATGAATGCAAAAATGACTGGAGTTGTAAAATCATGTTGCAATCACACCCTCTCTGAAAGTTAGGCATGAAGGCCAAATTGCTTTCATCAGCCACATTGCAAAATATTTAAGGATAAGCACATGTTGCGGGGTTTCAATAAAACCAACATCAAAACTATATTCTGTTTTCAATCTGGTATCACATGTAGCAAGCCAGATATTTCTTTTCTTTATTTATTTAAATGAAAAAAGAAATGGAGGCACTGATGTGTACATTGGAACTTGTAACTAGATTGTAAGGTCTGGATACAGGAACTACTTCATGATTCTTTGGAGCTCTTTTATCAGCACAGAAAAGATATACAACACATTCTTCTTCTGAATGAATGAATAAATGAATGAATGAGATCCTGTTTCCTTATTCAGAGGCCAGAGGACAGAATCCAACACTAACTAAGAATCCCTAATATGCTAAGCTCTCAGACTAAACATGGGTCTAGAAGACAGAAAATCTGACTTCTACAGCCAGCTAGCTGAGTAATTTAAATCCTCTGGTCTTTCATACTTTATCATGAAAGGTTTGAAAGGCCCTGTTTAACACTGTGACTCCATGATTCTATGAAATAGAATCAGTTATTCAGACCATACTTTTTCTCTGATATCTTTCTTGTTATCCAATAACATAGGAGTTTGATATAAATGTGGCTTAGAAAGAAATGCAGAACTCAAAGTTTACAAAAAAAGGGGGTCACCTAAGTGGTCCAGTCAGTTAAATGTCTGCCTTCAGCTTAGGTCTTGATCCCAGGGTCCTCTGGGATTGAGCCTCATGTTGGGTTACATAACTCAGCAGGGAGTCTGCCCCTCTTCTTGCTCATGCTCTCTCTCTCTCTCTCTCTCTCTCAAATAGATAAACAATAAAAAAAAAAAAAAGGATTGAGGCGCCTGGCTGGCTTAGTGGTTAAGCATCCAACTCTTGATTTCAGTTCAGGTCATGATCTCAGGGTTGTGAAACTGAGCCCTGTGTTTGGCTCCACTCTGGGCATGGAAACTGCTTAAGATTCTCTCTCTTTCCTTCTCCCTGTGTCCCCCCCCCCCCAACACACACACACGCACACGCACACATGCACATGGACACGTGCTCTCTATTTCTCTTTTAAAAAAGGACTATAGCTCAAAGACAGCTTGAGGACTCTTGAGTATATGGACAAAGGATGGAATTCAAATCTTTAGTAGATGCCAGTAACCTTTGCACATGTGATGTGCCTTGCTGCCTAGCTTATCCTTAGTTGTGTATCATGGGAAAGAGGGTAGAATTGTTGAGGTTAATTCAAGTTAGAGGTCTGATCAGGTCTTTTAATGTTTCTGGGTTCCAGTTTTATCCATATTTAAGTAGGTAAGCCTGTGTAATGTTCTCTCACAAGAAAGAAAACAGCACATTACATAAGTGAAAGCAGATTAAGCATAGGAACCTCTTCAGAAGAAAAACTTTTCCAAGTTATTTGGTGTGTGCACTTCCTTCATATATGGAGAATTGGGGAAAAGAAGAGAAATCAGAGGAGACAGTATCCTTCTTCTCATTTCTAGGGTAACTTGGATTTGAAGAACATCCTTGGTGAGGGGTCTGGAGTAGACAGCAAGTTAAGAACAGGAAGTTACACAGGCCTGATATTCTTGAAAATTTTTCATAGCAGCACAGAATCTTGAAATCTTTGTGGGATCACCCAAGTGGAGTCTCTAGTCCTATTCTCATGGAATGTGACACTTGACCTTCTACTATCAATGGAATATAAATGAGCCATTTGGTTTTGCTGAAACAAGACTTGGGGAGGGGACCTAGGAACTTCAGGGAAACATGAGTGATCTATCTAAGACTCCTTAGTAGCTTTTGGTGTCATAGTCACAAATTATTCCAAATATAATCCAGAGTGAGAAACAGGGACCATGTGAATGACTTCATAGTACAGGCTTAAAAATGATCCTTAGAAATGGCAGCTACTTGGGAATCCTGGGTGGCTCAGTGGTTTAGCTCTTGCCTTTGGCCCAGGGTATGATCCTGGAGTCTCAGGATCAAGTCCCACATCAGGCTCCCTGCATGGAGCCTGCTTTTCCCTCTGCCTGTGTGTCTGCCTCTCTCTCTCTCTCCCCCCCCCTTTGTGTGTCTCTCATGAATAAATAAATAAAATCTAAAAAAAAAAAAAAAAGAAATGGCAGCTACAATTTAGCAAAACCATTTTTTGCTGTTTTGAGGCCTGACCAATAAATTGTGAGTAGTCATTTCTAAGGTACAGCTTAGTCTCAAGAAGAATGTGAGAACAAATAAATATGTAAGAAGACATCCTTTTTCTACCAGTGTCAGCTACTTCTTGGTCATGTCCTGATTTGCCTTGAATAACATAATTTGAGTATTAGCAGGCTAGGATGTATCTACTCTGTGGAGGTTTACATTGAAAGTAGTCATAAAATTCTTCCCCAGGCTGATGACTATGATTCAGGTCATTGGAGAGAGGCCCAGTGAAGGTCCTTGGGCTTCAGAAAGGCTATAACACACAGTGAACTCTCGGTCATTTCATTCATTGTATGTTGGGCAATACAGCAGACCCAAAGGCACAAGCCATCTGTTTTTAGCATGGCAGCTGATTACCAAAACATGACCCAGAGCCCAGACCCTATGCCCTAGGTCTTTGATGGCCATTGTGTGAAGCCAGAAATAATAAAAAAAAAAAAATGCAAGGGGCCCAGGGACGTTTATGATAAAAGCAGAGAACTCCACAAAAGTTCTGGTGGAATCTATATTTAAGTATTTTCACTGCTGAAGGGGAAAAAATGCCTGAACTAATATTTCTGTAGACTCCAAGAACATCCCAAACCTCCCACATACAGACAAGCACATCCTAGGCACTCAACACAAGTGCTGGATTTGCATGAATAAATAAAGTGAAATGAGTATTTTAGGGAGATGGGCTCTGGAGTCTAATTCTGTTTCATATAAGCTATATCCTGGGTAAGCTGCTCCCTTTCTTCCCTCCCTGAAAATAGGGAAAATAATACCTATTTCACAGGGTTGTGGGTGATGACGAAATAAAATTGTGTGTGTGTGTGTGTGTGTGTGTGCATACATGTATTTAGTAGAATGTTTAGCTTATAGCAGAAAGTGAAAAGGTATATTTGTTTGGCTCTTCAGGGCCTTAGGGAGCTCTAGAGAACCTGGGACCTTTTAGTCAAGAGTAACACAAATGACTAAAGGATACAAACTATACCACATGAGTACAGTTGGGCGGATTGGAAAAAAGAAAGATTACAGATAATTTCCTAATTGAGAAAGATTCAAGCCAGAGTCACAGAAAGTCAGAGGAAATTCAGAGAAGCCTTATTTGTGCTTTTACAGATGAGGGCTCTTGGGACAAAGATGTATTTGTCAATATCATGCAACACTAACCCCAGTTCTTCTGACTGTGTTCAGTTACTTCTACCATCCAGAGTTGCCTCCCCATTTTAGAGCTTGAGGTAAGCTACTTTTCATACAGTACCTTACATCATAAAGTTCAGAGTAAAAGGAAAACTGTAAGATGAACCTGGAAGAAAAAAAAATACTTTCTCAGGGAAAATTCTCATGTAGCTTTAGAATCTATGTGTTTTTTGTTCTCTCTAGCTCATCTGTAGGATGAGCTCCCTTGCGCCACTAACTAACTCAGAATTGAAGAAAATGAGGTATATGGGAGAAATTTATCACCTGTTCTTTTAAGCTAACATTCTTCCCGAAAACTCATCCTAAACATTATTTTTGTTGAGCAGGGTTATTCACTGAGATCTCAACAGCCACTCCTACCTTATAAATGTAAACATACACAGAGGTACTGTATACTCCACTGGTACAGTATACCCCACCCACCACATTAGGACTTCTGGGTATCTCTTTCTTAAGTCACCAAAATCCAGTGAGCTCTCTGTCTCCACAAACAGTCTGAGTTTTTCTTTCTTACTGTTCTTGAACTTCACTGTTTTTTAAAATCAATGCCAGGGGCATCTTTAAAGATTTTTCCATGTAATTTGAAGTTATAATATATGTTACATCTCACTTTAAAAGGGAAGAATTTGATTATTTGATTATTTATAATAGACAGGATGTGGAATATGAAAGCAGCCCAAGTATCCATCAATAGATGAATGGATAAATAAGTAGCGGTACACACACACACACACACACACACACACAGTGGATTATCACTCAGCCATACAAAAAGAGGAGGTCTTGCCTTTGGTGACAACATGGATGGACCTATAGAGTATTATGCTAAGTGAAAGAAGTCAGATGGAGAAAGACAAATACCATATTATTTCACTTATGTGTGGAATCTAAAAAACAAAACAAACAAAAAGCAGAAACAGACCCATAGATACAGAGTAGAGGTGGTGATGGAGTGGGAAAAATGTGATACTGTAATAGTGATGTACAGTGACAGATGGTACACTTTCAATGAGCATAGCAGAATTTATAGAGTTGTTCAATCACTATTTGTACACCTGTACCTAATGTACACCTAATTTGTACACAGTTGACACTGTGTCAACTATACTTCATTTTTTAAAGAATGAACAATTTGAATTATGTTTTGTAATTCTCTTCTGAGATTCAAAAAAGATGCAGCTAAAAATTTAGTGTTAGAGATACATACTTGACAGAAGAAGATAATGTCTCAAGGTGACCATTTTAGAAAAAATACCATCAAGCTTGATCTCTCAGATCCTAATTGCTTTTGTGCCCAACCACAGACATTGGATTACCTAAAATGTATTCTAGGAAGAAACCAGACTTTTCATTGTAAAAATTATCTATTTATTCCAAACCTTGGCTTTGCAAGAAATGGAAACCGGCATTACTATACACATGACTTTAATGTTCATATTATATATATGGATTAATGCCCTTTATATATATAAAACAAGACATATTAAACCAAGTAGAAAAAGCAATCCATGGCTGCTATGACAGTCTCATGGGCTCATCTTCAGTAGCAGCCTCTAGTCTTATTTCATTTGTATTTTTAGAAAACAGCAGCAAGGGACAAATAGGATACAGCTGGTAGCACAGCAGGATATAAAACATTTTATGATTTAAACACAATAGCCATAATGCCAAAAAAAGACAAAGAGAGGAGTGAATCCAATCTACTAGTGAATTCCCATATTTTTGCCACAGTGACTATTATGTTTTAGAGTATTTAATTTTAGTCTTTAGACTTATTTCACAATATCGTAAGAAGAATGTTGAGTTGGAACTGAAATATAGAAAAGTGGTGATTCTTCAAGTTGAATTTGTAATAGAAACAACTGGGAACTTAATAGAATCAAATAAGATTAACTGTGATGCTAACCCAGATGGAACATGGCATAAGTATACAGCGGTCCTTCAACAAATCTCGCAGAAGTGGACTGGTACCTTTGATAGTTTTCCTAGGCTAGGGACACAATAGATTCCAAGAAAATACTTAATGATATGCATTCAACCAAGGTGAATTAGGGACTATGAGCTCATATTTCAGTGAGGGAGAATGAAGTAGAAGCAATGATTAAAAATAGCATAATATAGTAAATAATACATATGGGGGTAGCATCCTGATAAGGCTAGGGAAAGCCAATATAACACCATATTGCTCAGATTCTAAATCTGCTTGGTATAATTTTCTGATTGCTTGATCTTCAAATATTATTTTCCCCTCTCACTCTTTTTTAATTGAGATATAATTTACCAGCAATAAAATGCATAGATTTAAAGACTATGGTTCTTTTTTAAAAAATATTTTATTTATTTATTCATGAGAGACACACAGAGAGGCAAAGGCATAGCCACAGGGAGAAGCAGGCTCCTGGCAGGGAGCCCAATGCAGGATTCAATCCCGGATCCCGGAACCATGCCCTGAGTCAAAGGCAGACACTTAACCGCTGAGCCACCCAGATGTCCCAAGAGTACAGTTCAATGAGTTTTGGCAAACATGTATAGTGATATAACCAATACTATAATCAAGATATAGAACAGTTTCATAATCTAAGCAAGCTTCTCCCTATACTGATTTCTATCACCCTAATTTAGATTTGCTTATTTTTGGTTCATATAAATGGAATCACACAGTATATACTTTTTTATATTTGGCTTTCTTCAGTAAAATAAAGTTTATGATTATTGTACACATTCATAGTTTGTTCTTATTGCTGGGTGGTGCTCCATTGTACAAATATATCATAACTTGCTTATTTATTCTTACATTGAAGGATATTTGGATTGTTTGCAGTTTGGACTGTATAAATATTATATGAATATTCTTGAATAAGTCCTTGTGTGGATATCATTTTTTTCATGGATGAATATGAAGGAGGAAATTGTTGTGTTCCCACATTTTATTCTTGAACATTCGCTCTGATTCACCTCTTGGTAATCTGGATTACATATTTGAATGCTTTTTGCTGAAAAGTTTTGTACGTGATATATTTCTGAGAAATGGTTTATTTCTTGAGAACTTAAAAATGCCTTTATTTTTTATGTACATAGATAATACACTTTTGAATTCCATCTCCTCTCTCATCTACTATCAATATCATTGCTCTAGAGTAGGCCTATCATCATTCACCTAGAATACTGCAACTTGACGTATCTTGACAGTATCTCCTCATCATTATGATCCCAGTGCCTGGCACATGACCAGAGTTTAGTAAATATTTGGGAAATGAAACATGTGCTTCTGCTGAGTCACCTAAACTCACATATCACTGGTATAGTTAGGTAACTCCCTCCTATCCACAATCCAGCCTCATCAGTACAAGGTGTAAAGTTATAAGAGGGAAGAATTAACATTCAAATCCCAGATGGAGCTGCTACGGCAACAAATAGAAAAAAAAAAAAAAAGAAAAGAAAGATGCCCAGAACATCAACTACACAATCCTATAAAATGATACTGTAACTATACTATAAAAACAACAAATTAAGGAGTAAAGAGCCCAATGGGACATTGCTTGACAAATGTTGAAAGTACTAAGCTAGAATAAATCACAAGAGTCACCCCTTCAAGAGAGGACGGGAAGAACTTGGTTGGATTTATGTGTCATCTGTTGTTGAAATAACTTCATACACATCACTGCCACTGGGACTATATATCAGCAGAATGTGATAATGCATTTCAATGAAGCCTCAGGTTATAGCTTTTAGAGGTGGAAATTAGCAGATCCTATGTGCATGCAAACACACACACATGCACATATACACCCTCTGAAATTCAACACTATGGGAGATTCTGGCAAAAAAATGTTGGTCATCGTTTAGATTTACTTTGCTATACGAGCAAAAAACAAGTATCTTATAGATCTTTTCCCTTGAATTAAGCACATAGTTAGAGCTTAGAAGATTCCATTAAAATATGGCTGCCTAAAGACCATACTCCTCTCCGGATTTATGTCTTTGCCACAGTGATTCCTTCCCAGGTATTCCATCCTATGCTGTCCTCTTGCTGACAAGTTCTTTTGCCCTCTACATCCAATTCATTAAGAAATCTATCTACCTTCAAAATATATCCAGAGTATTATGACTTCCCCCCGTCTCCCCTAGTCCAAGTTGTCATCATTTCTCACCTATATTACTATAACACCCTTCCCTCTGGTATCCCTGCTTTCATCCTTGTTCCTGATATACCCCAAAGTGTGCAATGCTTACTTAGCATGTAGTAGGTACTCAATAAGCATTTGTGGAACAAATAAATAACCTTGCATTAGATGCTTCTGAAAATGAAGGTCTTCCTTGAGGTTAACTTCAACATGGCAAATTTAGAAAATAAATTGAAAGATACTGTTAGAAGCATTGTTGTATGTCAAATTTTAAATTCTATGTAGAATTCTACGTAAAAGTTATCTTACCTGGAAGCAGAAGAAGGTTTTTGTTTTGTTTTGTTTTTATTAGGATTTTATTTATTTATTCATGAGAGACACAGAGAGAGAGAGAGGCAGAGACACAGGCAGAGGGAGAAGCTCCATGCAGGGAGCCTGACATGGGAGTAGATCCAGGGTCTCCAGGATCACACCCTGGGCTGAAGGCAGTGCTAAACCGCTGAGCCACCAGGGCTGCCCATAAGTTTTTTAAAGGAAGAAAAATCTAGTTTTTCCTAGCAGTTCATCTAGTATATAACATTATTAGAAATTCCTCAAAAGTGAGAAAAATAAGTTTTTCTTTCTGCAAGAAAAATGCTGTCATGTTCTGACACTGATATTTCTCAAATTCAGTGGTCCATGTCACATGGGCTTAACGTTGTGCCTTAGAGGAAGGGATTATATATCATGTTGTTCAAGCACTGACACTGTTCTAAGAATTTATAGCATGATATCCAAAACAAAATGTGTGCTTCCCACATATTCATCTTTCATATACTACTATTACTTGCATCTAGATACTTTTTCCTTAAGTTGACATATTACAAAATTAAGTATATCTAAAAAAACTGGAGCTTTATGTCACTACCACAAATGGAAAATTAGTACCACTTGCCATAAATAGAAGAGATAAATAAACATACATATAATAAATTGTAAAGTTATTTCCAGATAGATACTATTGCCGACCCAATACTTTGAGTGTGAGGTCTTTTTTCTCTTTATTGAAAAATGGAGAACATAGAATGTTAAAAAAAAGATATGAAAATATAAAATACCCCCCAAAAAAGTTTCTTTCTGACCTTATCAGTAGAAAGAGAATTTTAAGATGCATCTCAACATGTGACTTAATATTACTCAAGACTGTGCCCAGATTTCCCCTATAATATCCTTGTGTCCCTTGTGCCATATGGTGGTTAGCATGGACTCTAGAGTGCAATGTCCGGATTTAAATGCTGACCCCATTACCTACTGACTCTGCAACCTTGAGCTAGACACATAATCTCTCCAAGTTTCATTTTACCACATCTGTGAAATGGGGCAAATAGGCCTATTTTGCAGACTGATGTGACAGTTACATGATAGAATATGTGAAACCACCAAGCCACTGCTTTAAAATGTTCGTTCCCTTCTAGCTCAAACAAGATTCTTGGCCTTTAATTTCAATGACTAAAATCCTCCCTGTTCAGGGCACCCATGAGTCTACACTACCAAGGGTTCAAAGTTCCCTCTAATGGATTTATGGCTTATATTTTGTAGTTGACATTTATATCAATATGTCGTCATAAGTTTAGGGGAGGGAGCACTTGTTACAGATATTCTTATACAGAAAGCACAATCAGTTTTGAATGGAGACTGGCAGTAAATGATAGGTCAAGTGAGGTCACTTTGGGTACAAGGATGATCTTTCAGCTAAAAATGCCAGAGGAGGGCTGGCCCAGTGCATCAAGATATGAAACTTAGTTGGGCTGACTAGCTCAAGAAAAATTCATCAAAATTGGGGAAATTTGCAAAGGTCATCCTGACTCATCAAGAGCATCCAGTATTTCCAATTCTCTCCTTTACCCCACATTTCACCCTGATTCCTTCTTCCACTATGAGAGTCACATACATTCCAGCAAGAGGAAATTAGCATTTGGAGTATATTTACACCATTTGTCCAAAAGTAAGGGCAATTGAGGGGCTGATGTATATCTTTAAATTTGTATGGCTATTAAGATAGCCAATTAAAATTATTTGAATAATTCAAAGAATTTAAGCAGGAAAACAAGAAGTATCTGCAAATTAAGAAAGATACAGTAATTTTATTTCTCCATTAAATACCAACTTTAATTCTCCATTTAGAAAGATAAGATGACAATAAATACTCATATGGTTTGCATTTTTTTAAAGACAAAAGCTAGGGAGAAAAATGCAAACTATAGTGAAAGCCTGTGGTTTAAATTCCCTCTTCAGATTTTATAATAACTGTTATCTTCTTGCATTTTCTCCCTTTATTAGTATCATGGGACAGCCAGATTTCATTATCTCTTTTTAAATTATGTTTCTTATTTCTTTGTTTGGCTCATTTACTTATTTATTCCTTTAGATGTGGATTGATGATGGAGGAGTGGAAAAGTGAAGACAAGAAGATTCTTTCTGTGTCACCTTTTATAAGAGAAGTTAGATTTTATTTTCTTACTTAGATTCCAAGAAAGGCTTCATTAGGCTTAAAGATGTGGGTGGTAAAGAATTTTTTCTTTGAGGGAAAAAGGGCTTATACATTCAATAATTATATCTGTTAGTAGAAAAGGAAAGGATCACATAAACAAAAATGCTGAGACAATTAACTATTTTGAAGAAATAAAAATCAAGTTAAATCTCTTTTTACCACAGAATAAAAATAAATTCAAGATGGACTATGCTTTAAATGTGAAAAAATAAACAAATGAAACTGAAGAAAATATATCTATTTATCTGACTATAGAATGTAAAAAGAAGAAATCACAATAGAAAAAAATATAGATTTGTAAAAATAAATAAAAATTTAAAAAGGAAAAATTACTTTATAGTAAATAAAATTATTGTAAGCAAGTAATATATACAGAGGGTTCCTATTAAATAATAAAAGAAGCATTTAAATCTCCTTTGAAATTGGCCAGAGGACATAAACAAGAAATTCAATGAGGAAATAAAATAATAAATACAGAAAATAAATTCTATCTCACTAGTAATGAAAACAAAATGATAGCTCTGGTTCTGTTGAAGATGGGATAAGCAGATTCCACTCTACTTCTGCTGCTAATTACAGATAAAATCCTGGACCCACATAAAGCAACTATCAGAAGATGCTGAAAGGTGGAATCAAGAAGATGACTGGGCTACTGAAGAAGGAAGACTTGACAGTGACTTCCCTGGGGCTTATTTTTTATCTCATATATGTCTTGGCCTGGGTGCTGAGCTGCCTGAAACAGAGAATCTCCAAAGGGTACAGTAAAAAAATTATGTCCCAAGAAAAATCCACTTCCTCTATCCAGAGGACAGAGAAGAGAAAGGCCCTATAGGATGGATCCCTGTTACCCTACCTACCCTACAAACCCCACAAAAGAAGCAGTTCCCCTTTTACCCCATTACACAGATGTGGCAAACAGGCAGTGTCCCTTTCTTTCTGTGCCTCTCTCCGGTGAGTGCATCCACCAAAGAGTCTTGGAGAGGAGGCTCAATCACTCACTTCTCACACTGAGCAAATGCCATAAGAGATGTGACCCACCCTACCCACTGATGTGACAGCTGCAGATACAGTGGCGTGGAGCTCTCTTGGACTATCCACGCTCCTCACTAAGCAAATATAAGCAGAGCCAACATCTCTCTTCTTCCCTCCTCACCCCAGCTAGAGAACACGGAGAGGATGCTGAGAAGAGGAAGATAGGAAGGAATCATTTATATCTGTATTTGAAGTCCCAGGCTTACCAAGAAGGGGTCCATGCACAAATCCAACTGGGATGAATATGGCAAATGCTCTGAGAACTGAATTATGGTATAAAATATCACCCAGGTTTCAGGTTGTCCTCCAGACAGTGTGCACAAGTGAGGCAGACCAGAATTACACTACTAGAATGGAAGTGAGTGGGGGATAGGACAAATAGGTGACAGAGATTAAGGAGTACTCCAGTTATGAGCACCAGGTGTTGTATGGAAGTGCTGAATCACTATACTGTACACTTGAAACTAATATTATATGTTTCATATATTAACCAACTGGAATCTAAAAACTTTAAAAAATGATGCTTTAAAAGAAACTGGCATTTAAACCACAGCCTTCACAATCATAGATACAAAAACTTAACTAAACATTAGTAAATACATAAAAGAATAATGTATCATGACCAAATAGTGTTTATTCCAGGATACAATGTTGGTTCAATACTCAAAAATGAATTAACTCAATCTGCCATATTTATAGTCTAAAGGGGAAAAATCTATATGATCATATTGATTGAGGCAGAAACAGCCTGATAAAATTTAACACCCATTCATGCTAAAAACTTTCAGCAGAGTAAAAATAGAAAGAAACTTCCTCAATAGGGTAAAAAGCATCTATAAAACGATGTTCAGCTCACATCATATTCAATGTGACAGACTGAATGCTTTCCCTCTAAGATCAAGAATAAGGCAAGTTTGCGTACGTTCACCATCCTTTCCAACATAAGGATGTTCTAGTTTGTGTGATAGGGAAAACAAAATAAATACCATTTGGAAGAAAGGAAATAAAAATTTTCCCTTAGTTACCAGTGGTTAGGCAAAGAGTTCTTAGATATGAGATCAAAAGCATGATTCATAATAGAAGTGATAAATTAGACTTTATCAAAATGAAAAACTTGTACTGCTGAAGGCACTGCTAAAAGAAGGAAGAGACAACTACAAACTGGGAGAAAATATTTGTGAATCAAAATGGAGAGGTTTTTTTTTTTTTTCATAATGGAATTTTTAAGGCAGTCTTTAAAGATCATATGTATATAGACAATATAATACCATGGGAAGATGCTTATAATATAAAATGAGTTTAAAAACCAGGGCACAAAATTATAAATACACATGTATTATATATTAATATATTCATATTTTATTTAGTTTATCCTATTTAATATATATTTAATTACTAAAATTTGACATGCCTTTATTTACATATAGGTTACTTATTATCTTACGTATTTTATTTATATGTCAATATATTAAATGTCTTTTATACATTTATATATTTACATATACATACATTAATACAATGTTGATCATGATTATTCTGAATAGTGGGATCACAGGTTGCTTTTATTTTATGCTTTCTATTTTTGTCACATATGGGAGCATTTTCACATGTAACTTGTGTAAATGTAATAATATCATATCAGAAAAATACTATGCCTTGAGAGTAAAGAGACCTGCTGGCTAGTTGCTGGGTTGCCACTAACCAACCAACCGCAGGCAAACTGTCAAAACCTCTTCCTTTTCAGTTCCTTTACCCATTAAAGGAGGAATTACATGACGTCATTTCAGGGTTCCCAGGCCTGTCATTCTACAGTTCGACTAGCAAGCATGCATGAGGCACTATACAAGGCAACACAAGATAGAAAAGATGGACTTAATCTCAAGGACCTGAATGTCTAGTCAGGAGGAAACAATGGTTTACACATAATAATCTGTCTAGCACGAGGGAGAATCTGGTGAGTGCCATGAGGGATTAGCACAGGAGAAGCCACATCTGGCAGGGTGAGCAGAAACATTTTCATGAAGGAGTTAGCATAATCAGCCTTATCTCTTCCACTCCCAGTTCAGCTGATTTTCTCCTCTATAATTTTCTCAATTGGCTTCCAATTTTATTCCATTAGTCGTTTGGATCATTATTAGTTTTTATTTCAATTTCCTCTGCAGTGAGCCCTGTCAGCAGCCAAAGAGTGACATAAAACCAGTGAATTGGAATCCAAAAGAACAAATCGCAGCTCAGTTAACAAATATGTTGGCTAAATGCCGGCCTCAGTAGGAAACAGTCAGCCAAAATATTTATCAACAGGATTTTAATTCTACAGTTTGATTTAAATTTCTGCTCAGCTGAGTGTGGGGTATATCTAGCCGGTTAACTCCAGAATTCTAATCAAAGGACCTTCAAAGCAGCAAGACAAATATTTGTGTTAGTATTTCAGTTGCCAACCTTAGGTGGTATGGCTCTTAAACACTTGGAGAACAACACCCTGAGTCCTTGGCAGCCCTTTAAGAAGTCCCAAAGTGGGACGTCTGTGTGGCTCAATGGTTGAGTGTCTGCCTTTAGTTCAGGTCATGATCCAGGGGTCCTAGGATCAAGTCCTGCATTGGGCTTCTGGTAGGAAGTCTGCTTCTCCCTCTGTCTTTGTCTCTGCCTCTCTCTCTCTCTGTGTCTCTCATGAAGAAAAATAAATAAAATATTTAAAAAAGAGTCCCATAGTGTGTTATCTAGCTTTTTTATTATGCCAATTGAATGCCCTTGCATCCCCAGAGTGAGCTTCTAGAGCACAAATTCTGGCTTGTTAATGACCTGAGCTTGGTAGGAAATGCACTTGGAGTGGTTTTCTCAGTAGTTATGATACAAATAGGCATTCATACTATCTCAGGAGAGCCTTCTAGGGTAACTATTTAACTATTTATCTGGATATGGGGCCACTTACTGTGTCATCCCCTTGAGGAAACTTCTACTTCTCAAGAAGTAGGACAGCTTCCTTTCAACCTTTTCTGCTGTTCCCCTCCTGCCTGTACCTGCTTTATGCTTCTGAACAGAGTTCTTCCCCAACCCATCACTAGCTAATAAGGAGGGGAAATGCTGTCTATCCTTCCAGTTCCTGAGAAAAGTGTAGCACCTGCAGCATCACACTAAGCTTGGAATGGCTAGAAAGGAAACATCAAGATACTGCAACGAGAAGGGGAGTTAAGTGGTGTCACACAGGGAAGTATCAGGTCTGACAAGAGTATAGGAAATCAATTTTTGGTTCAGATTCCCATGAGGAAGTGATTGCACCTTACCAAAGGAGTATAAACTGCTCCTCCTTTCACAGCCACCAGACAAAGAAATTCCTACATAGGAAAAGAACACTGGGTATGTATTTAGATATGCATAGGAAGAAAGACAAAAGTGTATCACTAAGAAAGTTTAGAAGTCATCCATCATTGTAATGGACATGGAGATGCCCCACCCAGATTCTCCTTTAAGGAAGGAGTTGTTATTGTAGCAGTTGGGAGTGCTAGCAGAGACAGTCCTCAGTAACAGCTTCTTTGGAGACCACCTCAGCCCCAGAGCCAGCTACACACCATGCAGGAGGAGACATTATGGTATAAAAGCAAAGGTGGTTTCCTGCCATGCTGGGAAGAAATAAAAATTCTGCCCATGTTAAAGAAGCCTGGAGGGATATATATATAGATAGGTAGATACATTTATATATAGATCTATATCTAAAAATTCTGTCTCTCTCTCTCTCTCTCTCTCTCTCTATATATATATATATATATATATATATATTCCATCATATCTGTCTAAATCTAAATCTAAATCTCTATCTCTATCTATGTCTATTCTATATATAGACAAAGATACTGAGAGAGAGGGGTGTTGAAACACAATTTGAAGTCTGCTCCATGTCTCTCTCTTTAGACATAAATAGAATGAAAACATAGATGGGCTTGGGGCCTTCTTAGAGTGCCCCTGACCGACTTAGGCTACTACAATAGAATAAAAATAGAATAGCATTTTGAATGAGAAGGGAGGGGTAAAAATACATGTTTCAGTTTCCCAATACCTGTATGTAGTTTGTAGAACTTTCTGCAGGGAATGGAAATAGCTCAAAAAGGTCAATCGCCTGGGGAAAAAACAAAACAAAACAAAACCTACAATTGAGATGATGAGGGAATAGAGAGAAAGTATCAGGGATCATGAACATCAGCAGGTGCTGGAGCTCTACTAATGGTCCAAATGGGATCCATTTCCCAGGGCACTCAGTACAATGGATAGAGACATCTACTTCAGAGGTGGCCAGGAGGGATCCAGATGACCGCATAAAAGCCAGACACCCATCCTCTCATGCCAGGCACCTATCTATGCAGTGTCCACCTGTACCCAGGCACCATACTGGAAAGAGAAGCCTCCTTGAGAGAGAGGAATTCCCTGGATAGGAAGTATCCTATGGTTGCTCTTTGTTCCAATCCCACCCCTTCCACCCATATGCAACACTACCTTGGGCTGCCTTTAATCATCTCTGCATCTCAATTTGCTTGCTAGGAAAAATAAATAAAACCCAATAACATTCATCATAAAACATTTTAAAAAGTGAAATGACAATAATTAGATTCAGAGAAAAACAAATATTATCTCCACCATCCCATCTCCACATACAATGCCCAATATGATTCTGAGAGAAGGGGGGTTGGCAGTTGCTGACAGAAATCCAGAAAATCTGCAAATTATTTATGCAGGAACTGAGTGGGACAGTGCTTTTTGAATTATGCATGCTTCTGTTTTATCAAATCCATCCCTCCCCACACATATTATAGGAGTTGTCATCTCTTATTTACACAGCACAGGGTACATTGCTCAAATAAAGAGGGCAAAGCGATATGGTGCACAGAAAAGAGTGTTTACACTGAAAAGTATAAGTATTTATTAATCGAATTCTACACACTTTAGATACATTTTTTAAAGATGATATAATGTGGGTTGACAATGTCCATGATTAAAAAAAAGTTGTTGCCTCCTCCGCTATTCAGCAGGCTACTTGGACAAGCAGCACATTATTTCTAAACTATAGTTTCAAGTTGTGTACTAGTTCTAGCTTTGTGATCACTCTGAGCCTCATTTTTCTCTTGTGCAAAATGGGGATAACAAGACCTTGCTCGCAAATCACTGTGAAAATGAAATGACAGGCTGTATTTACAGCACTTGGTGTGAGTCTAGCATGGTAAGGACCTTCTCTTTACCCCTGGATCCCCAGTGTGACCCTGAGGCCTGATTTCCCTAGCCTGGGATTTTTAAAGGGGACCAAGGAGACTTATTGCCATGAGGCAGTTCAAATAGCATGGACTCTTTTTCACTGATCCGGTCTGAGTACGGCCCCAACAAAACGCACAGATGAATGTTTCTTGAACACAGCAGTGTGAAGACATGGGGAAGGGTAGTGGTATGGAAGCAACACAAAGATGTAGGGAGAAAATTAACCAAAATAATATTTTTCCTCTATTTCCTTATCTTTGGTTACCACCTCTGCACACACACACACACCCTTCCCTATCCTCTGTGTTGGCCCCAGTCTGTGTTCTAATTACAGCATATACAAATGTCTGGCTCATTCTCTAAGGTCTCTGTGACATTTTCTTTGAGTCCTCCAGAAAGACAAAAGCAACTTTTTCCTATAAATGATCCTAAGGATCCCTGTATGTCCTATATATCTGCCATGTTCTCATAGCTTATTTCAAACTCATTCTAGCCACCAAACTGTAGCTCCTTGAAATTGATATTATGGTAAAAACAATTATTAATGTGTTATTACTGTTAACTATATGCAAATGGTTTTAACAGATATCTTATAAAATATTTATAACAGTCATTGTTTTGGATACTATTATCATCCCCTTCCTACAGAGAAGTTGATTATCAGGGAGGATAATGGACAAAGGGTCATAGATCCATGAAAGAACAGAATAGGTATTGGGTCCAGGCTGTCAACTCAGTAGCCTAAGCCTAAGTTCAGTAGCTGAACTATGCTGTGATGTCCATACCTCATGGCTCTTTCCACACCAGAATCCCTCATGAGGCTGGCATAGTGTAGACACCTAATTCAGGCTAGTTGTGTGATTTCAGCCCTGAGAATATGGAACAAATGAGATCATGGAAAATATAATCACTTTCTCATTTTTTATTTTTTAATTGCACTCCCTATATATATACATATATATACACATAATAACCTATTATAATTTATATATACTCTATATTAAAATACACACACACACACACACACACACACACACACACACATATAAAAAAGACAATGTTACATCTTTCCCAGCTTCAATCTTCCTTTCTCTTTGGAAGTTCTTCAGAATGGTTCCCACATGACACTGAAGCATATTCTGTACACTGTACAAGTCAATACTCTTAGAAATGTACAATTATTATGAGCTATGACTTTTATCCCATCTGCTACTTCTAGTTTATACATTCACTATTTAGTAATAATCACTTTCCTTGCTAGTTCTTTTATATATTTAACATCAGGAGAGATAAAAAGAAGATTTGGGGAAATATCTAACAGAAAAAAATAGACTCTCAACGTTTTGATTTCACTTGTGTAGGTTTAAGACTTGCTGAAACATTTTAGCAAATTGACTTAAAATATTGACTCATACTGTATATGACTATAACATCATAACCACTACCATCATTACCTTATATTGAATATTAATTCTGTGCCAGGTTCAATGCTCAACCATTTAAATGTAGTCAAATTTTCTGAAGACTAACATTAACTATAGCACAATTCCATTAGTCTACTTAACTTCATGAGGAGAAACACACCGTACCTTTAGGAACCCATGACAGTCAAGAGACACAGAGATGGAACATGGTTCCAAGGCAGTTAAAAATATGTCTAAGGGCCAGCCCGGTGGCTCAGTGGTTTAGTGCTGGCTTCAGCCCAGGGTGTGATCCTGGAGACCTGGGATCGAGTCCCACGTCAGGCTCCCTGCATGGAGCCTGCTTCTCCCTGTGCCTGTGTCTCTGCCTCTCTCTCTCTCTCTCTCTCTCTCTGTGTGTGTGTTTGTGTGTGTCTCATGAATAAATAAATAAAATCTTTATAAATAAATAAATAAGTCTAAGGATATTTTTCTTCTACTTGCAAATACTTCCTTTAACATAATGGGCACCTAATAAGCATATTGACTGAGTCAATGAATAAATGGTTGATGAAATCACAACTTGACTAGGCATGAAATTATTGGTCCATATCCTTCTTGCTCAAAAACTATAGATTATTCAGTTTCTTGGGCGTTTAATGTGGCAAAAATTGGACACAAGTTTGGTTTTGTTTCCTTCTAGGGTATTTTAAAAACACCTAGATGTTTAAAAACTTTGTATTTTTGCTTTGTGTCAAAATTTTAGCCACACTTAATTGAGGATTGAGTCTTTCTCCATGACTTTTTACTGAAATGGGATAAACCTTTTCAGTTAGCATCCTTGATTCTATTCTCATTTCTGGAAGGTTAACTGGAATTAAATTAAACACCTGAAGCTTGATAGCATAGATGTCAATAGCCCAAGGATTTAAGCCAGACTGCCTAAATTCTAATTTGTACAAGCTGTGCAATTTTGGGCAAGGCACTTAAATTTTCTGTGGCTATTTCCTATATATACAACAAGGGGAAAAATGTTAACTCATGGAGTTATAATGAGTTAATAAATGTAAATCACTTAGAAGTGCTTGGTACTTAGTAAGTTTATATTCTTCTAGAACATCAGTATAATTTTCAGGATCCAAGAGACATTCATTTAGCACAGATGCTCTGGAATGAGCCGGTGTTATCTTCATAGAATGTAACAAAAATCACTACCTCCCCACCATGTCCAGCTACATGCATTCTTCATTTACCCATCAGTTACTGTGTTTTATTGCCATTACTCTATCTTTAAAAACACTTTGCATCACTCCAGTTACCCCAGCACAGCCTGCTTCCTCTTACCCACATTCTTTGTTGATGAGGAAAAACAGTCTCAGAATAGATGTAGTAAGAGAGGTACTAAGGGCTTGGCCTTATGCAGGAGGTAGATAAAAGTAGTGAATCAGCTGAGAATTTACTAGGAACATTTATAGAAGGCATGGCAAGGATAGAATAAACTGACTGCTTCATGAACTCACATCCACACAGTAAAAAGATGTTCAGTTTTCTGTCTGGTTCAAACCCTAGAAGGAAAGTGAGAAACTATTTCCTTACTTCTTTCACACTGGTGAATGGCTTCAGATGGCAGGCTGCCTCCTGAGATTCTCAATTCAGCTCTATGAGATTTAAAGTGTGTGAAACTCTTCTAGAGCAAGTCTTTCTCAATATTTGGAAGAGTTGTGGATCTTCTTCTCCTGTGCTTTCGGTGGTATTGCAGCATGGAGTTACTCCTAGCTAAATGTCACTTTTATGTCAGTTGATTTGCTTTGTTTTCCCCCTTCTTTTGCAAACAACTTGATTCTAGCCTTTGAGATGCAGCCTTGTCTCTGCACCAAATTCCCAGACTTTGGCCATCTATGTTCACACCTTCCCTACTCTGATTTCCATACCGTGTATCAAACATCCCACTCAGTAAGGTATATAGTCACCATTTGAACATGCTCATGGATTGCATGAGTTCTTCACAGCATGATAGCTGAGTTTCAAGAACAAATGTCCCCCAAGTCTGAACCAGGCAGAAGTTCTATTTCCATCTATGATCTAGCCCTAGCCTTAGAAGTCACATAGCATCACATTCACTATGCTCACAAGTCACAACCTGGCAAGGAGGGATGTCAAAGACCTATTTTGGAAGAGCATGAGGAACGGTCAGTTACTGTGGCCATCTTTGGAAAATACAATCTGCTACACTCCTCCTCAGACTCTAACTAACTTGGTCTAGTGTTCTCTCTCCAGGATAATACTTGGTCTAGTGTTCTCTCTCCAGGATAATATCTCATCCCTCGCTCCTCATGGTCAATGTCCCTGCCATTCCTTTTCCAGATGCTGGCACCTTATGGCTTTCATCTCATTTCCGGCCATGGCTAGGTCCTGGGTCCAGCTGCTCACCTGTACTTGCTTTTGCTCATCACCACTGTTTCTACTGTCGGTCTTGTCTGATCAAAGTTTTTTATACATGCCCTTCACTTCTCTGCCTCTTCTCCAGTAAAGAAGCAAATTCCATTCATTTCATCATTAGTCATAACTTGCATTCCTATTTCCAGAAATTTAATGATTTATTTTCCTGCACCTGTGGGCATATATGATTAAGTAGAACTGAATGCATTGCTGACCCTGTCTATTCAGAGAATAAATCTGGTTCTTTTCTGACTTGAGGCAAAACTGGAAAGAGAGTCATGAATCAGTAGAGGTTAGATTCAAGGCTACTGCTAATCAGGTGTTAAAATGTCAAAATAATAGGGTTTCACTCAAATCCCACATACTAGGGTTTGTCCAGGTGCACACAATGAACATTAAGAGCCAGCTCAGGAGCATGGAGATTACCACCCTCTTTAGAAAGCCAATTTTTAAAAAATACCTCTATTTCAAGATAGTACTAAAAATTCAAATAGAGAGAGGAAACAGATATTAACTGCAACAGATCGGCTATTGTTAGATAAAAGAGAAAAATGATGACCATGGATTTAAAAAAAAAAATTGATTACAAAAGACTACCTAGAACACCAACCACAATAAAAAAGAAAATTAAAACATCCCATTTGCTTATAACACGCAGATAAACAGTATATACATTTTAGTCAGGTTTTTTTTTCCGGTAATTTTATGCATGTAGCAACATATATATTTTTTCATAATTTTAAGAGAAATGGGATATTACCCCTCCAGTTAAATATCCTTCTTTTTAAACAGCATGATTTCATGACCTATATCATTAAATACTATTTGAAAATCTCATTTTAATTGAGATTTTGTTATACATGTAGGCTGTTTTCATATTTCACTATTATAATGACATTGTAAGGAGTATCTTTCTCTATACATAAAGTTTAAATGTTCACTAGATTCTATTTCTACTGGCAATTATAATGGGTTTAGAGCATCCCTCTCTTGCACCCTCAACAATACTGGATATTATCATTTAAAAAAAAAAACCTAAGTAATTACGATGATTGAAAAATTGTACCTTATTCTAATTTATACTTATTTGATTATTAATAGAGTACTTTAATGTAATTGTTGGCCATTTAAGAGTCTGCTTTAGGAACTATCTGTCCATAGTCTGACCATGTATCTATTGGGGTATGATAATGTTTGTCAGAGTTCTTAATTGTAAGGAAAGAAGCGTAGAGATAGAAAGAGAGGGAGAAGAAAGGAAGGAGAAAAGAGAGAGTGAAGGAGGGAGAGAATTATGTTTATAGGATTTGAGGTCCTTCACAGAAGTCTGTAGGAAGGCTTAAAAACCAACCTCGATGCTAAGCAGCCAGAAAACATAACTAATGCCTCTCCTTTTTAAACTGATTCTGGTGAAGAAACTACGGCCCCTATGGCAACAGCCACCAAAAAGAAAGAACTCCTATCCCTTGTGTCTCATTTCACTAGCTTTTAATTCAGCAACAGCATCACCAATTTACAGAGCCTGAGACTTTATGGGCAGAGGAGGTTTATGTACCCAAACTTGTAAGATGGAGATTTCCCAAATACAAAAATAGGTGTGGCCCCTGAACCAACTGGGAAACACCTACTATGCTTTGTAGTATGGGCCTCACTAACTCTTTGCGAGGCCATGCAGCCAGTGGGCCAGCCTAATTGAGTCAGCAGTGACTCTAGAGCCACTGGAAACAAAAACCTATCGCATAGTCAATCCACCACATGGTTTTCTTGCACTCTCCTTCCCCCTACCTTGCAGAAGCCTTTCTCCTAGTGCGCCAATGATTTTTCAGGCTTCTATCACCTTAACTTAATCTTTTCACAATTTTGATATTAATATAATTAACATTTCCTGGGCATCCACCATGCATATGTCCACTCAAACTACTCCAAGGGTTTCAAAATCTACATTATTGCTGAATATGTTGTATGCTACCTAAAATTTATGCTACGTAGGTAGTTCAAATGCTTTCAGGAAGAAATCTCAGAATTGAGTGCTTCTGTTCTCTCCTCGTGATCCACCCTACCTTTCACCATCCTGCCCTCGTGCTCCAAAGCCTGACTTTGCCCCACAGCTCCTGGGTGGGTTTGGCAGGGTGGAGCACAGCAAGAGTCCAGAAGAAGAGACATGGAAGGCTGGTGTCTACTGTCAGGCAGCCCTCTCCACACAGCTCTGTCTCTGGTGCTAGTGAACACTCTTTTCTCTTACTCCACGAGGTCCCAGAATGATGTTGGTGCCTCACTGCCTCTGGGCACAGCACAGTTCCATCTTTGTTAATGGCTTTCAAGTTGTCTGACTTGATACACTATCTCTTTCCTGTCATGATCCTCAGACACATCAAGTGATAATACAAGAGTATTATGTTGCTAAAGAAATAACTCTACATTTAAAATATCTCATCATTATGCCTGCAATGTACTTTGAAGTACATTTTTTAAAAAGATGAGTTGATGGATAGAAATGTGATAAAGCAAGTATAGTAAAATGTTAATGGTAGAGTTTTGGTAGTGGGTATATGGATGCTCACTATAAAACCTTTTCAGTATTTCTGAATGTTTGAAAATTTTCATGATAGAATGCCGAGGAAAATCTATCGCCACAAATATGGAGGAGATTTAAGAAACTACAAGGGCATATGACAGGTTTGATGAAATAGACTATTGATGAAAAAATAGGAAATAAGAACAAGCAGACGGGGATGCCTGAGTGGCTCAGTGGTTGAGCAACTGCTTTCGGGTTCAGGGAGTGATCCAAGGAGTCCCGGGGCAGGGGGGGGGGGGAATGGAATCCCACATAGGGCTCCCCACAGGGAGCTATTCTCCCTCTGCCTATGTCTCTGCCTCTCTCTCTCTCTGTGTGCCTCTTATGAATAAGTAAAATCTTTTTAAAAAGAAGACAATTGGAACTGTCTAATCACCATTAAATAAATTGGAAAAGTTCTCAAAGTATTGCCCCCTAAATCATGCTAAGTCATTATAGACTTACAGGTAAGTTCTTTAAAGAATTGAAGGAATGAATAAACCCTGTACTATATAATCAGTATAATTTCTATCTGCATTTTTCATTGTTTCTTTAGGAAGTACCCTCCAAAGTGAAATGACTGACTGGTTTAAAGGGTAAGAAAATGTTTGTACATCTTGGCTCTCTTGACTGATTTATAGTAGGAATAAGTAGCACTGTATTATCATTTGCACATCTTACCACTGTCTTGAGGTTAATCATATATATATATATATATATATATATATATATATATATAGTTTTTTAAAAAAGGTTTCATTTTATTTATTCATGAGAGACACACACAGAGAGAGAGAGGCAGAGACACAGGCAGAGGGAGAAGCAGGCTCCATGCAGGGAGCCTGGCGTGGAACTCGATCCCAGGTCTCCAGGGCTGAAGGCAGCGCTAAACCACTGAGCCATCAGGGCCGCCCCCAAATAGACTTTAAAGACTGTAGGGGCACCTGAATGGCTCAGTCGGTTAAGTGTCTGATTCTAGATCTCAGCTCAGGTCTTGATCTCAGGGTTTGAGTTCAAGCCCAACTCTGGAGCCCAGCCTGGAGCCTAGTTAACAAAAAAATAAAATAAATAAGACTGTAATGAGACAAAGAAGAATACTATATAATCATAAAGGCGACAACCCTACAAGAAGGTATAACAATTGTAAATATTTATGTACCCAACATGGAAGCACCCAAATTACATAAAGTAGCAATTAACAAACACAAAGGAAGAAATCAATAATAATACAATAATAGTAGGGGACTTTAACACCCCACTTACATCAATGAATATATCATCCAAACAGAAAATCAACAAGGAAAAAGTGGCTTTGAATGACACATTGGACCAGATGGGTCTAACAGATATATTCAGAACATCCCATCCTATATGATATATATATCACCTCTGGATTTGCAGGCAGTGCCAATGCCATCTTTCCTCAATGTGCTCTTGCAAAGCACATTACTTACTTGTACACATTTTTGACATTTGTTGTGATACCTATCGCTAATTTGAGAGGAAAGTAAACAGTAAATAAGGATAACTCACGAAGAATTAGAATGCAGATAGCAGTATGATCCTGCAAAGATATAGTACAGAACTGCTTTGAAGAACTGCTTCCTAAAATAAACAGGTTATGAGACACACACACACACACACACACACACCAAACTTGTATCTAGATTGTTCTACCTTTCTTTAACATTTTTTATTTTATAGGCTAAGCAGCATTTTCAAATTCTCTCAGGTCTCTTTACTCTAGCAAGGCTTCATAATAGCTATACATAATATTTTACTCTATCATTGAATCCTCAGATTTTAATTCCACATGAGTTTCCTAAAAATAGAAGTGGGACCAGGGAAAGTATGTTCTGGGAATAAGCAACACAATAAGAGGGACTGTTCCACAGCTTTCATATAATAGAACCAATCAGGCCATGCCATGATAAAGAACAGCAACAGTCCAGAGCGATTTGGGAACTTTCAGTACTTAAAGAGAACATACCTGTACCAAATATCATGTATTACCAAAGTCAATATTAGCTCACATGAGGGTGGCTCCCTGGCACTGTCACCACTGCCATTTTCCAGAATATAAATAAGAGGCCAAAGTTCCTATAACAATCAAAGGGGCTAGGCCATGCTTTGTGTCTCTGGGAATGATGTGCATGAATATTGGAACCCATATGCCTCTATCCTGCACTGGCTGGATCAAACCACAGGAGTCAGCCTACAGGCACATATGACATCAAAGAACAGATATGCTGATTTCTCCATCAGCCTAGAGAGAAATATTCACTAAGCCATTATAAAAGGGGCAAGCAAAGCAAAGTGAAATAGAAATGCAGGGCTTAGAAGAAGGAGGGAATGGAGAAGGGAAATGCATGCTGTCACAAAGAGTCTTAAAATGCAAGCATAAATTTTGGGACACTATCAATAAAGAATGAAAGCACATCCACTCTGGAGTTAAGTCTATATTAGAATCCCAGTGCTATCACTTACTACCCGTGTCACACTGGTTAAGTTACTTTTAAGTAAGCCCTTCTGAGCCTCTGGCTTCCTGTCTATAACTGAAATACCACCACTAAAGTCACAGGCTTTTCTGCAAAAGTTATTTTGCTCAAGTACTTGATATCCTGCTGTCATTCAGATATCAGCTGGGGTCTCAATGCCCATAGAGTTTTAAGGGCTCCAAGTTCATTCACTATGGAACTCTAAAGACCTCTCCATATTTCTTAAATTTTCAGGAGTGTGTGTGTGGTGTGTGTGTGTGTGTGTGTGTGTGTGTGTGTGTGTGTTGGGGTGAATGGGAAATGAGGAGATTTAACTCTATAAATCATATTTTAAAAATGTAGTTTCTTTAACTTTCTATTAAATCATCTCATCTTTTTCCCAATTTTGAGGAAAACATGCATGTGTCAGTCAAAAGTGACATTCTTCACATTATAGTCTCTAGTTATTTCCACCCCTTTGGGTAAATACTCTGTCAATTCATCAAATTCCCCCATCAAAGATGTTTTTCTCTGTTCTTGAAGGATCTCTCCACCTTTCCATCTTTATACAAGAAGTCTGGGAGCAGGAGGAAGAGATGTCTGGTCCTGTCATCCTTCCTTGTGGTCCCTGATGAACTCAAGGCTGAGGACAGTTCACCTCAACCAGGATTTCAGTAATGGGCTTCTGTCCTCAGTGCAATCACTGCTTCACAGCTGGGATCACCTGTGGTTGAGACCTGGATTCTTCTTGCTGACTCTGCCATCAGCTTTTGCAGGCTCAGCTGATCTTCTGAGCTCTGACTCCAATTGAACAGCAGCTTGGCCAGCCCTCTTTGAAGTCCTTGTCCACAGGGTCATTTTAGTCAGACTTGCCAGAGGATACCCTTCAGATATCTACATATTTTCACTGAACACAGAGGTAAAATGTGGTTATTTCCTCATTATCCACAGCTATGGGAACAGTGGAGTGAGTGTTAGTGGGAAAATAATATCAAGTCTTCATTCTATATTCCCACAATGCCATTTCAATCCTACTGTTTCCACATGTTGCCATGAGACAGCTTTGCCATGATCCCTCCCAGACTTACAAACAGGATATGTTCTCTGCTTTTGGCTTCTTCCTCAATCTGCCTGGGGTTTCTTCTCAGTTCCTTTAAGCTAAAGCCCATGGAAAGGAGAAACTGGATTCCTAGTGGGGCAGAGTCCTCACCTTAGACTCATCTCCTCAACCATCTCTTTTCTCACTCTGCTAAAGACTTCCATGCCACAGCTTGCCAGATGGTACCTTCCCTATGTTCATAGTCTGAATCTTCTCTACACCAGAGTTTAGAAAAACATTCTATGATCAGAACCAGATAGGCCTGACTCCCGATTTATAAAGGAGAGCTTCTGCAATTTAAGAAATCCTTTTAGTCTTTAAGACAATAAGTAGTTGCACACTGACTCTGATTGTTTTAATAATCCCAGCACTCCTTGAAGCAAAGGAGAGAGAGAGAGAGAGAAAGGCAGAGACACAGGCAGAAGGAGAAGCAGGCTCCATGCAGGGAGCCCGACGTTGGACTCGATCCCAGGACTCCAGGATCAGGCTCTGGTCTGAAGGCCGTGCTAAACCACTGTGCCACCCAGGCTGTCCCAAGTTTTTTTGTTTTCTTTGCATCAACATCAGCAGCCGTCAGTTATCTGTGTATCCCTAACAGAAAGCACATATTACCAGTGGCCAGTCTTATTTTCTGGCTGCTACCTTATCCGTTCCCTCCACTTTTTTCTCTCTACTTCATTTTATCCCCATCCCAGAATACAGCTCATTTAAGAGAGCATCTGTTTTAAGCTGACTTCCTTCAAGCCTGCACCATATAAGCAAAAATGACAAATACAGAGGCAAAGACTTCTTGTTGTTAAAAATAAGAAAGGAAAGGGAAAAAAAAATACCAACCCAATGAGTTGGAGTTTGCCAGGGAGGCTTCTATATTTGTTCTGCTGTGAATTCAAACTGGGACACCGGGAACTTCATATCTTAACTACTTTATTAGGTGATTAGTAATTAAAAATGCCTCAAAGAAAAAAAAAAAGTACTGAAGAAGATTTGCACCCAACTCCTATTTTGGCTCATCTGAACACAGAAGCACTTGAGAGATGTAAAATTCTTTAATCACTCCAAATTGCTCAAGCACAAACCAGGCCAAGAGCGTCAATTGCTTCTAAAATAAGATGCAGGTGTTCTGAAAATTCTAAAGCAGCCTGCTCATTTTAAATTACTCTTCACTCCATGTGCCCATCGGGGAGGGAGGATTGAAGAAGGCATTTTCCATCACAGCCTCACTAGTGAAATGATAGTGGTGATTCCAAAAAAGAGAGAGAGAAAAAAAAAAAAACAAAAAAAAACAAACAAACTGAGATACCATCCATCTCCTCTTTCTGTTTTAGCCACCCAATTGAGGTTGGAGGAGTAGATACATATCCTCAGGGGAACTCTCACTACAATCCTAGTGGTAGATTGCATCATTGGTCCCAGTTTTTCACCCTTCATGATTTCATGCCTGATTCCATGCCCTCTGCCAGTGGTTTTTTTCCACCCTAAAGGTAGAGTGTATATCTCCACACTTTGACTCTGGTTTTGTCCATGTTACTTTGATGATAGAATGAAGCAGAAGGGACAGTGTGTTAACTCTGTCTTGAGCTCAGGTCTTAAGAGACCTTGTGTAATATTTCCTGCTTTTTTAGGACTTTCATCATTACCATGATAGAATGTGTCCTGAATAGTCCGCTGGTCCGAGAAAGAGGATGAGAAATTCAAGGAACAGAGTTGCCCCAACCAAAAAGGACATTAAGGAGCCCTGCCTCAACCATCTGGCCCTCAGCCAACGCACAAACACCTAAGCTACATAAAGTCCTATTTCTAGTGCCACTGAGCTTCTGTGGTTATTTGTTCCACAGCATCACTGTAGCAATAGCAAACTGATAGTACTAACCCAGGCATTGAGGGTTGGGAGTAAATACTCTGTCCTTGGCCTGTTGCTTACATATCTTTCAGTGTACAGATGCTATATTCAATTGTGTATAAAATTTGGAGTACTCTGGTATCTTCTTAATATCTGGAGTACCAATTTAGTTGATATACTCTGCACAATTCACCAATTCTGTTTTTTTTTTTCTGATTTTTAAAATACTTTCTAAATTTTTTGACTAAGATCCAGGACTCCTATCATCTGTTTAATATTAACTAAATCTTAAGGTAGTGACTACTTTTAAAACAATGTTTTCTGAGGGTTCTTGATACAGGGTTAGGACACCTCAGAAAACGTATACCTTCCTTCATGGGGACTGTGTCTATAGTAACTGAAGACATTCTGCTGTGTGTCCTGGGAGAGTATTCATTGGATCAGAAAGCAAATAACATTGAATTTGAATTATAGTTTGCTAGTTGTGTGGCCTTAGATAAGTTACTTAACCTCTCTGAGCCACAATTATTTGATCTATAAAGTGAGACCTAATAGGGGAGTTAAATTAGGTAAGGAATGTAGGATACCCAGCATACCTGACATATATCAATAACATACTCAATAGATATTCATTTTTCCCCCATTTTGATCCCACTTCTCATCTTATGCAAGGAGCCACTACATTGAAGAATAGTCATTTTGGTGTTAAACTAAGACTGTTCAATAAGGATATCCTGAAATCCGAATACATGCCAAATGCAGTACTTTACTAGGGATATAACATGAGTAAGACATGGTCCCTGGCTTCAGTGAACTAAAGTGTAGAGGAGGACACATTCTAAGTGCTTCACGTGTATTATCTTATTTGCCTTCTGTAGCAATCCTATGAGAGCTTATCCTCATTTTGCAGAGTAGTTAACAAGGCCCAAATCACACAGCTAGAAAGTAGTAGAGCAGGGATTCAAACCAGGATAGTCTGATTCCATAGCCCATATTCTTAACCACTTTGCTGTAACATTATTTAACAAAATTGAATATATGCACGTTGCATGATACAGCAATTCTACTTCCTGTCACTCTTCCTTGCACCCGTGTACCAGTCAACATGTATAAGAACTTTCACTGTAGAACCATTCATAATATTGATTAACCGACACGGAAATAATTTTCAATATATTGAAAATTGTGCATCGCATGGTGCCATTTATATTAACATTTTAGATTTCTTTAGGTGTACGTACATATGTAAATACACAAGAATAGTCACTAAATGGTTAACATCTTAGGAAGTGATGAAAAGAAGGTGGTTGGTTTAGAAGAATTTAAGTATTGACAACAAAGTTGGGAGTTTTAAAAATGAGACTATATTTGTATATTACTCATTCAATTAAAAATTAATATTTTTAATCCCTCCTTAACAAAAAACACAATGAGAAACTCCAAAGGTGAGACTTGAAGAATATCCTATGAGCTTAGCACCAGCTATGCAACAGATGGGCAGAGGAAATATAACTGAAGCTGAAAAAGTGAGGACTAGAACATCATAAAACATAGATAGGACCATTACTATTCAAATGAATCATACATACAGAATGATTCCAAAGTGCTGAGGGATTAACATATCAGCAAATAAAGATCTGAGTATACTTTAAATATCTTAGAATTTTATTTGTCAATTATACCTCAGTAAAGCTTAAAAAAAGTAAGAGTTTGACTTCCATTCTCACATTAATAGAAACTATATAAGAAACCTTGTAGAGTCACTTCATGGGAGTTGGTAATGGAAGAGAACGAGAATAGGCATTCCCTTTTTCTGAACATTTTCAATATGAACCTTCAAACAAACAGCATTGAATAGTTATTATTAGAAAGAGGAAAGTAGGGATGCCTGGGTGGCTCAGCGGTTGAGCATCTGCCTTTGGCTCAGGGCGTGATCCTGGAGTCCCGGGATCAAGTCCCACATGGGGCTCCCTGCATGAAGCCTGCTTCTCCCTCTGCCTATGTCTCTGCCTCTCTCTGTGTGCCTCTCATGAATAAACAAATAAAATCTGAAAGAAAGAAAGAAAGAAAGAAAGAAAGAAAGAAAGAAAGAAAGAAAGAAAGAAAGGGAAAGCAAAGCCCTCCAGTGGAAGAAAGAGCCTGAGAGCCTGCTTGGCCTAAGACCTGGTGTCTATTCTTGGCCTCCCCTCATTGGGTTGCAATGTCTTACTTTATAGATGAGGAAATGGAGACACAGGCAGAAGTGGGTTGCTCAAGATCTGGTGGAAGCAGAGTCCAGACTAACATCCCATCTAGAACCTTTTCCTGATCACTATAGTCTCATGGAAGAGCCTCCACTCATGAGTGAGAATGGACAGCTGTAATGACAGCTATATAAGAGACTCTAACCTATGCAGAGGAGAAGATTTTAAGCCTTTCATTAAGCTTTTTAAAAAAATTATTTATTTATTTATTCATGAGAAATGGAGAGACAGAGAGGTAGGACACAGGCAGAGGGAGAAGCAGGTTCCATGCAGGGAGCCCAACATGAGACTTGATCCTGGGTCTCCAGGATCATGCCCTGGGCCAAAGGTGGCACTAAACCGCTGAGCCACCCAGGCTGCCCTCATTAAGCTTTTTATTAAGCAAAGCCTACTCTTGAAAGAGACACAGAAAAACCAAAGCACATACATTTGTTTATTCATGAATTCTTCTATTCTTAAAATACTTTCTATGTATTTATTGGATACCATGAGTATAATACAGTGATGGGCACTTTCAGAGATTAGAAATAAATTGTCTTCTCAAAAATTAAATCCAGTGACAGAGTATGTGACTTTGTATCCTCTGAAATATTAACAATATATAAGCAATGTAAAAATTGCAACAGGATATAAGAAGGATAATACATCATGACTAAATGGAATTCATCTCAGAAATAATACAAGGTTGGTCTAACATCTGAAAATAAATCGATAGAATTTACAACATAATTTAACATAATAAAGGAAGAAAAACATTGTCACATGAGGTACAGAAAAAGTATTGGACAAAATTCAAAAATGTATTCATGTTAATACCTCTCAGGATACTGGAAACAGAAGAGAGCTTCCTGAGTGCAATAAGGGACATCTATGACAGGCCTAGAACTAACGTATTTAATGGTGAGGCACTGAACACTTTAACCTAATACTAGGAACAATGCAAAGATTTCCATTCCTACTACATCTATTAAGAGTGTACTGCAAGTTCTAGACAGTGCAAGAGGAACAAAAAAAAAAGTGAAAGGATAATTATCTTACTCATGGACTTTATTGTTGTATAAGGTGAGAAAGTCCTGTACAATCTAAAAAATTAATAAAATTAATGAATGAATCAGCAAAGTCATGGGATATAATGTCAATATATATAAATCAATTGTATTTGTATATATTAATAACAAATTTAAAAGATTAAAACATAAAAATTAAATACTTAGAAATAAATGTAGCAAAACATATATAGTTAAACACTAAAAACCATACAAAATTGTTGAAATTTTTAAAAAATGAAGAGATATGTCATGTTAAGAGAGACATATAAGTTGTTAATTTTTTCAAATTGATATAGATTCAAAGTAATCCCAATCAAAATACTAGCAGAATTTTTTTTAAATTGCCAAATTGATTATAAATTTTTGTCAAGGTGCACATGATCTGGAATAGTAAAAATGATTGTGAAAAATTAGAATGTTTGAGGACTCACATCTGAATTCAAGATATACTATGAAGACAAAAAATAAGAAAATATGATACTGTTCTAAGGATAAATAAGTAGATAAATGGAACAGAATAGAACCTAATCTATACAAACATTTTTAATTGCTTTTCAACAAAGGGACCAAAGCAATCTAAATATGAAACAAACAGGAAAAAAAAAGTTAAAACAAAATTTTTAATAACTGGCACTTAAATAGCTAGATATCTGTACAAAAAATAATTTCAAATCCTACCTCATTGTATAAACAAAAATTCATTTGACATGGATGATAAGCTGAAATAGAAGATATGACCTTTATAAAGCTTCTAGAAGAAAACAGGGGAGTATTTCTGTGACTTTGGAAAAGACAAATATTTATAGATAAGATACAAAATGCAAAAGACATAAAAGAAAAATATATATTGTATTTAATCAAAGTTTAAAACAACTTTATATATATTACTAGGAAATGAAAACATAGAAGATAATATTTGTAATATGAATATTCAGGATATACAAAGAACTCCTACAAACAATGCAATATATAAAGATATGGGCAAAAATGTGAAAGAAATTTCACAAGGGAAGATATATGGTAGCTAATATGCATATGAGAAGATGCCAATACAATTTAATCAGTAGGGAATACAATTTAAATTACAGTAAGATAATATTTCAAATCCACCAGAATGGCTAAAATAAACAAATGCCAAATGTGGGCATCAATACAGAGCGACTGGAACTCTCATTCATTCTTCAGAGTATAAAATGGTGTAACACCACTTTGAGGACTGTTTCTTAAAAAAAACATACATTTGCTCTATGGCCCAACATTTGTGTTTCCATGTATTTGTCCAAGAGAAACAAAAACATCCATCCACCAAAACATCATATAAGAATCTTCATAGCAGCTTTATTCATAATCATTGAAAACTGAAAATGGTCCAAATGTCCATACACCGGGAAATGAATAAAAATATTTTGGTATATCCAAATAAGAGATAAACTACTGATACATAAACAACAGAGGTAAATCCCCAAAACCTTATGTTGAAAGGGAGAAGCCTGGGGATCTCTGGGTGGCTCAGTGGTTTAGAGCCTGCCTTCAGCCCAGGGCGTGATCCTGGAGTCCCGGGATCGGGTCCCATGTCGGGCTCCCTGCTTCTCCCTCTGCCTGTGTCTCTGCCCCTCTCTCTCTCTGTGTGTCTCTTGTGAATAAATAAATAAAATTTAAAAAAAGAAAAGAAAAGAAAGGGAGAAACCAGACACAAAGGAATACATTTATATGAAGTTCAGGAACATGTAAGATGAATATATGAAAAGCACGTCTGAACGATGGTTGTCTTCTTGGAAGGCCAGAGATTGGAAGGAAGAGAGATTTGAGAGGACTTTCTAGGGTGATGAAACTATTCTACATATTGTTTTGGGGAGTTGTTAAATAAGTGTATTTAATTGTCAGAATAGTATGCATTGACACCAAACTGAATAGATCTGTGTATTTCACATGCAAACTTATTTTTAGAAAGGGTTAAGAAATGGTTCCCAAAATCGCAGTGAGAAAAGAGTTTTACATTTCATTTCAAGATGAAGAACTAATCTTTGCACTCCCATCCAAGGTAAAACATCAACATTTTCCATTCCAATACCAAAATAGAAGTATTCAACATCACTAAGCAGGGTCTCCATTTCTTTTATTCTCTCCTTCCTTCCTTTCCTGCCCCCCTCTCTCTTTCACCTTATTTTTCTTCTGAAGGTCCCTAGAAAACTGGAAGAGCTTTAGAACACAATTCCACTCAAACCAAAAACTTAAATTCTGTATGACCAAAGTGCAACAAACATATCCAACTGCTTGTCTATCAAACTTTTCTCCTTGGGCCTGGACAACCCCACAGGGGTTCTCGTAGCTCTTTTTGATCACCAATCCAATGAAAAGGCAGGTTTAGGAGAAACTAGCTTTTGTTTCATGTCAGTGTATTAGCCTCTTTCCAGGTTTTAGTTTCCAACACTCAAGAGAGTCTTCAGTAGGCCTCTCAACTGATCCATTTCACAGTTGGGTTTTTTCTTCTCTAGTCCTCAAGACACATGTTGTTCTATCGAAGAGCAAGGGCTCATGATTTCCTAGTTGGACAAAGATTGGCCTATGTGACAGCCAGGACACTTGGTCCTGGAACTAGTTCTTTACCACCAGAGCAGTACTAGGCTTGTGCCCACTCAGGTTGGACCTAATCGGCTGATATAAAAATGACAAATACCTAAGACTGCCCATCTGCAGTTTCCAGGCACAGTCACATATTTTTGACTCTTGACTTGCCAATAATTGCACCATCTTTCACAGCATTCTGTAAAGTTGACTCTGCCTCTGTTTCAGGAAGGTCCTACAGGTGTTTGAAAAGCGTGTCTTCCCTCCTGCAGCTCTTCCTTCCTTTTCAAGACTTGGATTGGTTTCCAACATCATTGTTTTCTTGTCCAGCTCATACTCATTAGTTGCACAATTAAGTAAAGCATGAATTTCTGAATTTCTATTTTGAAATGAGTAGGCATTTATTCTCCCAATTGTGAATTGTGAGGGTGTGTGTGTGTGTATGTATGTGAATATTTCAACGTTTTAATTTTGAAGAATTTGTTTGGACCTCCTTTGATAAGGCCTTCACTTCCAGACTCTGCTTAGTTAAATCTATCATCATATGTCTGGTAATATTTGTCATCATTATCCCTGCAGCCAAGCCTGATCTTTTCTAATAAACAGATATTGAGTTCATATAAAATAAAATTTATTGTAAGTTTCTTCCTGCACTTGGTCTCATATATCTGCTTTTCTGAGTCCTCCCTGACTGAAACTAGAAAATATATTTGAGATTCAAGCCAATAGATGATTTGTTTAGACTAGTCTCAATTTGCCAAGATATTATGCATTCCTCCAACCAAGGCCAGGAACTTTTGATAACATAATCTGATACAGATAAAAGGAAGATGACCAATCATGTGGTTCTATCTACAAAGTCTATTCAATTCAGAAAATATCTCTGGGGGCACCCAGTATATAGAGTATCTCAGAAAGACGTAAACATTTCCATTTACATCATTTCTATATAATTGTTTTTCATAATGATCATGCACTCATCCCACCCAAGTTAAGATGTTTTTATACAAGGCAAAGTTTTCCAAACTGCTGGTATAAATGACCCAGGAAATGAAAGGCATTACACATTCTAAATATTCTATAGATTTCTTCTAGCTCTAACATTCTATGGTAGTACAGCATTTTGATGAATCCAGACAACAGCAAGATGGGACATTCACATGCAGTTTCTACACTATGGTATTGAAAGAGTTGAGGGAGGGACCCATACATGAATGAGAAACATAAGGAGATAGGAAGAAAAATCTACTGAGAAATGATGGAACTTTGGAGAAGATAACCACAAGAGGACTCTCCAGGCGTTACCTTACATGGCTGAATATAACTGTTAATACTTACGAATGCCAGGTACTATTCTAAAGCTTTGTGTATCTTAAAACATTTCATCTTGCCATGAGGTAGGTATTATTGTGCCCATTTTACAGATGAGCAAAATAAAACACAGAAAACTTAATTACACACAGTGATAGATGGCAAAGTTCAGGTTTGAACTTGGTCAGGCTCCAGAGCCTATGCTCTTCCCTAAGATGGTACCCGATTTCCTTCACTCAGAGGAATAGGAGGGTATAGTTTTCGTCATTATTTCTCTTTACAAAACATGGTAGCTTCCCTTGATTTAGATCATGTGTTTATTCCACCTGGAAGTATATGTCAAATCTTTGCCTGCAAGGATTACACAAGAAGAGAAACAAAGATCACAAGTCATGTTCTTTCATTCATGTGCTCCTTCATGTGCTCCCTACTCTTTAAACAAGATCTTGCTAAGAGATACTTTGTTCCAATGCCAGTGCCAGACTCCAGGGTTTCAAATCTATGTTCTAGCAACTTACCCTTTGGGCCAATGGGTACTTTATATTTTTGGCAGCACAACTGATTGTGGTTTCTTTCTCTAGTCTGAAAACCTTCTGTAGAACTCTGACACATAGATAAAAGTGAAGAGTGGGTCTTCTAGTAGCAGCTCACTCACTCACTGTTTGACAAGAATGCTTCCTCATTTGTAGAATTTCCAAACAAGTCAGTGGAGCCCTGGTGTTGGTAAATGCCTGGCTGGACAATAAGATGCGATGCAAAGAACAATGAATGAGGAACTAGAAAATTGAATTAGGTTGATATGAGAACATTTCTGTCTCCCTGGGCCTTACTTCCTTCATTTTACAGAAAACAGGTGTGGGTGGGTTGAAATTCTCTAATGCCTAGATATAAGGGCTATAAGAGGGTTTCCCTCTGCCATTCTGCAGACATAAGATGTCTTTCATTAACCCATCTCCAGGAAGTAGGGACCCAAAAGAACATTCCATCCTGATAGCCCTTACTTACTGCCTTTCCATCTCTCAACCTCTTTGCTACTCAGTTACACCCTGGACTAATTATGTTGTAGAATCCACCGAGGAATCCAATACAACCCTAATTTCTCCTAACAACACAGCAATTTCAAGCAGGTGCTAGGTGGTTAAAAAAAAGAAAGAGCACAGAAACTCACACCAGATGTAGCCCATATAAATACTACCACACAGGTGTTTGGAGGGGAATAAGTTCTCCAAATTATGCAAATTAGTATCTTTTCTTGACAACTCAACTTTTTAGAACAGCTATACACATGTCTTCAGGGATTTTTATTAATTTTAAAATATCAATTTGTCAAAAAACATCAATTTGTCGTGTGTGAGATAATTCATGCAATTAAATCTTCAAACTTCTCTTAAATTTTGAAAGCCAAGAGAATTAAAGATCTGACCATGATTTGTTCCTTCAAAACATAAAGAGTGAAAAACGTGACTGAATTGCATCATACAGATAATGTAAAACTACCACTTCAACCCCAGCTTTACACTCTCCTCTCACTCAACCCTATCACCACACCCATTAATTAAAATAGCATTTGAGTCTGGTTTCTCCTTCTTTATGATGTTCCCTACTTTGATGGACTCTAATTACTGCTCAAAAAACAAGCAGCCACAGGGTAAGAGATAAGAGAACAGAGAAACACTGATTATCTACACAGAGCCTTGAACTTTTAAAGTTGGCTATTTGACAAAGAGGCAGTGTTTATTATTTACTGAAAACACAAAGAGAGATGCTTTTCTTGTCATCCATAGAGAACCTTTTACACATGGGAATCTTAGAGTAATATTATGGACTTCTAAACGTTTTACCAAAGGGGTTTTAGATATTTTCTCCTTTGTCTACCATGATATCAGTGAAGCATTTGAAAACAATTCCTGCCAAAGTGTTCACAAACCTATAGCAACTTAAAGATGGTGAGTCTTCAAATCATGACATAATGGTCAGATAATTTTAACAGCAAATGGAACAAAGTATATCTAGGAATTGTAGTCATAAAGCAACAAGATTCACATAAACCACCACAACCCATCTTTATACATTGCCACTTTTCATCAATCCACCTTCCACAAAAGGATGCAAACACTCTGAGCTTGAGCAAACCCAATGGCAACCTTGCAGCACATTAGAACCACTTAGAAAACTTTAAAAGATTTATAATGTCTGGATTCTACTCTCAAAATCTGAATTTTTTGAGGATGGGGACCAGGTATTAGCATTTGTTTTTAGAAGTCCTAAGTGATGCTAATGTGCAGCTAAGGTTCAGATCCATTGTTTAAAGAAGGCTGGTGGAGCTGTGCTATGATATTATCAGAGATCAAAAACATTAACTACTTTCTACTTATAAAAGATACGTTTAGCCAAATGTTCATAGTATCAGAAGTGATGAATGAGACTCATAATAAGGGTGACCATATATCCCAATTTGTACAAGATAATCTTGGTTAATGCCTATTATTTAAGTGTAATTATTAGTTGCACTTTTCATTTTTAAAAATGTGTGATTTAAATGATAAATTATATATTATCTATGAAACATCCCCCCAAAACTGGTCACAAACCCCAGCTTGGCTCCTGATTTTGCTTCCCCTTCATCTGCTGGCATCTCAGTGGTCTACAAGATGTTCTTCTCTACCCCATACCCAAAATTGGAAACCACCTGAAGTTGGCCTCCTTTTGGCTACTTTTGCAACTCAAGCCAGTCTTTGCTTCTGGTCCTCTTCCATACTATTTCCCCCCAAATTTAGCATCTATCTCAGTGATTTTCAACCTCTATCAGAGCAGTTCTTAAGCTGCACATTAAAAACTCCAGGGGGGGAGGGTAAATATTCAATCATTTAGGTCATATCCCAGGCCAATAAAAGTGGAATCTCTGGGGGGTAAAACTCAGGCATCAGTATTTTTTTAATTATTATTATTTTTTTAAAGATTCTATTTATTTATTCATGAGAGACACACAGAGACACAGACATAGGCAGAGGGAGAAGCAGGCTCCCTGTGGGGAGCCTGATGCAGGACTCGATCCCAGGACCCCAAGCTCATGACCTGAGCCAAAGGCAGACACTCAACCACTGAACCACCCAGGCATCCCAGGCATCAGTATTTTTTTAAAGGTGATTTGAGTGTAGAGTCAAGTTTGAGAACCAGTACTATTCATGTAATTCCAAAAAGCAACTCTTGTTGCCAACCCCTAAACCCTGTCTAATTTAGATTAGTCTTTGAAACTTCTGATATCCAAACCTCTTTTGTTCTCAAAAACCTTCTTACATCAAAAGGCAAAACTTGTGTCAGATGCCACAGGGGAAAGATGCACAGAGAAGCACTGATGCTGCCTAAAGAAATTGTAATGATTTTGATCTAGTAGAACCTAATCCAGAAACTAATAGAAAACATCAATGCAAATCCATCCACAGAATGATCCATCATCCCCTAGTCTATCCTTTCTCACTCGGCACTTACTTCCTCATTCCTTTCCTTTCTCTCAAGCACATCACCTTCTCCTGAAGTTCACCTTTCTCCTGAATTTCTCAGTTCTCCTGAGTTTCACCTTTCCCTCATGCACACAGAATTATGACATACCCAAGTCATCATTTAGACAAGCAAAGGCACTTGGGTCTTTATTTTTAAAGTCAGCCTTTCTGTGTCTACACAGCAATGTTAGCATACCACATAACAAAGCGTGATACCAAATGCCTCAGAAGCTATGTTTGGGAAATAAAGGTGGTCATAATAAAGATCCAATCCATCAGACTTTGTAGTTTCTAAGGCTGTGGACTTACAAAAGTAAAAAAGTATTACTAAGTTACAGTGATAACTTTTTAGAAATAGTTTAGATAACTGAGGAGAGAACAGAACCAGAAGAGAGAAGGACCAAGATATGAAGAATCAAAAAGTAATTGGGCCCATTTTAATTACCGCTATGAAACAAAGAAATTGCAGGATTTGAAGTGGGAAACAGTTGAGACAAAGTCTGCATATTCCCCATGATTTCCTGTCCCTGGGATGGATGATATACTAAGAATTAAGACATCTGAAAATTGTATTTACTTCCTTTTATTGAGAATTTGGGTGCCTGCACACATTTTTTTTTAAAGATTTTATTTACTTATAATGAGAGATACAGAGAGAGAGAGAGAGAGGCAGAGACACAGGCAGAGGGAGAAGCAGGCTCCACGCAGGGAGCCCGATATAAGACTCGAACCCGGGTCTCCAGGATCACACCCTGGGCTGAAGGTGGTGCTAAACCGCTGAGCCACCAGCTGCCCCCTGAACACATTTTTAATGAAGGATTTTATGGAAACAGTGTGGACTTGTTTTAAAGAGTACAGAACTTTGAGTCAGTTAGACCTAAGTTTGAATCTGAGATCTAGGTCGTGTGACTAAATCAGTCAAACTCAAAGAATCTTGATGTTTTCATTTGTAAATGGGGGTTATATTGCTTATGCCACGGGAGATGCTGGAAGGATAAATTAAGATAACTCATATCTTCTGTGTGCCAAACAATGCAAAAGCAACAATAACAAATGACATTACTTAGCCCACCAAAGAGGTTCACAAATGATAGTTGAATGTTTTTGAATGAAAAACACCTGTTTCGGGACACCTGGGTAACTGAGTGGTTAAGCATCTGCCTTTGGCTCAGGGCGTGATCCTGGAGACCTGGGATTGAGTCCCACATCGGGCTCCCTGCATGAAGCCTGCTTCTCCCTCTGCCTGTGTCTCTGCCTCTCTCTGTGTGTCTCTCATGAATAAATAAATAAAATCTTTAAAAAGAAAAAAGAAAAACATTTGTTTCATCAGTTTGCCTTTTAACACCTAAGGGGATAGAACTCTAGAATTTCTGGACATCAGTGCATGAAACTATTAAGCTGTTAGATTCAATATAAAAAATCCCATTTTGGTATGTTCTGCTGCCTGTGTCACCACTGACTTCAAGCCTTTCTATACACCTGCTATAGAATGAATATTTGTGTCCCCCTCAGATTCTTATGCTGAAGTCTAATCCCCAGTGTGATGGCATTAGGAGATGTGGCCTTTTGGGGATGATTAAGTCATATAAGGGTGGAGCCTCATGAATAGATTAGTGCATTTATGAAGAAGACCCCAAAAACCCCTTGCTCCCTCTTTCATTTGAGAACACAGCAATAAGACAGCTGTCTATGAACCATGAAACAGGTCTTCACTGGGCACCAAATCTGCTGGTGCCTTAATCTTAGACTTCCCAGCCTTTTCTTGTGTAACCACAAGAAATAAATTTCTGTTATTTATTTATTTATTTATTTATTTATTTTTTTTTTTTAAGATTTTATTTATTTATTCATGATAGTCACAGAGAGAGAGAGAGAGGCAGAGACACAAGCAGAGGGAGAAGCAGGTTCCATGCACCGGGAGCCCAATGTGGGATTCGATCCCGGGTCTCCAGGATCGCGCCCTGGGCCAAAGGCAGGCGCCAAACCGCTGCGCCACCCAGGGATCCCCAATTTCTGTTATTTATAATCCACCCTGTCTATAGTATTCTATTAGAGCAGCCTGAATGCACTAAGTTTATACCACCTCATATAAAAGTGAGTTTGGGTTTCATTGCTCAGTAAAATCAGAAAGATATTAACATTACCTCATTTTCAGTATTTCTGAAACCCCACATTTGGAGTCAAGTAATGACTGTAAAGTATCACTTACTGAAGAGGTTCTTACAGGCTTGGTTCAGATCCATTTGATCTAGTTCAACACAAAGTTATTAAATGTTTACTCCTCACCAAGTCTCTCAAAGACAAATAAAAGAGCTCTCGCTTTCAAAAAATTTATAGAATAAGTGCTTCTATTGCAGAAAACTTTCCCAATTCAAGGATTCAGGATTTATGATTACTTTCTGTGAAAGCCAGTCACCTTATGACTTTGGGCCATCCTACCTTGTTAGAAGGAAATAAAATGTCAGAACTGAGGAGAACCCTACTTTCCCTTCAGTATTATAGAGTTCAAGGGCACAGAAAAATGGGCAAGCTTTGGCCAGTGAGTATACAAAAGAATAAGGTCTAAAGAGTAGCCTGGAGTTTTCTAGAATCATCAAAGGGAAAATTATACTCCCTTAATGAAGGGAGTGGGGACACAAATACTTATTCATCATCACTCTGTTCAGGATTCAACAGTATTTGTTCCAGTCCCACTAGAAACAAGAGCTGTTTTCCTGAGGGTCAGTCCTTTGCCATTTTTTCTTACATTCTATAATCTATCTTTGAATAATATCACTCAAATGTATAGTTTCAAGTAACACAAATACCTCAGTGTATTAGAAACCTACATTTGCAACCCAGAGATGGTTCTGTGCGCTAGAAATTTATTTCAAGTTGTCTTCTAAATGTCTCTGGTATCCTAAATCTCTCAGTATTCTTATCCTGGCTCTTGAGACTACCATGACTATCATCAGCCAAAATTCCCAGTCATCTTTGATTCCTTCCTCTTCTTTACTACTCACATAAATCTAGACTCTGAACCCTGTTAGTTTTCCCATCAAAATTTCCTACGTCCATCATGCGTTCTCTGTACCCACAGTACCTGCTCTAGTTCAGTCTCCCATTATAGGTTGCATGGATACCGAACAGGCTCTTTCCTGGTTTGCTTATCTCTGATTTCTCCCTTCCTAACCTCTTGTTACATGGCCACTAATTAGTCTTTCATCAACCCTCAAATTTTCATATAACCTTCACTCTGATACAAACAAATACCAATGATTTCCCAAAATTTTTATGTGTTCCACTCTGTGGTTTCAATTCAACCTATCTCCCTTCTTACCAGAAAATCATTTGTCTTTTTCCAACAAGCTATGCCCTTTCAAGCTCTTACATTTTTAAATATATACTCTTCTTTTTTTAAATGCCCTTCACTTCCTACTTTATATGGTAAACACCTCCAGATTCAAGACTCCTCTCAAATCTCACATTCTCTGTGAAGCCTTCACTGGCATTCCCAGGCAGTTTTCAATCTGCCCCATATATTCCCACATAATCAACCCTATAGCTAGACTCACCACACCCAATGAGACGTATTAGTTTACCTCTCTAACTTTTTCACTAAGACCAGGGCTACTTCTAAATAAAGACTGCGTCTTATTCATCTTTGTGCCCCCAATACCCCACCTCCACCCCCAAATCACCAATCAAGGCATAGCATAGACCCTGGTACTAGCTAGGATATCACTACACATTTGTGGACTGAAAAGCAACATAGCAGGTATCACAGGTTGGGTTCTCTGAGCAACAGACCCAGAGACAGAGTCTAGTACAGAGGTGTGCATTTAGGAGTGCTCTTGGGACTAGTACCTTTGGAAGGGAAGGGAAGAAATCAACACAGACACATAAAAATAACAATTTTAGAGCAACAGGAGTATGAACTAATACAAGTTTTGTAAAAAATGCATAACATGGAAATTATAATTTTTATAGCTGGGAACAATTGGGACTCTGCTATCCCCCAAAGCAGAGTTTTGTTGGTGAAAAAAAGGAAGAATGGATATTAGACAAGTAGGGATTTCTGCTATATGAATCCAGGCTGAAAAACCCATGTTCAAAGCAGAAACAAGTGACATGTAATAAAGACTGGATAACATAGAGACAGGGTAGATTCATAAAGTAACTATTGTTTTGTAAACTGACGGTTTCCCACTTAGCACAGCAATATTATATGAATTAATTAAGCTTGCCAGAGGAGATTAAGGAGAGAGAGAGGCATAGAGTGCCTGACAGGACAGAAAACAGATTGCTGGGACAAAGAATCAAAGTCATCTTAAATTAAAGAGGGCAAAAAAGAGAATAACAAAGAAAAGGTCCAAATAGAAACAAGACACCACCAAGCATTAAAACAAAACTGCAAGCATAAGACACAAAGCACAAGGATCTCAGCAACTAGTCAGCAACACTTGTTAGCAATTCAAGTGAGAAGTCAGAAAGGCAGCTGGTGCTGCTGGGAGTGTGTTAAGAGTTTGTTGCCAATGTTCATAAAAGAAGCTAAAGGTCACATTTTGAAGACAGAAATAGGTTTCTCTGATGCGAGGGAAGAGATGGAAAGGGGGTTGTGACACTCAGTAGGAACAGATTCCCCATCTCCCTTGGGGCACAGCTGTTACAGGAGTTACAGCAGTAGGTAAGAAAAACTACCAGGACAAAAAGCCCAGGAGCTGATAAACTAAGAATTCTTAAATTCAGAACGCAGCACCCAAAGGACAAACGAAATGCTAACCAGATTTCAAGAACAAGACAAAACAGGAATCATAGTGTAGCCACCGGGTGGCCAATAGCAATTTGTGACTAAGAAACAAAAGGACACAGACAATTTGACTGAGCCACTGTGAATTCTAACTCTAGTCATGAGGAAAGCCTGGGGCTGAGGTCACCAGCCCTCCATGCAAATGCCCAGTTCCTTCCATTCTCAGAAAATGCCTGCAACTTCTGTATGACTTCCTTCCAAAGTTTAATCACCCTTTATTTCATTTATTTTTATTTTTTAAAAGATATTATTTATTTATTAGAGCGAGAGAGAGAGCCCAAGTAGAGGGTAAGAGCAGAGTGAGAAGCAGACTCCCCACTGAGCGGGAAGCCTGACACAGAACCCCATCCCAGGACCTGAGATCGTGACTGAGCCAAAGGCAGGTGCTGAACCGACTGAGCCACCCAGGTGCCCCAGCATCCCTCATTTTACAGTTGATCTTCATTTTGAGGACGTAAGGTTGTACAAGGGACCTTGGGTTGTAACTGGCACTGCCATTAACCAGCTTTATGACCTTAGAAAAACAACATCTCTCTTTGGGCCTCATCTGCAAAATGAAGGAGATGGACCATCTTTCTCTCAGGTTTCTTCATCCTCTATATAGATGGACAATGAATGGTAAGTGTAATCCTTATAATAATGCTTCATAAAACAGATCTCAACAATAACTTTCTGCAAAATGAAACTTCACTAGCAACTGCCCTTTCAGAAAAGGACAACCTTAATTCCTTTGTCTTTATTCTTTTGAATTCTCACCCATAGGAACAGTACTACTGATATTTTAAAAATAAGATCTGTCAAGGGTACAGATGGAAGAGTTTATGAAATACATTTGTATCACTTAATCTGCACCATGAGGGAAGGTGATGGAAAGACTTGGTAATGGTTCCCCAATACCCATTCTTCTTGTCTGCAGAGGAATAGGCCCCTAATTTTTATCATAGCCCATGGCCATCTAAAATAAAGGTTGCCTTTCTAGCCTCCACCCACATCCCCCACGCCTCCCACCCTGCAGATAGGGATGACATCTCTCTAAGTTCTGGGAGAAACTATTAACATTTCCACAATGTGCCCTCAAAAAGAAGTGATTGGGCACTTCTCTCAATCTTCCTCCTTCCTGAGGGCACAAGTACAAACTTCACTTTCTGTGAAGCTCAAGAAACCTCTTAGACCATGGGGGAACAGCTCCATATGAAGGCTGGCAAAGCAATGGAGAGAGCACCTTGATTCCTAATGAATCCATGAATCTGCCTTAGCAGGCTCTGGACATCTTTAATGTATGAGAAAAATACGCTTCTATCTTACTTGTTTGTTTATTTATTTATTTATTTATTTATTTATTTATTTTTAAATTTTTGGGATCCCTGGGTGGCTCAGTGGTTTAGTGCCTGCCTTCCGCCCAGGGCGTGATCCTGGAGTCCCGGGATCGAGTCCCACATTGGGTTTCCTGCACGGAGTCTGCTTCTCCCTCTGCCTGTGTCTCTGCCTTTCTCTCTCTCTCTCTCTCTGTGTGTAATTTTTTTATTTATTCATGATAGACACAGAGAGAGAGAGAGAGAGAGGCAGGGACACAGGCAGAGGGAGAAGCAGGCTCCATGCACCGGGAGCCCGACGCAGGACTCGATCCCGGGGCTCCAGGATCATGCCCTGGGCCAAAGGCAGGCATCAAACCGCTGAGCCACCCAGGGATCCCCTTCTATCTTGTTTAAATAACCAATATTTTTATTTGCTTTACTTGCTGCCCAAATAAATCCTAGCTGATACAAATACAGGAGTTATTAGTTTTATTTTACAGATATAACAATTTGCTGAAGACTTTCATTTGAATACAGGACAATTTTGATGCCTAGCCCAATGCTCTCCTTACTTCGCTATAAAGAGACAAAAGCAACCAAAAGCAGATGTAAGACAAACCCCCTAAAAGAGAATTCATCGGACCCTAGAACATCTCAGAAGCAGCTCATGTGGCCCTTCACATGTAAAAACATTCCTGTGACAAGTTAAAGGGGACAATTGCCTCTCTAGAATTAAGTAGGGGATGTAGGACACCACCTTTACGAAGGATTCTTATTCTCCTCAAAGTATCTGAGCAAGGACTAGGAAGAAATGAGAACACAGTATCAGAAATAGCAGCTAAACAATTTGCTAAGTTGCCATGAGATGCATTTCAAAGGCATTTGAGAACTAAGGCAAAGCTTCAAGAAGAATTTTTCAGGAGACAAAGAGGTCCTTACCTCTCCTCCCCACCTAACCTCTCCACAACCTAGCCCCAGTCCTAAAACAGTTGGATAAGTCTTATCACTTCCAGAACGCTAAGGGGTGGGGAGGTCAGTCTTGCTTCTCCCTGTGCTCCGTGAGACCCGAATTTCACACTCTCTTGAAGTGCTATTGTGCTGAAGTATGAAGAGTAGGACACCTTATTCCAGAACAGGTTTTATAAGAACTATTAATTTCTTTTGTTGTTTTTACATAAAACTCAATGTTTCTCACAGTAAACATATCCTCCTCTAAGAAGTAGATGGATGGCATCTGTGATGCTCCAAACAGTTGGGACCGCCCCTTCCCAAAGAACAGCAGAGGCAGCCAAACAAAGCCCATTAATTAGCCTAGCTTTTCAATTTAAGGAAAATTTGTGGACCATGCATCTTCTACTTCTGCATATTTTATAGTAACAGAATATTTTTAGATAAAAGCATAAATAAAAGATGTTGCTGGATTTTTATACAATGCATTATATCTGTTATATTCTATTGTGGTTTTATTTTTTCACAGCACAACCATAACTATATAGATGGTTATAGTTCTAAATTGGGGGAAGAAAGGGAGAGAGAAAACTATTCTAAGACCCACAGGAGAAATTCTGTTTTTATTAATCATTCATATATACTTTTATTCATATTTATTGGGAGCCTACCATATACCAGGCATTCTGTTTGGCATTTGGGAATACAATGAAAGGAAGATACACATGGACCTTTCTTTTGTGAGTCCTATGATTTGAAGGTGAATGTAGATAATAAACAAATGGTAAAATATGGCATTTCCTGTGTCATGAGAAGTATAAAAAAAGCATCTATAGGAGTCCCTAGTTTGGTAAGGAAGGGAGAGCAAAGTTTGGTGGGGGGGAGTTAGGAAAGGTTTCTCAAGGAAATGACAGCTAAGTTAAGACCTATCTATGATGAGTACAAGATGTCCTGGAAGAATGTTTGCGGCAAAATAAATAGCATGGGCACCTGTCCAAGAATATCTCAGTAGGATCATGACAGGATACCATCCTGGGTCCCCTTTGGCTACCTTAGCCAAAATGGTCAAAATAACACTACTTACTAATAATGTGTTCATTCAGTCAGTTATTAAATATTCACTGAGCACCTACCAGGTGCTACATACTTTGCTGTCATTAAAAAGAAAACTACTGGCCCAAGATGGAGTCACTTGCAGCAAAACATGACTTAATTGCAGTTTCAACCACTCCGTGAATGAAATTTTAAGAAAGCAATCTAGAATTTTCTAGTCAGCACCAATGAGGTAATCTGTAATATGGGCCCTCCCTATCCCTTAAAGGAAGACCAGGTAATCTTTGTGATACCACTCCCTGTCCTTCCCCTAAGGGACAGTGACCCTACCTGAAACAATCCTTTTTCTTTTGGTAATAGCTCCTTGTCCAATCCTCCTTCCCACAAAAACCTTCCATTTTGTAGGAGCCCTTGGAGTTCCCCTCTACTTGCTGGATGGGATGCTGCCCAATTTATGAATTGTTTTTAAAAAAGCCAATTAGATCTTCAAATTTACTCAACTGAATTGTTTTTTAACATTATAATTACAGAACATAAAGGGATAAAATAAGGCATGGTACCTACCCTCAAGGAGCAACCAGTTTTGCCAACAGAAGCAATCCTTGCATAAATTGGTGGTATGAGGGCTTCAGCTACTAATAATCAGGCATGAATAGGACAGAGTGTAGACATTAAAAGACAACTAGTTATCATTCTGAAGGGAGATGACCAGAAGGCAGTGGGTGAGAGATCAAGGGACAGCAAAGGAAAGGCAAAGAGAAGAGAAAAAAGTTTGATAAACGGTCTGAACAGTTAGTCAGCAAGGGCTGCATTTAGTTATTCACTTATTGTTAAAGCAACCAACTTCTAAACTTCATCAGCTTTGTTGGGAGCACATTGTTCTCCCAACTAGCTTCTTTTTAGATGTTCTGAGAAAGGATGCTAATTAACAATGGTGTTAGCAGGTTTCTATTTAGAAATCATTTGACTCAGGACATCACACTGAACTATGTTAGAGGAAGCACAGGGAGCCACCCTCTGGGGAAGTGAGATCATTCAGTCTGAAGAAGAGAAGGTGGAAAGGTAATTCTGTAACCTCCTTCTAGGAAAATCCAGGCATTTGTTGAACATCCTCTGTGAAGAGGGCCTAGTGATGTCTTACGTAAAGTGAGGGATGGGGAAAAGATAGTAGTTTAGGAGATCAATGATTAAACCACCTCAGAGAAAACGTCCTAAGAGACTAAAGACGGAGTAAAGGAAACATAAAGGAATAAGAGAACTGCAAAGATAGAAACTGTCCCCTGGATAAAGCAGGGAGGGTAAAGGAGAAAGAATCAGCGACATCAAGTATTTATTAGTGGCACTTTCAAGTTGAAGGCAGCCAAATGCCATATAACTTCCTACACTAAAAACAGAACAGGAAGGTGTGTTCCCTCTGCCCTAGAAGGTAATGAGTTAGAAAATAAGAGTCAGTTGGGGTTTTTCCTTATAAGAGTTAAGGGGATTAAAATAAGATATATCAATGAATGTTGAGAAGTCTTCCTAGAGATCTTAAAAATAGGATTGTATTCGTAGATGTCAGTACTGAGGATGTTTTTTCAGAATTCTGCAGGAATACCATTACCTCTATGAATCATTTTGACCACCTCCTACCCTAACCATAGGCTGAGATAGATCCTGTAGCAGATTACATTTTCCAAGATGGATATACCAATATATGTCCTGTCCCACATCTTCTTCTTTTATCAAGACATTGACATTTTTCCATCAAGAGGTGGAATCTTTGTTCCCCTATCTTGACCTGGGTACTAGATCTTTGTAACTGGCTCCAACAATACATTGTGATAGAAGTGCATGATTTCTGATGCTAGATCACAAAAGGTGACATGGCTTCTATCTGGCTCTCTCTTGGGATAATTGCCTTGGAACCCAGCCACCATGGTGTGAGGAAGCTCAGACCACATGAAGAGGCCATATGCAGATGTTCTGACCCCCAGCCAAAACACAATCCATGTGAGTGAATGAGCCTTCAAATGATTTTAGCCCTTAGCCTTCAAATTTTCTAGCAAAGACCCCAGACCTTGTGGAGGGACAAACTAACCCAGATGTGCCTTGTCTTCATCATTGACTCACAGAAAATGTGAGAGGTAAAAATGATTTTTGTTACTTTACCCCCACTAAGGTTTAAGGAAAAGTTTTGAACAGCAGTAGGAAATGAATAGAGATACCATCTTACATGGCCCTACAGTACCCACTTTAATGAAATCATAGCTTTTATCACATGAAGTAATTCATAGTGTAATTCATTTACTTTATCTACCACAAGATCAGGAAATCTCAGATGGCTGAAACCACATCTTTTCACTTGTATATCTCCAAGACCTAGCACAGCACAAATAAATATTTGCTGGCCAGATGAATTTTCAGAGGACCCATCTCACTTTGCTCTATCCATCTCTGACATCTTCCACCCTGTATGACCCAAGTCACATAAATAATAAAAACTGATATCCACTGAGTCACTACTAACACAAGCAGAGGCTCTAAGGGTTTTATGGGTATAAATTTATTTAATATCCACACCAGTCCTTGCCCTATGAGGGAGGTTCTTTTACTGAAAAAAACTGAAAGAACTGAGGCACAAAGAGGCAGAGAGATTCTTGCCTAGACGGTACTAGAAAAGTCAAGATCCAAACTTTAGGCAAAATTCAAACTTCCACAGCCTGGAACAGCCTGGAGCTTAACCACTTCTCAATATTAAAGATCACAGGGTGAGAACTCAGATAAGAACAGAAAATCTACTCTAGATTTCTAGACCTACCTAGGACTGCTGGTAGGATGAGGATGAAATCTATTTAAGTATTAGCAATAGCAAATATAGGAGCTTAGGTCTCTTGTGGGATAATTGTAGACAGCTCATGCTCATTTGACTGACAGCTTTGGGAAGGCAGGTGGTTATGCCAATTATTAAACTCTTGTCTCTCAGTTTCCAACCCATGGTTCTATGTTACTTTGTGAGGCTAGGGCTGGGAACTCTGAGAACTGCTTTTTGCTTTGGCAGCCGGATTCCTGCTAGGCTGTACCAAGAGAGGTCACCAGAGGTGACTATGAGGCTGGAGAAGGAAGAGGAAAAGACCTGCTCCTCCGTGTTCCAGTTTTGCTTCTTGTCCCATGAGCATCAGCAACCTTCCCCAAGCAAGAATTCTCACCCTGGCAATGTCACTTCATTCCCTTGGAAGCTGCTGAATCCACTTTGCAGTTTTTCCAACACTCACAGAACCAGCCTTGTTGCCCTCTTCAGACACATAGCACAGTCTCCTCAAAGGTCTGAGGAGACTTTTTCGTCAACTTTTCCCCCTTGTTCTTCCAGCCCCAAGGGCAAAAGCTACTCTGCAGTTACTGTCATTTTGATACTTTCATGTCTCCTATTTGCCTTTCCACATCTTTAATTCCTAGTAAACAATTCCTTACATTAAATTCTATTTCTTAAAATAACTCGTAGTTTCCTTTTTTTGACTAGACCCTGACTGACACAGAGGAGGATGAAAATTATTACTCTGGCAAAGCTAGCTTCTGAGATTCAGCCAGAGGTACAAGCTAATTCCAGGAACCTGCTAATACTTCCTCCTCCCTTCATATACCCAAATCTTTTAGATCAAGCTCTACCTCCTTGGCTCTGTAAGTAGACCCTGAGAAAACTCTGAGGTACCTGGTACGTCTAGAACTTCACTTACAGAAGATATAATTCTTTTGCATGAGAAACATTTCTTTTAGTATATCAGTGTGCCCTATTCCCATTCACAAATATCTATGAAATATTGACTTTCAACACATCATGTTGTACAACCTGTATATAAAAAGTATATCAACTTTTATTTGTTAATCATAGCTCAGTTAAGCTTGGGGAAGGGTGGGGTGGGAAACACTATCATGCTAAGTGCTGGGAATTCAGCAATGGGAAATGCCAAGTCTCTATCCGTGAGGAGCCTACACTCTAAAAGGGTGGCTAACCAGAAATGTATCATCTCAGTTCAGCACAGAGAGAATTATGGACAAGATAGACATTGGGCATTGGGAGCAGCTGGAAAGTGGAAGTGACCTTTTTAACTTCTCTGACTCCATGGCTTCTTTTTGTACTATCTGCCTCTTTTTCCTAATCTCAGGCACTCTTGAGGACATAGTTGGCCCATAGGCTGTGGGAACAGTAAAGGATTACTAGATGTCTCTGCCAATCATTTCTGTCTACCTGGCCTTTGACATCCACAGTAAGGTGACTGTCAATATAGAATGTACCATTTGATCATTTAATCTCAATTAAAAATCACGTTAGTTTTAAAGCTATTCATTCATCCAGTTGCTCATTTGATAAGTGTTTCTTGAGTATCTACAGCACTCTGGGCACTGGACCAAACACTGAGGATAAAAGATATATACAATCCCAGCCCTAAAGATGCTTTGGTGCATTTATAAAATAGATTATTTTTAAAAATTACCACTTGTTTTCCTTTCTTAAACTCCAGAAGTGCTCCCGGGTTGCTGCAGAGTTGAAGGTAAGAAGACCTCTTTTGTTGGTTTTGTGACTTTGGTTTCCTCAGTTACAAATAAAGGTAATACCATTAATTTGGCAGAGTCATTGTGAATATTAAGTGAGTTTATGTATATGAAGCATTATATACATATTAGATTGAATCTAAAAATGATGCTGCTTCATTTTTTTGTTATATTTAATATGTTCATTTCATTTACAAAATTATTTCATTAAAAACTATTAATTTCAACTATATAGTAAAAAGCGAATTTAAAAACTCACATCTGGAGTTCCATACAAGGGGAGAAGTTGGAAAGATTTCTGCTAAGAGTCAAATAAGAAAAAAAAATAAAAAATAAAAGTAAAAAAAAAAGTCAAATAAGGCAAAAAAATTACATGTATGTTATTAATGGATATTTCTCACATACTTACCTCCACTGTCAGACTCAAACTTTCTACAGAATATGATACCGTTAGAATGACATTTAAGGCCTTTGCTGGCCTTAAATAAGGAGATATACCAACATCATATCATTTAATTGTTATAGCAAACCTATGAGATGGGCGCTACTATACAAACAAGGTAACTAACAACTGAGATGCTGAGTAACTTGCTCAGGCTTATTCAACAAGTATGAAGAAGATTTGGGATTCCATCTTTAAACTGTTAATCTCCAAAAGGAGGAAGATTGACTTCATAACATATGGCTTTGTGAAAATCACTAAATACATACTGGATCTCATACACACAAATACAGGCTAAATAAAAGTGTCTTTGTGGGTCCTGAAAAGATATAAGCTATGTAAGAAACCATTTTGTTTTTCTTTTAAAGATTTTTATTTATTTATTTTTGAGAGAGAGAGAGAGAGAGCATGGGGGTGGGGTGCAGAAAGTAGAGGGAGAAGCAGACTCCTCACTGAGCAGGGAGCCCAATGCAGGACTCGATCCCAGGATCCTGGGATCAAAACAGTATGGTACTGGCATTAAAAACAGATGCATAGATAAATGCAACAGAATAGAGAACCTAGAAATAAACACAACCACATGCAGACAACTAATCTTTGCTAAGGTTCCAAGAATACACAAAGGGAAAGCATAGTCTTCAATAAATGATGTTGAGAAACTACAGATTCACATGCTAAAAAAGAAAAAGAAAAAAGAAATTAGTTTCTAATCTTACAACATTCACAAATTAATTTGAAATGGATTGAACAAAAAAAAAAAAAGAAAAAAAAGAAATGGATTGAACACTTAAATATAAGACCTGATTATAGAATGGCAATTGAAAAGATCAACAAGGGATCCCTGGGTGGCTCAGTGGTTTAGCACCTGCCTTCAGCTCAGGGCCTGATCCTGGAGACCTGGGATCGAGTCCCACGTCGGGCTCCCTGCATGGAGCCTGCTCCTCCCTCTGCCTGTGTCTCTGCCTCTCTCTCTCTCTCATGGAACCTGCTCCTCCCTCTGCCTCTCTCTCTCTCTCTCTCATGAATAAATAAATAAAATAAAAATTTAAAAAAAAAAAGATCAACAAAACGAAGAATTGTTTTTTCAAAAAGATAAACCAAATTTACAAATCTTTAACTAGACTATCCAAGAGAGAAAAAAAAGAGAGAGGACTCAAACAAAATAGTTTCCTAAGACACTGCCAGGGTGGCTCAGTTGGTTAAGCATCTGCCTTTGGATGAAACCATAAAACTCTGAAAAGAAAACATAGCGGAAAACTTCCTTAACATTAGTCTTGGCAATCATTTTTTGGATATGACACCAAAAACATAGGCAATAAAAACAAAAAGAAACAAGTGGGTCTACTTTAAGCTAAAAAGCTTCTACATGGCAAAGGAAACAATCAATGACATGAAAAGGCAACCTATGGAATGAGAGAAAGAACTTATATCAGATAGTGGATTAATATCTAAAAAATATAAAAAACTAATACAGGGAGGGGATCCCTGGGTGGCTCAGCAGTTTAGTGCTGCCTTTGGCCCAGGGCGCTATCCTGGAGTCTTGGGATCCAGTCCCATGTCGGGCTCCCGGCGTGGAGCCTGCTTCTCCTTCCTTCTGTGTCTCTGCCTCTCTCTCTCTCTCATATATAAATAAATAAATAAATAAATAAATAAATAAATAAATAAATAAATAAATAAATCTTTAAAAAAATAATACAACTCAATAGTAAAAAAACAAAAAATCCAATTTAAAAATGAGTATAGAATATGAATAGCCATTTTTCAAAAGAAGACATGCAAATGGCCAACAGGTATGTGAAAAAATACTCAATGTCACTATCATCAGGGTAATACAAATCAAAACTATGATGAGATATCACTTCACACCTGTTAGATGGCTATCATTAAAAAGATGAGATAATGAGCATTGGCAGGGTGTAGGGTAAAGGGAATCGTGTACACACTATTGGTGGGAGCGTAAGTACAGTCACTATAGAAAGCAATTTGGAATTTCCTCAAAAAATTAAAAATAGAATTATTATATAAAATCCTGCAACCCCACTTTTAGGTATATATCCAAAGGAAATATCATCATTATCTTGAAGAAATTTCTGCACTCCTGTGTTCATTGCAGCATTATTCACAATAGTCAAGATATGAAAACAACCTAAGTGTATGTCAATGGATGAATGGATAAATAAAATGTGATTATATGTATATCCATACACATATATATGAGAATATACATACACATACATACATATACAATTTATTAGACAAATGCCTGACTTCAGGTGTGATTGCAGTGACATCCACTTCAAAGATGGCTATCTTTGAATGTATATCGCCAGTCACGTGGCTGGATAAAGAATCAGGACACTCCTAACACTGAAGAGCCTTGCCTTTAGAGAACTTGGTTGAGTTCAGTAACTTTCTCAGCCGCTTGTTTTCTTTCTTTGCCTCACTTTAAATTCCCACTCTTATGTTTTATATTCACCAATTTAGAGTAATAAGCCCATGGAATCCTTGGCACCCACCTTTGACCCCCAATAAAAGCAGAGCCCCAGGCCCCTGTGGCCCCCTTCTCTCTCTCCCTCTACCTATAATCTCCCTGTGTGGCCTCAGGTATGTCATTTGCTTCCCAGAATCTGTGAGTAATAAAAAAAGGTTTATTATTCTTCAAAGTTTCCTGATGGTTGTACTAAAGGACATCTTTCAGTCACAGTAAGAACACAAGCGCTAGTCCAGCCACAACATTGGTTATCAATAGGCTAAGACTAGCACACGAAACAGCTATAAGAAGAGAAGGAAATCATGCCATTTGTGACAACATGTATGAACCCAGAGGACACTAGCTAAATGAAATAAGCCAGACACAGAAAAATAAATACTGTATGATCTCACTTATATGTGGAAACTAAAAGAGTTGAGCTCATAGAACCAGAGAATAGAACAGTGGAGGGTAGAAAGTTTCAGTCACAAGAGGTGCAATTTCTGGGAATCTAATGTGCAACATCATGATTATACTTAATAATACTGTATTGTATACTTGAAATTTCCTAAGAGAGTACATCTTAGGTGTTCTTACCAAGAAAAAGAAATAACTATGTGAGGTGACATATGTGTTAATTGGTTGTGGTAATCATATCACAAAGTGTATATGTATTAAGTCATCACACTATATACCTTAAAAATTCATGTTGAACCTTATAAATGTATACAATTTTTATTTGTCAATCATTCTTTAGTAAAGCTGGAAAAAAATTTAAACCATTTTGGGGACGTCTGGATGGCTCAGTGGTTGAGCATCTGCCTTTGGCTCAAGTGGTGATCCTGAGGCCCTGGGATTGAGTCCTGCATCAGTCTCCTTTCAGGGAGCCTGCTTTTCCCTCTGCCTATGTCTCTTCCTCTCTCTCTCTCTGTGTCTCTCATGAATAAATAAATAAAGCCATTAAAAAAAAGAAACCATTTTGTTTTTTCCCATTAGAAATGTTCCTGGGGTTTTGAAAACTTAAACAGGTTGTTTGGTTTTGGTCAGTTGGTATTTTCATTTTACTTACTCAGTAGTGCACTTAAAAAAAGAAATGAGTTACTTTACCAGAGGCAAACAATAAAAAGCAAAGCAAATAATATTTATCTATCTATACATAATTCCAACCACAACCAAATGGAAGGCCTGCCCTTCATTGAATTGTGAGAGCTGTTTATTGCTATGAGACATTGTTTTTCCCCTTTTCATGGAGTGTGTGTGTATATGTGTGTGTGTTATCATCAATTTCAGTAAAGGTTAATCTGTGTGGTAACTGACAAAAGGAGGCAGAGCCTAATGAAGCATGTGTGCAGTATCACTAATCAGAAGCAACAGCTAGGGACAATATGGCAAGTGCTCCCTAAATCATGCTCCAAGCACCAGGTATAAGGTGAGCAAGAATCAACAAAGGACATTTTCTGTATTTCAAAAAGCCATTCTAGTGCTACTTTTTTCAAGGCTAAAGAGGAGTCAATGGTATCATGCTGTCTGTGGCTTCTTTCCTTGAACAGTCTACAGCAGACACTTTTTGTTTCCTTGACACCAAACCTACCATGTCTGGTATTTTCGCCATAGGCATCTTTGCTGCAAGCATTTTTGTTGCATAACTAATTGACCATAAGTCAATTTTGCCATAAAAGATAAAAAGACAACAAATAAGAGATATTCATTATAAAGGACATAATGAAACACAAAAAATGAATAACAAGATTAGAAAGACTTTATTGTGAAGTATTTGAATACAAAATATTTGAATACATTTAAAATGTGTGTAGATTCATAGCAATACTGCACAAATAGAGGATTCTATCTTGTGGGTTTTACCTAAGCCTTCGTCTATGTACACATAGTGGTTACTCCTGGCACATGTTGAGAGGTAGTAAACTGAAGGAGGCACAGACTGTACACCAGGCTAAAATTGATGTTCTGTTTCTCAGTCTGGGCGCTGGTTTTATAGTTGGATTCATTTTCTGAAAATTTCTTGGGCTGTGCACTTATGATTTGTAAAATAAAAAAGTTTACCTAAAATGATTATCATTGGACATTCCTCCAAAGACAGATTTGAACAAAATTTCACTCCAGTTAGATGTTTCAAATAACAAAAAGACATATCTTTGACCCCATTTGCCATCAATAAATAAGATATTCCATTAAGAACAACTGTGCTACAACTAGATAGGATGCACTAATCTCTACAGAAGAACTTCTAAACGATCAAATTCAGCACTGATAATATGCCAACAATCTCTATAAGCAAGAGAAAACCTCATTGATCTATACTTTCAGGTATTTGTTTACCATCTACCAGGTACTAGACACTGTTCTAGGAACTAGAGATTCAATGATGAGTAAGATATATAAAAATCTTGCCTTTATGCCTTAGCAACATATTTATAGATATATCTCCTCAGGCAAAAGAAACAAAAGCAAAACTAAACTATTGGGTCTACAAAAATAAAAAAGACTTTTGTACGGCAGTGGAGAAACCATCAACAAAGCAAAAAGGCAACTCACTGAATGAGACAAGATATTTTCAAATGATTTCTCTAACAAAGGTTTAATATCTAAAATATATAAGGAACTTATACAGCTCAACACCAAAAAAAAATACATATATGATTAAAAATTAATAGAGGACTTGAATAGACATTTTTCCAAAGAAAACATATAGATTTCCAATAGATACATGAAAAGATGATTAATTAACATTACTAATCATTGGGGAAATGCAAATCAAAACCACAGTGAGATATCACGTTACACTTATCAGTATGGCTAATCAAAAAGACAAGAAATAACAAGTATTGGTAAGGAGGTGGAGAAAAGGGAACCCTACATGCACCCTTGGCAGGAATGTAAATTGGTGGAACCATTATGGAAAATAGTATGGAGATTCCTCAAAAAATTAAAAATAGAAATGCCATATGATCCAATCATTCCATTACTAGGTATTTGCCCCCAAGAATACAAAAACACTAATTCAAAAAGATAAATGCACCACTATGTTTATTGCAACATTATTTACACTAGCCAAAATACAGAAGCAACTTAAGTGTTCAACAATAGTGTCCAATGATACACACACAGACCCACATGATATAAAACTATACAGCCATTAAAAGGGATGAGATCATACCATTTACAACAACATGGATGGACCTTGAGGATTGTGCTAAGTGAAATGAGTCAAACAGAAAAAGACAAATATAATTTTACTTATATATGGAATCTAAAAAACAAAACAAAAACAGACTCATAAATATGGAGAACAAAATCATTTTTGCCAAAGAGAAGGGGGTGGGAAGATAAATAAAATAGGTAAAGGGTTAGCTTAAGAACTACAAAATTCAAAAAAAAAAAAAAAAAAAGAACTACAAAATTCCAGTTATAAAACAAATAAATCACAGGGATGAAAAGTACAGCATAGAGAATATAGTCAACAATACTGTAACACCATTGTATGGTAACAGATGGTAACTACACTTACAGTGGTGAGCACTGAGTACTGTATAGAATTGTCAAGTCAATATGTTGGGCACCTGAAAGCAATATAACCTTGTATATAAGCTATACTTAATAATAAGCTATACTTAAATAATAGTTTATATTTTATTTATACTTAAATAATATATTTTTTAAAAGTCTTGCTTTTATAGATCTTATATTGCCCCACCCTAAATTGCTGAATAAAGAATACCTAGGAAATCCATTTTGTTTACTCTGGAAGATTCTATCAGAAGTATGACTGAGACTATCTCCTACTATTTAACTCCTTGAATGAGTTTCATTTGGTAAGTTCACTAACCAGAATTAACTATGAAGTGAATTTTAGATTCACTTCATAGTTAATAAGGGTGTGCGCTGTTGGTAAAAACATAAACTCAGGATATTTCCTAGAGTTTGTCAGTGAAGGCAAACCACACAATATGTGAGATTATCTAAGAAACAAAAATGTGATTACACGAAGTGAATGGAGTGAGTGTGGAACACTATAGAAGTGTGGGTATGAGTAAGGGTGTGTGTAACTAATGCAGAAATCTTGTGACTAACATAGATCTATTTCCATCAATAATTTTTTTCTTAAGTTTCCTCCATGTTCCCCAATATTTCGTGATGTAAAAGAAGTCAGCTGTTTCATCTGACATTACCATATCCAGTCTCCTGTGGTATGCTCTTGGGAAAAGGTTGGCACAGAAGCAATCTAATTCAAGTTCAAGGCTGCATCAGAGTTATTCTCTATTCCAAGGATTAAACCCTCAAAACTGGCCCCTGATCCTTCCTGGAGCATCCCTTCCTCTCCCCACTGAGAACTGCTGAACACCATCTGTGCTAATAGGCTCTGTGACTCAAGACCCATCCACCTCCTAGGATGACTGTGGACTCCTGTTCTCAAAAGGTCTTTAAAAATAGAAGAGATATTCTCTTCTGGGGGTATGGCTTAGGCAGAGCTTTAGCCAAAAGGATGACGGTCCTTTCATAAAGTCTATCAAGAACCATTTATCATCAGAATTATTGAGTTTGGAGATGAGGAGGGGTATTTGCCTCCTGTTAAAATCTGTCCTGTGTTTATAGCATTATTTTCATTTTTAAACAATGTTATTCCTTATCTTATCTACCTGGCGGAGTCGGCACCCAAAATCTAGTTTAAGTAGCATCTTCCCAGTCTAGAGTTAAATATACTTTCCTCTGACCCCTCCAAGCTTTTAAAGAATATTCTGGTGGATCCCTGGGTGGCTCAGTGGTTTAGCACCTGCCTTCAGCCTAGGGCATGACCCTGGAGACCCGAGATTGAGCCCCATGTCGGGCTCCCTGCGTGGAGCCTGTTTCTCCCTCTGCCTGTATCTCTGCCTCTCTCTCTCTCTCTCTCTGTCTCTGTCTCTCATGAATAAATAAATAAAATCTTTTTTAAAAAAAAAGAATATTCTGGTTCATGCAGTGTCCTGTCCTTTAAGGAATATGAGGTTTTGAAGACAGAGACCATAATTGTCCATTCTCATGTCCAGTGGCAAGGAGGGTGCATGGCACGCAGTAGGTATTCAATAGCCATTTATTGAATAAACGCCAGTGACCAGGTAATACTTACAAAATGGAACTTTTGGAAAATAATTTTCCCCCAAACACAACTTAGGAGCTTAAGCCTTATACTTCATCTTAAAAAAGTTCTCCTGTCCAGCTCTCTTATAGAAACTCATGCCCTATCTGATAGACTCAGAGTTCTTCATAAAAGAGGCTGTAAAAGGAGAGATGAGCGGAACTTGAATGTCTTTAAAAAAGCTCTTGGGAATTTTCTCTGCAACTGATCAAGAGATGAAGAAAGAGTAGAAGGGAAATTCAGGGTTAAATTGAAGGGAAAACAATAACTTCAAGCATCCATGTGCATTGAACATAATAAATATTATTATTTGGATAATAAGGAAAACATAGAAATAAAAAGGTTATTTTTATAACCTTTTTAACAACCTTTATAGACTTGTTATAATTGATACTTTGCTTAGCCAACAAGGTGGTCCCTTGTTAAGATGTTTTTGAAGTAGAACAGCTTAACTTCAAGGTTTCACTCTGAGCAAGAGGAGAGTAGCCCCTGGCATCTGGGAGCTGACTTACTGGTCTGACTTGGTGCTATCAGCTAGGCCTTGTGTTGCTAGGAGCTGGCCTGGCACATATAGCTTGGTTTTAGTGTTCAGTCAAACAAAAAATATTTCACAGAACACCATTATAACACAAGGCCACTTTATACACATGATGGAGCAAGACAAAAACTAAACTGCCCCACAGTCACACTTGAACCTGACAAAAACATAAACACCATCCACACCACAAAAATAATCAAATATCTCCATCCCAGTTAAAATGAGTGACTGCTGCTTCTTTACCAATTATAGCTTTAGCCTTGGTCTATTCTTCCCTCTAGATAAAAATCTGTTAATGTACTCAATTATAAAATTGCTCTTGGGATGTCTGGATGGCTCAGCAGTTTAGCGCCACCTTCGGCCCAGGGTGTGATCCTGGAGTCCCAGGATTGAGTCCCACATCGGGCTCCCTGCAGGGAGCCTGCTTCTCCCTCTACCTGTGTCTCTGCCTCTCTCTTTCTCTGTGTCTCTCATGAATAAATAAATAAAATCTTTAAAAAAAAAAAAAGTGTTCTGGCTCTCTGAAACCAAACAAACCAGAGTAAAGCTGTCCTTCCTTTAATTTTCCTGAAAACACCTAGCAATAACCCAAATTCTATGTCTTTCTTAAACTCTCTTACTGAGATGCTTCACAGTTCCCCAAGGAGAATATTCTCTCTTGTGGCAATAAGCAATAATAAACCCAACTTGTTCAGCTCTAGGTGTCTTACTAGTGGCTGGAGGTTATTTTTCCCTAACATTATTTGTTCACTGAAGTACAAACTGACTTCTCCAGGATGCCTGAGTTAACACTAAGATAGTAAACACTCTTGATTAATCATTTTATAATTCTATCATACTATTATCATAATTTGTTGTTATTCCATCCACCTCATTTAAATAGAATCTTTTAGAAGCCCACAGAAGAAATGATGATGGAATCAATTATTTTTAAGGAATGAAAAAAAAATGAACAATTGGAATTTCTCTTTTCTTGCTCTCCTTGTATAAGAAAGAAAAACAGCCTTCTATAAAACAGGGCTGGGATATAGTGGTCAAATTCATTCCATGGAAGCCATGCATTTTCCTAAGATCCTCAGCTCATCACCATAATTTCTACCAATTCTCTCTGCACAGAGATTTCTCCATGGAACTGTCACAATATTTTTCTTCCCACTTAGAATACCAGAGCATTTTCTCTTCCCAAGTTCTTCTTGTGTTGTATAATGTGACAGGCTATTAAATCAATTTCTCTTCCTCTCTTTAAATAAAGCACATGCAGTGATCATTCAGAATTAAAGGTGACAACCTGGAGATGTTTGGATTCATTCTTCAGTTCTAATACACACACATATGCAACTCACATCTCTCTCATGCATGTTCTCACTCTCTTGCAAACTCACACATACACACTGTGCATTAATAAAAACACATTAATAATTAGTTGTTTTAATTATGCTAGTATTTCTTAGATCAGTCATGTTGTATTATAGTAAGAACTATAATGCATACTCATGTAAAGATAATTTTGGAAAGAGGACAGAAAAGTGATTAGAAATCACTTAGGTGAGCTCAAATGATGCAAAACCAAGGAAAGCCTCATTTTGTGACTGGGGCAAGAGAGGATGACAAAGGTTCAGGGAGCCTTTATATTAAACTCTAAATATTTCAAATATTTTTAAAAGAATTACCTCTTTTGTATCTCACAGTTTGCTGGCAGGGGCACATTGGTATGATTATTCGGATAAGCAATCAGATAAGCTTAAAATATATGTATATCCTTTGACCCAACACTTCCCCTAAGAAAACAATCATCAATGCTCACGGAATTAAATTAATAATAACAGTGATGGCTAGCAATTAGGTAATTCTAAGTGCTAGGCACTGTTGTATGTTAAATCTACAAACAACCCTACGATGTAGGTACTCGTATTGTCCCCATTATACAGATGGGAAAATGGAAGAAATTGACTTGTAAAAGATGTTATAACTGGTAAATAATGGAGCTGGGATTAAAATATAAACAGTCTGTAACTAGGATTACACTGTATACTACACTGTCTCTTCCCATTAGAAGTACATTCATTGCAGAATTATTGACACGACCTACTACTCCTCCCTTAGTATCGCCCATCGTAACTGACTCAGTTGCTCAGACCTTTCGAATAATTCCTGATTTCTCTTTTTCTCATTCCCTAGATCTAATACATCAGCAAATTTATAGAGTATACTTTTTAAATACCTCTCATTTCCAATTACTTCTCATCTTCTCCATGGTTACCACCTGATCCAAACTATTACATCTCTCATTTGGACAAATACAGTAGCTCCTGAGTCGTCTCCAGCATCTGTTCTTGTCTCTGTACACTGTCTGGCACAGCAAACAGTGTTATCTCTTAAAATGCAAATCACTTCCCTGCTTCAAGCCTTCCAATTCTCCCCTCTCCTTCATATTTAGAATAAAAATCCAGGATCTCTACCATAGCTTATCAGGCCCTACACATTCTGGTCCCTAGCTGCCTCTCCCACATCATTTCCTCTCTCTTGTCTTCATATCCCACTGCTCTCTAGCCTTCTTGTCTCCCTGCTATTCCTTAAATAGGCCAAGAAATGTCTGTGCCGTGGCCTCTGCTCATCCTCCTGTTAGAACACTCTTTCCCTACATCCATATGTCTCACTCCTTTCCCTATTCAAGTTTCTGTGCAAATACTGCTTCCTCAGATAAGCCCTCCCTAACCATGGTTTTTAAATTAGTCCCTCCAACATTCCCTATATAATAGATTATATACCCAAAAAATAAACTTCCTTCTTGCCAGTAAATTATTGTGAAAATATTTATTTGTATTGGAAAATATGGTTGGGCAAGTTTCAGGGTAGTAGGTAGGGAGTGGGCAAGAGAAGAATCAAGTAGCAAGAAGACAGAGACAATCGTGTTGCAGCTTTGGTGGCTCCCATAGCCATGGATGAGTGCAGTGGCTTCTATGAAGGGGGCAGGACTTGGAATAATGGGCACCAGTGGGAGAGGACTCAAGGTAGAACCAAAGGATCCAAAATTTGAAGCAAGAGGATTTTAGAGAGCAGATTCCACATGTACTGACCATATAATCTTGGAAATATTGGTACAAATCCCTTTCAGTTCTCTCATCTGTAAATTGTCAATAAAAATTATAGCACTGACTGAATTTTATAGACTGTTCCAAGGAATCAATGAAAGAAAATGTGGGAGGACTATTAGATACCAATGACTCTTATTTGTTCCTTCTTCTTTGTCATATCTAGTGTTGGTAGCATACATACACATTATTCCTTAAACTGGTGTTTAAAATCAAGAGAGAGATTTCAACTTATAGTTTCTTTCTGTTGTACTTCCTGAGGCTATCCATTTCCTAAGTTTCACACTCAGAGTAAAAAGTCATTCCTTTTAAATATTCTGTATTTGCATCTTTCAAACTTTTAAGATAATAGCATAAATGGGAATTAAGATTATAAACATGCCCACATTCTCCCTATCTACACCCTTTAGGATAATCATAGATTCGTGTAAATAATAAGATGAGGCTTTTCAAATAAACAATATTTCCAGATACAGATTTTTTAACTGTGTGGCAAGCATTCAACACTCTTTGCATGAAAGGAATGGGTCTCTGTGCTTGGCCTGAAACTGCCTGTGCATGGAAGGCCACATGCAGATGCTCTAATCGGAAGTTCCAGTGCCTAATCGGTGCCTGGGTGGCTCAGTTAAGCAGCTGCCTTTGGCTCGGGTTATGATCCTGGGGTCCTGGGATTGAGCCCCATGTTGGGCTTCTTGCTCAGTGGGGAATCTGCTTCTTCCTCTGCCTCTCTCCTCTTGCTTGTGCTCTCTCTCTCAAACAAATAAATTAAATCTTTAAAAAAGGAAAAAAAAAAAAAAAAGAAGTTCTAGCTTTTCATGAGAGTAAAGACACCTTCAGATGATTTGAAATCCCAGACTTAAATGACTACTACTAGCCTTCCAGGCTTCCCTACTGAGACATTGGACATTGTGGCACAGGGATAAGCCATCGCCACTGTGCCCTGTATGGGGTCTCAACACACAGAATCCAGGAATCTAATAAAATGGTTATTTTAAGACATTAAATGTTGGGCTAATTGTTATGCAACAGTAGTCATTAGAACAAACTGGCTGAAGTATATCTTCAATAGGAACAGATTTAAGTAGATTCCCCCACCTTAAATCCATTTCTCAGAAGCTATTTTGAAAAGGCTAGAATTCACCAAAGGAAGGTTAAAAAGGTATCAGAATTTCTTGCTTCGATGCACAGTTCCAAAGCTGTAATCTTTCCACAAGAAGAACTAGTCTCCACATTCAAGAAGAAAATATCTAAGCCTAAATTCTCAGATGAGAGGAAGCACTTGAAATATCAAGTGTTTGAAAGCAGACTAGCCAAGATAGAGAGTTGAACATTTCTGAGCTTGAATCAAGATAAAATATTTAATTAGCCTATAAACTGACCCCAAGAACATCTGGAGTTTCCAGAAGGGAACATATTTCTTGAAACTTCTTCTCTGAGACTGCCAAATAGTGGGGGCTGGTGTTGGCACAAAAGCAAGGATGGAAAAGTGAAGATGGAAAAGAAAGGTTATCGGCATGGCCTCTCTGATTCCCGTGCACAGATAAGAGAGCATGGGCAAGCGGAATGAAGTCGCTCTGAGTCTATCCATCTTCTTCAAAATGCAGAGAATGCAGGGGATGAGGAGGCTCGGATAATTCCTGACCAGGGGAGCTGAAACCAATCGATCAAAGTGGTTAGTCAGAGACTTGGCAGAAACTTAAAGACTTGCCCAATTTCTCACTGAAACTTCTCTTATTTTATACAGACAAATGGGATCAAGAATTCTTGCTGGGCTGGTGGCAGATGAAAACCCTGTCACCAGCATTAAACATACCTTGAAGTAGGCATTTCCTGATAATATCTTCCATATAGTGAGCACTATGTGATGTGCTAACCACATTAGTTTTTCACACGTTATCTCCTTTAAACATAATGGCACTTAATATTTATTAAACACTGGCATTTAATATTTATTAAGTACTCACGATGACCCAAGTACTATGTTAAGCAATTCTTATGCATCATCTCATCTCATCTTTATAATAAACCCACGGAATAAGATTTTGCTATTGTTGTTGTTGTCTCTGTGTTCCAGATATTGAAAATACCCAGGCCCAGGGAAGCTGTTCCAGATATTGAAAACACCAGGCCCAGGGAAGCTGATGCATTTGCATAAGGTTACATGGATAACCCAAGTGGTCTGATTCCAGAATTCATAGGGTCAGCCAGTTCACTGTCCTGCCAGCCAATCGCTTAATCCTGACAACAACTATTTAGACACAAGGTAGTAGGAGAGGCTCAGAGATGTTAGGTGACTTTCTCAGGTCACACAGTTAACCTGTGCTAGACCTCAGTCATATTTCCAAACTGACTTCATATCAAGCCTGGATGCAATAGCAGCTTCCTAAATTGTCAGCCACAGGGATTTCAGGTTGATGGGAAGCCTGGTGAGTCAGCATAAATAATTTAGTTTGATTCTGGGCTAAACCAGCTCTGGGTCTATTTTTCTTCTTTTCTGTGGTACTCTTTCTCTGACTTTTAGTTAAGGAACCAAATTTTCCTGTTTTAAAAATCTTACACAGAACCCCAATATACTCAACAGATAAAGGTGATATTTTTATTGGTATAAATCTATTTTATAAGTTGAGATTTCTGTCACTTACTATGATGTCAATCAAGGGGAACATAATGCGTGTTAATGGTTTCTGATGTGTCGAAATTTAACTATCTATGTTGTTTCCTGTTATATGTTTTAAATATTAATACATATTCTAGGAAATGTTCTATATCTTGATTTGAATGGTGATTATTCAAGTATGTATATATTCGTCAAAACTTATCCAACTACACATCCAAAATGGCTGCTTTCGGTTGCATTTTATATGCAAATTGCCTCATCAAAGTTGAGAAGCAAAAAGTTATATTTATATTTATATTTCAAACAAATGTTTGCAATACCTCCAAAGTGGCTAGCCTCCCCCCGCCCCAGAATACTATTTATAAGTCTTCAAAGCAAACAGTGTGGTGACTCAGAATGGGGAAGTTGAGAATTATTTGTGTCCTAAGGTTCAAATAAAGACACTGAAGAACTTCGATCTCATTCCAGGAATTTCTATGGCTTAAAATAAAAATGATTTAATCCCTGAAAGCCAACAAGAAAAACGTGCTACCTCCTCTACATTCAGGTTGCTTTTGAAGCAGACAGGAGAAAACTAGGTGGAAGAAAATTATGTTTTCAGCAAATAATTTACTCTCTTTCCCCTATTGTCTCAATGAGAGACCCAGGAGGCAGATAAATCCAGATGGAGCCTGGGGTGGAGGAGGGAAGACAAAGGGAAACCCCACCAACGCTAAGCACAGCTACAGCTCTCCTTTCCCCTCACCACTGCTACTCTCTCCCCATTGGAAGAAAAAGAGAGAAGAGAAAAGAAGAGGAACACAAAGAAGTTTAAGATCAAAAAGATATAAGGAAGGAAACAGAGTCTAACAGAATGTGGTTACAGGTTATAAGCTGCTACATGGTCTTCATCCCTCAGCAGCAGGAAATGTCCTTCAAGCATCATCCATGTCTCCATCAACATAGTTACTATGCCAACTGTACACTTTACATAGGAACATATAAAGAAAATCCCTTGGGCAGCCCGGGTGGCTCAGCGGTTTAGCGCCACCTTCAGCCCAGGGCATGATCTTGGAGACCTGGGATCGAGTCCCACATCAGGCTCCCTGCATGGAGCCTGTGTCTCTGCCTCTCTTTCTCTTTCTCTCTCTCTCTCTCTGTGTCTCTCATGAACGAATAAATAAAATCTTAAAAAAAAAAAATCCCTCTAAACAAACTTCTTGCCTCAGGTACCAATAATCCAACCTCCATGTGAAAAGAGTAAGCCTAATCGTGTAGGTGAGTTCTAATCAACTGAGTTCTTATTCTCCTGAATGAGAATAGGATGTTCCTCAAAAATCCAAGGGTCTTTAGAGGTGAACAGGGAGAAATGGACCATGAAAATGAAATCTAACTACTGAATTCCAAGCATCTATGTGTCAAGCACTATGGTAGACACTAGGGATGCAAAATCATTAAAATGGTGACAGATTTAGTGCTCCAGAATTTACTTCTCCAATGACCTCCAGATACGTCTCTACTCTGCCTCCAGCCACAGGGCAATATTATTTGCATTAGTCCTCAGAAAACTTGAGGACCAAAAAAAGCACATCTTTATTTAGATAACAGTTCTTGAAAAATGACTAATGTTCCATAATCACAGCACTTATTGAGCACTAACTCTGTAGTACCAGGTACTATTATAAGCATTCTACAGGCATTGAATCATTTAAATGGTAGGTGGGTACCATTATGATACCCATTTTATAGGTAAGGAAACTGAGGAACAGAGGGTTTGGGTAACTTGCCCACTAGCACAGCTAATGATGGCTGGACTAGGCCCTTCAATCTAGTCTGGCTCAATAGCCTGAGCTCAGGACTCCTATGCCATGCATCACTGGGAACTTTTAGGAAGTCAGGCTGAAAGCATATAAATTGGAGGATGCGTAGGCTGTTTTAAGTATTTACCAAAATAAATTTAATTTCTGTTTAAAAAATGCAAACAATTTTAAATGAATTCTTGGATTCTCTGAGGAGAGGAAAACATGTTTATTTTATTTTTTAAAGATTTTATTTATTTACTTATTTTTTTATTTATAGTGCACATGAGTGGGGGGGAGAAACACAGGAAGAGGGAGAGAGAGAATCTCAAGTCGACTCTGTGCTGAGCATGGAGCCTGACATGAGGCTTGATCTCCAGACCCAAAGGTCATGAATGACCTAAACCAAAATCAAGAGTCAGACGCTCAACCAACGAAGCCACCCAGGTAACCCAAACGTGTTCATTTTAAATGACTAGTCACATTATATGGGGTTACTCTATCTCCACAGAGGCCAGGATGAGGGAGACACAGAGTTATGGAGATAACATGGGCACTGGAGTCAGACAGCCTGGGTTCAATTTGTCGCAGCTCCTCTTCTTACTACTTGGGTACGCTCTGAGCAAATTACTTAACCCTTTGGTGCCTCTTTATAAAATATATATGGAGCCCAAATTATAAGGTTGTTCTGGTAATTACATATGATGACACATATGAAGTACTGAGTAGATTACCTGATACAGCATATAACTACCCTCAACATATTTTAAGATATCATCACTAATAAGTCACCATTACAATGAGTAAAAAAAGAGTAAGTGGACTGAAATTACAAAGGAAATAGGATTTTCTTAAAGAGATGATTGTCAGCAGTGTGTCAAGTTAAATATTAAAATAGGAATCTAGGAACCATGTTGAAAACATCTTGGAGATCCTGAAGGTGGCTTAAGCTAGAGGCAGAGTGCTCTAAATCATAAATGCCTCCTGAAGCTCTTTTCTTGGTCTGCAATTTCATCTTTCAAATACTCATCATGAGACGCAAGGTCTTATAAAAAGCCATGGCAACCAAAGCTCTGTCTTAATGTCCAGAGTGTGGCTCACCAGTTCTTCAAGTTAAGGAAGCAATGAAGCCCATGTCATGGTGCTTTCCCCCCTGCAGGAGGCCAGACATTATTCTTCCAGCTGATAAATCATCTCCAAGGCACATAAAAGAAGTCAATCTAAGATTTCAGTTCAAACTGTTTTTCCTCATTTGCAGCCCCAAATTTCCCATTTTGTGCAATTCCACTCTTAGACGCCATGACATTGACAATTTTGAGATGTCATTGATAAGAAAGCCACTTAGCATCTTATGCAATGCAGTTTGCTTCTTTCCCTTTAGTCAAGTGCATCACTTACAGGGTGCACATCAGGCAACTGCAGTCTCTGGTCAAAGGGATGTGACCTCAGGCAGCAGGGAGGAAATTTTTTTTTTTTTTTTTGGCTCTACTGTTTCATTGTGTTTCCTATTCAGTGCTTGGAGTAAGATTCCTAATATCACCTTTATAAAGGAAAGAAATTATTCTTATTAAGGATGTGTTAAGGGGGAGGTAGAAAGCAGCATCAAAGTTTTCCCAAATGGGAGTTTGATGCGAAACCACAGTGAAAACTTTGTGAACAACTGAAGAAAACTGTTGTTTTTTATCATCTGTCATGCTAGGTGTTAGCCACTGAAACACTGCAAGTCAGCGAAGTGTGAACAGAAAATCTTTTGAAAAAGGAAGTTTTTTGTGATATCCAGAGGGAATGCTTTAATTGACTTAATTCTCATTTCTCAGCTCTTGTCTGGGTCCACAAATGAGAGGTTAGCTATGTTTCAGAGACCCGGCCCAGGCAGGTGTGGGAGTAAGGTCTAAACTCAAATACTTCCGGGGCCACACTAGTAGGGCAAGTGAGCGGGGCAGGCTGGCTAGCAGGAAACAAGAAGACAAACTCATATTCTGGATATGGGCACCTGCTACCCACATCCAGTTCACCACTGCACAAAGACTAAAGGTTCCATGTTGCCAGGTTTTCTGGTTACTCAGTAGTAGTCTGGAGTTTTATAAAAAACTGTCCTGATCTTTACATTTTGTTAAATAGTACAAACTTGCTTGAACACCAATAGTACAAACTTGTTTGAAGGCCAAACAGAATATGTGTGAGACTAGACATAGGCCTCTAACTTCAAGTCTATAACTTCCGGTAAGGTGAAGAAAATACAGGTTGGTTCGTGCAATCAACCAGATTCCAGCTTTACTACTTACTAGCTGTGTGACCGTGGATGATTTATTATTTCTGCTCAACCTCAGTTTCCTTACCTGGTTAGTAAAGTCTCCCTTGCAGGGTAGTTGTGAGAATTAGAAAGAATATATGTAAAATGACTTATTTCCTAGCTGGTATCAATTAACTTATATAGATGGCTACTTTATTTTGTCATCACCCAAATGTTCGTATTGCCTGACCCATTTTTATAACATTCTAGCACTTTGGAGCAATGGAAAATTGATTACCTCTGTTACAGGTTATAGATAAAACTACTATTTTGGGCTTCATCTTCCTGGCTCATACAAAAGGGTGATGGCTCACTACTGTCCCAAGCATTAAAGAGACTTGTTCCATAGAACTCTTCCATGAGCCCTCTAGCCAAAAGCAAATTGCTGAGAGGTTCACATTTCATTTATTTGGAAGTGGGCAAGTCCATCCTATGGTCTCATATTTTCCCTCATATGCTATTGGCAGGATGTCAGGTCATATGGCAACTACACCCTACATCTAGGTGGATAGGGAGTGGGGAGAGAAGGTGGAAAATAAGGAGAGATGAAGGAGTGATTTATTTTTATCCCTATCCCACATAAAGGTAGTCTATGCACCCTTGAGATGGTCTGTATATAGGCCCTGTAGTATAGGCCCTGATGATTGGGGATTTTTGTTGTTGTTGTTGTTGTTGTTGTTGTTGTTGTTAAGCAGATGCCTGGTTTAAGCTCCTATTGTTGAGGCTTTCAAAGAGACATCCACTTCAAAGAGGACTATTTCTAATAAACACAGAGCCAGCCACAGGACTTCATAAAGAGGCAGGCTACCTTCTGGCACTGATGCTCTTTTATTTTAGGTATCGTGATTGATTTAAAAAACTGACCATTTGGGCCCCATGTTTTTCCCTTCCTGCACTTAAAATTCCCATTCTTACATTTAAAATTCATCAATAAAGAGTGAGCCTGCAAAACCCTAGGCCCCCACCTTTAACCCCAATAAAAACAGAACCCCAGGCCTGTGTGCACACTCCCCTTCTTTCATTCTACCCAAGACCTCACTGTGTGGCCCCAGGTGTTCTACCTAATCTCTAGGTTGTGTAAGTAATAAACCTTTATTTTTCAAAGTTCCCTGATGGTTATTGCTGAAAGACATCTTGCAATAATAATAATAACCACATGTGAGGGTCCACCCACTACATTGGTTATAGATAGGCTGAGACGCCATTAAACATCTACCCACCACACATTCAAGGAAAAGGAAGAGTTCATTTAAGTCCTGACCTTGTTTTAGTTCTCTTCCTCAAGGTCATATGACCTCCTGAGCCGCTAAGATAGAATGAGTTTTTCCACTAGACTCTGAGGTCTTTGAGGGTACAAATCATATTCTTTCATGATACCCAATACATGCTGGAGTTAATTTCAATGTCTGTAATAACCTTTTCATAAGACTATTGTAAGAAGCAAATGAAATAATGTAAGCAGAAGGTCTTTGTGAATGTTAATATATGGATATATTATTATAAATAATAATAACTTTACGTCAGAGTCCACTGATAACTTTTAGATATAACCACACTAATTATTACTAACAATTATTACTACAAACAACCCATCAAAGCACATGATTTATATAACATGTTTCCATGGAATTGATCCAAGGGTAATTAGTTCTCAGAATTACTTGGAGCTTCCTATGAAGGAACTCAATAGCTATGCATTAAAAATAAATGTAGAAATGTAATTGAGGTGATCGGAGCAGCATCCTAAAAACGTGGGAATAATTTGGCTTTTTCCAATGAAGACAAGTTGCCAGGATTTATAGGATTTCTGCCAAAGGCCATGGCATTGTGGCCTTAGCTCTGCTTCATGGAGGACACCCAATGTGCCCAGGGGATAAAGCATGTGCTCCAGGAAACTGAATAAATGTCTTTAGTTCTCAGGGTCCTTGTCTTTTGAATCCCTGAGAAGTGTTAATTTTTCCCACTTGGCTATGATGTTTAGTTCCAAAAGTTAGTGAATATATCAGTATTCACCAGAAGGTAGGAGGAAATTATTTCCACTCTTCATTGGAAAATGAGATATGATCTAAATACACACCATCACACTGTACTGCACCATATACTTTTGCCATTATGTGACCAGGAGTGGGTGCAAGGAGGATTTTTTTTTTAATGGGTATGGTCTCAAATTAGGGAAATTAAATCGTAAGTCTAAAACTCTCAGTTTGGAATGCATTTCCAACCTACAAGTATTCTTTTCCTTCCTTTCTGATAGTAAAACCATGGCCACTAAAGAAATACCGAAAGTTTTACCCAACGAGAACACCATCCTGTCTCCATATTCTGGAAGGAAACAAAAGTATCCTCTCCAACTTCTCACTCCTCATTATATTCATCCCAATCTCTGCTGGTCTACAAAGAGCAAGAGTCTCTTGTGCATTTCAAGACCAATTGGTTTCCAATATTTCAAAGACAGATTTATCCTCATTGACCCTTAATACTATTAACAGCACAGAAGGTCAGACTGTAGGTCTTTTTGAGTCTAAAAATCAGGTTTACAGTTTCATGATCACTTCAGAGGCCAATGTTCTTTTCTAGGGCTAACAGGCTACAGCCAATTAAAAAAACAAACAGCTCCTCTCCATATGGAAAGACCATCTAAAGGCACTTCTAACTATTGTAGTAATAATCTCAGCTGTAAACCAGGGCAAAATGGGCCCTCTCCCTGCTGTGATTCCATTACAAAAGCACAGGCCAGCAATCACTATAAAAAAGAAATGTCAATCCCTAGTTACTATCTCCCCCAAAACCACTTAAATTTAAAATTAAGAGCCTACCATAACATTTTTACAAACTCCCTTTCCTCTTCTTCCCAGCCCAGCCAAATTCTCTAGCACATCAGAGACTCTGGAACCACTCTATTTATATTAACCCTTAAATTAATTAAATTAAATATTTTAAAATCTTAGTTCCTCGGTTATACTATCTATCTTTCAAGTGCTCAGTAGCTACATGTGGCTAGTGGCTACCTTACTTGATGGCACAGATGGAGAACATTTCTATCATTACAGGGAGTTCCACTGGACAGTGCTGATCTAGAGAGAGACTCTTTTGCCAAACTTTAAAATTCCCTCTGGGGTATGCCTGGGTGGCTCAGTGGTTGGGCGTCTGCCTTTGGCTCAGGGTATGATCCTGATCGAGTCCTGCATCGGGCTCCTTGCATGAAGCCTGCTTCTCCCTCTGCCTGTATCTCTGCCTCTCTCTCTCTCTCTGTCTCTCATGAATAAATAAGTAAAATCTTTAGAAAATAAAAAATAAAATTCCCTCTGAAAGATAAGCTCACCTTGCTTTTTTCTCATCCTGACCCTGCCTCCCAATAATCTCTTCATTATGCAAATCAGCTTCGCCTCTCTTTTTTTTTTTTTCTTCAGTTAGGCAATTACTAGACTTCTCCATAAAAAAAGACATGGGCAGAGCCAACATGAATTCTCTTCTGCAAAGCTTTCTTTCAGTTCTGAAACTGTGTACATAGAAATCTCTCTGTAAATCCAGACATGTTGGAAGGGCTAGACATAGGAAAATGTATGCCTCAAGAAATGATATCCCAGTGCACTGTCCATGTTTGCTAGCCTTCATGGAACCTAGATAGTAGAAGCCAAATGGTTTATTTTTTTATGATTTTATTTATTTATTCATGAGAGACACAGAAAGAGAAGGAGGCAGAGACACAGGCAGAGGGAGAAGCGGGCTCCATGCGGGGAGCCCGATGTGGGACTCAATCCCAGGACTCTAAAATCATGCCCTGGAGGGCACTAAACCGCTGAGCCACCCAGGGTTCCCAAAGCCACATGGTTTAAATGGACTGTCAGATGCTTTTAACTCGTAGCACAGGTGTGCTTCTAACTCTCAGCATAAGACCACTTGCTGAATTTGTACTGCAAAGTAGGTGTTAGCACTAAACAAATATGCATTACTTGCTGAGAGGGTAAATTATTATCTAAGTTACCATGAGCTGTCAAAGGTTTATGTGCTGGTCGTTTACCTCTTGGCTCTCAAGTGTATTTCTATACCCTTTCCCTGTAAACCTTGTCAACAGGCTTCCATCACAGTTTGGTCAGTGGGAGGCACTAACGGGGTACATGAGAGCAACATGCAGGCAGATGCTGGGGTAACCTCATCTCCCTTTCAGATCACATTTACAGCATCATCTGCATCTCCTTTATCTTCCTGGCTCCCACCAGACAGGCCCCCTTACATGGATCCAGCTTGTGCTAGATGGCTCTTTGGTTCTGGCCCTACTATCTCCCTCTTTGGCCCCTCTTGCCCAGTTGGTGTGCTGGTAAATGTTTAACACTTGGTTCTGGGTGGGAGGTGAGCCCTGATTTGAAATATTTGCCAATGCTTGTGTTGTAAATACCCACATCAAAACTGCTTGCAAAGTTCCGAATACTTAAGAATCCGCTTTCACAAGCCTATACAAGCTGGCCTCAACACACTATTGCCCCACCCTAAGGCTTTTGTCATTAATGCCTGGGTTCCCTCAGTGTCCCTATTTACTTTCTCAGCATTTCTAACTCCTTTACTACTAATTACCTGAATTAAATACTTTATGAGCTGCCTGGCATTGGCTATGTTTTTGTTTTGTTTTTTGTTTTTTTTACTGTATCCTGAATGTATACTGCTAAGAGTGTAAAGTATATTACAGAAGTGTTTCTCCAAGTGCCAGATTATAAATCGGCCTATCACTATGTATGCTGGAAGTTCAGCTGACAGTATTGTTTTTAAAAGTAAAGCTTTTTAAATGAAGGAAGCAGCAGTGAGTCAATTTACATCAGGGAGCAAGTTTCTTGTCTGTGCACTGTAACAGAGTTTGTGAACCGGTGGCTGTGTGCAGACCATCCTTTGAGTAACACTTACATAATAGAGCACTCTAGAAAAGCAACATAGCAATACATACCAAAAGCCCCCAAAGTTTCCTATCCTTTGTACCAGTTCTTCCACTTTGATAATGTCTCCTAAGAACTCATTCAAAAAGGAGGGAAAAGCCTTATACATAAAAATGATCACTGCAGTTTAAAATAGGGTATTTTTGGAAGCAACTTCAAAGTGAAAAAACAGGAAAACTATTAAATAAATTCATGGGATATTATGCAACTTTTAAAATTATTATTATGAATATTACAGCAATACAGAAAAACATACTACTAGGTAATAAAATAAGGAAAGAAAATTTTATATGCCTGATAAGAATCATGTAAGACTATGAATGCCAGGGGCACCTGGATGGCTCAGTTGGTTAAGGGTCTGCCTTTGGCTCAAGTCATGGTCAGTCTCCTAGATGGAGCCCTGCTTTGGGGTTCCCTGATCAGCAGGGAGTCTGCTTCTCTCTCTCCCTCTGCCCTCCCTCCATCCCTGCTCATGCTCTCTTCTCTTGCTCTATCTCTCCCAAATAAATAAATTTTTTTTAAAAATTTAAAATTTAAAAAAAGAATATGAATGCCAGAAGGGAGAGCCATATATACAAATAATAGTAGACTAATGTAAAGATGGCATTAGGAGATGAATTTCTTTCTCATTTCTTTCCTCTAATTTTCAAGGTGTGCTTTTTTTTCTAATGCAGGCTGCCATTTCATTTTGTGAAATAAAAAACAGAAAACAATAAAACAACAAAGTCAGTGAGACTGTTTAGAAGGGAAAAAAGATATTACGCATTAAGACACCTATGAATGCTGTTTTATGTTGACAATATAAGCCCTTGATAAGTCTGAAGTTAAAGACTCCCAAACTGCTCATCTGTCCTGCATTCCCCCATCCAAGTTGCCTCCACCTGAGTTTCATCTGCTCATTCATCAAACATGCTGCCTCTCAGGTCTTTTGAACCTTCTTTCTTCTGTGGGATGGAAGACTTTACCCACTAGAAGAGCATCTTCCAGCTATTTGCAAACAAGTGGGAGAAGTACTAAAGACTCGAGGATTTGGTTGTAAGGGATCCAAAGCAAGTAGCTGTCTACTGTTGCTCTGCACAGAATGGCTTCAAATCCCTTCTCCAAATTCCACAGAGTACCTGGTTCCCTGTGAGATGATAACTACTACTTCCCGGGCTGCACCTCTTGTTCCTCCCTATCTCACCATTCACCTCAGAATGGAGCTTTATAACATTGCTCACTCAGACAAGTTACCTAAAAGCAAAAAGGAAAAATCAAAACCAAACATTTAAAAAAACAGTCCTCATCCAATCTGTTTTGACTTTTAAATCAATGAACAAAAGCCAACTGCGGAATCAACCTGCAATATTGCCACACAAACCACCAAGACCACCCCGGTGTCCACCATCAAAGATAAAATAGCAAGACAGAGCTCAGGCTCTGGAGTCCAACAGCCTGAGGGTAAATGTGAGAGTTTTCCATTCAGGAGCTGAATGATCTTGGGAAAATCCTTAACCTTTCTGCATTTCCTCACCTGCCTCTCTGTTCCTCAGAGGATTATTGTGAGGATCGGCTAGTTATTTTACCTAAAGTACTTAGAATAGTACCTGACCCTTGATGAGCACCCAATAGAATGTAGCTAATATTAAGTTTTCACTCCAAAAAAAAAAAAAAAATGTTGCATGATGTGGCCTCTGTAAGGCAGTCCTTCCCCAGGGATCACTAAGTCCATAATGAGCACAAAGATTAAGGGTAAATGTCAAAATATCCAGGGCATTAAAACCGCTGCATCAAAACATCATGGTACAAACAGAAATACAGTCATATTCAGTTCAAGAATTTTCCTTCTCATCAAAATAAACCACTTGAAGACAGGAAATGCAAAAATATTTTTGAATCAATCCCCCAGTCATGCTTCTGTCCATTTCCTTGGACATGCCTACCTCAAACCACTGCCCGTGGGACTGCATTTTGAGGATGACACAGGGGTCTGGTTTGGAAAGAGCATCTCTGTCAGAAATGCCTTTGCATGCCACACGCAGCTCAACTTTGGTCAGGCAGGGGCTGTTAAAGATTCCCAGCGTATTGGCAGCTGACTCATAAATGTTGCTCATCTTCTTCATTCTGTTTTAGGCAAGAAAAAGGGAAAAAGGTCAATCACCATGGTATTTGTCAAAGGAGAAAGCCTTCCAATTACCTTTCAAGATATTGTTCAACAAACAATTTCAAATCCTGAATGTATTTATTATTTCACTTTCCACCATCGTGGGACAGTTCCAGTGAAACAAACAAATGAACAAACAGAACCAAAGAAATGACAAGAACCCCCACAGGTGCTGGTGTGCTTGGCTAAGGCTACTTTTCTATATGCTTTGCATGCATTAGCACAGTAAAATTTTCAGTTTGTGAAATAAAATTAATGAATTACTGTAAACTGTAATCCAGCTCTACATTAAGTGCATGGTTTGTGGGAAATTTTACAGATTTATTGGCTAATCAATTTAATCACAGTTCAAGTTTCTAAGACTCCCTAAAAATCCAGTTCTTCTCTTCCTTCTATGTGATGACACAGAGAATGGTTTCCTACCTGAAAACACTGTCCAAAAATCCCTTTCCTAACCCTGGCCCACCCTCTCCAGATGCCAACCACCTCCAGGAAAGAGACCCAGAATCTGATTTTCTGCCCCAAATGTGGAAGTCCATCCTCAGCTTTCTTCCCTTTTACCTGCCACATTAGAATTCAGAACCCAAAGGGGGAAGTAGGGGTGCCTGGGTGGCTCAGTTGGTAAAGCGTCTGCCTTAGGCTTAGGTCATGATCCCAGGGTTCTGGGATAGAGCTCGGAGTTGGGCCACCTGCTCAGTGGGGAATCTGCTTCTCCCTCTGCCCCAACCCCATCTCTCTCTTTCTTTTTCTCTCAAATAAATAATCTTTAAAATGGGGGGGGGGGGGGGGTAGGGGGAAGACAGGAAAGACATGGCCTCTGATTCTGAATTCATGGCAAAAGCAGCCACAATAAGCATTGTAGGCCCCTTCCCATCTCCACATGATAACCTTTACAGTAACACTTTGTATCACGGAGGCCTGGACTATGGGGATCCCCCTGAGGTCACCAACACTCTCCTCCTTCTCTGAGGAGGACTGGACCTGTAATGACATTGGAAGATTCTCTCAGAAGTGAAATTCAATATCCTCCTCATGGAATTCAGTTCCTTGTAGAGTCCCTAGGAAAATGGCAATGACTTCCTCAATCTCACATAGTATCAGGGCCCTAGAGTGGAATTTCTTCATCTGCAAAGTGAGGGTGATCCCTCTCTTCCCTCCCTTCTCCATAAATATTCAGTGAGTTTCCCCTTGGTACGAAGCACCATACTATGTTCAAGTACACAATACCATCTCTTTCATAAGGTGATAGGTGTGCCTCAGCATTACACACTACACACACTACACACACACACACACACACATACACCAAATGGTCTCTCCAAACTTAGCTGCTAGCTCCATGCCAAAACCAAGCCTTTTCCAATCTGACAATGCCACTCTCTCATGGCAGATATCGCCCAACCTTCTCTCCCAATGCCTTCACAAAGCTCTCCACTCTTGCTTTCCATTGTTCTTTCACTTTCGTTCCTTCCTTCTTTCTTTTCTATTTTCTCTCTCTTCTCCTTCCTTCCTCCCCTCCTTTTTTTTTCCCATTCCAACTCTCCAGTGCCCTATTTATCTAATTATTGTGAACATAGGTTTTTCCCTATAAATACTGAAGGGAAATTGTAGTGACTGCCACAAAGTTATGTCCTCAAATAGGAATGGACAAGCTATGTCCTCTGTGTCAAATCTGGCTCACCCCCTGTTTGGGTAAGTAAAGTTTTACTGGAACACAAGCGAGCTCACTCATTTATGTACTGTGTGTGGTTGCTTTCACTACAACTGCAGAATTGAGTAGTTGCAACGGAGACTGAATGGCCTGCAAAGCTTAAAATATTCACCATACGGCCCTCTTTAGAAAATGTTTTCCAAGCTCTACTCTTAAATATCAGGTAAGGGCAGTTTACAGTTGGGAAAAAGTTGCAATTCTACTTTAGTATCTGTTATGGGGTCAGTTTGAGGATGAAACTTGCTCTATGCTCAACCATACTGAACATTAACAGGTATTTGAGGACATTCTTCTCTACATATGGGAAAAATCAGCACAGAAAGAACTGGCACCTTACCCATGTCACACAATTATTCTAATCACAGAGCTAGGGCCAGAATGCCTGTTTTCTAGCCCCTAGCCCAATGGTATTTTTAACACATGTAATATCTTTAGCCAGAGAATTATTTGAATCTATCAAGGAACAGTGGATAAAATATCCCTGATTTATTTCAACCTCCAGACAGAATCATACTTTCCTTCTATTTTTGAATAATTTTTTCTTAGAGAATCTATTTTTAGAGCAATTTTGCATTCACAGCAAAATTGAGATGGTACAGAGATTTACCATATGACCCCCTTTTCCCACACCTGCATATTCTCCCCATCATCAAAGTACCCAAGAATATATCTGTTACAATTGATGAACCTACACTGACACATTATTGTCAACCAAAGTCCGTAGTTTATATTAGGGTTCACTCTTGGTATTGTCCATTCTACAGGTGTAGACAAACATATAATGGCATGTAGCTACCATCATAGTATCCTACAAAGTAGTTTCATTGCCCTAAAAATCCTCTTTGTTTTGCCTAGTCATCCCTCCCTTCCCCATTACCCCTGGCAACCACTGATCTTTTTACTGTCTCCATAGTTTTGCCTTTCCCCAGAATGTCATATAGTTGGAATCATAAAGTGTATAGCCTTTTCAGATTGGCTCCTTTCATCCCTCTGCTTTCTTGACCCATTGACTCTTTCTATAGAACACAAGCTTTTTCTACAGAATGAGACATCTTCTCCAATGTCTAGTCTTAATTATGAGGTATAATGGAAAAAAAGATTTCATCAAGGAGACATAGAGTTCCTTCTAGGTTCAAATTCCAGCTTCTCCACTCACTAAGCATGTGACCGTGAGCAGGGTACTTAATTTCTCTCATAGTTATACCTGTCCTGAAGAGTTACTATGATGAGCAGATAAAATAATGTATGTAAGGTGATTAGCACTGTGCCAGGTATAAAGTAGCTGCTCCAAAAGTGGAGCTATTATTATTATAATCTGACTGCTCTCAACATTAAATAATTCATTTTCCCACGGCCAACTGGAACTCTTTTAGAATTCCCACTATTACTTTAAGATCAGAGTTTTACTAGACCCTTTAAATGTATTGTCTTTCCAGCCCACACCTTCCAGGCATAGCACCCTCCACTGAAGCACACAGCCACCTCTCAGATCAGTAGCTTGAAGATTAATACACATTAACTGATAACTCTCACATAATCACAAGGCAGTTAGTAAAACAATGGTAACAATCTCATCACTGTGCCAAAAGCTGTCCAAAATTTTTTAACTATTAAGCTTCGTAAAATATGCACATAATTTATGTATATAATTATTAATGATATATCCTATAAGTGTACATAGTATTCAGAGTTATTTATTAGTTGGTAGAAAATTTAAATAGTTTATAAATGAATAAACAAATGAAATGGGGCCCATGCTCAGAGGTTTTTTTTTTTTTTTCACCAATGAGGTACATGATCCAGAAATTTTATGAATCATTCCTTTAGGCAATGGGAAACACTTGGAAGATTTAAAGCTGGGAAAATGGACATGAGGAAATAAGCATTTGATAAAGACCAATATGGTATCAATATGATGGTTGGACTGAAGAAGAGAAAAAGTCAGAGATTATCTAAAGGCAGCTATGCTGGTCATTACCCTTCCTCATTGATTCTTCTCCCTTCTTCTCCTGCTTAGGGACCTAAAAGGCTGGCCTCTTTTGACTGCCAGCTCATTGTTGGCTACTTTCCTATTGTTATGGTCTGAATATTTGTGTGCCACCCCAAATTCAGACATTGAAATCCTAACCTCCAAAGGTGATAGTATTAGTAGTTGGGGACATTGGGGTGATAAGGTCATGAGGGTGGAATCCTTATGAATGAAATTGGTACTTTTATAAAACAGATTCCACAGAGCTCCTTAGGCCTTTCCACCATGTGAAGATACAATGAGAAGTCAGTAACCCAGAAGAGGACCCTCACCTGACCATGCTGATCTTGAAGGCCACCCTAATATTGAACTTTCAGACTCCAGAACTGTGAGAAATAAATTTCCATTGTTTGTAAGCCAAATCTATGGTGCTTTTTTTGCACCATAGATAGAAGCTCAGACAAAGACACCTGTTGGGTTGAAGGGAGGCAGAGCCAGAGAAGGGAGGAAGGAGAAAAGAATAGATTTCTTCCTAGATCCTACCTTGTCCCTTAGCAGTGGCAAGTCCCTACATGACTCTGGTACTGTCAGGCAATTCTGTCTCCAAGGTTCTAACTCTCACTGTACTTTGGTAATACTGTTTCCTCCTTTTGCTTCATCACATCTATGGGTAGTATTAGCTTCCTACAAGTCTTAAGTTGGGCATCATAGAGGCAGAGCCTAAAAAAGGAATCTAGATGCATTTGATTAACTGAACAGAGGATAGAAAGTGAAGGAAACAAGAAGGTAGTCTCAGCAGAGGTCCAGCTTCAGCACGGTTCCAAGGAGGGCTCTCTAGCATGGAATGTGCCATGGGTTTGTTCACCTTAAGTAAAGAGGTCTGGCCTGTTATAACCCAGGTCAGTCAGTCTTGCTTGGGTAGAGAAAGCATAACTTCTTAATTTTGGTACTCACGCCCCTGGCTGAGAGCAGTCAATTCTTCAGAAAAGAGATAGCTATAAGCCATTAATGGCCAACTCTCATCACTTTTGGGGGATGGATCTACTAAATTGATAAAGGGATTTGGGCAGAGTATCAACACGTCTATTTCACCACAGTAGTTACTCTCTGGAGATTATATATATATATATATATAATTTTGCTTTATTTTTTTCCTTTAGGTCATACACTATGCCCCACAGCATCTCCAATAATGTTCATCTTGATAATGTTTGTAGACTGGTGATGAAACCAATATAAACCTTCAATTCAAATGAGGGGTGGGGAATAGAGTATAGAAGAGAAATATAGAGATGGTAAAGATAGATCTCCTAACTTTTCACAATTATGCCTAGGTCCTAGCTTACCTTCATGTGCATGCACAAATGAAAGCCCTGACCAGATATCCTGGAGTTCATGAGTTCTCCAGCTGCCCACAGAGAACAGTAGCCCTGACCTTGACTTTGGAGGTGGTGCATAGGCCAGTGAAGTCAAATTGTTTGGCTTTGGTCCAGCTGAAGCTCACCACTGAAAGGTGATCACAAAATATGGCTCTGTCAGCGAGTGATCAGCTACCTCCAGCTCCAGATAAGTGAAGTAAACAACTAATTTCACACTCTGTTAGAGAACAGGATTAATATGACCAGATTATCAATACATTTTCTGAGGCCTATTTAAATCCTCTTTGTTGCCTTTCACACAATACCCTGGTTTCACAGAGACTAATGTCTGCTGAGAATTATTTTGATGAAAGCTGACTTTTGGCCAATTTTAGAAGCAAATTATAATTGTCCTTTCACTCAGATAATTTAAGTTACAAAAAAAAAAAAAAAGAAAAAGAAAGAAACACCAACTCCACCACTTCAGCATATCCACACACTCTCTAACAGGACAAACTGATCCTGAAACTTAATTAGGTTCTGAATGAGTTGCAAACAACGCCAAGACAATAGAGAGCTCAAGAGAGAAAAGAATCAGCTTGAGTTCACAGGGGAACCAATTGAGCAGAACTTGTCTTAAAACTGTGTTAAGAATAAGTGCATAATCACTGTTCTGCTTGCTTTGGCATTATTTGGCCTTTTTAAATGTCACAGCATATCCAGGGAAGGCTAGTGTGCATCTGGATGTCTCTATCGCACCATCACACAACATTTCCATCTCTATTCAAGAACTATGTATGGAGCAGCTGCTATGTGCCTTGTGCTGTGCTGAAATCTGGAGGTACTGAGCATTCATTCATTCATTCAGTTGAAGATAAACCAGGTGTTATTCCACTCTGACTCATTAATTTATTTCCTATTCAACATTCCTTGATTTACTTTTAATGGAGAATAATACTCAGAGTGCCTGGCTGGCTCAGTCGTAGAGCATGCGACTATTGATCTTGAGGTTGTAAGTTCAAGTCTCACTTTGGGTGTAGAGATTACTTAAAAATCTTAAAAAAAAAAAAAAAATCTACTCAGGTGGCAAGCACTGTGAGGAACACGTAAAGGATGGAGACATAAATAAGGCAATCCATCTTTCTGAGGGTCCATATTGACTTTGATAGGATCATGAATCACCTAGGGACCTTGTTAAAATATAGTTCCTATTTCAAGAGTCTGGGGTGGGGCTTCAGATTCTGCTCTGGGTCGCTGATCCTACTAGCCTTTGGACCACACTTTGAGTAGCAAAGTTGTTGCATATAAACTAAGCATTTATAAAATAAGACAAACTGTTCCACAGGTTGTTTATCTTAAGATCAGATATTCACAAAAGAGATGCAGAAAGGCACAGAGAATAAGAGTGTGAAGCATTAGAGATAAGAGTACTCATTAGATGGAGTACTACTCATTTGTGGGACTATGGGCAAGTTACTTGGATCCTCTATGCCTCAGTTTTATCATGCGTAAAACAGGATAATAAAAGTCCTTATCTTGTAGAGTTGTCTTGAGAATTAAATGAATTAATCCACAAAACTCCTCAGAAGAGGAACTTCTCTCCCCCTTATCTACAGTGAGCATTCAATAAATGCAAACCATTACTGTCCTTTTTAGAAATTATACAGTAAGTTCAGGTAACATTTATCAAGCTCTTCTGTATCTGCCAAGCACTCGGCATGAAGTCATCCAATCCTCAGGAAAATCCTTCACTTGATCCCCAGAAGAATCCCATGGTCAGGGCTGTTAGGATGCCCATTTCCCAGGAAAGAGACCACAGCACTGAGAAGTGAAACAATTGCATGTGGCTATTTAGGCACAGAGTAGGACAAGGATTTGAACCCAGAACTCCACATCTAGAATTGGGGCTTTTATCCATTCTGCTACACCTGCCTCCCTGTGGGACAGCTACTTAGGAAGACTTAAAACAAGCATAAGACACTTCCCCAAATTTTCTTGACCCACCTGGTTCCTCTAAATGTCAGACTGCAGCTGCCCCTCCCTCCTTCTGTCTACTCCACAAAACCTGCCTCACCCTTCTCTCTCAGGCTTCTAAGCTTTTAGATCTTTTTTTTCTTCTTCTTTCATAGAGAGTCCTTTATTTTGTAAATTAATCTACCCTCTAGGTTTCTCTCCTCTCACAACTTTAATCATTACTTACCCTGTCAGCTCCCACTTTGGCAGTACAAACACCGAATCTTCCCAAGAGGGTGGGAAAGGAAGAAAAGCTGTGAATATTTATATTTTCTATCCTCATCAAGCATATCATTTTCTATAAATCTCTTTTAAAAATAACTTGTTTGCCTAGCCACTAATGTTAACTATACTAATAACCAACTACATATATACTGTTTCATTTAATCCTTGAGACAATCTCTTAAAACAGGAATTGTTAGTCCTATGCTACAGACATAAAAAATGAGATTCATGGTGGTTAAGTAACCTGCCCCAAAGTCATAGCTGGTAAGTGAGAGAACCAGGAATTAAGCCTCAGTCTAATGGACTCCCAAACCTACATATTTGAACATTTCTTATAAAATGATTTACATTCTTCATTTGCTTAACAATTACTTTCTTTCTAGATGATGCAAAGGCAAATTTCAACCCTGTTCCAATCATATATCTCTAAGGCACAGTGTATGCATTAATGAGCTTGTGCTCTAACAGTCTTTAAAAATTCACTTTTCTTTTTTCCCTTACACTCAGGCAGCTCAAGTCATTTTTGCAACTCTGTCACAGTAGCCTAACCCAGCAAGCTGAGAAGTCTGGGAACCCAGTGTCCCTACTCTGATGGTTTCAAACACTGAGCATTTGCTGGATTATGGATGCCCCCAGCAAACCGATATAAAAAACCATGTGAACCACAAAGGGCCATGGTTGAATAAGATTCAAAAATGACAATATGTGTACATGAATGTTTTTCTAGAATATACTATGCCAAATCACTTAAGTGCAGTAAATTATTACTTCAGTCATTTCCTGAGCTTTCTAATTTGAGACAACGGAGGGACTAAAAGAAAAAATCCAGCAGAGATGCTATTTCCTGAAAAACAGCTTTCCTGGGAAAATGTGTATAAGGAATCAGATATATTGATGTTCTAGGAAATTTCAGGCTCACATTTTTGTCTCTAACAGTGAGTCATACAGATGAGATTTTTTTCTAGAAAGCAATTATGTCCATTGCATCACATTCATATTAATTTTATAGCACTCAAATGTCACCCAGTTTTAGGAAAAGAAGTGGATGTATAAATTTAACTGGATAATTATAAAGGCTGATAGAAACCTTTAGAAGTAAAACTTGAACAAAATATCAAAGGAAATCACATGAATGACTATCTCTTCCATGTCACAGTCCTCCTTTTCCTATCATACCAACTATAGTTCCTGAAGGAGAAAGAGCAAATTCAGTGTTGTTCTTTATTATTTTGGCACTGAAATAATTTCCTCCTGTTTCTCAGGCAACTACATTTACCCAGTAGAAACATCAAATCCCAGTCTTACTTTGTTCAGTTATTTTCCCTTTTTAATATAATCATAGGTTCGATTCTTCCATTAATGTCATGTTAACAGGAAGCTGGGGGCTCACAAAATGGATTTGGGTCTTCTGGTCTCATACATGTAGCTAAATTTAAAGGGAAAATGGAGCAAGACTACTTTTATATTCAACAGGAGAAACTAAGACAGCATATGAAGTCAGAAGCCAATTTCCTTGCGAAAGCATGATAACCGATCCACTGATGATCCCTTATCTACTCCTACACCTTCTCATTTAAGACTTGCTTCTGCTTTCAATGACATCCTAGCATTTATATGCTTTTGCTTAGTTGGAAGAGGAAAATATGATGCACTTTGGGAAAAAAAGAAGGGGTTAAGTAGATGACTAGGTGTAAAAGGAAATACAACCTGCAGTTCAGCTCTGCTCAACAGAAATATGTGTAATTATAGAAATGTTTTATATCTATGCTGTCCAATACAGCATACCTACTGAGCACTTCAACTGTGGTTACTGCAGTTGAGAAAGTGAGCTTTTAATTTTATTTCATCTTAATTTAAATTTAAAAAGCCACCTGTGGCTAGTGGCTATCATAATTGACATGTACTAGACATGTATTAGACACACTGTATTACACTACTATTCATAGATTTCTTTTCTCTTTTTTTTTTGTTTCTCCTGAAGACTAAAGCTAAATGGTATTGCTCAAAAATACTTCCCACTATAAATGCAATATCTAAGACCTCACCTTAAAGTGATTCATTAAACAGGACTCTTTTACAAGAGAAATTCAGCTGCCCACTATTTGGTGGAGACAGGATGTGGAAGTGCTGAAAGGACTTAACAGGTCCAAGTTTGGCTCACAGGCTTTCCTCAAGCGCTATTCCAGCTGACTGCCTGTGTTACTGCATGGAAAGAGTGTATAATTAATGATGGTTGCCACCCACATGCATGGCAGGGGTAAGTGGCAGCCTGTGGCTCTTCTACTGGTACTAGGATAGACCTTAAGGAAAATACTGGGGTGAGGATCTCCTTAGAACTTCTTTCTAATGTGGCATTACCTTTAAGTCTGATGTGTAATGTTTCTACTAAAAGTTTCAAAATAGCAGAACATAAGCTTTTTGGTAAATGGCCTTGCTAGAGCAGCTACAGATAAAAACAAAGGAGAGACAAGAATTAGATAGAAATAGCATGTGAACTGAGTATGTTTTTTTTTTTTTTTTTGGGAGTGGAGAACTGCTTGATAGGGAGGACATTTTGAAAAATAATATCATATCTGTCTCAGAGATAGTCATATGACCAGCCCTCATGGACACATGGGTGATACTTTGGGGAAGAGGAAAGCCATGGTGCATGTGGAAGAAGTGGTATCTGCATGTCAGCATTCACACATGGACACACACACACACACATATTCTCTCTCTTTCTCTCTCTCAAACTTTCAGAGGACCAGACTGAAAGGTAGGATAGCTTTTACATACAATGTGAGAAATATATATTCATTGGAATTATTTTATTCTATTTTTTAAAAGATTTTATTTATTTATTCATGAGAGAGAGAGAGGGAGAGAGAGAGAGAGAGAGAGAAAGGCACAGGCAGAGGGAGAAGCAGGCTCCATATAGGGAGCCCGACATGTGACTTGATCCCAGGTCTCCAGGATCAGGCCCTGGGCTGAAGGCAGTGCTAAACCACTGACCCACCCAGGGTGCCCCATTGGAATTATTTTCAAAGGAAACAATCTCTCCACTAGCGCAGAGAAACTCTAGGGGTCCTCTGGTAGCAGGAGGGGATGGTCAAATTGATCAAGTCTATGTACCTGGGCAAGGCTTTATGGGAGACATTATTAGATGAGGAAGAAATTTGAAAGATGCCATGTGTGTGGCAGCTGAGAGTTCTGTGGATTTCCAATCCTCACCAAATGTGAGAAGAATCTGAGCACAGGAAAATCTGCAGGCTCCAGTGTGGGCAGAGACAGACCAGAGAAACAAGTTCTACACATAAAATAATAACAGCCACAGTGATACCAATTATAGCAACTGTTCTTGAATACTTATGTGTCCAGCACTGTGCTCAATGCTTTCAGTCCATCACATTTAATGTTATTCAATGGTTATATTGTTTCAATGGTTATAAAAGGGAACTTGATATTATTTTAATTTTACAGTTGAAAAAACTAAGATTCAGAAAATCTAAGTAAATAACTAGATCACATTACCAAAAGCTGGAAGAAGCAGGATTCAATTAGATTTTTTAAACCTTAACTCCAAAGTTCAGGATTTTTCTTCCATAATTATTGTTGTACACCTTAAGATCCAGGTTTAGATTCTAGTTCTATTTGAGTCCCTCGATGCTGGAAGTCCTAGAGTGTTATATCTCATTCATTCATTTATTCATAAAATATTTACTGAACACTTCAAGTATGTGCTGGAAACCATGCTGGGTACTGGGAGATACAAAGATGAAAAGACCGGATCACTACATTCAAGGAACTCACAGGCAAATGGGGAAGTAGATAAGCAGATATTTCTAATAGATTAATTTGCCTATCATGCCTTCTGCCATATTTCCATTAAGATAGCCATGGAGAAACTCAGAAGCTCACAATAGCACTAGAAAGAAAAAAAAGTAGCCAGGGGAAATTTCCTCTGGCTGTTTTCTACAGAGCACTCTGCTATGGAACTATTGTTCTACTGTATGAGGTATTAATAGGTAGTCACAAAAGAAGTAACTGGAAGATTTTATAACATAAAGTAGTTTCATTACATGGAAGTTTTTTGTCATTAGTACGTGAATGTGCTCTGTGAATCTCAAAAAAAAGGAGATAGGTATGGTGTATAAAGTTTCAAACTTACGTAGTCACAGAAAACTTTCAATGGAATACATCCAGAGATAAAGGATTAGCACAAAAGAAAAACAAAACCAAAGTTTGGAAAAATGAGGTTAAAGGGCAATAAATAGAGGCATATTGCATTTAGGCATAATTTGTTTCCCATGGGAAGTATGGTAATTGGGGGCCTAGACAAGAAAGGATCAGTGAGTGCAGTGTGGAAAGCACTGTCTTTCATGCACCAAACTACACAGAAGAATGGACTCTGAACTTCTGGCTGAGTCAGAGAGCTCTGGCCACAGTCTGACCAACCTATTCCAATAAATACCAACTGAGCTCACCAACTTTAGCCAGTACTAGATATCAAGGTGACCTTTAGACACTCTGATGAGAGGTGGAAGTTAATACTGAGTGGATAGTGAGGAGGATTAATGACACTCCACTTAGATTGCCTACTGGTAAATGCCAGATTGGGCAGATTTTTTTCCCAACCAACTCTGAATGAGTAACCAGAAAATAACAGGAACAGTGATTACATGTGATCTAAGGAAAGGATGGGGATAACTAAACTGTGGTCCATTCATTTGATGGGGGCCAAGGGCAGAATGCTCCAAAAGGGCAAAACAGGCTGCCCTGTGCTGAGCTGAAGGCAATTGACACTCTGCAGGCACAAGAGAAACTTTTGCTCCTTAACCACATGGAAAGATCTGAATTAGGGGTCTCTTCCAGAATAAGGGCAGCAGAGATAAAGTTTATCTGAATGACCCATCTGTATGGCAAGGCAAATATCTGCTCCTCTTATTGCCCTGTGAATCATATTCCCTCCCTCTGAAGTCCCACAGCCCTACCCTTTCCTCCCTAGTTCAGGATGACATATATACTTCATTTTGCCTGTCTTTGGAATTTCCATGTCTTTGTGGATTCCCCCTATGTACAAAATTAAATTTGACTTTCTCAGGTTAATCTGTCTCATGTCTATTCGATTCTCAGTCCAGCTAGAAGGACCTTTGAAGGGGACAGAAAATTCTTGCTCCCGACACCACATAGCAACAAAACTGAAGGACCTATTTTGATACATATCAGCATGGATGAATCTCCTAGACACAGTGTTGAAAAAAATATGCCAGATACAAAAGAGTACATGCTGTCTGGTCCCAATTATATCAAGTTCAAAAACAGACCCAAATACATTATAATGATAGAAATCAGAATAATGGTTACCTTTTGTGGAGGGAATGATGAGAGGGATACAAAAGAGGCTTCTAGGATGCAGAAATATTCTACATCTTGATTTGAGTGTGGATTTTTTGGTAAAAATTCATGGAGCTGTATACTTATGTGAACTCTATGTTTGTTGCACTTGGATAAAATTTTACTTAAAAAATAATAGATGGTATACATAAGACCAACATATTTAATATGGAGTTAAACTTCCCTTCCTAAAGGACTGAGAACCTTAGATTACCTTTAAAATCTAACTAGGTGATCCTTTTAAAGGAAACTATACTAAGTAAATGAATAGATAACCAAGTGAATGAGTGAATGTATGGGTAAAGAAAAATAGACAAACTCCAATTAAGAGAAAGTGGGGATGATAATTATGAGACAAAATAGATTCTAAGGAAACAAACCTTAAGTGAGATAAAAAGAATTATTTCTCTAATTTTCCCAAATCTAGATTCATTGTAATTTATTCCTCATTGCAATCAGCAACTACTAGGTTTGCAGGGGTGCTTGCCAAATTGTTAAACCCAAATTTGGTCACTCCCCTGCTCAACATCCTTCTGTGGTACATAAATTCTGCAGGCTAAAGTCCACATTTCTCATCTTAGAATCACTGACTTTTCCTATCTGCCCATCAAGTATACTATTTACTCTCCAGTCAACTTTAAACTGCTCTATTCTCACTCACTACTCTTTATCACTCATTCAAGTCTTTTTTGTCTATTGGAATGCCCATGGAATTATATTATGTTTATCACACAAAAAAGTCCTGATCACTTAGGCCTCCTTCATGGCCCCATTTTAATCCCCTGATAAAGTTTTCATGACTACCACAATACTCATTAGTCACGCCTTAATTTGTGTTCCTGTGGTCCCCTCACATCAATTATCACCTACGTGTTACAACTATAAGCTATCATGATCCTGGTAGGTAGGGACCAAGGACTGTTCAACAAAAGATGAAAGCAGGATAGACTGGGGGTGAAGCCTCCTCCGCTAGCTGATGACAGGCTGAAGCTCCTCAGTATTTAAAATGTGTGGCTCCAGAAGCTGATAAAGAGATCTCTAGAATCAGAAATAGGGACTCAGGTAGCCAGCCAGGCCCTCAAAATGCCAGATGACTTAGAAATGTAACAAGTACAATCTACTCTGTCATCTTAGAACTAAATATTACATCAGTGTGAGACTCTAAAGCATCCTATCCCAGAGGGCACATCACTTTCATTCTCCTTCCCTCTCTCTCCCTGCATTAAGCTTTTCACTAATACAGCCTGAGACATATTTACACAGTACAGGGCTGAAACAAAAAAATCATGGAGAGTGAGTAACCCAACGATCACAACAAAGGTTTCTTGCTCATGCCTGGGGTACTGACATCACTGTGCCCACATAGTTCATACTCATGGGGCTGCACCAAAGGGCAATAATTTCAATACTGACACTTTTGCCTCTGCATCTCAGAAATCAAATTTTCAAAGAAGAAATGATGTTACTTCTGGGTAGAATTCAATTTAGCCCTACCCAATTCATTCCTACTTCCACCACTACTGGACTAGAACAATTGAGCACATTCCCTAAACTCAGATCCCTCAGGCTCTAGTCTTTATGTTTGTCTATTTCACTGGAGCAAGAAGCCTAGGAAGCAAGCACAGCAAATTCTTTTAATCCTAGACCACTGGAAGAGATGCTCTTAATCAGGAAAACTCTCCTTTCACCCCTAAGATTCCTAAAATTCAACCTGACAACCAATTATCGTGCCTAATACTCTATTACATTCTACGAGGAGCACTGAAATACTAAGACATGATCACTGCCTTTGAAGAACTGTCAGTTTGACTAAGTAGATGAAATATTTTTTCATGGAAGACACTATAGCATGACATTTAAATATGTCACTAAAAAGTACACTTTTTAGTCAGACATCCTGATCTGAACCCTGGATCTATAACTTACTAACCCTATAACTATAGAGGAGATGTACTTGGTTTCCTCATCTGCAAAATGGAACTAATAGAAGGATCTATCTTAGCATTATTGAGGGTTCAGGGAGCAATAATGCAGATATAGACCAGAGATTAAGTGCTAAATAATTGCTATGGTATCATTATTAATGTGAAAACTATTTCTGCAAGTACAATATGATGAATCGCTAAAGTAATTAGCAAGGACAAGACAAATGATAAAACTCAGAAAAGAAACATTTCGGTCTAAAGTGTAGCAAAGAAAGATGAAAATCCATGCTTATCAAAAAGTCTTCTTTATGCCAAGGTGCACTGAACCATCACTACATCATCTATAAAATGGAAGAGACAGGTCTAAAGCTAAACCCAAAGGACTGATCTGAATTTGGAGAGGCTTAGAAAAGAAGAAGGGAAATGTCAATGTATATGTCCAGTCATCAAAAAAATGGCAAGAACATAGAAGTAGCATGCTGTGTCTGGAGGTCATGAGATGCTCAAATGGATAAAAATATCACCTGTGTGGTGCATGATAGATTTGGAAGTGTTAGGAACCAAAGATTTGACTCTGTGTCTTGGCTCTGAGATTTCTTAGTTGTGACATAACTTTTCTGAGCCTTAGCATTCTCATTCTGAAAAAGAAAATTAATATAGCTACCTCCCAGGGCTATCATGAAGATTAGAGCACATGATAGACATAAATGAACCAAGCATAATAACAACACAGGAGATTCTGGTTTCATTTCTCCTATCCTATGGTCCAGAATATAGCAAATGCCCAATGTTCTCCATACTCAAGTGTCAGATCATTGGAGAGAGTTATGATTTATAGATCAATCATTATTATAAATCAAGATTCCAAACTAAAAGTTCATGTTAAGTTATTCATGTATTTTGGTTTGGGTCAAAAACTTAAAACAAATAGGTTCAATTTATACTTGTTCATCAGATGTGTGACATTTTTTGGCAAATTCTGTAAAATAGCTAGCTTTGGGAGCAGTTAAAAATTAGCTAACTTCATTCCTACTTGAAAGTCAAAGTTTAGGGATGCCTAGGTGGCTCAGTGGTTGAGCATCTGCCTTCGACTCATGTCATGATCCCTGGATCCTGGGATCAAGTCCCACATCAGGTTCCCCATGGGGAGCCTGCTTCTCCCTCTGCCTATGTCTTTGCCTCTCTCTGTGTCTCTCATGAATAAATAATTTTTTTTTAAAAAAGCAAAATGTTTTTTAATTTAAAAGCCTGCTGTAAGTAACCTGGCTCTTTTGTGCTAATAGTAGGACTGAAGAAGCATAGATAAAAAGGTGTGTGTGGGGGGATGGGGGGTGGTATAAAAATCTCATCAATATTCCATGTGCTCCTTTAGCACTCTTGCAGTTAGGCAGAGCCATGTGACTGTTTTGAGTAGCACTGCACTTTAGGAAGAAGTACAGAAGAGTTAGTGCATGTCCTTTAGCAGTTCTTCCCCTTGTCATGTTGATCAAAAAAGCCTTTTAGTGAGATACTGGAGTGACAATATCAAAGCACCTGGAGATATCAAATCAACACTAAAAGACAGTAGCCACAGAGAAATATCTGGACTTAAAAAGGACTTTATATAAGTAAGAAATAAACCTTTGGTGTGTTAGGCATTGACATTTGGTTTTGTTGCTACAACATAAACCTAATCTATCCTGAACAATGCAATATCCATGTCAATTTCTTTTCTTCACTCAAAATGTATGAATGTAGTAGGGTTTAATTAAAAAGGAATTGAAAGAAAAAGTAAATGAGAATGTGTACTTGAGAATGTGTACTATCAGAGAAAAGCATCACTCTTTAGGAATGTAGACATGATTTACTACTGACTCTGATTGCCAGACCTATCTCCTAGACTCAGTTAAGGGTATTCCAGAGTAAGTCATCTATAATGAAAACTATAATGACAATCTATAACAACAACTGAGTGTTCTACCAGTGGCTATTCCTAGAATGGCTTTGAAGTAGAAGAAACTCTTGAAATTCAATCCTTACTTTTCATTAATCCATCCCTCAAATTCCACTTCCCTATAACTAGCTACTAAGTACCTGTCCTCCCAGCATTGCAGGGACACTGTCCATTATTTATGACTTCTCCAGGAAGAATTAATTTTCTGTCCATGAGTTTTATCTCTTATGCCTTACATAAGTTGTCAGCCACGTCTTAAAATACAATTTACAGTTTTCTTTTATATAAAGTTTTTCAGAAATTAAAGAAATTCAAGTTCATGGTTTAAAAATGGGAACTATTAAGAAAGCATAAGGAAACAAAAACAAAAAAAAAAAAAAAAGGAAACAAAAACCATTTGTAATTTCATCACCCAGACTTTAAAAACTATTATTATTTTGGCATATTTTATTACAACCATTTTTATGTTTATGAATTTTAAACAGAATCAGAATCTTACTAGCTTTTTGTAGTGCTTTTTTTTAAACACAATGATTCAATAATATCATCCAGTGCTCATCACAACCAATGCACTCCTTAATCCCCATCACCTATTAGCCCATCCCCCCACACCCTTCCCTCTGGTAACTTTTTGTATAGCTTTTTTAACCTAAAGGTATATTAAAGAGTATATCCCATTGTCATAAGTTTTTATAAACTGAGTTTTAATAACTAATATTCCATTATATTGACATGTTAAATTCATTTAAAAACTCAGAACAAATAGGCTCAATTATAATTTAGACTGGTTCATTAGACATGTGGCATTTTGCTCCCAAAATGATGTTCTTTAAAGATATTCCAACAGACTTACATATATATATATCAGTGTCACAAAGTCCAGGTTTACTCCAGACATCAGCTTCATAAAATTATACAGTACCATTCCTTAAAGCAATCTGAAACTTTTGCTTTTTGATCACTGAAGTGAAATTGGGACCATTTCGCTTGTGAGAAGCTGAAAGAAATGTAGAGAACCCAATAGGACCATAGAGGGGTCTAGTAAAAAGATGTCTTAAGTAGATGAGTGGCTTGTGCCAGCCAAGTGCCAGGCCCTAAGGAAAAGGATTCTCATTTTTTTCCAACCTTTTCTTTCTAATTCTCCTCTCTACACCAAGAGTCAGACCCAGAGGCAGAGGACAAAAACACTAAGGGGCCAGATGGCTGCTTCTATTCTCTCAATCTAAATAACCAAAGGGACCCTCCTGACTCTCACATGGTCCAGCTCAATTCAATAGAGTAGGAGACTAGATAGGGATTTGGGTCTATGGTCCACCTGGTGATAGGATTGATTTGCAGTGTCCTCCACATATTACATGTTCCCTGGGGACTGGCCAAGGACACTGGGAAAAAAAAAAAAAAAGTCCTGAACCCATCTCATTAGAACACAATAACAAATAGCCACATGACATGTCCTATTTCCCTTTCATCCGTTAAGTCCTCATTTGTCCTACCCCCTGAACAGCCATTCATCTCCATCCTCACCCCAACTTCCAATCCCCCACCTCCTAACTTTGCAACTTCATTTTACTTGGAATGCCCCTTACTCTTTCAACACACACATCACAATTTCAACTGAAAGATCACCTACTCCAAGAAGTTGACCAGAGATAGCCCTAGGTTAAGTTGGTTGCCCCTCCTCACCACTCTCATAATACTTAGGGTTCATCACTGCACTAGTAAGTAGCTCATTTGATTAAAGTCATTGATTAATTTGCCTGCTTTCTCCACAAAACTGTAAGCTTCATGAAGGCACAGGTCCCCAACCCCCCATCTTTCCATGTGTAAATCCCCATCAGTTGGCACGTCACATAAAAAATAAACTATTAAATGCAAAAAAAGGTTCTGCTTGAGAGGAAAAAAAAAAGATTTTTTTTACCCTTCTACTTGAATAGCAAAAATATATCTTTAGGGATGGGGGGGGGGGGAAATGGGAAGAGGAAGAAGAAAAAATATATTCTTATAATGTGCCCAATGCTATTCTAAAGTACATACATATGTAAGTGGGGCTCTTGCATCAACCACCCAAAGCATGTACTAAGACACTCAACAATGTATAGAATGCAAAACCTTAAGACTATTTGAGCAATTTCCCCAGGGTCACATAGCAAATGTGCACTTGAGCTAATAGACAAGCATAGGCATTCTGACTTTAGGTGATTCATCACCATGTTATCCTACATTTGTTCATAATTTCAGGGAATCTAGGGACATTTGACATGTTTTCTACCTGTCTGGTCAGGAAAGTAAAGAAGTCAGAAATAGGTCTGATCCTTTTATATCTGTAGATGGAGTAAGAAAGAGACTAGTAGAATGTAATAGTCTTCAGATTGTAGGAAATTTCATCTCTAAGTGGCATCCCAGTGCTAAGGAGATTTGCTCAGTTCTGGGGGGTTTCAATAGCAAGTAAACTATTTAATGAAAGAGGGAAAATAATTAGATATCACAGCAGTTAATTATTAGTAGCAAAAATTCTATGATCTATCTAATTGGATTTTTAAAAATACATACACACACAATTACAACTTATTGTATTCAAATTAAATGTTGTTTAATGCAATTTTTAAAAGGTAAATAAGAAGATAGCTAACTAGCCTGAAATGTAGGTTGTCTCCTCTAGGATCTAGAATCAACCATGGAGAATCTTTAGAAATAAGAGGCAGGTATGGATTACAGGTATTAATTTTAAAAACTGTGAGAAGCCCCAAGGGGGACAGGATGAAAAAAAAATTAAGTGTTTTGTCTGCTTCTCCCCCAAGTTAGCATGTGACAAGCACTGAAAAGAAAGACACTTAGCTATTAAATATTTGTTGATTTGAAGCAGAACTACCAGAATAGATGTACCAAGAATTTTAAATGAGTAATAATAATAATGATATTTATAACAAATATATTTTAAAAGATCTGATTAATAACATAAAAGAATTATAATAAGAAGAAACAATTGGAGTTATTACAGGATAAAAACAAAACAAAACAAAACAAAAACATGACTAAAACGAGAAGGTTTTTGAGGAGGGGTAAGAAGAGGAGAAACCAGAGAAGGAAGCTGACATTCCTGGATCTCTATGGACCTTCCCTTGGAGAAGCACACCCTGATTGTAGGTGTAGCCTTTTTAAGCAAGAATTAAACTATTTTAAAGCTCATATATGTAAATCTCACTAGGCAAAATGCCTGGGACTGTTAATCCCATTCCTTGAAACTCAGTCTCCCAATTTTGAATGAGAAATTTTCCATTTCTTTCCTGTTATCTAAAATCCCTTTACTACTCTACAGAAAGGCAATTATTTAAGTCAGGAGTTAAAGGATGGGTCTTAAAGCACACAAGAGAAAGAGGAAACAGCACACGGAGAAAATAGAGAAGGTTGAGCAAAGGAATGGAGGTTGAGGTGGTAAGAGGTTGAGGTTGAAGTGGTGGGAGGTGAGGGCACAGCACTGAGTGATCCATGTGATTAGAGATGGTAGAGAAGAGAGAGCAGACTGAACTGAAGTACTGGGCATGCCTTGCAACTAACAAGAGCTAGGGTCATTTACTGAACATTTATTAGGTTTCAGCAATTTTGCCTCACAATTTACTTTCTATATTAAATCTTTTTTTTTTTTTCTCATTGAAATCTCACAACAAACTTACAGGCATTTATTATTCCTATTTTACAGATGGAGAAACTGAAGCTCAGAGAATCTTATTTCTTTTTATTTTATCTTTTTAAGATTTTATTTACTTATTCATGAGAGACACAGAGACAGAGGCAGAGGGAGAAGCAGGCTCCCTGTGGGGAGCCTAATATGGGACTCAATCCCAGGACCCTGGGATCACACCCGGAGCCAAAGACAGATGCTCAACCGCTGAGCCACCCAGGTGTCCTGAGAATCTTATTTCCTTGTTTGCTTTTTAGTTATTTTATTTGCTTTTCAAAGGATCATGTAGCTGTCTGATCTAAAATCTTGTTAGCTTCCAATTGTGCTGACCAAAATACAAAAGTGGTCATTTAACTCCCTTCTCTATAATCCTTTAGGGGATGGACTCCAGCACTTTCAGGATTAAGAACAAGCTCCACAGAGCCCTTCTCTCACCATATTCCACCAAGTGCCTTTCCCTCCATCCACTGCAATGACTTGTTATTTGCTACACATTCACAGGGCTCAATCAGAACCCAAGACATCTCATTGTCATTGGTGAATTATTCATCTGGTTCAGAGCCCAGACTGGGTGCTCTCTGAGGTCAAGGGTGTGTCCTATTTGTATTTTTATCCCATTGCCATGTACAATGACTGATTCAAAATGAGGGCTTAATCAATGTTTGTTGAAGGGATAAATGAATGGATCAATCAATCAAATCATCTTTGTGTTCCCCTATGCAAAGCAATCCTCCAAAAAATATTCAACAAGATAGTTTATCCCCTGATCTGGACATTAACTAGAGTTTCATTTTTCTTTGCCTGTCCCCACTCTCCACCTCCCCAACATGATTTCCTGGCTTTGTCTTTGTAGCAGGGGGTAGAAGTAGGTAGTTAGGTTATGTTTGAGAGATTGCTCATTCAAGAACAACCTTGCAAACAGGCAAGAAAAGTAATTTCTTTTTCTTTTCTGTTTGCATTCTTGACACCATTTAGCTTTATGCAAAAATATGTAAAAACCACTCAAATACATATTAGACACATGCATAGGATAAAAGCCTGGAAGAAAATATATTATGATGTTAATATCAATTTATTTCAGAGTCATGGGATTACAGGTGATTTTAATCTTCAGTGTTGTACATTTTGGAATTTTCTAAATTGTAGATAACAAACATGCATATATTACTTTTATAACAAAAACACAGTAAGGATTATGCTTTAAAGCATTAAGCAAACTCTGTAGATATGAATTTCTGTAGTATAATATTGATGTTCAAAATCTATAATAGGTACATATTAATTATACATACCATATCAGTGAATTAAAGTATAGATAACTGAAAACCTAGTCTGCTTTTGTAAAAAAAAATTGTTTGCAGATAAAAATTGGATTGTATTTAACACAAAAGTTTAGTGATTCATGCTTTAAATATATTTGGCTATGAAACTTATGGGCATTTCATCATGAAAGCAGTCCAAACTTATTCAAAGGAATAAGCCTTTCAAGCCAGTGACCCCCACAGCCCTTTTTTCCTTTGCCATTCAACAATTTGAGTTGCCCATCTGTTACAGACAAGGGTCTTAAAGGGCAACAGCATCCTAGCAGTGACTGTCCACAGCAAGCATTCCAAGCCTACCTCAAGACTTAAAGCCGTGTCCAAGCAGGTGTGCCTAAGGCGTGATCACCATGAGGAAATAAAAGCTGTGTCCGACCCAGGCCTGCATTTGGCCATGCTTGTTAAGGCACACATCCTGGAGTGATTACTTGGCTGTCCACACTCACTCCAGGCCAGATTGAAACAGATGGAAGAGCCAGAGGAAGCTGTCATCTGAGAAGCTTTTGTTTCCCTGACACCCATGTCAGAATGTGGAAAATGAAGAGAATGAGCAGCAGCTGGCTGCTCCAGCATCGAAGCCTGGCTTCTGGTATTGACAGTGAGTAACGAGGCCCTGGATGCAGTCCAGTGGAGACAGTCAATCCTAGCATTAGCTGAGGGAAAACAGAGCTAGGGAGTCTTCCAAATAATGGCTGCAAAGAAAGTCATTCTGATTTCTACTGTCCATCAAATGAGCCTTCAAGAGACAGAAGACTCCCTCTGCCTCTGGGATGGTTAAGATTTTTAAGTTCAGCCATACTTTTATGTCATATATCTTGCCACCCTCTCATTTCTTTGCCAATCACCAGCACCCAACTTGTCCTCGCATACTATAAAAAGATTTGCTATGTCCTGGAAAATACCAATGAGTTCATGGCAGCATTTAGTCAGTATTCATTCATGTGTGCCTGATAAGAATCATAGATATAATAACCTTAGTACAAATACTAAGCTCACCAGGGACCAGAAATCCCCATACAGACCAAGAAATGAATGACTTTTGGTACCATCTAGGTCTCTGTGTTCCTTTATATCATCATTGCATCAGTCCACAGGTGTTGACTGAGAACGCAGTAAAAGAGAGAAAGTCTCTGCTCTCATGGAGTTTTAGAGCACCAACCTCAATTAGTAGAATAAGATCTTGAGTCTGTTGTTCAATAAATTGTCATTGTCAGCATCACCAGGAAGCCACCCTTGACAGTATTCCAAACCAACTTAAATTTCCTGTCTCATCCCTCCTGTATTTTAATTATCTGTTCACCCACCTGTCTCCTCCACATCCGGTGAACTGAGTGAAAGTCTGTGATTGTTCTCTATTATAGACCCAACACCTCTTTCAGCAGTTTGCATGATGTACACACTCAAGAAATATGTGAATGAATGACAAAGGGGACCCAAAAATATGTTTCTGAGTTACACAATCTGGATCAGTTCCAGCAAAATGAATGGGTAAGGTTTATCTAGTAACTTCTTGGCAACTGCCAATAATGCCTCTTCTCTTTCTGCAATAACCATGAAGGCTAACAAAGAGGGAGCCCTTCGTGTATGCCAGTTGTGTTAAGCCCTTTACTTGAATTAATTTAGTTCTCACAGCACACCTTGAGGTATATATCATAATCATCATCATCATTTTAATTATAGATGAAACAACTGAAGCTCAGCCAGGTATTGCAATTTAGCCAAAGTCACATGATTACCAAGTATCAGAGTCTGATATCAGAGCTTGTTCTTAACCAACGGCCTTCCTTTCATGGCCCTTTCTACTCTACTGCACACCACCTTTCTCCTTCCATTCCATTTAAGGTAAATTCCTATTAAAACCATAGCTGTGGAAGGCAGGGCAAAAATGGCACTGATACTGTCCCTTGTAGTTCTTGGTAGCTCCCATCACAACCCTGGGCCTAATTTAAGGTATAAATAACTAAAGAATGGGTGCGCCCCCTCCAAAAGCTTGCTTAACTCTCCTATTCTTGTGATCTCTCTCATAGAAATCCCCTCCTGTTTGAGGATTCATAATAATCTGTTTTGAATTTCTTTTCAAATGGAAAAAAAATAGGAAATCAGGGTGACTCTTTATGATGAGGTGGAAGGACTAAACTCTAAGCCAAAAAGATGCTTTGCCAGAGATCTACAATGACATTATCCAAGGCCTCCAAGAGAAAAACCTGTAAGACACGTAGAGACCTTAGCTCCCCTGTCTCATTTCTTTTTTTTTTTTAATTATTTTTTTTTCCATGTCTCATTTCTATCCCTTCTTCATGTCTTCACATCTCATGTTAGGTAGTGCCCTTGCCCTCCCAGAACTTCCTCATAGAACCATACCATCTGCATAGGCCTGCCTCCTTGGGAAAGCTCCAAATGCTGCTCTAGACATTTTCTCTCCTTTATCAAAGTTGACCCTTTTCTGCCTAGTTACCTTGTTGGAAAGTTCTTCAACTAATTAGCTATTCTATCAAAAATGTGTGCTGATAGGATTTTTGTTTTGTTTTGTTTTAATCTTTAACTGAATACTCCTAGAGATGTAAAACCTTAGTGTTATTGTTTGAATCTGCATTAATGGCACTGGCTGCCTGACAAACATCTGGTAACAGAAAGACCCTTTTCACAGGAAATACTTTTCTAGTGTCTATTAATCAACAGTCACTTCAGGACCACCTATAAGATGCACATGCAGGGCAGGTCCTCTTGGTTACAAGTGCTATTGTAAATGTGCTGGGGAGATTTTGCAAGTAGGCACCTAGCACACACCACCCTGGATCCTCTTGCCAAGGACTCCACTTGACTCAAGAGATAGTCATGTTCAAGTATTGATACTTTTCAATGGGCGCTAACAAGATGTATTGGAAAGAACCTTAACTTTCTAGTCAGATAGACTTTATCTTGAAATGTAGCCTATATTAGCCAGGATTCCCTATAGGAAACAAATGTACAAATTAGGGACACAGCCAGCCCAGAGAGACTTTGTGGGAAGGAGGCAAGAAATGCATACCTTGACCTCATCCTTTCTTCTGATCTCCTGCTGGGGATTCCATTTAAAAAAAAAAAAAAGAAAGAAAAAAAAGAAAAAAGAAGCCAAAGGGTTTATTTATTGGTGTGGTTATCTACAGGGCAGTTGTAGTAACTATGATAATAGACAAGGATATCTCATTTCACAACTTTTTGGTGATACAATTTACACAGAGTTCAGTGTGAATGGTGCCCTCTGGTATCAAGCAATATGTCAGTCCTCTTAAACACCGTACACCGTACATGGTGCCTGAGTGGCTCAGTCAGTTAAGTGTCTGCCTGTAGCATGGGTCAGGATTTCAGGGCTCTGGTATGGAGCCCTACATTGGGCTCCCTGCTCAGTGGGGAGTCTGCTTCTCTCTCTCCCTCTGCTCTCCCAACCCCTGCTCATGCTTGCTTTTGCTTTCTCCCCCTCTCAAATAAATAAATAAATAAATAAATAAATAAATAAATAAGTCTTTTTAAAAAAATAAAAATAAATAGAATAAATACAGTACATTGCCCAGCAGGTGATAAGTACTCAGTGAATCTTAACTCCTTTACTGATTTCAATTCAGGCAGACTAAATTTAAAGTTGCCAATTATATGTAGCTCTCTTTGGGTCCTTCCTTATCAGAACCTAAGGACCAGAGCTGCCACCCTTCAGTTCACCTCTTTCTGACTTATCAAAGAACTTACTGAATGTTAGGGAGCTTTCAAACTTGTCTCCTGTAATCATAAAATTTTCAGAAACAGGTTTTCAAACTTCCTGCTTCCTCTTTTGTGCCTTTGCCTTTCTCACAAGGTGAGGTAAGGTAGAGGAACAGATGCGAGGTGAGAAAGAATGAGCTCACACATAGGAAACTAAGGGTGTTGATTAGAAATATTTCCAATCAACGCATAGGCCAATACTTCATACTGGAAATATCACTACCTGATATTTTAGCAAAGGCAACTTACACTTACTCATTCCTCATAAATTTCACGGCAGTTTCAATCATGGCAGAAAGTACAGCCAATGATACTTGCTCTACCAAACAGACTGATAGGATCTTTTGCGATATGCTCCTGAAACCCACAGACCACTGAACAAAATCCTCAGCATATAAGTTGCAAAAAAATGTCTCAGGAAAGGAAATGAAAATCATTTCAGTAAAGGAGAAATTGGTGGACCAATTTAATTAAAAGGTCAGGGAGGATATGAAGTCTCCTCAAGTAGAAGAGTAACTTTATCTTGACCAACAGCACTCTTTTACAGAGGAACTAAGTTCAGAGAGTAAACACTACCCTTGATTACCTCAGCATTGCATATCATACCCATGGGTATGGCAACTGTGTTTGTAGGACCTGCCCCAGTTTTTATGGTATATATGACTTCTGAGATCCTCTTCAATTCTAAGGGATGAAGAACTTGAGTATTTCCCTCTGAGAGATGTTTTTATCCCCATCCCCATTTCATCCCTACCTTCATTTGGCTCTAACCTTTTAAAGAGTCAGGAAAAAATTCCAAGAAAAGTGATCTAAAGCCAGGATATTTTGGTTACTAACATAAATGCAGTGGACAAAGGGATCATGAAACTATGTGACATTAGAGAAATTACTTCTCTGGCTTTCAAATTTCTTATCTGTGCGACAGAGCAACAGATTTAGATTAGAGATATAATGTACTCCCTTCTAAGAGAGGGGAAATAATCCCTTTGGTTCTTACATCTTAAAGTTCATTATCTTTCACAATGCTACTTCTTTTTTTGTTCCAGTTTGGTACTATGATATAAGTGAGCACCCATCAGATACAGCTGCAGCTACCATAATGAAAAGGCAATATTTCAAATGGACACAATAGTCAGAAGACATGAAAGTTCAAGAAATTTCCTGAATGATGTGGCTATGAATATCAGAGAGACCTCACATGTAAGCTAATGGGTTTGGACAGGAGGACAGGAGGTCTTGCAAACAACTGTCAGTACTGTAAACAGAAGTATACACATGCTGATAATTTGAAAGGCCTCATTACCATAAAATCAGCTGGTTTGGTTTCAAGGTCACAATATAGAATCCTGAGGGGAAACCTAGATAGCTAAAATATGATAGATTAGGCCACTAAATACCTTTATCTCAATGCAAGACCTAGATCCCCTCCCAATCATCTAGTAAACATTATCAATTGAGCACCTGCTCTGTGTCTTATTCTGTGCTAGGTGCTGGTAGTCAAGTGACTTAAGACTGACCTGGACTCCATCATCATGGAAAAGACAGACATTAAATAAATATCTATATAAATATATACCTACATGCTCAGGTAAGAACCATGAAGAAAGGGTAAATAGTGTTATAAGATATTATAAGAGGGGTACTTTTTGGTGTCAGAGAAGGATTTTCTGAGGTAAGAGCATTTAAATTAAATCTGATGAATGAGTATGATGAGCTATGGAAAGAGTAGATAGAGGAATATTTCAGTATATTCAAATCTCCAAGCTTGTTTATATTTGAAGTTAATCAATGTGGCTGAGGCACTGAGAACAGGAGGAAAATGAGACTGAGAGGCAATCAAGAACACAGCTTGTAGACCACACTGAAGATTTGGAATTTTAAATGTAGTGGTGAGTGGCATGACCTATGTAATTTCATGAAAGATCATTCTAGAGCAGTGTGAAGAATGGATTGGGAATAGCAAAAATGGAAGTGAGGAGAACAGCTAGATGGTCATTAAAGCTCTGAAGTCAGAAAACACCAGAAGCTTGGCCTGAAGCAATGGCAGAGGAGGAGAGAGATGGGCAGATTTTAGAAGTATCTTGGCAGAAAAACTAATAGGTTTTACGCAAACTGGAACAGAAGATTAAGAAGATGGCAAAATGGGCAGCCCGGGTGGCTCAGCAGTTTAGCGCTGCCTTCAGCCCAGGGCGTGATCCTGGAGACCCGGGATTGAGTCCCACGTCAGGCTCCCTGCATGGAGCCTGCTTCTCCCTCTACCTGTGTCTCTGCCTATCTCTCTGTCTCTCTCTCTCTCTTCTTTGCATTTCTCATGAATAAATAAAATCTTTTTTAAAATAAATAAATAAAAAAGAAGATGACAAAATGACACTGCCTATATTCATTGAGTGACCAATTATATATTTGGAGGTACATGCCGTCTTCCGAAAAGGGAGACACTAGGAAAGGAAGAAATATACTTCTTCCCTTGAGCAGAAAGAAAGGAAATGCAGGTTAAGTCTATGGACTTGGTGGTGGGAAGAAGGAAAGTTCTTGCTTGATGGCTTCTATTTCTGTGAAACATTTGACAAAGGTTGGGGGGAAGGAATTTAGAGATTTTAGGAGAATGAAGGAGACATGAAATAAGTTTAGTGATGAAGAAAAGGTTCAGTAGGTTAGTTTAAATAAGATTTTTTGGCATTGTCAAAGGCCCAGATAAGGGTGGATTCTCATGAATTGACACTAATATCACCCTTTCCCAATGTATAATTTTTCCAGAGGCCTACAGCTAGCTCTTTGGATATGGGCATATGGTTTGGTACAGATGGGCTGCGTTCACTTGCAATGATGGTGAGTAGGTAAAGGAAGTTGAAGGTATTTGCAAGAGAGCAATTAAAATGAAGAGTAATAGAATATAATCTGGATAGGGTAGAAACGAAACAAGAAGAGGCTAATAGAAAAATTGGAGGTATCAGTAGATTAGACCTCTCAATGAGATAATTGAGTGAACTGAAAAGTGGGATGATTGAATTAGCAATATTGGAGGTGGGGCACTTTGTATTGATGACCAAAGTAAAAAGTGAAAAATGGATAGGACAGATAGAGGAGAGTAGAGCAAAAGATCACTGGAGATAGGAAGGTCTCAGCCCTTTTGAGAATATTCAAGTATGTCAAAATCGAGGATGTCAAGTTTTCCAGGATAATGATAATCACAGAAAGTAGGGAACTGAAGAAGACTGAAAAAGTGTGACCAGGAGTAAGGGAATAAGACAGAATGGCTTGATAATATGGCTTTGACAGAAAATACTCTGCTTGAGAAGGCTATAAGGAAAGTTGTACCTTAGGGATTCAATCAGATGTCAAACTAAGTGAAATAGAGGATGAAATGTTTGCAACGGAAGTAAAAAAGATTGGAAGAAGAGTATTGTTTGGAGAATTCCAGGAAACACCAACTAGAAGTGGGGTTTTGGAGGAAGGGAACAGTGTTTGATGTCTGTGAGGAATATGTATGGATTAGTGGAGGGCTACGAATTTCCCTTTATGCATGAAAAAAACTCAGGAGTCATTTTAGGCTGGGACAGTGAGAGTTCAGTCCAAGAATGTGAGCCTCCTCTTTTGTTTTGCTTGCTTTGTTTTATTTTGTTTTGTTTTTGTTTTCTGTGTGTGTGGTTTTTCTGTTTTTGCACAAATAGCAATCAGAACTTCTATTAGAACAATGGCTGTGTAAATCAGAATTTTTACTCTTTTCCAAATAAAAATCATATAAAAGCATTTAGGAAAATAAAAAGAAAACTTTCAAATGCCATTTTTAGTGGGAACAAGAAACAAATTTAATCCACAGAGCCTCAAAACACATAAAAGGGCTGCCAAAAACATCTGAGCAGAAGCAGAAGCTGCCTTAGAGGGGAATATATGAATAAACAGATAAGAGAATGCAACATCGGCAGATTCCAGAAAGGATTGGCACCTTAAAGGTAAGGGCATTACCTGAAAGGCAAAAGGTGTATCTCTGGTTTGTAATGATAGGTGTAAGTTGGGTAAGCGTGACTGGTAGCAGAAGCCCTGCTGTACTAAGTCTGGTTCAGAGAAGATGGGAGGGGATTACACAAGAAACACTAGGATGAGTGTAGCAACAAAAAAAAAGAGAAAATCTTTGGGCTGGGATGTTTTTAAATTTACCCTCGACTCTTGCCACCTCAAAGAAAAAAAGTACTACACATAACTAGTCGAGGAAAATCCAACTTGCTCACTGAAGAGCAATATAAACTGAATTGGCAAAGACGATACAAAGAAAATATAAGAAAAATGCAAAAAATCTCACGTACACAAGAAAACTGTGATAAAAAATTTTACCACAAATTTTTAAAATTTTATGAACCAATTCCTTCTATTAAGACCAGAGAGCAATAATATAAATACTCAGAAAAGAGACATAAAAACAAGAGAAGAAATGAATAAGAACCTAAGAAACAAGCAAAAAGAAAAAATCAGACATAAATATGAAACAAATAAGGGACCTGTAGATAGGAATGAGAAAACAATAAACCAAAAAACAGGCACATAAATGAGTCAGGGACTAAATAATGAAAAATATGATAAAACTGAGGCACTTGTGATTTTGACTTAGATCATAATCTCGTGAGATCAAGCTCCACATCCCAGAGTGGAGCCTGCTTAAGATTCTCACTCTCCCTCTTCCTCTGCCCCTCTCCTTCTGCCCCTCCCCCAACTCCCTTCTCACTTGCACACATGCATTCTCTCTCCTTCTCTCTCAAAAAACAAAAACACAGAAAGAAAAATATGAGACAAGCAAAGATTCAACCTATGAATAATTAGAGCCCCTCAAAACTAAACAAAACTATACAATAAAACAGAATAGCTAATTAAAAATTAAAATATAATCAAGAAAACAAACCTATAATAAAAAATTTGAATGTATTTATTGAAAGGTGCCATATACACCAAAAAATGTATATGAAAGTAGTCAATATAGAGACATATCCCAAATTATCACATTTTATTTTTATTTATTTATTTTTAGGTTAGTGTTTTCATTTTTTTTGGATAAATATCCAGAAGTGGAATTGCTAAATGATATAGCAGTTCTATTTTTAATTTTTTGAGGAACTTCCATACTGTTTTCCATAGTGGCTGCACCAATTCATATTCCTACCAACAGTTCATGAGGGTTCCCCTTTTCACATCCTCACCAATATTTGTTATTTCTTATCTTTTTGATAATAGGCATTCCAACAAGTATGAAGTAATATACCATTGTGTATATTACTTCATACTTGCTTTACATCTCCCTGATGATTAATGATGTAGAGCACCTTGTATCTGTTAACTAGCTGAATGTCTTTTTTGTAAAAATGACTCTCCAGATCTACACATTTTTAAATTGAATTGTTCGTAGTTTTTGCTATTGAGTTGTATGAGTGCTTTATATATTTGGGATATAAGTCCCTTATCAGATATATAATTTACAAATATTTTCTCCCATTCTTATAGGTTGTCTTTTCACTTTCTTAATGATTTCCTTTGCTATGCAGAACTTTTTAGTTTGATGTACTCTCACTTGCTTAGTTTTGCTTTAGTTACTTTTGCTTTTGGTGTCAGATTAAAAAATTATTACCAGGAACTATGTCAAGATTATAAACCTATGTTTTCTTCTGGGGGTTTTATGGTTTCAAGTGTTATGTTCAAATCTAATCCATTTAGAGCTAATTTTTATATATGGTGTAAGATAGTGGTCCATTTTCATTCTTTTGCAAGTGGCTGCCCAATTTTCCTACCATTTATAGAAGAGCTTGTCTTTTCCCCATGGTACATTCTCCTCCAAATTTTAAATAATTATCTGGGCAACCATGCAAAACTATAGAGGAAAAATCAGAATGGTGTAAGACTTCTCTAAAGAGAAATTCTATACCAGAATACAATGCAGTAACACTTACAAGGCTTTTAAAGAATGAAAGGATAAGCCAAGGATTTTAAATACAGCCAAACTGTCCTTCAGGTATAAAGGCCACTGGCTAGCATTTTTCAACTTGTAAGTTTTAAGACTATATTGTACTTACTTAAAAAAACTTAAGCCAATTATAAGATGACTGATAAAATGATAGCAAAAGGAATAGTGCATTGAATATATCTAATTCTCCAACAAAGACTAAAACATACGTAAGTATTAAGATGCCAGAGCAGAATGTATATATTAATATCTTGACCATATAAACACATGCAAATAACTGAAATTCGGGGGAGAAATTAGGAAAGCTTGGACATTAAGTGAGATTGCTATTTCCATATATGTTGTATCTGACAGGAAGACTGTATCATTTAAAGCTGATAAATAACAAAAAAATATATAGTCATATTTAATAGTACAAAGCTGATCAACAGGACAAATATTATTTTTTAAATTTATTTTTTATTGGTGTTCAATTTGCCAACATATAGAATAAAACCCAGTGCTCATCCCATCAATTGTCCCCCTCAGTGCCCGTCACCCAGTCACCCCCATCCCCCACCCACCCCCCTTTCTACCACCCCTTGTTCGTTTCCCAGAGTTAGGAGTCTCTCATGTTCTGTCTCCCTTTCTGATATTTCCCACTCATTTTTTCTCCTTTCCCCTTTATTCCCTTTCACTATTTTTTATATTCCCCAAATGAATGAGACCATATAATGTTCAGGACAAATATTATTGACTAAAATCAAGTAGTAAAAGAAGAGAAACCAGGGGTGCCTGAGTGGCTCAGTGTTTTTGGCATGGATAGTGATCTCAGGGTCCTGAGATCAAGCCCCACATTAGGCTCCCTGCTCAGCCCTGTTCAGAGGGGCATTTGCTTCTCCACCCCCCTCTTATCCTCCTTCCCCACCTCATTCTTATGCTCTCTCTCACTCTCTCAAATAAATAAAATATTTTCCAAAGAGAGAGAAACCAGAAGGAGGGAAAAGGGCCAATATGTTTACTTGTCACTAACTGATTTTGGTTAAGGAAATGAAGGACTGACCAAGGTGAGGACATAGGAAGCTTCTGACCTTCCCTCTTCCCACACATGCAGTAAATATACAGCTGCATATGGCTCAATTCCCTGAGAGAAATCCAGAAACTAGTTGAATGACTCTTACACACTGAGTGACTAAGAAAATATCCACACTGAAATGGGTAAGACATGCTGAGACACATTTTCACCATAAACCCTATATCTAGCACAGTGCCATATATTGGATAGGGACTTCCTAACTCCTAGCTTCTCCATGAGGAGCAGAAGGTTTGGATCACAACCGCAAGGCCGCCATCTCAAGGACAGATCCTAATATCACCAAGCTCTGAGAGCCAATGGGGTTTGAATTCACAAGTCCCACAAGACAAGAGCAAATGAAGAAGCAGCTGTTCAATGGGCACATAAGCACTCTTGTTGCTATACTCTCTAGGCTCAGTGCAGAAGGAGTAGGCAAAAATGCCCACCTGCTAGTCTCTTCCTGGAATGGGTTTGATTACATGCCTTCCTAGTTGCTGCCTAAGGCTCTGGCTTCTAATCAGCTTGAATTTGGGTGCAGACTGGGATCCTCGTGGGAGCCTGAAAGAGCTGATGGGCTCATCTCCTGCTGTCTCTCCTCATTCACTCCAACTATAAAACCAAGTGTCCAGCTTTTCCCTGGAAGTAGCTTGTCCACACATGTAGCACCCAATGGTTATGGCTGCTGCTGAGGAACTGACTCCCAAATTGGCTAGCTCTGGGAGATAATAGGGATCAGAATTCATGAGTTCCCCAACATGTAAAATAAAGAGGTAGTTCTGCCAACAAGCACTCCCAGTGACTATTTCTACTGGCTTAGCACAGATTGAGCAGTCAAAGCTCTTGGCTTCTCTCCGATAGGGGCTAGACTGCATATCTAAGGTCCTGGCTTTCCTAGCTGCTGCCTTAAGGTCAGGCTTCCAATTAGTACACACTACAGGGCTGAAGGGTCAGGCAATTAGCAGTCTTTTTAGAGCTTGAACAGGCATATGATCATTCTCCATTCCTCTATAACACTGAAAGCTCTTAGCATACCATCATCTACTGGGAGCCACTAAGAGAAAGACAGCAACTTAGACATTCACAAAGGTTTGTGAGGCAGCCAGGAATTCAGGCTTGGCTGATTGATGTGGTTCATTTCCTACACAGATCAGTTTTTCAAGACTAAGAGAGGTGGCTTCATTGTCTAATAACAGAAACCAACTCAGAGAGCAAAGGAAAATGAAGAAACAAGGGAATATGTTCTAAACAAAAGAACAAGACAAATCTCCAGAAATCAACCTTAATAAAATGGAAATAAGTGATTTATTCAATAAAGAGTTCAAAATAAAGTCATAAAGATTCTCACCAAGTTCAGGAGAACAGTGCATGAACAAAGGTCAAAGTTTCAACAAAGAAATAGAAAATATTTAAAGGTACCAAACAGAAATTATAATGCTAAAGAGTACAATAATTGAACTGAAAATTCAATAGACAGGGGTTGAAAACCAGATGGGATTCAGCAGAAGAAGGAATCAGTGAACTCAAAGACAGAGCAGTGGAAATCACCCAGAGGAAAAGAGTGAAGATAGTTTAAGGGACTTGTGGACATCAGCAAAGGATCAATATATGAATATATGCATCATAGGAGTCCCTGAAGAAGAGAGAGAAAGGGGTGGAAAGCTTATTCAAATAAGTAATGGGGCAGCCCGGGTGGCTCAGCGGTTTAGTGCTGCCTTCAGCCCAAGGTGTGATCCTGGAGATCTGGGATAGAGCCCCATGTCAGGCTCCCTGCATGGAGCCTGCTTCTCCCTCTTCCTGTATCTCTGCCTCTCTTTCTCTCTCTGTGTCTCTCATGAATAAATAAATAAAATCTAAAAAAAAAAAAAAAAAAAGGTAATGGCTAAAAACTTCCCTAACCTGGGGAAAGAGACATCCAGATCCAGGAAAGTGTACAGAGCATAACAAATAAGATGAATCCCAAATACCACACTGAGGCACATCATAATCAGGTTATCAAAAGCTAAGACAAAGAGACAGTCTTAAAAGCAGCAAGAGAAAAGCAACTTATTAAGTACAAGGGAACCCTTATAATATTATTGGAAGATTTTTCCACAGAAATCTTGCAGGACAAAAAGGAGTGGGATGATATACTCAAAATGCTGAGAGGGGGCAAAAAACAAAACAAAACTAACTACCAACCTAGACTACTCTACCCAGCAAAGGTTTCTTTCAGAATTGAAAGAGAATTAAGTAGTTTCTAATACAAAAGCTGAGGAAGTTAATCACAAGTAGGCTGGCCTTAAAAGAAATATTGAGACGAGTTCTCCAACCTTAAGTGAAAGGATACTAATTAGCAACAGGAAAATATATGAAAGTATAAAACTTACTAAAAAAGGTAAATATATAGTTTATTTCATAATACTCTGACATGGTAATAGTAGTGGTAAATAACTTATAACTAGTATTAAGGCTAAAAGACAAAAGTATTAAAATAATTATAAATATAATAATTTGTCAGTGGCTTAATAGAAAAAGATATAAGCTGTGACATCAAAAACATAAAAGGGAGGATTGTTAAAATGTAGAGTTTTTGTATGTGTTTGAAGTTAAGTTGCCACCAGCTTAAAATAGACTGTAAGCTTTTGTAAGCTTCAAGGTAACTAAAAAACAAAAACTTATAGTAGATACACAAAATATAAAAAGAAAGAAATCAAATCATACCACCATAGAAAACCATCAATTATCGAAGGAAGAAAGCAAAAAGAAGAAAGGAACTACAAAACAGCCAAAAAAATTAACAAAATGGCAATGGTAAGTCCATACCTATCAATAACTACTTGAAATGCAAATGGACTACACTGTCCAATCAAAAGACACAGAGTGTTTGAATGTATTAAAAAAAAACAAGACCAAACCATATGCTGCCTACAAGAGACTCACTTCAGCTTTAACAACACATATAGACTATAGGTGAAGGGATGGAAAAACATATTCTAACACAAGTAGAAACCAAAAGAAAGCCAGGGCAGCTATACTTATTTTAGACAAAGTAGATATTAAGACCAAACACTGTAATAAGAAAAACAAACCAACAAACAAAAAACTGTAATAAGAGACAAAAAAGGTCATTATATAACGACAAAGAGGTTAATTCACAATTCTACATTGTATACACCCAACACCAGAGCAACTAAATATATAAAGCAAATATTAACAGATCTGAAGACAGAAAGAGACTGCAACATTTTAATAGTGGTGGACTTCAATATCCTACTTTCACAATGGATAAATCATTCAGACAGAAAACCAATTTTTAAAAATGGACTTAAACTACATGCTTGACCAGATGGATCTAACAGACATTTATAGAACATTCCATCTGACAGCAGAAAAATATATTCCTATTCATACATGAAACATTCTCAAGAATAGATCGCATGTAAGGTCACAAGGCAAGATTTAACAAAAGTAAGAAGATTGAAATCTTATTTTTGGATCACAGTATCACAGTGGTATGAAATTAGAAATCAGTTATAAAAAGAAAACTTGAAAATTCACAAATATGTGGAAATTAAGCAACATGCTCCTGAACAAGAATGGTCAAAAAGAGAAATTAAAAGGGGAATCAAATAATGTCTTAAAACAATGAAAATAGAAACACAATAAACCAAAACTTTTGAGATGGAACAAAAGCAGTTCTAAGATGGAAGTTTACAGTGATAAATGCTACACTGAGAGGGAAGAAAAGGGATCACAAATAAACAACTTTACACCTCAGGAACTGGAGACAGAATAACAAAACAAGCCTAAAGTTACTAGGAAGAAGAAAATAACAAAGATCTCAATGAAAATAGGCAAGTAGAGATAAGACTCACATTCAATCAGAAATGAAAGAGAAGGGATGCCTGGGTGGCTCAGCAGTTAAGCATCTGCCTTCAGCCCAGGGCATGATCCTGGAGACCCAGGATCAAGTCCCATATCAGCTCCTTGCATGGAGCCTGCTTCTCCCTCTGCCTGTCTCTGCCTCTCTCTCTCTCTCCCTCTCTCTCTCTCTCTCTCTCTCTCCTCTCATGAATAAATAAATAAAATATTTTTAAAAATTTAAAAAAAGAGTACTTGACAAAACTCAACATCCTTTCATGATAAAAACTCTCAACACATTTGATATAGAAGGAATGTACTTCAATATAATAAAGGCTGTATATGCGAAGTCCACAGCTAGCATTATAAACAATGAAAAGCTTTCAGCTGATCCTCTAAGATCAAAAACAAGATAAGGATGCTCACTCTCACCACTTCTATTCCACACGGTACTAGAATGCCTAGCCAAAGCAATTAGTCAAAAAATGAAAATAAAAATTTTAAAAATAAGACAGGAACATGTAAAATTATCTTTGTTTGCAGTTGACATGATCTTATATATGGAAAATCCTAAATAAAGACCCCAACAAAAAACTGTTAGAACTAATAAACAAATTCAGTAAAGTTGCAGGATATAAAATCAATATACAAAAATCAGTTATATTTCTACATACTAAGAATGAACTATCAAAAAAAGCAATTAAGAAAACAATCCATCTACAATAGCATCAAAAAGAATAAAATACCTGGGATTAAATTTAACCAAGGAAGTGAAAGCCCTGTATACTGAAAACTCTAAGACACTGATGAAAGAAACTGAAGAATGAAAGGAAAAATATTCAGTGTTCATGGGACGGAAAAAATAATATTGTTAAAATGCTTATGCTACTCAAAGTACAGATGTAATGTGAGTCCTATAAAAATTCCAATGACCTTTTTTCACAAAAATAGAAAAACACAATACTAATATTAGCATAATACCAGAAAAAACCACAGATAGCCAAATCAATTTTGAGAAAGAAGAGGAAAGCTAGAAGCATCATACTTCCTCCTTTCAAGCCGTCTCTAACAAAACTATAGTAATCCAAAAATATGGTATTGGTATAAAGATAGACACATAAATCAATAGAACAGAATAAAGAGCTCAGATATAAACCCATGAATATAGGGTTGATTAATTTTCAACAAAGCTGCCAAGAATACAGAATTAGGAAAGAATAGTCTCTTCAATAAATGGTGATGGGAAAACTGGATATTCACACATAAAAGAGTAAACCTGGATTATCTTATACCAGACACAAAAATCAACTCAGCATGGATTAAACACTTGAACCTAAGACCTAAAACCATACACTTCTAGAAGAAAACATATAGGGTAAGCTCTTTGATACTGGTCTTAGCAATGATTTTTTTTTAATTGACACTAATAGCACAGGCAACAAAAGAAAAAATAAACAAGTGGGACTATATCAAAGTAATAAACTTCTGCAGAGCAAAAGAAACCATCAACAAAATGAAAAGGCAACATATGGAATGGGAGAAATTATTTGCAAACCACAGACACAATAAAGGCTAAATATCCAAAATATATAAGGAACTCCTACAACTCAATAGCAAAACATAAAACAAATAATTTTAAAAATGCACAAAGGGCTTGCATAGACACTTTCCAAAAAACACATACAAATGGCCAATAGGTATGTGAGAAAGATGCTCAGTATCACTAATCATCAGGGAAATGCAAATCAGAAATACAAGAAGATACCACCTTACACCTGCTAGGATATATATTATCAAAAAGACAAGTGATAACAAATGCTGGTAAGGATGTGGAGGAAAGGGAACCCTTGTACCCTGCTGGTGGGAATATACATTCTAAAGCCACTATGGAAAATATGGACCTTCCTCAAAATTAAAAACAGAACTAACATATGATATAGCAATTGTATTTCTGGGTACATATCGAAATGAAATCACTCTCCCAAAGAGATATCTGTACTCCCATGTTACTGTAGAATTACTCACAATAGGCAAGTATGGAAATAACCTAAACCTAAAAGTATGTTGATGGATGAATGCATAAAGAAAAATTAAGTAGAGATAGATAATAATATTTCATTATATTCATGATCTGTTTCATATATTCATAATATAGATGTATATTCATGATATATATTGCTTGAATATTATCCAGCCTTTAAAAAGAAAGAAATTCTGCGACGACATGGATGAACTGGAGGATATTATGCTAGGTGAAGTCAGTCAGATAGAAAAAGATAAATACTGCATATCACTTATATATGGAAGGGGGAGGGAGAAGGGGAGAGGGGAGCGGAGGGGAGGGGAAGGGAGGGAAAGTTAGGGAAGGGAAGGGATTGTAATCTCAAACCCTGTGTCATGCTCCACACTCGGCGTGGAGCCCCTCCCCTACTGCACATGCACTCTCTCTCAGAAAGCAAAAAAAAAGAAAGAAAGAAAGAAAATGCTGTCCTTTTATAAAAAGGAGGAAAATAAGAAAAGACATGTATGTCTATTTGCTTGTGTATATATAAAGAAACTGGAAAATGTTTTTTAAGAAACTATTAACAGTGTGTAAGTTTTGGGAAGGGTTTGGGAGAACAGGGTGGATAGCTAGAGCAGATTACATGTCTTGGTTTTCTTAGAATTATCCTGATATGGCCCAGACCATCCTGGCTTACAACTATGTTCCAGTCTAACTATTAGCAATGTCTCCTTTCACTCTCAAAATCATTTCAGTTTAGATGATAAATTATAGGTTACTATTAACTTGTACTGGCATCCCATGATCACAAACACTTATCTAGCACTTACACTATTTCAGGCACAATTTTAAATACTTTATGATTTAATCCTCACAGCTCACGCTGTGCCACTGCTACTGTAGTCAGTGTCTCACTCTTGTCCTGGTTTTATGCTGGCAAGACTGGACCACTCAGTTTTGAAAATAACAGTAGCAATTTTTCATAGAGCACTCACCATACCCTAAGCAATTTATATGCATCCTATCATCATCTAATCTGGTTAACGATCCTTCCAGACAGTGAGCAACACTATTCTCATTACACATGTGATGAAACTTGAGGCCACAAAGAGTTGAAGTATTCTACCCAAAGTCACATAGCCAGGCAATAACATAGCTGGAGTTTGCACCCAGGTTTGCCTGCCTCCAAAACATGTATGTATGCATTCAAACCTCCTCCCTGAAACTTAATAGAAGTAATAATATTGCTTGAAATTAAAAAGTTTAATTCCTCATAACTCAGTCATGAAAGTAAGGCATTATGATGGTTTACAGAGAAAAGAAAAACAGAAGTTTATACTCTGATGAAACTTTGTTTCCAACAAGCTCATCTATAGTGTGTGAATATTCTAGATTCATCATGGCACTTGACAGGATCCATGCTGAACACTAAACTTCATAAGTAGTATATTCTCAATTATGTAACTCACACAAACAGGAAATAATATGGAACTCACCAAAAAATAACAGTGGTTCTCTTTGAGTTGAGGAATTAGGAGTAATTGTGCTTTCATCTTTATATTTTTCAGTATTGCTTTATGCTTTTTATATTGAATATGTTTTATCTTTTATATTTTGAAAAGCATAAATAATCTGTAAAGGAAAATATATAGGCTCTAATACATACAGACTTCTTTTTTAAAAAAATAAATTTATTTTTTATTGGTGTTCAATTTGCCAACATATAGAATATCACCCAGTACTCATCCCGTCAAGTGCCCACCTCAGTGCCCATCACCCAGTTACCCCCACCCCTCGCCCTACATACAGACTTCTAATCATTTGGCTTATAGTTGAAGATAAAAAGTGACTACATCAAAATTAATGAAGTGCATATTTTTCCAATATATGGTGGGAACACCTCCCAGACTCTCTAGCAAGGCTGAATAAAGCCATAGGTTTACTTCTCTGATAAGATCACTCTTTTTAGTTGGTTCTGGGATGAAGAAAAATGAATAACTATTAATCCAGGGAAAAGAGGGTGATGAATTCCAGACACGTGGGTTTTGTGAACAGGAACAAATGTTTACAGGGAGACATAAGGACATCAATGCCTTTCTCCCTCATATCTAACTCCTCAGAGGACTGAAAGAAAGTGAATCATGCTAAATTTTCCTGAATATTCTGAATAATGCATCGATCTAATTTGTCTTTGGAGATAGTTTAAAACTAGAGATGTTGTCACAGACACCAAGGATGAGGATGGGGCTTAATAAATGATAAAATAAGAGGGGAGAAAATTAAGATTTAGGGAAGACCTAAGATGTTTCAAGGCACAATTAGGCAGTTTTAGAATTAATGATTTTCTTTTAATCTTCATAACACCTAGTGAGTAGTATGCTGGAGCTGGCTTGCACTGGCTCCAAGAGCCAACTTTTAAATTTTCAGGAGTTTTGCAAATTGGTTATTAAACATAGTCATTAATAAAAATTAAATGGTATAAACTTTATATTTAACACAAAGGTAATAAATACTCAAAACTCATTCCTTCCTGATTATTTTAGTATATTTCTGTATTTTACTGTTATCTATATTCTCAAGTTTATTTACATCTGCTACATATGTAGTAAGGGAGGAAATACTATATAACGATGCTTTGATGTTACCACTGTAGCTTGAAATCATCAATAGCAAGAATATTTACACCATAGAAATTAGGAAACACTACAAATTAGAGCTCTTCTTCCCCTTTTCTTACTTCCTTTTGAAGGCTGTTGGTTAAATATTTAGCAGCACACCACTAGTCATACTTCCATAAAATAGATCTCAGATTATAAAATAGATCCCTAAGTATATATGAGAAAACCAAGGCCAAAGAGGGATATTTGAAGAAATCATACAGTATATGTGATGCTATTTACCGTTCCTTTAAGGGAAAATATTATAAGGATGATTCGATGAAAGGTTAAATAAGGTTTAAACTTCTGGTTAGAAGATACCTACTTTAAAATCCAAGGTCAGGCCTACCACTTTATTAGATTCCCCTGATTGTCTTGGCACAAATCAGCCTCTCAATAAAAAAAATTGCCTCCTGTGGTTCACAGATGTATTATTGTTTACTCTTAATATGTATAAGCTTGACATAAGAAGACTTCCGCTCACTTACTAAAACCTAATATCAATAAAGTTAGGTTTTAGTAAGCTTTAAAAGACTGCCTAAATTCCGTAGTGTTATTAAAAATGTATTACATTAAGTATTGCTTTTTTTTTTTTAAGATTCATTTGTTTTAGAAAGAAAGCGTGCATGCATGGGGAAGGGCAGAAGGAAACACTCTTCAAGCAGGCTCCTCACTGGGCTCGAAGCTGGATCTAGCCTGGGCTAGATCTCAGGACCCATGAGATAGGACCTAAGCTGAAACCAGGAGTAAGACTCTTAAGCTGCTGAGCCACCCAGGCACTCCAAGTATTGCTTTATTTTTACAAACAATTCATTATGACCTGGAAATCTTTTGATTCCTTTAAAAAGTTGTTATTGCAATAAAATGAGCCAGGATTCTTAAGAAAATTGAAAAACACTTGAAAAACACAAAATAATTCCAACTAGCTAACAAAAATTCTACTTTTAAATGTTCCAATATTCACAGACTATTCGCAAATGGGATAAGAAAGTAGTCTATCGATTGAACATATGAAGTATTTACTGAAACTAATACTTATTTACAAGGTGCTTCCTCTTTTCTTTCTCCTAATATACATCATGCATAACAAAAAATATTAAAAGCATATTTTCTAATTATAAAAGTAAAATGTGGCAATTGTGAAAAATCTGGAAAACTTTAATAATCAAAACCAAAAACAAATATAATACCTTGCCACTTGAAGTTCGCCATTGTTAACATTTTGGCAGGTTTCTTCCCAATTTGCGTGTGTATCTTGTGTATATGCATGTGTGTGTGTGTGTGTGTGGTGTGCATGTGTGCATGTGCACACCATCATTTTATTTTGGTGAGTTAAAAACTGAGGACCAGAACCCTATCCCTATTCCTTTAATCAGGAGCTCCACGACTTTAGGCAACTATTATCATTCACCTCTACCTGACAAAGCTCAAACTGGCAACCAAATCTCTATCCTCAGAAACTTCCTCCATCATCCTAAGGGTTTGTGTTTTTTGTTTTTTTTTTTTTGTTTTTTTGTTTTTTTCTGGCCAAAGGATTCAATTTAACTAACTTTGGTAAGAAAATGCTTCCACTCTTCTGATGCCTATAAAGCAAATTATTATTCACAGAAGCTAGTTTATTTTTAATTTTTTTTAAAGATTTCTCCATTTATTTTAGAGGGAGCACAAGCAAGGGGAGGGGCGAAGAGAGAGAGGGAGACAAACAGACTCCCCACTAAGCAGGGAGCCCAACATGAGGGGCTCAATCCCAGGACTCTGAGATCATGACCTGAGCCAAAACCAAGTTGGATGCTTAACTAACTGAGCCACCCAGGTGCCTCTCACAGAAGGTTGTTTAAAAGAAACACAGTAGATGCCTCACCCATAAATTGATCTCAAAGATTTCTTTCTTTTTTTTTTTTAAGATTTTATTTATTTATTCATAGAGATGCAGAGAGAGAGAGAGAGAGGCAGAGACACAGGCAGAGGGAGAAGCAGGCTCCATGCAGGGAGCCCGACATGGGACTCGATCCAGGGTCTCCAGATCACGCCCTGGGCCGAAGGCAGGCACTAAACTGCTGCACGGGGGGCTGCCCCAAAGATTTCTTTCTGCCCACCTAAGCAGATGGTGCAGAGTGCAGGCTCTAGAGTTCAAAAAATGTTGGGTCTCCATCCCAATTCCGTCATTACCTACTTGTGTGCCTTTAAACAAATTGCTTCACCTCTCTGTGCCCTCATGTTCACAGCTCTAAGTGGTGACTATAGGTCCACAATCCCTTATCTGAAACCCCTCAGGTCAGCTGTGTTATGGAAATCAGGAAGACTTGGAATTTACAAAGGTAATAAAGTGGATATAAAGTATAATTTGTAAAGCCCACAGACGGCATCACATCATCTACTGTATATTTGGTAACATCTACAGAAGGTTCTGCGGCAGCACTCTGTAATCAAACACATTTATATTCCTGTGGCAGAACATGTGGCCATCCACACTAGGTGACATAAATAAAACCTGTAAGCTGCCTCTTGTCATTTCAGGTCAGATTTTTTTCAAACAAGCTCAAAAGTCTAGCCAAGTTTTGCTGCAGATGAGTTTGGAAAAACTTTTTGTTTGGGGCACTTGAGAAATGTTAGAATCAGGGGTAAGGATTTGTAGCCCTTTAATCTCTCATAGCATTAGTGTAAATATAGAGACCTGCCTAGCACAGGGCCTGGTGGAGATATAAGGACTCAAGAAATGTTACTACAGCAACAACTTACTACTGTCATTACTGTTATTATCTCGTATTCAAAGGCTCTCTCATGCCACTCTCGTTGGCATTAATTCTGATTTTCATCTTTTCTCACCTGGAATCCTCTTTCGGCTCCCGACTCTTGTCTCCCACCCTCCAGGATTGCCTGGTGCACTCATCCTCAATCTATAAGCGCAAGATTATTCTAATGTGACCACACATCTCCCCTACTTTCTAGACTCACTGGTGTCCTATCACTCACCTCAATAAGTCTAAGTCATTTCATATGATCTACTACACCAATTCTTGCCCTGGTCCATACCTCTGGCTCCCACTTTGTCTCTTAACTACATCCCTCCTTGCACTTCACACTTTAGCAGTGCCTCTTTAAATCCCCTCAAACACACCATACCTTTGCAGAAGCTTTTCCTTCTGCCTGTGATGCTTATCTCTATTAGCTACCTGGTGAATCCATAGTTACTTCTGATGTCTCTTTTGGGCAGCACCTCCTCCTGGCAGCCTTCCCTGATGCACTCAGATACCCTATCATACACACCCCAAATCATTATCTTCTCTCTTGCCCTGCCATATTTCTAACTTAATTCCACCACATTTATTACAAGGGATTGGAACTTGTTTGCTCTTATGTCTCCCTCTTGGAAGACAGGGACCATCTTTTTTCAATTCCAAATTTCTAGCACCTAGCCATGGTCAACATTAAAAAAGTTTCCAAAAAAAAAAAAAAAAGTTTCAGAACTGGAGTGTGCTCAGTTCATCCAGTTCAGAACTGGATGGCTCAGTCAGTTAAGCATCCGACTTTGGTTTTGGTCTGATCTCAGGGTTGTGAAACCAAGCTCTGTGAAGGATTCCACATTCAGCATCAAGTCTGCTTAAGACTCTCTCTCCTTCTCCTTTTGCGCCTCCCCCTTGCTCACATGCACACACACATGCTCTCTCTCATTCTCTCTCAAATTAATTAATTAATTGATTAATTAATTAAAAAGTATTTACAAAACAGAATCCCAGGACTACCACTGTGTTATAAGATTAACTAGGCACCAAATGTTTATCTCCTAAACACAACAAAGCTGAACCTATTTCTCTTTTTTAGCCAGGAAATAATCTGTGCGGGAAAAGCCTAAAGGAGTCCATTTGGTGCCATCTCCTCTGTAGTGGAAGCTGACAAATGACTTCATGATATAGGTAATTTGAGGAAGGGATAGTTGGGCTTCCACGTCCTTGAGTAACATCTGGAAAAGTACACAAAGTAAGACAAATGGCAGAAAAACCACAGGGTGTCCTGTGTGTCTTCCCTGACCACAGGTTGCTCCTGGCTATCAGGATTGTCAATACTTCACTTTTACCAATGTAATAGCAGCAGGGAAAATGAAGAGAGCTCAACTCACCCTCAACTGGGTATCTCTCATTACTGAGAAGCCCCAGATGAGGAGCAGCTGCTATCCATCTGCCTCTCTAAAGATGACGGGAGAAAAGGAGCCATTTCTAGTGTGGCAGTGTCAATTTGGTGGGGTTATGTGATGGAAGTGGTGCAATTGAAATGAAACCAATTTACATCTTAAGTTCTTTCCTTCTAAGATAGTGTTTATGAACAATGAATATTTAAATGCTGGAAATGTTATCCTTCCAAAAATTCCAAATGCCAATATGCATCTAATGACAAGAGAAGAAGATGCTTAGCACTTCTTATTGACATGAGGAAATTAAGTAAAAGCTGCATATGTGCAACCCCAGGCCTGGCAGATATTTCTCCACAAACAGCTTTATAGAATGCAGAAAGTACTCATGCAGTCCCTAGTTCCAGATTTTGGGAATAAAATCTTAAACATGTGCTTGAATGGAGTATATATAGGATGTGAGGTCAGGCTGGGTTTTAATTTTATACCTGTTACTTACTTACTAGTTATGTGGCCTTCAGGAAAGTAGTTTTCTCTCTCTGAGCCAAGTTTGCTCTATGCATAATGGATAACCACTTATATTCATTTCAGCTACCATGCCAGGTACTTATATTACTTATTTAGTCCTCCTAAAACCTGGTGATGGAAAGGACATTACCTCCATTTTGCAAATGAGTTTCAGAGAGACCATGGGACTGGCCCAGTATCACACTGTGATGACCAAGGAGGTATACTGCATAGATAGTCCTTCAAAAGAACCGACTGCAAAAGGTAGTTGGTAAACATCTTCTGGCTGCCATACCTTTGAATCCACAGCAGCATCACTGAGGCTATGTTTGCCCAGGATTCCTCCCAGCCAATGACAGAGGATGATTCAGGTATAAGAGATGAGCTATTCCACCCAAAAGCAGATGCCCCTGATGAGTAATCTTTGCTCTAGGGATCTTCATTGTCTGGTTGAGACTACACTGAGTCTGAAGTTCTTCCTAGCCAACCCTCCTGCCTTTTTGCTCTCCTTTCACAGGTAACAGACTTGCATGGTAACCTGGAAGCTCTTCTCACCTACTCTGTTCTCCTCTGCCTTTATTCTTTTCAGTTATTTACCTAAAATGAAGCTCCTGCATGTCTAATTCCAATTTGACATCTGCTTTTTGGAGAACCAAAACACACACATAGTGAATATGGCCCACTGAGTCAAGTCCTAAGAAGGTTAAATGAGAACAGGAATGGAATAATGAAATAATGTTTGTGAGAGTTTCCAAGACACTGTTGGCATGGAGGCCAACAGTTCACAGGCCTTGGTACACATCTGAACTGCTTGTGCTATATTTTCAAAATGGACATACCCATCTCAGTACCCATCTCAGACCTACTAGAAATTCTGGTAGCTGGTCATAAAATTATTTAGATAATTTATTGGACTGAAACTCTGGTTACATAAAATTAACCATTTTAAAGAGAATGGATCAGTGTCATTTAATATCTTCACACTACACACTTCTATCTAGTTTCCAAACATTTCCATCACTTATAAGCAAACTCCCTTTCCCATGAAACATTTTTTCCCCTATCCCCCACTCCTCCAGTCTCTGACAACCACCAACCTGCATTTTGCCTCTACGGACTTCTCAATTCTAATACTTCATATTAATGGAATCATACAATATTTGTCATTTTGTGTCTGGCTTCTTGCACTTGGCATAGTGTTTTGGAGGTTTACCTGCTTTGTAGTATATATCAATATTTCATTCCTTTTTATGACTGAATAATATTCTTTTTCAAAATTGGTTATCCATTCATCTGTTGACAGACATTTAGGCTGTTTCCACCATATGGCTACTGTAAATAGTACAATTCTGAACATGTGTATACATGTACTTCTTTGAGTGACTATTTTCAATTCTCTTGGGTATTACTTAAGAATAGAAATGCAGGGACAGGCTGGGTGGTTCAGTGGTTTAGCGCCTGCCTTCGGCCCAGGGCCTGATCCTGGAGACCCGGGATCGAGTCCTACGTCAGGCTTCCTGCATGGAACATGCTTCTCCCTCTGCCTGGGTCTCTGCCTCAATCTCTCTCTCTCTCTCTCTGTCTTTAATAAATAAAATATTAAAAGAAAAGAATAGAAATGCAGGGTATTTACACAAATACAATGTTTAACTTTTTGAGGAATTGCCAAAATGTTTTTCCATAGTAGCTGAACCATTTTACATTCCTATCCACAATGTACAAGAGCTCCAATTTCTCCAAATCCTTAATGTGGCCATTCTGTAAAACAGTATGGAGGGTCCTCAAAGGTTAAAAATAGGACTATGGTATAATCCAGCAATTGTATTGCCAGATATTTACCCAAAGGATACAAAAATACCGATTCAAAGGACGCATGCACCGCAATGGTTTACAGCAGCATTATTAACAAGAGTCAAACTCTAGAGAGAGCCCAAATATCCATTGACAGATGAATATATAAAGAAGATGTGATAGAGAGGCACCTGGGTGGCTCAGTGGTTGAGCATCTCCCATCAGCTCACAGCATGATCCCGGGATTGAGTCCCACGTCAGGCTCCCCATGGGGAGCTTGCTTCTCCCTCTGCCTATATCTCTGCCTCTGTGTCTCTCATGAATAAATAAATTTTTAAAAGATGAGATATAAACAAAATGGAATATTACCCAGCCACAAAAAAAGAATGAAATCTTGGGCAACCTGGGTGCCTCAGCGGTTTAGCGCCACCTTCATCCCAGGGCCTGATCCTAGAGACCCGGGATCGAGTCCCACTTCAGGCTCCCCGCATGGACCCTCCTTCTCCCTCTGCCTGTGTCTCTGCCATTGTCTCTCTCTGTGTGTCTCTCATAAATAAATAAATAAATAAATAAATAAATAAATAAATAAATAAATAAATAATAAGATCTTTAAAAAAAAAAAGAATGAAATCTTGCCATTTGCAATGACGTGTATGGAGCGAGAGTGTATTGTGCCAAGTGAAATAAGTCAGTTAGAAAAAAATAAATACCATATGATTCCACTTGTATGTGGAATTTAAGAAACAAAACAGATAACCATGAACAGATGAACAGGCGGGGGAAGAGAGAGGCAATCATAAAACAGACTCTTAACTACAGAGTAAAAATTGAGGGTTGCCGGAGGGGATGTGGGCAAGGGAAAGTGTTAAATACATGATGGGTATTAAGGAGTACACTTGCTGCGATGAGCACCAGGTGTTGTATCGAAGTGATAAATCACTAAATTCTACTCCTGAAATTAATATATTTTTTAAAGATTTTATTTATTTATTCATGAGAGACACAGGCAGAGGGAGAAGCAGGCTCCCTGCAGAGAGCCCGATGTGGGACTCGATCCAGGGACTCCAGGATCACGCCCTGAGCCAAAGGCAGGCACCCAACCACTGAGCCACCCAGGCATCCCCCTGAAATTAATATTATACTGCATTATAACTAACTGGAATTTAAATAAATATTTTAAACAACAAAAAATAATTTTTCTATATCCTCACTAAAACTTGTTATTTTCCATTTTTTAAATTATAGCCATTCTAGTAGGTATGGAGTGGTATTTCATAGCTTTGATTTACATTTCCTTGATGACTAATAAAGTTGAGCATATTTACATGTACTTGTTGGACATTTGCATGTAATTTTTGGAGAAATGTCTATTCAAGTCCATTGTGTACTTTAAAATTTGGTGGTTTCCATGAGATACCGCCTCACACCAGTGAGAATGGGGAAAATTAACAAGACAGGAAACAACAAATGTTGGAGAGGATGTGGAGAAAGGGGAAGCCTCTTGCACTGTTGGTGGGAATGTGAACTGGTGGAAAACTACTCTGGAACTACTCTGGAAAACTGTGCGGAGGTTCCACAAAGAGTTAAAAATAGAACTACCCTACGACCCACCAATTGCACTGCTGGGGATTTACCCCAAAGATACAGATGCAGTGAAACTCTGGGACACGTGTACCCCAATGTTTATAGCAGCAATGTCCACAATAGCCAAACTATGGAAGGAGCCTCGATGTCCATCGACAGATGAATGGATAAAGAAGATGTGGTCTATATATACAATGGAATATTACTCAGCCATTAGAAAGGACAGATATCCATCATTTGCTTCAATGTGGGTGGAACTGGAGGGTATTATGCTGAGTGAAGTAAGTCAATCAGAGAAGGACAATCATCATATGGTTTCACTCATACAGGGAATATAAGAAATAGTGAAAGGGATTATAAGGGAAAGGAGAGAAAATGAGTAGGAAAAATTAGAGAGGGTGACAAAACATGAGAGACTTCTAACTCTGGGAAACAAAGGGTAATGGAAGGGGAGGTGGGGTGGGGGCATGGGGTAACTGGGTGACAGGCACTGAGGAGGTCACTTGATGAGGGGTGAGCGCTGGGTGTTATACTATATGTTGGCAAATCAAACTTCAAAAATAAATAAATAAATAAATAAATAAATAAATAAATAAATAAATAAGGTGGTTTATCTTTGTTGTTGAGTTGTAAGAGTTCTTTATATATTCTGGCCTTTATCAGATATATATTTGGTAAATATTTTATCCCATTCTGTAGGTTCTTTTCACTTTTTTGTTAATGTCCTATGATAAATAAAAGTTTTTAATTTTGATAAAGTCTAATTTTTTAAGTTGGTCACATTTTTGGTGTCATATCTAAGAATTCATTGCCAAAGTCGTAAAGATTTATCCATATGTTTTCACCTAAGAGTTTTATGGTTTTAGCTCTTATAATTAGGTCTTTGATCCATTTTGAGTAAATTTTTGTGTATGGTATGAGGTAAGGGTCCAACTTCATTCTTTTGCATATAAATATCCACTTATCTTAGTATCATTTGTCTCCCCTATTGAAAGATCTTGGCACCTTCGTCAAAAATCAATTGGCCAGGGATCCCTGGGTGGCGCAGCGGTCTAGCGCCTGCCTTTGGCCCAGGGCGCGATCCTGGAGACCCGGAATCGAGTCCCACGTCGGGCTCCCGGTGCATGGAGCCTGCTTCTCCCTCTGCCTATGTATCTGCCTCTCTCTCTCTCTCTCTCTCTCTGTGACTATCATAAATTAAAAAAAAAAAATCAATTGGCCATAGATATATAGGTTTATATCTGGACTTTCAATTCTATTCCCTGGTTTATATGTTCATCCTTGTGCTACTCCCACATTGTTTTGATTACTGCAGGCTTGTAGGAAATTTTGAAATCAGAAAGTTGTCTTTTTAAAGATTGTTTTGGCTATTTAGAAGACTTTGAAGTTCCATATGAATTTGAGGATCACCTTTTCCATTTCTACCAAAAAAAAAAAAAATTGACAATTTCATAGGGCTGCAATTGAATCTGTATGTTACTGTGAATAGGATAGACGTCTTAACAATATTAAGTCTTCCAATCCATAAATGCAGGATGTTTTCCCATGTTTTTTAGATTTCTTTCAACAATGTTGAGCAGTTTTTCAGTGAAAACTCTTCATATTTTTGGCTAAATTTATCCCTAGGTATTTTACTCTTTTGGGTACTACTGTAAATGGAATTGTTTCCTTAATTTCCTTTTCAGAATGCTTATTATTATCATATAAAAACATAACAAATTTTCATGTGTTGTTCTTGTATGCTACAACTTTGCTGAATTTGTTTATTAGCTCTATAACTTTTTTGTGGATTCCTTGGGATTATCTACATACAGGAACATGTCATCTGTGAATAGGAATAATTTTACTTCTTTCTTTACAATTTCAATGCTTTTTATTTTTCTTTTTCTCATCTAATTGCTCTGGCTAGGACTCCCAGTAAAATGTTGAATATCAGTGGTAAAAGTAGGCATCCTTGTTTTGTTCCTGATCATAAAGACAAAACTTTCAATCTTTCATCACTGAATATAATGTTGTTTGTTTTTCATAGATGTTTTTATCATACTGAGTATGTCATATCTTCTTGTAAAGCACTGAAAACAACTGATATAGGCTGGGAAGATTGTGGCAGGGTAGGAGGACCCTAGGCTTGCCTCATTCCATGAATATAAGTAGATAACTAACAAATCATCCTAAATACCCCAGAAATCGACCTGAAGACAGATAGAACAAACTCCACAACTAAAGGGAGAGAAGAAGCTACATAGACGAGAGAATATGTATTATCACAAAGGTTGGAGACTAGCTATGCCCCAAGCAAGCTAGAAAAAGTCCAAACCTTTACAAGCAAATCCTGAAAACAAGGTACATCAGAAACTTGGCAATGAATTAATGCAATTTCTGAAGTTGTAAAGAACTCCACTCATTCCATGAGAAATAATCCAGGCTGCAGCTGCTGAAGGAAACTCATCCTTTCTAGCCATCAAGAAATCTGTGTTGAAGCTGATCAGAATCAGAAATTGGCAAGGATGATTTTTTTCACTAATTTCTTTGAAATCACAGAGTTGACTGGATTTCTAGCCTATACTAATTGTATTTGGATGTGACCATGCAACTGGATTCTAATCATTGGAATGTGAGAGAAAGCAATGTGTACCATGCCCAGCTCATGAAAACCTTCCTCTTGAGATCCAACATGTTCCTTCACCCTTCTGGATAACTGGAATGGAAATAGTTCCTAGGACCATGGACACCACAGATTGCAGACAGCAGACCACAAGATGGAAGGAAGGAGATTGAATCTTTGAATCGATACTTGGAGAAAAAACATCTAACAATCAGGATCATCCATTTTGCAGTGTATATGAATAAGAAATAAACTATATAAATGTTGAGTTATTTAAAAAGGAAAAAACTGATATAAGAGCTCACCAAATAGTCCTACTAAATTGCAAACAATAAGTGGTTTCTCCTATCTGCTGATATGCTTTGGCATGTAGGTGCTGAGTATAAAATGCAGTATAAGCAAAAATAAACAAAAATAGAAAGTTCTGAACATAGTGATTGTGACTATAGGAATCAGTACTATTATGTGAAGAAAGAGCATAGGTTTTAGTGTCAAGCCAACTGGGTTGGAATACCAACTCTGCTATCATTCATGTTTTGTGACATTGAGAGATTTGCATAACCTCTTTGAAATGGTTTTCTTTTTCTGTAAAATAAAGATGATATCAACCTTACAGCATTCTGTTATGATTTCATGTAAATGACTACATTCTGTACCCAGAACATAATAGTTGCTGAACAAACACTAGCTAAGCCCATTACTACCATTTGCAGAGCCTGGAGCAACAGAACAAAAATGCCTACTTGACAAATACCTGCTTATTCGAAAATTACAAATCAAAGCAAAAATGGCACTCCCATTTTGAGTAAATTTTTGTGTATGGTGTAAGGTAAAGGTCGAACTTCATTCTTTTACATATAAATATCCACTTCACCCTCTCAAATTAAAAAATTACTGAGCATTAATTCATGCCAGGTATAAGGTTTGAAATTAAAATGTTAATCATAAAATTCTGGATAAGAATGGAGGAAAGCCAGGAATATCTAAAATACTTCTTCCAATTTTCCAATTGCAATACTTAATAAAACACACAAAAAAGGCAAGTTCCTAGAATGCTCAAATGTGGAATTATTGGACAATAGCCAAAATCATATTTAAAGGTGAAACATTAGAAGCATTCATTTTGTAAACATTTATTCATCATCTACTATTTGCTAGATTCTGAGTAAGTAATAAGAACATCTGCTATTACAATTACTATTTAATATATCTAGAAGTTCTACCTTTTGAATAGAAAGAGAAGATCAAATGATTATTATTTGCACCTTTGCAGGGAGGCATTCCCTAGCCACCCTATTTAAAATTTCACGGCATTCCACACCCCAAGACTTACTTGCTATCTCTTTTTTCTTAATTTTCCTCCACAGTATTTACTACCTTTTAACATAGTATATACTTTACGTAGGTATTTTTTATTCTATGTCTTTCCAGTAAAATGCTAGCACCAGGAATATTCCATTGTATGAATAAAACACAATATATTCATCCATTCCTCACATGAAACATTAGGATTGTATCTCCATTTTTTACCATTACAAGCAAAGAATATTCATATATGTCTCCTTGTGAATGTGTGAGTTTCTTACAATATACACAATCAATTCTTACAACTTGCAGTAGCTATGTTCCATGAAGTCACTGCAAACACTGAATTAAGCAGATCCTGAACCATTGCTCCTGGAGGATATAGAGTTAGGTCCCCGCAAGCCTGTGGTAACATTATTGTTAACGAATCAACAAATAACCTTGTTTTAAGTGTGTTTTGGCTTTAAAACACCTTACTTAATATATATTGTTGATTAGTTAACATTGAACTCACAGCCAATAGCACTTATTATAACTCATACCTGAATGAAGTTTACCTAACACATGCTTTTCTTTGTAGAGCACATCACAGCTTTCTTGAATTTAGGCATACCAGGAAGCACTTCAGCACTAAGATACTTGCGGGTCATTTTAAGCAATGAAATCACCAACAAAAAGCACAAAAATTACAAAAACATGGCACTAAATAGATCATGAAGAGGACATTTGTTTACAGCATGAGAACTCAGCTGGGATTGTACACATTGTGACTCAAAATTTTTTGCTATTATGCACATGTCTGCAAATGACTGTGAAAACACACTATTGAATATTGATTCGAAGGTTACAAATAAATTTTAGCAAATAGGCAAATTTGCAAATATGGGATCTGTGAGTAATGAGGATTGGCTAGAAGTAGTACTCCTAGTTTTAAAGTACAGCCATCTTTACAATTATTAGATTTTGGCACACTGTTACTCAAAATGTTTGTACCTATTTCATTTCCATCCTGTTTAATTCCATCCAAATGTTCCCACATCCTTTTCAACCATTGGTATTATTACTATTTTTAACTTCTGTCAATCCAATGCACAGAAAACGGCAACTTGTGTTTGATTGTTTAACTTTGTATTTATCACAAAACTACAGTGAGATATCACCTCACACCTGTCAAAATGGCTAAAATCAAAAACATATGAAGCAACAAGCATTAGAGAGGATGTGGCAAAATAGGAACTCTCATGCTCTATTGATGGGAATGCAAACCGGTGCAGTTACTGTGGAAAAACAGTATGGAGGTCCCTCAAAAAATTAAAAATAGAATTATCATATGATCTAGTAATTGTACTACTGGGTATTTACCCAAGGATATAAAAACACTAATTTGAAAAGATATATGCAATGTTTATTACAGCATTATTTATAATAGCCAAATTATGGAAGCAGCCCAAGTGTCTATTGATAGATGAATGGATAAAGAAGTGGCATATATATAGAATGGAATATTATTCACCCATAAAAAGAATGAAGTCTTGCAACATCATAGATGGATGTAGAGAGTATAACACTGAGTGAAAGAAGTCATTCAGAGAAAGATAAATACCATATGATTTCACCCATATATGGAGTTTAAGAAACAAAGGAAAAATAGACAAACCAAAAAACAGACTCTTAACAATAGAGAACAAACAGGTGGTTATGAGAGGGGAGGTGGATGGAGGATGGGTGAAATAGGTGATGGGGATTAAGAGTACACTTATCTTGACAACGTATAGAATCTTGAATGTATAGAATTATAGTAATGTATAGAATTGTCAAATCCCTATATTGTATACCTGAAACTAATATAACACTGTATTTTAACTATACCAGAATTAAAATAATAAAAAAATAATTTGGATTTATCAGATTACTAGCAAAATTAAGAATATCTTTTACATGTTTGCTCCTTGATGAATCCCTGTTAATGCTATTTGACCATTTTCCTATTTGCTGACTGTTTTGTCTTGGCTATCCTTAGACATCTACCTCAACTATAACTTTTAGAATAAATTTCCCCAGTTTTATAAAAAATATGTTGGAAAATTAGAACTGCATCAATTTTATAGGTTAATTTGAAGAGAATTAACATTATTAAAAGATCTATTACTATCTTCTTTTATGTATTCCAGAAATGGTTTGTGATTTTCTCTATAAGAACACTGAACTTTGTGGGATTATTTTTGGGGTTTAGGAGATGTCTTCTTTAGCAGTTGCTCTGTTGTCAAGTATATGGGAATATTAGGTCTCTGTAGGAAGAAACTTGGCCAATGGGAAATAAGAGGCAGGAGGGAACCAGACTGATAAATTCTTGTCCCTCTCTGACTGCTTCATGGTGTACTTTCCTCTTGCTAACCTTTTGCTAAACTGAGGGAATATGCCTTGATATCTTTGCAAGGTGTTTGGAAATTGTGGCCAGTATAGCAACACAATTGCTTCACATCTTTCCTTGCCTAACATTACCTATCTCCCTCACTGTTCCTGCTGAAACTCTCCAAGTGTCAACATTGTAATCCATACCCCAGGTTCTGCTTTCCAGCAGATCTAGCCTAGGGTACTCAGGCTAAAACTTACTGCATAAATTGAGCAATGTTAACATTTCTTTCTTTTAATCTCCTTCAGATGTGAATATGGTGAAATATTGATATATAAGTTGATACAGATCCACCTCTTACCCCCAGAATAAATTCTTCTTGGTTATGATATACTTTAAAAATAATGGGTTTTATATGCTAGTATTTAATTAGGAATTATTCATTTCTGATCCTAATTGAGATTAGTCTATAGTATTCTTTTACTATCCATACCTAATTTTAGTATCAAAGTAATATTTGTCTATAAAATGAGGTTAGTGGCTTTTTTTCTTTTTGTGTTCTCTGAATTATGCATAAGATGGGGATTACCAGTTTGATAAGGTTTGATGAAACTTGTGTTCAAATTTTATTGGTCTGATGTACTTCTTATATTTGAGAGATACAGGATTGATGGAGTATATTTTTAATCAGCAAAACTACTTCTTTAGTGGATATTGGCCCACTGAGGTTTTCTATGTCTCTATCAGTCAATAAAATCTTAAGCATTAAAATGGTTTGCATAAAAAATGTAGTTTGAAATTTCTGGAACAGCAAAGCACGCTTACGCCCTATAATCTAGTAAAATTCCACGTTTATGTAGTTCTTTTGCTGAAATTATCATAAATGTAAACAAAATTCATATTTAGGGATGGAAGTCCAATAGAGCATTTATTATAAAATCAATGATTTTAGAAATAATAGAAATATCAAAAAATTTGAGAATGCCTTAAACATACTAAATTGAATATCATATAGCTATTAAGTTAGATTCCTAAAGAGTTAAATAGGATATTATAAGAAAATACTATGGATTGGCAGGTGAGAAAAAGTTATATATTCTATTTTTTAATTTTGATTGCAAATAATGAGAGAAAGGATGAGCGAGAAAGAGAATAAAAGATTAGTAAGATATATCCCAAAGTTTTAACCTTGTTATAGTCTCCATTAAAATTTTATATTTTTATCATGAACATGATGATACTTTGTCATCAGGAAGAAAACATGTTATAAAATATTTTTAAAAGTCACTCTTGTATTCTAGCCACACTGAGCCAGAATGAAGTATTAGATCATTGTGCATACAAGGCATTCTCTCCTAGCTCAATGCCATGTCCTACTTAGACTGAGTTGGGATGCAACATTGCCCCACAATGGAACTCAGTGAGAAACTGTTGACATCTCTAACTGCTACCAGAAAACGTACCCTCTAGAGCCTTACCCTTGTCAGACTACATCTAGGGCATCCTCTAAACGAAAAAAAAATTAAAAAAATAAAAATAAAATTCAAGCCTTACCAAAGAAAAATAATGTCTCTATGCCTGTCAGCCTGATCCTGGCACAAGTACAATAGCCTCTTGAAGTGAGTCATGGGGATTCTGAAAAAGAAAAGACTTCATAGTGTACACTAGCACTCCCTGTGTTCCATTCAGGACCAGATACACAGCAAGGAGACCTTTATTGTAAAACAAGCTAAAGAAGAGCATGCACAGAGCCTTTGGTTATCAGTACTGTTATCATACTGCTGACTGTGAAATCAGTTGGCCCAAAGAGTGTGGAGATATAACAGAAAAGACATGTATTTAAAAAAAAATTTTAATTCGAATTCAAGGCTTTTCTTGAGGAAGCAAAACTCATACCAGGCAAAGAATCTGCCCCAAGTGAAAAAATTCTTTCCAACCTCAGGCCTTTTCTAGCTCCCTCACATAGTAACTCATCAGATATTTGTTAGAGTCCTGCTAACTGTGGGAGGCATTGAAGAGGATCAAAGATTTGTTGCACATAGCACCTGTCTTCAAGGAGCTTATTCTAGAAGGAGAGTTCTGAAATCAAGTGATCCTACTGCATCTTCTGTACCATAAGGGACATAGAGCACAGAAGAGCTGGAGACAATGTTGGGTAGGAAAATTGCAAAGCCAGAGGGTTGCAAACTCTATCCTATCCATGTGGACCTGGAAGCTTCTAAATACCGTATTTCTGGTTGGAGGGAGAAAGATCTGAGCTAAGGGCAGTATTAGTTGAAGAAGAAGAGAAAGAATACCTCAGAATTTAATAACAACACAGATGTGATAAGCAAATAATGGGACTTCAAAAACAAAACATGGTATCTCAGAGGATGAGACTCACTAGCAGAGTCCTGGTGGTATGATTTAGCAAGAATGAGAATAAGTAACCTTATGGAATGACTTCTGGATTCTAGGTACTCTATTAAGCATTTGAAATGCTTTACATCATGTAATCCTCACTGCAAGTCTATGAGGCAAGTATAGATGAACAGTAAGTAACTGAGACCAAGTGATCTTCCCCAGTTCTTGCCCTTAGTAATAGAGCCAGTATTTGAATCCAGGCAGACTGGCTCTAGAAATCCATTTCTGACCACTACACCAGTGATTCTCAGTGCAGTCCTTAGACCAGCTGCAACAGCATCACATGGGAACTTTCTAGAAATACAAATTTCCAGGTCCCTTCCTCTAACCTGCTGATTCAAATCCTGGCACTAGGGGCCAGGAAGCTGATGAGCATGTCCTCCAATGGATTCTGACACACTCCATGCCTGAGAACCACTGCTCTATCCTAGGCTCTTTGAAATCAGAGATTTGGAGTGAAATTCCAGCTCTCTTCCATACTAGCTGTGTGATCTTTGGCAATCTATGTACTTTTCTAAGCTCCAGTTCTCTCATATTTAAATTAGTATTAATAATAGCTACTCTTGGATTCCCCAATCCTGGAGAGTTTTAAAATGAATAAAATCAGATAAATGCTGATAAATGCTCAAAGTGTTTAGAGCAGCAAAGTCTCTGTAAGCATCACCTGTAGCCCAATTTCCTGGCTGCAAACTGGCCACAGGTTGTGAATCAGGCTAGAGTCTTCTAACTGAAACCAAAAGACCAATGAATAAGAAAAGAAGACTGGAGAGACTGGGAGTAATGAATGCAGAGGTCCAGAGGTACTGGTCATTACTAAGACATAAAAAAAACCCTGAATAATGGGGAAAAGACTCAATGAAATACTCCAAGATCTAAGCAGTCAGGAGACTGCGAGGATGGGAGAGAAAAGACAGACGGTTTCCAATCAAAACCCATGAGACAAAAATCACAAACTCAAACACTGTTCTTTCAGAACAGATTATCAATCACTGAGGCCAATATGCTTAGGCCAAACAGAGTCCTAGAGGTGGCACCAAGGCACAGACACTGGCTTCCTAAACACTCATCTCAAGACCGCTGTGTAACTGTCGAATGCACAATCAGACTATGGAAAGATGAAACTGGAACAACCAATTAAAAAAAAAAATCTCTCCTCCATTCAGTCTAGCTTACTCGTGTAACCACCTTAATACCGAAGCATGATGGTAGCCCTCTGAAAAATAATGGAAGCTTGCAGAGAATGTTTTCACTCCCAGATGCAATTTAGGGTGATCTCATTTGCTCCCCTTTACCACACACCCCCACCCACCCACAGGCACAGCCACCTAAATTACACTGTCATATAGTGCCCTGAATTACAATGACAGTGACCTATGAATTTGAATGCCTAACAGCGACTTCTTTCTTTTGAATGACTAACCCCATTATCTTAAGAAATATATCTTCTGAATACTAAAACCCAATAGCAAATTCGAGCAATATGTCATAGTATGTGGTGCTTCTAAAGATTCTGGTCATTAAGATGACTCAAAAACAGCCTTGAAAAGAAAAACAATTGTGAGCCTGACAATTCACTGTGTGAGGCATATGAGAGAGACATAGGGAGAGAGAGCCATTCGTGCTGAATAGCATAATACATAATATTACTTCGGAAACCTTTATGGCTTTGAAAATGCTGATAATATCTTCTGACGGTGTTTATTTTCATGCGATACCTCATTTGCCTTCCAATCGAGAGTTGATTTCAAACAGTTTAGTCTCATTAGCATAATTTATATCAGAACAAGCAATGTAGCTTCTATTTAGTCAAAACTTTAGGGTACGGATAAAACGACCTCAGAGAGATGCCTTAGGAAACAGGTCCAGAAATGTTCAAGGAACGGCTCTGAGGCCACAGAGGTAGCTAGTTAGCAGCAGAAGTGGCAAAAGTAGGACAAAAATCTTGATCACCTGAATCTTTGTCCAGGGTACTTTCTTCCATGCATTTGTAGAGAGAATAATAACCAAAAAAACCTCTTAAGAAAAAACTGTGACTCATAAACTGATTTCTTTGTTTTTCCTGAAGCAATCATATCAAAGTGCTGTATTAGAATTTAAACTTTCTTACATCATAAAGGATTGAGTTTCAGTATACTCCTCTGCAACCCTAGGCAAGTAACTTAATCACTCTGAGCCTCAGCTTTATCCCTGGTTAAACAAAAAGAATTCTGGTTAACTCTCAGTATTGCTATCCGGAACAAACTGTGTGTGGTATGGCCTGACACAAGAACCCATCCAAAGTAGTGCTCAGCAAATATGCATTACCACAGAGCCAAAGGAAATGGAGTTGGGCTACTTACACAGTGAGTGTGCTAAAGCATAGCCTTTCCAACAACCAGGCTGAAAGGAGACCACCTTTAAAATATGCATAAAATATGCATTCAATATACTACCCCATTACAACAAGCATGTCATGTTTCTCTAAAAGTATTCTCCTCTTTCCTTGTTGCCTATTTCTGACTCTCAAGACCCAAACCTAGAAGACTGAAGGCAGAATATTTAGAATCAGAGAGGGCTTATGGTCCCTTATTACAATCCCTAAGCCATGCCCCTAAAGAAAGGCCAGCAGTAAAAGAGTAGAGGCCATGGGGACAACACCACCAGGAATCATACAAGCTAGATACTGCAAAACAACTTCCATTTCTCTCACTCTCTCCCTTCTGCCTATGGAAACCCAGGTCTGCCACTACATATACTTCACCAAGTCCTGCCCATCCTATTTCCAGAATGTTTCTAATTCATTAACATATCTCCATCCCAACTGGCCAAATCTAGATTGCGTCTCATTCATTCAGCATTCATTCATTCACCCAGCAAATTCACCTCCAACATTCTAAGCTTTGTACGGAGCATTAACCTGGGGGTTAGAGTTCATTGAAGCATATCCTTGGCCCCTGGGATTATACTCACTTTGATTACTACCTAACAGATCCCCTGGCTTCCTGTCTTTCTCTCTTTCTTTTTTTTTAAGTTTGTTTATGTAAGTAATCTCTATACTCAATGTGTGACTTGAACTCATGACACCAAGATCAAGAGTCAGATGCCAGTTAGGCACCCCATTTCTTACCACTATAATCCATCCTGTATGAAAGGCCATTATCATCTTCCTACTCAAAACAAACAAACAAACAAACAAACAAAAAAACTGGATTTCTTAAAGCTCTCAGAATTCCATGCATATACAAATGTCCATGCCTTTGCTATTTCTGCTTGATTAGATTCTCCTTTTAACATGGCAAATTCCTTGTGATATATATATATATATATATATATATATATATATATATATATATATATATATTATTCTACTTCCTGGGTCACAAATCCCAAAACCCTTGGAATTTCCTAAACCTTGAGAGTGATAAATGTTTTTGTTTTTTTGGTTTTTTTTTTTTAAGTCAGTGAGGTGGCTTTTGGAAACCACCTAAGGATAGGGCTTGTTTCCAGTGGAGACAATCACATGATTAGAGGGTTGAAACCTTTATTCCTACCCCCTGACCTGGGGTAGGGGACAGGGGTTAGAGATGGAGTTGAATCACCAATGGTCAATGATTTAATCAATTGTGCCTATGTAATGAAGCCTCCATAAAACCCAAAGGGACAGGGTTAGGAGAGCTTCCAGGTCATTGAACACATGGAAATCTAGGGTAGAGTGGCATGTCATGGAATCTCTGTGCCCTTTCCCCATGCCTTGCCCTGTGCATCTCTTCCATTTGGCTGTTCTTAAGTTATACCCTTTTATAATAAACTAGTGATCTAGTAAAGTAAGTAAATGTTTCTCAAGTTCTGTGAGCCATTTTAGCAAATTAATCAAACCCAAGGTAAGAGATGGTCATGGGTCAGAAATACAGATAATAACCTGGCCTTTCAACTGATGTCTGAGGTGGGAGAGGAGGCAGTCTTGTGGGACTGAGCCCCCCAACCTGTAGAATCGGATGCTATCTCCTGGTAGATAAGTGTCAGCGTTGAGTTGAATTTTCAGACACCCTGCTAGTGTCTGAGAATGGCTTGTTGGTGTGGGGAAGCCCACCTTTTCCCCTGTCCCCACACAAACACATGTTAGAATTGAGTCCAGAAATACCCTTTACTTCTGGTCATTGTTCAAGGCCCTGCCTTTTCCTTAGCTCCCACAGAAGTTGCTCATGCTTCCATTATGGCTATTCTCAAAGTGCACTGTGGTGGTTGTTTCCTTCTGTTTGTTTTCTTAAGATTTTATTTATTTATTCATGAGAGACACAGAGAGAGAGAGGCAGAGACATAGGAAGAGAGAGAATCAGTCTCCATGCAAGGAGCCCAATGTGGGACTCAATCCCAGGACTCTGGGATCATGCCCTAGGCTGAAGGCAGGCGCTCAACCGCTGATCCACCCAGACATCCCTCCTTCTGTTTGATCCATTAGACTAAAGTCCTCCCAAGATCAGAATTTTCCCTTTAATTTCTTTTCCCCCAGTATCCACCCAACAAGTACTTGGTGCTTAACAGGTGCTCATCAAGGGTGAATGATTAGACATCTTTCTCTCTCCCTTGGAATTTGTTACATGTTTCAACAACCACTCTGAGGGCCAACTCTGACAGCTATAATCAGTGCATTGCTTTATTTTCATTCAGTGTTTGATCTTCTCTCAGTTCTTCTGGGCCCAATTCTCATGCTAAGAACAACAACAAAAAATGTACTCAGAGCAAAATACAGACCATCCTTCAAGTGACAGCTACACAAAAAAGAGCATGTATTAGAGCTAAATGTCAAATATCCCTTCCTTCTTTCTATTCAATCACTCAACAGCATTTAATGAACACCTAATACATGGGACGTGCTATCTAAGAACCTAAACATTTATAATTGAATATTTATCTAACTTGTGGAGTCTTAAGCAAATGAATGAGTGGGAAATGCATCTGTGGGCCCCCTGAAACTAAAACATATAAATACATTTTCCTAGGAGAGATAATAGCTTTCAGCAGATACTCAAAAAAGTCCCTGCTTCAAAAAAATTTAAGAACCATTTTCTAAACTCTGCTTGGAACAACATACATTCAACCTGAACAAGTTCTAAGACTTTGCTATTTGTATATAAAAGGAATCCTTATTCTTTTATAAAATATCTTGTTCAAGCTTCAAGAGTTGCAGCAGGTATTAACTCACAAGGGCCCTTTAAGCGTCTGTAAACCTTTTTGTTCAAGGATGTCTCTTTTTCCTGTAGTTTAACAAACTCCACAAGGATAACAGAAGCTGTGTCTGATTTTTTCTTTTTCCTTGCAGACCAAGAGCAGCGCTCTGGACATGGGACCTGTAACTTGAAGCATAGGTCTAAGGGGGAAGGAAGCACAGTGCCTTATTAAGATCAAAATGGTCTCAAAATACAAATACAATTATTAAATTTTCCTCACTTCCTTTTGCCCTTTTAAGCTCTTAAATAATATGAATATGCTTGACAAGCATAGTGTCAAAAAAAAAAAAAGCATGACCCTGGAAATCAGACCTAAGGACCTGGGTTCCGGGCTCTCCTCTCCCACTACTAGCTACGACCATGACAGACTCAGTTGTCTGAGTTCCACAGGCTTTTTTTCTACTTATAAAATAAAATTTTGTTAGAATTCAGTGAGACATGCCTAGTAAAGTATCTGCTTCACAATAGATGCTTGTGGACATAATTGTTGCTGCTCACCAAAAGATTCTGGTTCTTCCTTTTTTCCAGGCAAACATCCCTGCCCTCTTGAAGTTGACTGCAGTCACATGATTTCCTTTGGCCAGTGAAATGGGAATGGATATTATCTGTTATACTCTAAATGAAGTTTTAAGAATCAGTGAGTGAACTGCCAATTCCCTTTCCAATGCTCTGGAGATGGTGAAAGCACAAGTGGAGGTGATACCTCAGTTATCATGTGTCCCTGAGTAATTTCAGTGAATACAAGCACACACCAACCTCAGTTGGGCCTACAGTATGAATGAGAAAGAAACTTCTCTTGTATTAAGTCACTGAGAGTTGGGGCTTGTTACAACGGCATAAGCCAGTGTATTCTGAGTGATACTCTGCTTAATAAATATCAGTTCCTTTTCCTGATTAAGTTTCATTAGCTGCACATTTCCTTGTTGTATTTTGTTCTTAGAAATTAGTCTAATCATGGGTAATGATCTCAGGATCATGAGATCTGGCCCCACATCAGGCTCTGGACTTGGCTAGGAGTCTGTTTGAGATTTGCTTTCTTAGCCCCTCCCCCTGCTCAGGCACTTTCTCTCTCATCTCTTTCTCTCTAAAAAAAAATAAACACAGGGATCCCTGGGTGGCGCAGTGGTTTGGCGCCCGCCTTTGGCCCAGGGCGTGATCCTGGAGACCCGGGATCGAATCCCACGTCGGGCTCCCGGCGCATGGAGCCTGCTTCTCCCTCTGCCTGTGTTTCTGCCTCTCTCACTCTCTCTCTCTCTGTGACTATCATAAATAAATAAAAACTTTAAAAAAAAAAAATAAATAAACACAATTTTTAAAAAAATTAGTCTAATCAAAAGTTTAACACGAATAAATGTTTGTTTTCTTGAGGGAACACTAGGCAAGAAGCATATAATTTTTTTAAGAAGCATATAATTTACTATGGTTTCTTAAACTTTTATTTAAAGATAACTCAAGGTGATGAGGGTGGTGATCAACTTTCCTCCATGCTTCACTCTCTAGAATATTTGGTGGTACTGCTCTTTACTGCCTTCTCCATTTCAGAAACCGAAATCCAACCAGAATTCAACAGCTTCACATTAGAGTCAATTATCTGGCTAGATTAGCTTATTATAGAACTGTAAAGTTGTATGAGTTAGCATATGTGTGTATAGGAGTCGATGGGGAGTTATTGTTACTTCTCAATACTAATGTGAATATATTCCGGATTATCTATCGCCCCAAAATTTAAGAGGTTAAAACAACTATTTTATTGTATCTCACAGGTTTTGTAGGTCAGGAATTTGGGAAAGGTTCTGTTCTATATGGTATAGATGAGGCCACTCGGTGGTGTTTATCTGGCAGCGAGCCTGGTCTAGAGAGTCCAAGATGACTTTGCCCACATACCTGGCACCTTGGTGGGATAACTGGAAGGTAGGGGCTCACCTGGGTCTGTTAACTGAAGTTCCTGCTCCAATATAACATGGTAGACTCAAGGTAAATGGAATTCTTGCATGGTGAATCAAGGTACCCAGAGAGGGATGCCTGGGTGGCTCAGCGGTTGAGCATCTACCTTTGGCTCAGGGTGTGATCCCAGGATCTCGGATCAAGTCCCACATCGGGCTCCCTGCGAGGAGCCTGCTTCTCTCTCTGCCTATGTCTCTGCCTCTCTCTGTGTCGCTCATAAATAAATAAATCAATCTTAAAAAAAAAAAGTACCCAGAGAAAGGGTTTCAAGGCAGAATCTGCAAGGCTTCTTAGGACCTAGCCTTGGAAATCCCAGAAATCACTTCTGCTGAAATGTATTGGCTAAAAAAGACCAATTAGGCTATATTTAGTTCATATGAGGGGGAAAACAGGTTCTATGTTTAAGTGGGAGGGCTAGCAAAGCATTTATCATCATCTTTATTATATCATGAAACTGCTTCTCTGATTCCCTAAGAAATCTCTGAATCCAAAAACCACAGTGGCAACAATAAGCTTTGATAAGCAAAAAGTCATTCCCTTACAAGTTTAAATGTCTTCCTTTCCATCTCAGAGGGTGTACTTGGATTCATTTACAAAACCTCTACTGTTGGAGATATTGCCTTACCCCTCTACCAGATGCACTCTCCACCATTACTCCCTTGTTCTATTCCCTGAAAGTCTGACCTGCATTGGCCAAATCAGTGGCTCCCTTACCCTCTGGTTTCTCATTGGATGCAGTTAATGGGAGATGCTGGCAGCAGAGTGTAGGGAAAAAGGAGAGGAGCATTATTACCCAGCTTCCTCCCTTCTGGAGTATTTTGGTTGGTCATGTTCCTCTAGCTAGGCTGAGGCCACAGTTCCTTCAGGTATCACCCACTAGAGATAGTTATTTTCTCTAATCTCAATAACCCTTCCCACTCCTACCCCTTCAGGCCTAGGAGTGTTAGCAGCTTTAAGAGAAATAAAAATAAAATGCATTCAGGTTTCATTAAAATAATTTAAAATTAAATCTACTTGAGGCCTCTTTGAGTACAGTGTTGAGAAAAAGTATATTCTTAGATTATTTTTTGTGTTCCCATCAAAATATTTCTTAATGAGAAATCAATGAGATTATTGTTGAGTTCATTTCTTAAACTGACCCTATGTCAAAAAGCAACAACAAAAATGCTTACAAAAAATTTATCAACAGACCAGAAGATTTGAAATATTTCCTCACTTGGACTAGAAGACATGAAAAGTTCTCTCAGATGACAGGTCTGAAATACCTTACTAAATAATCTCCAAGTTTCAATTTTAACTCTGATTCATTTGAATTTTCTCAACATTTGTGAACCATTATCTGCTACTGAGCATACAATGGAACCAATTACTTACCTCTTTCCCACTAGCCTGTTGACTTTTCATGGTCCAGGATGGGCTCTTGATTGCCTTTGTGCCCCTTCATTTAGCTCTATGCCTGGTACTTAGTGCATGTTTCATGAATGTTTGTAGAATGAATGGGTAGATGAAGAAATGAATGAGAGACTAGCAAAGCACATATACTTAAGAGAAGAAAATGCACAACCCAAAGTTAGAACTGGGATTAGTGAGACTTCTTACCATCCTATCCAAGGAAGAATTAAAAGAAAATATAAGCCAAAAAGAAATGCCTGTCACCTCAGAAGAAAATACTGTTCTCTCAGATCAGAGTCTTTGAAGTCAATGAAAAGACTCAAGGTCTGATGGGCAGCCCAGGTGGCTCAACGGTTTAGCACCACCTTCAGCCCAGGGCCTGATCCTGGAGACCTGGGATCAAGTCCCACATCGGGCTCCCTGCATGGAGCCTGCTTCTCCCTCTGCCTGTGTCTCTGCCTCTCTCTCTCTCTCTCTCTCTCTCTCTCTCTGTGTGTGTGTGTGTGTGTGTATCTCTCATGAATAAATAAATAAAATCTTTAAAAAAAAAAAAAGACTCAAGGTCTGAGTCTTATGTCAATACTCCCTTGGCATGCAAAGGTCTCACTGCCACCATTAAGTGGCCACTCCAGTATGACTAAAAAAGAAAAAAAAAAAAAAGAAAAAGTTTATAGCTCTGTGCTGGGCGAATTCCCCAAGTTAAGCTGGCCAACTCCAAGCCTCACTCTAGCACTTAGAATCAGAGTTTCCTTGTCTGAAGTAAAGTAAGTACACAGAACTAGAACAAATGCCAATTCCCAGTGATTTCTGGTTCCCTTTTAAATAAATAGATGACATTACTGGGAATACAGAATGCTAGTCTTTCCTGTTGGAATGTCACAGGAGGAACACTGTACCCCACAGGCAGCTGCTGTTCTCATGGAACAAAGGATGTCCATGTCTCTCATCTCTGAGAAGAATCCTCTAATAGTGTCAAAGCATCATTCCCACACTTCAGACTAGGACCTGCAAGAGTATGACAATGGGGAGAAGGCCAAATGGTACAGAAGACTCAAACCGTAAATAGTTCTACTTCTGAAAGTTAGCTTTGAACTGGAACTCAGTTCTCATCCTACCTCTGTGACTCCCCCCACCCAGGTTACCCTGGACAAGCCACTCAGGTTTCTAGGCTTCTGCTTCTTCCTCCATAAATGGGTGGATTGGACTGGATGTTCCTAATGGACTTACCCAGATCTACCATTCTAAGATTGCAGGTTTCAAAGAAAGCCTAGCAATAAATCACTAATATATTAAAAAAAGAATTAAAGCATAACAACAGTCTGTAGCTTAGGTTATGTCCCATCTTTTCCCCCATTATTTGTGCACACTCCCTAACTCATCTCCTGGCTCCAATGTTTGTGTATTTTAGCACAAACTCCCAACACATCTGGTTATGTGGAGAAAAGTCATTTTATACAACTCATTAGTGGTATCAGAGCTACCTTAAAAGCTACCAAAACTTGTGCTCGCTTCGGCAGCACATATACTAAAAGCTACCAAAACCTGAATTTACATGAATAGCTGGAGCTTTTCAAATGTGTTCAAGAAGATTTTCAGGTGATCTTGAAAGAATGTCTATTATTTCAAGTTCTACCCGCCTCTATTCTATGGACTTAATTGTTTTCTTTATCTCCCCAGAGCTCATCTAAGTTTATAATGGAAAAAAATGTCAATTTTCCCCACCAAGAATTCATGTAATAATAACAGAAATAAGTAATGAGAAGGAGTAGGTGGAGGAGGAGGAGATCTCACATTTATATAGCCCCTAGTATGGAACAGGCATGGATTCTAAGTGCTTCATGTATATTAATTTATTCGCAAGTACAATTCTGAATGATAGAGAATATGTCATCCCACTGGCAGACAGGAAACTGAGGATCAGAAAATGTAAGTAATTTTCTCACGGTCTCCCACCTAGTAACTGGCAGACCTGGGATTCAAACCCAGGCAACTTGATTCCAGAATCAATGCTTTCAACCCACTGTATTGAACAACTTCTCCCCACATGGGAATGTATTCCAAAGAAATCTGGAAGGAATGTTTTGAATAGTTATAAGAGTGGAGAAATGAGTGTGAATGCTTATCTCTAAGGTCAGTTTAATCTGTATATCTATTTAACAATTACCTGGGAAGAGTAGAAATGTCAAAAGCACTTATCTTGTCAAAAGAAATTGGTTCACCAAGCATAGCATTGATTTTTTTTTTTACCCTAAGAATTCAGCACAGATTAGCAAGGTACCAAGCCACAAAATGTGCATTCTCTGGGCTCTTTATACTGACTATTTGAAATATGTTATCCCAAACTACAGGGCCGGTTGCTTTAAATCACCATGGCAACCAGAATCAGTGGAGATGCCCCCATGTAAACAGACAGGAGAAGGACTGTCATTAAAATCCTGTTTGTGGTAGAAAGGGGGTATTTGGAGAGAATCTGTCCTGCAGGAGATCTTTCACTTTAGGAAGAAAAACAACCTTGCTTTTGTCAGAACTTTCTGTTCTCAGATCTTAATATAGTTGTTTGTTCTTTTTCTCCCTGAAGGAGGTTTAAGAAAGCCCTTCTCTGCTGCTTCCCTTTGCAGCTACACGTTGTAAAATCTATTGTGTATATATGTATGTGCATATGCCCGCATTTATACATAAATACACATATGTGCATGTATGTATATACACCTTTACAGTAAATGTGCATTATATACACACATTATGTGCGCATTCATACACATCTAACAACCTATATACATACTGACTTCCCAACTTCTCACCATAGCACTCTCAGCTCCTCATTCTGACAGATGACTTGTTGTTCATCTGGAAGCAGATTCAGCTAAGAAAGAACACCAAGCAGCATTTTCTCTCCCCTGCCTCTAATGAGAAAAGGGCCAACTTGGATGTGATCTGACTCAGTAAGGTTGCCACTGGCAGAAGGAAGTCTCTACTCGCTTGTTCTTCCCCTCCTCCATGCTGTGCCAATAGCACCAGGCCTGCCTGCCCATCGTCTCCCCTGTCACCTCAGCCTGTTTAAAAGTGATGCAAGTTAGAGAACCATCCATTTTTCCCATGTTACACATTAATTTCTAGCAGTGGTTTTGAAAACTTGAGATTGGGGCTCAGAGGAGTTGACGAATGTCAAATTTTAACTAGGTTCTGGAGGTTGAATGAGATGGTGTCTAAATGTCCCTTTCAACTCTGAATTGACTAAGTCCAGAGATCCTAGTCAAGGTCATCATGAGGAGAAATAATAAACAGCAAAAGAGTCAGCCTGCAGGAAGTACAGAGACAAAAGTGAAGGCTTCCATGGTACAGTAAAAAAGCTCTGAGTGGCAAGATAGGAGGTTCTGCTCCTCACCACAGTAGGTGACTCAGGCATGAGACTGACTTTCCCTAGATGCCCAGTCCCTTCACTTTGAGAATGAGATGCTAGATTCAATTTCCTTGTTATCTCTCCAACTGCTTCCAGACCAGGTCTGAGTTATGACAAGCCCAGGTCCTGCTGGCTCCAACCTCTTCAGCCTCGTTCATCTCCTATCCAGGGAAATCATGTTGTTTCTGCAGGCCCCAAATGTCTACACTTTAGAAATAAACACCCTGACATCTACATCTACAGAGGGGAAATGCAAGGTGAGCCTGAAGAGGAGGTGGCTCTGTACCTATTGATACCCGCAAGGTCCTGTACAAAGTTAGGAAGTTAGGATACAAACTCCATGTTCCACGTGTTTCTGTTTGTATATACAAGTAGCTATAAACATATATCTGAATACATAGACATTTACGTCTAGTATGCATGGAATTTACCCAACAAATATATATATATATATCAAGTTATGAAGAAATGATATACAACTACATATAATCATTACAGTATGGCTTGTAACAGCCAAAAAGAATGAATGAATAAATGAATGAGTGGCTGAATGAATGGAATCACTGAAATGTCCACTGATAAAAGGCAGGTAAAAAGGTAAAATAAATTATAACTTTTCCACACAATGCAGCTGTGACAAAGCATCAAACAGACTTGAGAATCTAAAGATATACTGTTTGTAAAAAGAAACCTTAATTTTTTTAAAAGAAAATGTTCTCTCATCACTTTCTCTCTCCCTTGTCCTCTTTCCTATATAACATTCAATTCTTGGATTATAGAAATACTCTATAGCAGAAAAAGCTCATTAAAGTTCAAAATATGCAGTAAATTTTTGGAATTCCAGTGTCTTCTACCTAGACATTTACCCAGTTAGGAGTTGTTCAGAAACTTAAAATCAATATCATGTTATACATGTGGAACTGGATTAGAAGGTGGGAGGCACAGTGAGGGCACAGACACCTTCCATACCACCACACCTGACATGGTCACTCCCTGGATGTGAGAATGAAGGAACGAAGGAATGAAGGAGGAATGAAGTTATTTGGGCATTTGGCATGGATTCTTTTCCTTCATGTCTGAGGAGACAAGGAAATGTTCCAGAATCTCAGAGATACTGATATCAATGCAGTCTTCCCAGAGAAAGGAGCAAAGCAGTTGCAGCCACACCCTCCACCAAAGACAAGTGCTGCATGGACTCCTTGGAGCCAAGGGATATAACATCAATGTGTCTTACGTGCCTCGTGAGAGTCACTGTGTCTTCAGGCCAAAAATTACTTTATTTAGAAAATTCCTGAATTTGGAAAATTACTGCTTTGCCAAATAAAGATGATGAGACAGTTAAAGATACTAGGAAGTAATTATCTGATCTTTTTCTCCTTTAAGAAGGTTTTGTTTGCTCAAATCAGCATCACCTATCACCTCAGCAGGAGCATTGGAGGAAGAAGGCTGGGGTCAGGAGGCTGGAGTGGGAGGAAGATTTACTTTTATAAGGTTTAAAATCTTTTTATACTATGATCATGGTTTACTTTCCTAATCAAAAAAGCTCAGTTCAGGGAACCCCGGGTGGCTCAGCGGTTTAGCACCACCTTCAGCCCAGGGCGTGATCCTGGAGACCTGGGATCGAGTCCCACATTGGGCTTCCTGCATGGAGCCTGCTTCTCCCTCTGCCTGCGTCTCTGCCTCTCTCTCTCTCTCTGTGTGTCTCTCATGACTGAATAAATAAATAATTACATCTCTAAAAAAAAAAAAGCTCAGTTCATATAAAAACAAGAAAATAAATGAAAATACAATAATGAGAACAGAAAAGTTTAATAAAGTTTGCCTAACCTATGTTTCCTTTAAGAGATCAGCCTGTGTGCAGCAATTTGGGCCTGAGATGCTGTAAGAGAAAGAAGTTTATTGGTTGGGCTTTTTCATTTGGTTTTGGTTTTGTTTTCTAAAGAAAGGGCAGGAGGAAAAGTAGGAGAGGAGAAGAGAAGAAAAAAAAAGAGAGAAAAGTTTTCCCCTGAAGTAGTCTTTAAAATGAATGTCAGAAATTTATGTCTAGCATCAGGCTGCACAATACCCAAGAGGAAAAGTAATTAAAGGAAGCTGGAGGGTGAGGGATGGGTAGGAATCATACAAATGATCAAGGAAATTACTTCTGAGTTAGAGCCAAAGGAAATGACCTGGTTTCATAATGGCTGGCAAAGGATTTGGCAATTGGATTCTAAGTATCTGAAAGGAATAAACATCCAACACTAAAAAATGAGTAAGTGATAAAGGAAAAACATTTCCATTTTTGATAAACCCACTTTAAGTGAACCTGCTTTATTCTTTTCCCCAACAATCTTTGTAAAGGTACAAGTGAAGTATGAACTAATTCTGTGCAGCATATTCAAGCATTCTGAAGTTAAACAGATATAGTGAAGGAGACACAGAAAGAGAGGGACAAAAACGAGTCTCCTGTTATATATAAGAAACAGCAGCAGAGAACAGGTAAAAAGTGTGAGCTTTCCCCTAAGTTGCATTTCAATTGTTTAATAAGTAAACCAAATCACTGGGAAAAAATTTTTTTTTACTACATAGGTGATAATCAGTTCAACCAAGACAGCATTTTGTTGTTACAGTAATAATTCGCCATCACAACACCTGCTTTCATGGTTATGTAAAGTAGTACAAGACAAGAAAAACTCACACCTCAACCAAACCAGCAACCGAAGTGGCATCCTATGCAAAAAATACAGTAAATTCGTATTAGGCAATAAATTACCCAAGGAAGAAACTACCTCCCCTGAACCCACCACACCTGCCACACACACAAACCACTGCTATGGTATTAGCTTCAGGCATCTCCTCTAACAACGGTTCTTGAAAATGTTCATTGTATGATCACTGAAACCTCTAGAAACTTGTTACATCTCTGTCCCTTCACTTCATTTACCAATGTAATCTATGGGATAAATTCTCTTACCACTAAGACTTTATCCATCCGGATCTTTTAACAGATGAACCATTTTAAACTAGTGAAAAGTCTTAAGTATTTAATGTAATTTAGCAAAAATACTTGCAAAAACATAAATAAATTGTCATGGACATAAGTTAATGAAAATACCAGAATTCACAAGAGTCCAATCAATCTGCAGTTATTCATTGCATACCTATGCACAGGATGCAAACATATGCAGGTCTTCCAACTAGTAAAAATGAAGTGCTAGATTTAGAAATTGAAGTCACATAAAAGGATTAACTGGTTTCTCAGGTTTACTTGTTACAGGTAAAAACAACCTATTGTTTTTATCATGATTAGAATTTATGGTTCAAGGAAAATCATATTTCCACTTTATTTCATTGCTGGTATATTACTGGTACATGCTTATAAGAGTTTTCTGTTTGTTTATGTACTAAAAAAATTCATATTGATAGAAAAAAGAGAAAATACTAAGATTTATTTTCACATATATATATGTGCATATAAATGTAATACTCAGTAAACTTTGATGTGGCTTATAATGAAACTATATAATAATATCCTGTCGACATTATCTTCATGGATGCTCTGGAATTTATGCTTATGTTGAAGTGATAAATAGTACTGATTTGAGCAAACAAAAGCTTCTTAAAAGAGAAAAAGATGAGACAATTATCTGCTAGGAACTTTGTCCCATTTTTATTTTCCAAATCATTTCACCAAAATTTTTTTCTAAAAATTGACAGTAGAAAATACTGTAACCATGCTAATACTGAATACTTTTGATGAATTTGAGATTTTCTGATTAAAAAATACTAACCTATAAATACCTAAATTTTAAGATACTTGAGTTTAGGATCTTGGGAATTAACTCTAGTTAATTCTTGTTAATTGCATATTTGACTAAATTTATCTTTTTTTTTAAAAAGAGAGAGAGAGATTTAGAGTTATTTTTCTCTAACAGTAGGTTCATCCTCAAAATGTATATGATTTTGCACTGCAATTTAAAACAGCCTGACAGGACTAATTTACATTTACATCATACTGAGATTGTTTAATTGCTAGAATGCCACATTGCATCTTTAAAATATGTACATATTGTAAATTCCTTGCTTCCCTGTGGAATAGCAAGAAAAGACTTACATTGGATAACCTAATTTATAGAAAAAGAGCTCTTTAAAGTTAAAATTACACAGCAAATTCTTAGACTTCCAAAGTCTTCCACTTAAATATTTACCCAGTAATAATTTGTTTAGTAATTCAAAGCCAGTACCATGTATACAAGGAGGACTGGATTTAGAAAATAGGAGACATGGTGAGGGCACAGACACCTTTCACACCACCACATCTGACATGGTCGCTCCCTGGATTTGAGAACCAGAAGGAATGAAATTATTCAGGCATTTAGCATGGATTCTTTTCCTTCACGTCCGAGGAGATCAGGATATGTTTCAGAATCTCAGAGACACTGATATCAATACTGTCTTCCAGGAGAAACTCAGCAAAGCAGTTGCAGCCACATCCTCCACCGAAGACAAGAGCTGTATAGAATCCTTGGAGCCAGAGTACATACATCAGTGTGTCTCATGTGCCTCTTGAGAATCATTGCATCTTTAAATCAATCATTATTGTTGTCTTGTGGATACAGGAGAAGCATGAAGTAATCACCAACCCCTACAGAGAATTCAGGAATATTGTCAAACGTAGCCAGAAGCACCTGGCTTTGGTGGCTGATGGAAGACTTGGCCTCTCTTACATAGACCTTTGCATCTGAGACAACCCCTTTTTTAAAGAACTATTCCCATGGGCTCCTCACCAAACAAATTGACCAGGAAGGTAATTTTTTGCTTTCGTGAAGACTTGGGGAGAATTTGCTCCTTTCAAAGCCCACACAGATATTAAGTGACTGAGCCAAACTTCCACAAAGATCTCCTAACCCCACCTATCTCATTCTTTCATTGAGCCACATTGCCTCTAGACAAATGTATGTTTTATCATAGTAGCATTGAATGGCTACAACAGTACTGTTCTTCATCACCTTAGGATGAAAAGTAAAGTTGCATAAGGATGTGGGTGTGCGTGTGATTTTAATCCAACAGCAGTAATGTTTGTGCATACACAAAGAAATATGCCATGAGACATTTGTGAAAATAGGAGCTGCAACAAGCCTTAAGGGATGAAGTAATGCTCCTTTGACCATACCTTTGTTTTATCAGTAAAATAAAATTCTAGTATGAGAAAACTTCCCATATATAACAACTACTAATGAATGTTTACCATACTACCATAGATGTCAGCACTCGTGAGTCCTGTCCTTTTGGCCCTGAACTATTTCTGTGCATGTCAGTCCAACTTCTAACTTCTGCTACCTACATTTCTTGACTTGAGGGCTTTCTCTGGTCCCTGGATTCTGCTCTGTTCATATACATGGCAGGCTGCAGTGCCAGGGAATTCAGAACCAACCATCATGACTGATGGGAGTTAATGGATTCATACATCAACTTCCTTTATCTTCAGAATTCCCCAGCAGGATTAAACTCCAATTGCTCACAGTGCAAATTTGTTCAATAATGCACCCTTTATTGGCTTCTCTCTCTTCCTGTCTCACCTCCCCACACCCCAGCAGTATTTCTCGAGAACATCGTCCAAATCAGATTTGATCATTCCTTGGATTTGAGGACAAGGAAAAATGAGTTTCACTGTGTTGGGTTTGAAGCTTAGTGCATTGTCTGTTTTATCTTAATCCTCACAACAATCCAACAAAGTATCTTTTATTCTCTTATAGATGAGAAACATGAAACTTACAGATATAGCAACTTGCCTATGGTCACCTGACTAGGAGAAGAGCCATGACTCAAACGCAGATCTATCTGATTCCAAAGTCTTGTCTTTAACCAAGAATCAACAATCCTTTATCAGTGTAGCCCCATGGGTTTCCATACCAAAAATCTGCAAAGTATCTTGAATCATTCTGTAATCAGTGACATTCAATGATCAATAGAGACTAAATAAGTCATATAGCCATTAATTCCAGGAGAATACTAGATTCACTGAAAATATCTTAAGTGAGATGCAGTAACGAATGGTATCTTTGACTTCTGCTATATTGTCCATATACTGAGCAGAACACTGTGTAAAATGGCCTAAGTAAGACCAGATCATGGTGACTATTACAAGCATGATTCTAAGGATTTCCAACCAAGCTGGATGGAAGAAACATAATCATAATGCCCATCTTTTTATAGTGGACACATTGCCAACATTACTTAACATAAACATATTATTAGCCGCCAAATGATAAGTTAGGATTGGCAAAAAGCTAGAGAAGACAACTGGAGCAAGCAGTTTACAACTACTTTGACTAGATTAAACCCACTTCCTTAGTAGTATTTACCAATAGGGAAGTGTGTGGTACCAAATCAGCTTTCCAGGAGGAGACAGGCGAAGGAACAGAACCTGATTGGTAGTGTTTACCAATTTCTGTGGTGTAAATACTCCCACCATGGCCAATTTCAAGCTACCAACGTGTTGTCATTGAATGTATAATTGGAAAGAGAAGCAGAAAATTTGCCTTCACAAGCCAGTATGAGCAAGCTCCAGCACACCACTGCTCCCGTGGGATGATGATAACAGAAACCAAAGGCTTAAATATGTCTTCTTTAGGTTCTAGGGAAGGTGGGAGAAAAGAAAAGCAGTAAACTGAGAAAGCAGGCGAAATCTGCTCTAGGCAAGCTCTGTTTCATTCTGAGAGGTAAACATTGTTCTTTCTCAGCATGGATCAGAGAGACAGGAGTTGCTATGCAATATAGGACTTAGGAAGTAAAGAGCAGTGGTGTTCAATGTGGGCTATGTATTAGAGTCCCCTGAGGTCTGTGTAAAAATCCTGCTGCCCTAGGCCTCCTTCACAGTCAATAAGCCAGAACCTCTGGGAGTGGCACCCAGCCATCAGCTGTTATGGATGACAAGGCTAAGAATGAATGCTTCCTAGTAACACTTCTCAAACTCAAATGTACATACCACTCATCGGGGTATTTTGTGAAAATGCAGGTTCTTAAAATATTAAGTAAAAAATCATGGTACTATCTAAGTGCAGGAGCAGGAAAAGCTAATAAGCTAATTAATAGTGAGAGACATAAGACCAGTGGCTATCTCTCAGAGAGTACTGACTGGAAAGAGAAAGAAGGAAACCCTCTTGAGTGCTGGAAATGTTTTACATTTGATCTGGAAAGCAGTAACACAGGTAACACATTAAGTCTACTACATTTCACTGTCTGCATGGTATTTCTTAACAATAAAATAGTGATAGTAAAGGGGAGAAATGCAGAATCTGAGTTAGTAGATCTGGTGGGTTCTAGATTTCAAACAAGCTCTCAAAAAGATGCTGATGCTATTGGTCTGACCACATTTTGAGTCTCAAGGCTATGGAGTAGAGTCGGGTGATTTAGAAGTCAACTTGCTATAAATGTTTCCCAGTGTCTACAATGTGCCAGGCAGAGAGGTAGGCCCAGTTGGTGCATAACAGTAAGCCCATGAATAAGTCTCAGGCTGCCCCTGAGGAAGTTAGTCTGCTGAGGTCAAACAATTAGTGTAACAGATTTATTCACTGATTAAAAATACCTCAGTGAGTCTTTGCTGTATGCTAGAAGCAAGTGACATCGACATGAACACATCAGAGAGGGTGCCTGTCCCCCATCCTCCAGAGCTTATAGATGTCAGACCAGAAAGTGCACAAATATTTACTCATCCCAATTGAGATAAGTGCTATAAGAGCAGGGTGAAATTGAGTTGCTGAAAGGAGGCCAATGTGGCTGGAAGGTGAGGAGGGATGGTAAGTGGTAAGCACAGTTTGCTGATCTAGGCAGGTACCAGAGAAAATAAGGCCTTGAGAGCCATGTTAAGGATTCTGGTCTTCATCTTAAGAGCAATGGGAAGCCTTTGAAAGGTTTTAAGCAAGGGAATGGCATAATCAGATTTGCATTTTTAAAAAGATCACTCTAACTGCAGTGTGTAAAACCGATTAGAGGGGAGCCAGAAAGAAGGCTAGTTGAGCAGACCAAAGGAGAGATACCATTAGCTTGGACAAGGGTGATAGCTATATAGACAGAGTAGAGTATGATTTCCAGAGATTTCTGGGAGAACATGGACAGGGCTTGATGATAACTTGACTATGGAGGCATTGAAGGTGACTTTGAGTCTTCTCATTCACACAACTATAAACATGGGTGGTGTCATTCACAAAGCTGGGGGACAGCGTCCTCATTGTTTCCATATTTTCCAAGCTTGCCAAAAATATGTTTCACGCAAGTTTATTCTTTCCCAGTTAACATAATTAACCAAATATAAGCCATTTCCTAGAAATAAATCCACAAATTAAAAAAAAAAAAAGTTTGACAAGAACACAATCTCTTTTCCAATGGTCAGCATAGCCCTGTTGCTAGGTGAGGTAGACTCACACAGTCATGGACCACTCTAATGTCAGGCCCACTCAGATTTCATTGTGAATATAAACCCCCAAAATTCAAAAATTCAATCCAAATTATCTTTCTCCTCATGCCTTCCTTCCTTCTTCTCTTTAGTGCCCATAAGACTATTGTATATGAAGACACATGCTTAGGAAATTGCTTATCATGGTGTGTTCTGCTGGCTTGCAGTGAGTCAAATTTATTTCCCAAAGAAATGTTTTTTTTTTTTTTTTTTTTTGCTTGTGAAACTGTGGGGTATTTCTCCAACCTCACTGAGGTATACTTGACAAATAAAAATTATATTTATTTAAGCATACAACATACATTTTTAAGAGTACATTCAGAGTCTGCCTGAATGACTGCAGATGTCTTGCAAAGGGTGGTAAACGATAAACATGATCTCCAAGAGACAAGTTGCCCATGGATACGTTACTGTGCAACTAAGGAAATGAAACCTTTTGGTGGCTATTGAGATCAGATTCAACACCAACATGTGGGAGTCCAGGGTTGATTGTGGTCTCTGTAGGTTAACTCAATGGCCCTAAAAGCACTTAGGCTTATTTCAGGCACAAAATGCTGCTCTGGAATATAAAATGTTGAGTTTTCAACCATCACTATGGGTGGGTCACCAGAGGCTTTGGCTAAAAATGCACTTATTTTTAAAAAATAAATCTTGAGGGTGCCTGAGTGGCTCAGTTGGTGAACCTTCAGATGCTTCTTGGTTTCAGCTCAGGTCATGCATGATCTCACAGGCACGGGATGGAGTCCTGCATCAGCCTCCATGTTCAACAAGAAGTCTGCTCCAGATTCTCTCTTTCCTTTCCTCTCTCTCAAATAATAAAAATTAATTCTTAAAAAAAAAATACAATTGAGCATTAACAGTGGTCAAAACAGAATACAAGTTTTGGGGATCCATAAACCAAGAGTTCTACCCTCATGGAACTGTAATCTACCAGGGAGACAGAATAAAAGAAAATTCAAACAGAATGAAATTGGTCCTAAGAAGAGAGAGAAGCAATTTTTGTGAAAGATAGAGGAACAATATATTTTTTCTTATAGGGGAGACAGGAAAGGCATTGTAAAGACAATGAAATTTGAGGTGGTTCTGGCTGGGAAATAAATAAATTTCAACAGACAGAAAAAGCCTACCAGCCCAAGACAACTCAGCCTTCAAACCAAGAAATATTTTTGGAGAAAAAAAAAAAAAAAAAAGCCCTATGCTGTGTCAAAAGCAACAAGAAGCAAAACTGCATTTGGGTTTTAGGAAACAGCAGTTTAGTGTGAAGTTCAGTGGCTTCGGAATAAGTAGGATCAGAAATGAGCACAGAGGACACAGAATCCTGTGCTAAAGAGGCTGAACTGGGTGAACTGGGAAGCCGTTGAAGGTTATGGAGCAGAAGGGTTGTGGGATGATGAGAACAAAGTAAATATCAAAATATTATCAATTTTTAGTCAAAGCTCATATTCTCTCTCATTGAATTGTGATGCTCAAGGTTTCACTGGTAACTTTGTACATCAAGGAGACATTTAAAATTGCTTATTTTCATTTATTATTTTCTGTTTATCATTTAAGTCTCTGTAGACTTATATGACCATACCTCCAAGAGATAAAAATTTATCTATATTAAAATTTCTTAAAGAAAAGACATAACCAGTAGGGGTAGGGGTGGTTTGTGAAAGAATGATTTTGCTATCTAAATTTTCATTGTGCATGCTATAGGGGTTTCTTTTCCTGAAAATGTCTTGGTTTGAAGGCTGAGTTGAATTTTAAGTTTTAGCTCATTTTTTAGTGACTAAGTCCAAATGGCCATTGTTGATCAAAGGTGGAAGAAGTGTCTTGTATGTGGAATAAATGTTGTTTTAAGTTCTTTTTCTCTTTGACATCCCCCAGCAAACACAAAGCAATTGTACAAAGCTTTCCAAGGACATATTCAATTAAACATATAATAGAAATATTACTTGACTCTAGGACAGCATGATGCAAGTATAGAATGAGATATGGGAAGATCTGGGCTTCTTTAATTTCTTTTTTTTTATAGTAAAACAGATATCTGGTTTGGAAATGTGTACTTTAAAATGAATTAAAATACTCATTGGTGTCCCTCTCTCTTTATGTTCAAGTGGGGTTTATTTGTCAAGGATATCCACTGTTAATGACAAAAAAGGAGGATAACGGAGGTTGAAAAGGTTGAGGAGGAGAAAACATGTGGCAGAGCTGGAAGACGTCCCTTTGCAATTGGCCTAAAGAGGTATAAAGAACTGTAATAAAGAGGCAGGTCCACACAAAAATGTTCTGTTCTCTTTCACCTCACTGATAACGAAAGAATCATGGATAGTGCTAAAGCTCTTTTTTTTTTTTTTTTTAGATTTTATTTATTTATTCACGAGAGACACACAGAGAGAGGCAGAGACATAGGCAGAGGGAGAAGCAAGCTTCCTGCAGGGAGCCTGATGCAGGACTCGATCTCAGGACACTGGGATACAACCTGAGCCAAAGGCAGACAGATGTTCAGCCACTGAGTCACCCAGGTGCCCCGGTGCTGAAGTTCTAGAAGAAGAAAACTTCTGCTGTTTCCTTTGCTATGTAAAACTATGTTGATTGATAAATGTTACCCAGGTTTGGGGCTTTTCTTGAAGGGCACAAGTAGCTTATGATTTTTATGTCGTGCTCAGTATCCTTTTGAAAAAGCAAAAGATGGTCATAGAGAAATACTGTTAGTGATGACTAGTGTGGGCTGTCTGGGCAGAAAACACTCCTGCTTTGTACATAGGAATAGCAAGAGGTAGCATTGCTTATACAGTGGTAAGCTTAAGTTCTTGGAATCACTAGCATGACTTTGCAAAGTGGGGCTGTCTGGGTCAACTCCAACATCCTAAAGTGAAGCAGAAGTAGAAACAAAATGCTTGAGTAGAAGATAAGCTCTAGAGAGGTTTCCCCAGAGAAGATTCTCTCTTTGCACCACAGAAACTATGAAAAAAAATGCCTAAAAATATGTTAATAGGCAATGGGCTCACAGTTTAAGACACCACACTTAAATTTGCCTTAATTGTTGCTTGAAATAATACTCCCAGCTTTAAAAGAACTACTAAAGCACTCCTATTCAAAAATCACACTAAAGATTTTTGTTAGGGCAAAAATACAAGAAAAAAAAACAAAGAGCATACACATTAGAAAGGAAAAATTCATACTGTTTCTAACCTTAGACAAAATGATTGTCTACGTAGAAAATTCCAAAAGTCTACAAAAAGCTATTAGAACTAAAAGCAAGCTTAGCAAAGTTGCAGGATACAAAGACAATATTCAAAAATCAACAGCTCATCAATAGACTGGTCATGGAATGAAAAGTTAATATTTTTTAAAAGTACTATTCACCGTAGCACCCAAAACATGAAATCTAAATCTAGATGAAATCTAAATTTAGATGAAGGTCTAAATCTAACAAGATATGTCAAAGATCCACATGCTGAAAAATAAAAAATATTAAAGAGCAAAATCAAGGAAGACCTAAATAAATGGCAATGTATATGTCCATTTTGTGGATTGGAAGACTTGATATCCTTGTATAGGTGCAACTGGATATCAGTGAAAATATCAGTAAAGCAAGTTTTGTGGTTATATTTTGTTAAAATATGATCTTACATAAAAAAAAGTTGAAGAGAACTCCAAGCTTCAAGTGCAATGGAATTACAGTTTGAAATGCCAACTCCTTGCTTCTCAAAGTGTGGTTCAAGCACCAGCAGTAGCAGCTGCACCATCTGGCAGTCACTCCAGAACTGTTGAACCAGAATCTGCATTTTTAACAAGATTCCCAGGCAATTCAATTTATATGCACGTTAAAGTCTGAGAAGTTAGTGTGATTCTCACCTCAAGCCCTTCCCCCAAACAAATCACTGTTACCCAAAGATTCTTCTTGTATTTAGGCAATGAAGTGCAGGTAAAGGAAATTAATTCAATTCTTTCAGATGTTTATTTCTTTGGGAGAGTCCCGTATACAAGGCCTCTAAAGCTATCTCTGAGGTCTGAATGAGTTAAAGCAACTAATTAGCTCTGCTAACACCTACTGCTCCCTAAGAACCTAAACTTTGAGGGAGTAGCATATATACTGGAGGGCAGATACATAGTTGAAAATATATATACATTTTCTATAACAAAATTGGCGTTTGTACAGAAAAGCAGTTAATCAATGTTAGAAGAAGGATTTTAACCAAAAGCACAACGCCAAATATTTTTTAATAAAAATATAGATGCACTGCGCTCCTTACTTTTCAACTTTTAAGATGTCAGTCACTCCTACATCACAAAGTAATTTCCTCTAATATATCTTTTATTTTATCTGTTCTCAAAGCAAAATACACACACACACACACACATTCTTTTAAGGGAGCTACAACACATGGCTATTTCAGGGCTTGAGCATGGTCTTAGATATTTCTGTGAAATTACCAATTTTTCTTTAAGTTTGTGTAGATGTTTTATTTCTAAATCTAGGACCCAGGCCTTTTCTCCTTGTGGGTCTCTGAGTGCTATGCTCCCCTCAGGGTTCTTTGGAGGATTTTTGCCTCCCATATAAAGGTCCTGGAGTTGAACAAGCTTCTTCACTTTCCTTCAGAAAGTCCATTTGCAGAGTAGCAGAACTGGCTCTGGCATCATGGATCTTGACACTTGCACTTTCCTGGCCATGACATAAGCAAGATGTCTCAGGGTGAGAGAAGATACCATAAAATGAGACCACTACGGAAGGAAGCCAGCCAGTCTCTGGAAAGCCTGAAAATAACCTGTAAAATGAGGGAAGCCAACGAGAACTATTTGGCTCAGAAATGGCCCAGAAGCCTGGCATCATGGGAATCTCCCCAAACTCCTTCGTAGCCTCCCCATTCCTGAGACATCATCTACGCAAGGCACGTTGACTACTTCTGAGCACTTATTATTAAATAGTTTTGTACACCCATCGCCTCAACATAACCCCTAAGAGAAGCTCAATTCCCTGCTTCACCAAACAGATTATTTCTAACAAATGAATTGCTATCATGACACATTTGGCAAGTAGCAGCCCAGAATTTGTGGTATTTGATTATGTAAAAGAAACATTACAGAGAAAAATTATGTAGAAACCACTGGTCAGTAAATTTGTCAGCACACGTGTTACAGCAAGGACTTCATGCTGTTGAATTTGGGAGAAGCAGCATTCCTGTCCAGTCTTCGATGTTCATTAGCCAGCTCCATTTTTGTAATATGCTGTTGATCAAGCTAAACCTCAGCTTTTTCCCCTCTTGAAGTAATTGGCTGTGACTCATCCATTTGCACAGGATACCATGAAACGCTCTCTGTGTTTTGTAGAAATTAAGTGCCTGACTTAATCCATGTGTCTTCCTTTGGAGTTTTAATTATTCATTTCTCCATGAGAGCAAAAGGTTGGATGCTTTGGGTTATTTATAGCTGGGGGATTGTGGAAGAGCACAGAGAGTAGGAGGAGAGAGAAGAGAACCAAAGGAGAAATTCCATTAAAAATAAAGTGAACTCAGGCAGGAAAGTAGAAAGGCTGGAGACGAAAAAGTCAACAAGTAGGAGGGGAAGGAATCCATGCACATGGCCAAGGCAGGAAAGATGCGCACTAGAAGGAGAAACTCAATGTCAGAGGGAGATGGAAAAAATAATAAAGGAAAAAAGGAGAGAGAGCCCAGTGATTAGCAGATAGGAAAATCCTCACACCAGCAGTGAAGGTTTTTACTACAGTCTGGTACTTTGATCATTGCCTCTCAACTCTGCCACTGTCAGCCTACGGCACCCAAATGTGATCTGATCACACTGGTCTGATGGTTCTGTATGACAGCTGAGTTCACAAGTTTGGAGTTATTGTGGAATCCCCCGCTTCCTGGGAATGCACTGTCACAGTCCTACGAGCCAAGAGCTGTTTTTTGTTTTTTTTGTTTTTGTTTTTGTTTTTAGTTAGGAGGGGATAATGAAGTCACTGCCCCATCTCTTTGGAAAAGTACTTCTTGTCCAAAAATGAAGCAACCTGAATTCCAGGAGGCCAGAAAGTTTACACCAGCATCTTTGGAACATTCCAAAATGTACAAAGTATCTGCTCAAAGAATCATGGGGCCCTACCTGTTGCTGATGAGAATGGCTGAGTTACACCAAGAACTCTTATATGGAAATAATAATATAGGGATAAGTCTAGGGTGAAGGGGTGATCATAAGTGCTGACACGAGTTATTATTACTGAAAATGCCTCCCTCCCTCCCTCTTCAGGTGTGCTGAAGAGCCCCTCACTCCACTACAGTTTTGATGTAACCTATTTCCATATAATGTCTTTGGATTTCTAGCATCCCTCTAACTGTCTAAATTCACTGCCTGAAAAAATATTTCCCAGGATATGAAAAGTCTGTTTTTAGCCAACAGTGGAAAGGGCAGACCACTCGGGAATGAAATTTTCAGACATTGCAACAGCTACTGTTATCCTAAACATGGAAACAAATTTGACAGATCCGATTCTGCCCAAACAGTCCTCCCCCTCCCTGTGGCACAGACAGGTCCTCAGAGCTGAATATGCTCAGTGCTACAAGCAGCAGCGGACAGCACGGCTCTTGAGAAATGGTCTACTTACAGATGTAACTTCTAATATTCATTTAATTTTCCTCAGTATAGGTGCAATGTGACCTTGATAAAGTCTCTCAAATTCTCTGTGCCTTATTTATCTTCATTTATATGAATAAAATGAAAGGGCTTGCCTAGAAGAGAGAAAAGGCACATATTTTATAGATGAGAAAACCGGACCTTCAAGGACCCATGGCTACTATTAGTCAAACTAACACACAGCCCAATATCTGATTTCAAGCACAGAGCTGGAGCTTCTTCTATTATGTGCAATATGGAGAACATTTTTATAGGTAGAGGGAAGCCATGGTGGAATGGCCAGTATACTGACAGGTATGAATATTTTAAAAATTAGGTTAATAACAACAAAGTGATCCGATTTGACAGGCACTCAAACGTGAGGCCAGTGTCAGCAAATAGGGTCTTGCAAGCAGCAGAGAAAGAAGGTTTTTGAAGAGGAAAGTGGCATAACAAGAATGCTGTTTCATGAAAAGCAATTTGCATTTCCAGAGCAATGGTGATATCAATGACAGAAACAAGGCCATCAGGAAAATAGCCAGTTTGGAAATAATAAGGTGCGTTTGATTTGCTGCCTGTTGAGTTTGAAAAGTAGGTACACCACACAAAGAGAAACATTTCTTCAGAAACTTGAGATATTGAAAGCAGAGGAAGAGATTATGCCTACAAATATCAATTTAGGAATCACATGAGAATATGTCATTATTGAAACTAAGAGACTAGTTAGTCTTTTAATTAGCCAGGGTGCTTCAGTTGTAAGCAACAGAAACCCACTCAAGGCCATGTAACAAAGACATGTATTGGGAGGATATGAAGTAAATCACAGAATTAAAGGATTTCCACCCTTTGACATGATTGAAAGGATTATTAGACTGGAAATAAGATCTAGATTCTTATCCTGGCTTTTCCACTCATTACCTGTGAAGTTTTGATTAACTTACTTGATATTCCTTAGTTTCCTGGTTTGTTTGTTTGTTTGTTTGTTTTTTCCTGGTTTTTACAAAGAAAGAGGTAGAACCAGATAATACAGAAGATCAATTTTAAGTCTGGTATTCTCAAATATTTCTGTTTTCAAGAACTATTTTCTGTGATAGCGGGAAAGGGTTTTCCCAAGAAGGAAGAGTGAGATTTGGGAGAAAATGGAATTAAAGAGCTTTTACTGTAATGCAGGGGATTCTCAGTAGGAGTGCCTACTAGTCTTCTGAGTTCTGTCTCAATAAAGCATTAGCATTTCTAAGTCATGTAGTCAAGCTAGAAACAATCTCTTTTCAGAAAGCTCAATATTAGACATAAAACTTCAAACTTTCCATAGATGTTACTTCCACCATGCCCTAGCTTCTAGAGTTGTAGATGAGAAGTCTGATGCCAAACTGATTCCTTTGTTCTCTTGCCATTAGCTTCTTCCTAATTGGAAGTTTTTGATAGTTTTGTCTATATTTGGGGGAAAACCAGGAGCCCTAAAAGCATGTGCCAGATGTGTGGCTTTTTTATTTTTTAATTAAGACTGCTCAGAACTCAGTTAAGGATCTTCAATTTATTGACTCAAGTTTTTCTTTAAAGTAAGGAAATTTTCCTTTATTTATTTTTTTAAATAACTGCCTTTCTTCCATCTGCTCTTTTGTGAACCTCCTGGAATGCCTATGTTAGAGTCCTCAGACTGTCCCCTAGGTCTTTTAGTATTCCTCATTATTTTAATATTTTTATACCCTTGCTTTGTGCTTTGAAATACTTCTTCCCATTCATCTTCCAAGTTACCCTTTTAGTTCTTTTTTTTTTAAAGATTTTATTTATTTGTTCATAAGAGACACAGAGAGAAAGAGAGGCAGAGGGAGAAGCAGGCTCCATGCAGGGAGCCCAATGTGGGACTCGATCCCAGGTCTCCAGGATCATGCCCTAGGCTGAAGGCAGGTGCTAAACTGCTGAGCCATCTGGGCTGCCCACCCTTTTAGTTCTTAATGGCAATTATTTTCTTGTTCAGTTGAACTATCACATTTTTAACATAAAAAAACTTTAAAATTCCAATAACTTTTTTCTGCTGCAAACAAACTTTCTAAATACTCTTTGATTATCACTAGTCATTTCTAGGAGCTCAATTTCCCTAGGCAACATCTGTGTAGATACTTCATTGGGTCCTTTTCCCTAAGACTATACAACTATTTCCTTTGACCAATCACAACTGAAAGTCTTCCATATTCCTCCTACTCTCCAGCAAATAGTATAATGTGTGGCAGTCACTGTGGCCCAGTAAAGCACCGATCAGTAACCGCCCATCTTTTATTAATTCTCCTAGGGGAAGCTTCTCTGCACCCAGATCTTCTGAATTGTAAGAGTTAGTAGTCTCTTAGACTCAGGGATTTGAATGATCTCATCCTGTACCCTTAACTTCCTGGGAGTCACTAAGAGTCCAGGAAGATCCATGAGGCTTAAAAAAATACACTTGAACTCCTTATTTAAGAAGGTCCTTTCATCTTTCCTATGTCAACATAGACATTTTGGGACTATTTTGGCCTTCTTTTGCCCCTGGCCTTTCAGCATTCAGATTTCCTAGAACTTGTCTGGCCAAACGGGAAATAATGTCCTGACCTTGCTCTCTTATCCAAAAATTCCGGGGAAAGTGGCCTCAATTATACCTCCAGTGTCTGACAGCTTGTCAGTCCCAAATGTTGCTCAGCTCAGTAGAAGTAATGGAAGTTAAGAGGAAATGACATAAAGGATACAAGGCTGCCATCTTCCCATAATCCCCTTTCCTAAGGTATCTCTTAAACTTAAATATTTTTTAAAATACAATTAAACAGATCAAAATCTACATTTCTAAAAGATATAATGCAGAGTGATTATTCACATTACAGGATAAACTCTGCTTCACAAAATATTGCAGTACTAGCATCTCATTTGAATTACAATAGCTTGATCTCATGAGTAGCTAGCATCTCATTTGAATTACAATTGCTTGATTACACACACACACACACACACACACACACACACACAACCTCTATGGGTGCTTGGTTTTTCATGGCATGCCTATTGCAGAAAGAAAAATCCAGATAAATTTCCCCTCATCCTTTATCAAGCTGTTCTAGATTGTCTTAATACTATCAAATTATCTTTTCTCAAACCAAGGAATTTACCAGACATGGTTTGATTTGACTTATGTGTTGAGCAGTTTCTATTGAGAGAGGAGGAGCAAGTATTGAGTTAATAGTGAAAGGCACTTTGGAAGATGGCTGCTTGAGTCAGGTCTCCAAATAAGTGGATTCTCCACCGGGCACTGTGGCATCAAACTAGGGCTGATGGGGGTAGTAGCATTGATTTGGGAGCTATATACAACTTCAATCATAACTTGCCTATTTCATACCTCTGTTTACAATATTCAGGACACATGCCTACCAGGGGCCAATGGAAAGAGAAGCTGATACTGGGAAGATTCTACTCCAATGTCCCTATTGGTTGTCCATTTCTTCCATGGAGTATAAAATTCAGGGATTCCCTTCTCAATTCATATGATGAGCAGGTCCAGTTCTCTGCTCCTACATAGTACAAGGTCAGCTAGATTGAGAAAGGAAAGATTTGGAGGTAGATATCACCAGGCATTCTTTCTCTCTTGTCCTTCTCTCACACTCCAGGAACTCTAAGAGCATAGAAATGCTGATTTTTCCTGTCTTTGAACTTCAAAGATCCCCTGTTGCTCTGGCTACAGGCAACCTAGATAATAATCCATGAGCAAGACAAGAAAACCATGTCCAATCGCTAACCCCACTGTGTGTAGTAATTACCCTGTAAGGTAAGTGCTTGTTCTTTCACCTTTACCCTCTTAATTAGGATGACTACCAGGAACTATATTGGGAGAAATATATCTTAGCACTACTAAACATTAGATTAATGAGCCAATCTGGTCACATGACAGCTTACAAGTTTTCCAATTTGCCACCAAGTTCTTCCTGGATATGAAGGCATGTATGGCAGATACCTCACATCTCCAGCTGTGACCCATTTTTATCCAGATTTTGAATATGTTTAAAAGATTGAATTAACTGCCTTCATCTGATAATGTCAGGAAAGAAGGCATCTTCCAGAGTGGCATTTTCTCAAGAGTTTCTGATCCACCAAGAAATTGTTCCCATTCATTCATCCATCAAATACACAATGTGCCCTTGCTATGTGTTGGGTACTGAAGATAAAACAGTGGATAAGATGGATGGGGTTGTAGCAATTAGGAATTTAATTATTCATTCCTATATTCACTTCTTCATCAAATGTTTACTGTGTGCCTACTACATACCATGCCAATTCTGACCACAGGGTAGTCTAAAGCTATTTAAAACTATTGTCAACCAATTTAGATTATGGAATGAGAATAATAGGATAGACAGGCCCTATCCCTAGCTTATGTTATAATGGCAGAAAAGAAAATCATCAGATTGTAAGAAATGTATGCAGATTATTAATATAGAGCCATGTGTTGAAGATGAATGATGTGACTATTTAGGATAGATGGTCAGGGAAGGCTATGATCTGAGTGACTCCAAAGAGGCAGTTATGTGATAATAAGGGACAAAGGTATATTATACACAGAGAACAGCACTGCAGACAAAGGAAAGAGCTAGTGTAAAGGCTTTACAATAGGAAAAACCTTACTGTGTCTGAGGATAAATAAGAAAGACAATGTACTCTATGACCCAGAAGTCTCAATCCTAGATATATATCTAGGGTGAAAAGATATTTTTGTACACAAATGTACATGAACATCCACCTTATTGATAATATCCAGCAACTGATATAAGGACAAAGTGTGTACATCTATACAGTGGAATACTACTCAGCAATTAAAAAGAATGAGCTTCTAAAAACATGGATAAATCTCAGGAACATTGTATTTAGTGAATGAGCCTCATGTAAAAGATAGTACATACTGCATGTTTCCATTTAAATGAATTCCCAGAGAGGAAGAAGAAGTCTATGCTAGAAAAAAATCAGAATGGTGGTTGTAACATTGGACTCTAGTTGATATAATTAGAAGAAAATGTACTGTAATTTACTTTGAAATGCACCAAAACATAAGATGGATTAATAGAAGAGTAAACAAATGGATAGATATGTTATCTATTAGACTAAAATTGTAACAGTACAACTAACTGGTGTGTACACCAGTGTTTATTGTAAAGTACTTTTAACGTTCCCGATATTTAAATTTTTTCATAATAAAAGTTTGGGAAAGAAAAGAAGGCCAGTACAACTAGAGCACCCTAATGTGATAGAGACAAGTATCAATCAAATCATTCATACAAGTAAACGTATTTCACTATTGTGTTTTTTGGTTGAAAATAATATTTTTCCCATTCCATTGGTTTCATGGTTTCTAGTTCACAAATGTAGTCATATAGCATTTCCTTAATGCAGATTGATACAGAAACAATGTTCAGTGAATGCTCACTATGCCCTGGCACTATGCTGAAAGAACTAGGGAAAACATAGGAGTTATTCATTCCTGCTAACAAAAATCTTGCAATAATAGTTGGAGAGACTGGGCCAACTTGTATGAAATGATCAGAGAACAACCTGGGGGAGATAAAACAATAATGCTACCATAAGAAATGGTATTTAAAGAAGAAAGCTATTAGCAAAGAGATCTGAGTGGGCCTACAAAGACAGATAATTTAGCTGCAGAATTTAAATAATAAGTGGAAAAAAGGCAGTGTGAGGTCTCCCAGTCACAATGGGATGTTTATTAAGGACTTATCATGTGTTGAGCTGTGCTAAGAACATTACATTAATTTAACAAATACTTATTTTTATCCCCAAGTCTAGGGATAAAACAGAGCACCGTTTTTGTTTTTTTACTTAATGGACCTTACATTCTAATTGGTTGGGGGAAGAGAGTGTCAGTCAATAAACAAGATAAATAAAATACCCAGTTGTTAGACAATGATAAGAGCTAAGACAAAGAACGAAGCAGGAAAGGATATAAAGTGTTAAGGTGAAGGTAAACATTTTAGATAAGGGAAATCTCATTGAGAAGGTAATCCATGAGTAAAAACATAAAGAAATTAGAGAGTTGATGCTTAAAGTTTCAGAGAAAGAACATTCCAGGCAGACAGAACAAACCACAAGTGCAAATGTCCAGAGGCAGGAACATTTCAAATGTTAAACAAACATCACAAAGTAGAGGGGTGCCTCTGTGGCTCAGTTGGTTAAGTGGCCACCCTTAGATTGGCTCAGGTCATGATCTCAGCTGGATCAGTGAGATCCAGCCCACAAGGGGCTCTGCACTCAGCATGGAGTCTGCTTTGCCTCTCACTCTGCCCCTCCCCTGCTCTCTCTCTCTAAAAAAAAAATTAAATAAAACCAAAAAAAAAAAAAATGGAGAAGATATTATCTCACTTAATCTCACAGCTATCAGCCCTATGAGCTGCATCCTATCATTACCCACATTTTACAGATGAGAAAACTAAGGCACAGAAATGTTAAGATAGCCTCAACTCAAAACGAAACCTCAGTAAAATTAGTCAGGATCATGTCAAAACAAAGTTGCTTTAATGTATGAGTATAGTCTCTCAGATCTACACTTTATATTGCAAGCATTACCAGAAGAGAAAAGTCTAGGTCCTGAATATTAAAACCTGAGGAAGAAAGCAAAGCAAATTCAACTAAATCTTGATTACCAAATGATTTATTTGGCTGGCTAGAGAACAAGGTCAACCAGATTGACCGAAAGGTGACTTGATTTGAATAGATGAGGATTATGATTAATCTTAATGTCGAAGAATGAAAATAAAATGCTTTCCTAAAGGGGCAGAGGGAAAATCTTATCCAAGTATAATGAGTAGATAATGTCAGCAATGTGGTTGCTTTAATCAATATACCACAGATGAAATGATAAAGGCAATCTGTCTGCAAATGAAAACTACAAATACATCACATCATGATGTAGCAACTATTACAAACACAAATTCAAAGCCTACTGGCCTGGTTCAGAGGAAATAGCTGGAGCCATGTAGTCAGCATTTAAAAAAAAAAAAAAAGCCATCCATACAAGGTATATATTCCAAGCAACAAACCTTAAAAATAGCTCCATGACAAATGAAGAGGTAAAACATGGGCCTTAATCCTTTCTCCTTCCATGCATTCCACAAATGAAAAGAATATCCAGAGACACAAAGGATGAGTCCAGACTAACACGCACATCTATAGGTCATACCACTGGCTCTCCCCAAATTATAGAAGGTTATTTAAAGGCTTGCCCAGTGCAAGAAATCATTGCATGTTAACTCTGGTAGCCCATATGCAACTAAACTCATTTTTCTAGCTTCCCTAGATCAGTTGCTGCTGAATAAAATTTTTTTCCCATTTATGATCCTTTCTAAACACTTTTATTTTCCTTAACCAGGTTATGCTGTTCCCAGTGAGTCCTGGGCTCCTTTCCGAAGGATGATATCACTGCAGACACAGCAGCTCCAGCTAATAAAAATCTGTTAGGCTGCCAATCTTGTCATCACCTCTGGCACCCACGTCCATTGTGGCAACAGCCTCCCATGGCTGCTTTCTTGATTTTTCTTATTTGCCCCATCAGTCATCTCAATAGCACACTGTGGCGTTCAGAATAGAGTCTCAGAAGGCCAAAGACCAATTGCTGCAGAGATGGGGATATTAAATTAAACCAATGCCTTGGCAGAAAGCCTCAGTGGTACCCAGGAAGAAAAGGCGAGTGACAGAGATCAAAGTTCTCATTAATGTGTAGCTGACTTGTCACTTTTATGGGAGTCTTTGTAAGGAGTTGAATTCTGATTGAAACAGGAATACAAAGCAATGACATCCCAGATAAATTTAATTTTTCTTGCCACTTTTAACCCAAATACTTAAGCCTTTTTAATTATTTTTGGTTTTTGCCAATTAAATCACATTCCAAAAATGTGAAATATGACGAGAAAGTCTTTATTAAGCACCTATATACATAAAGCATTGGCCTTTTTTCTCCAGAAGCTTATAGTTTAGGAAATTAGGGAGGCAGATTTGAGGTGAGGAAGTGTGCCTCTGCCAGGCCTGCAGAAAATCAACCAGTGATGCCCATTTAGCAACTTTAAAAAAGAAAAAAAAAAAAAACAATCATGAATCAATCCCTTTAAGAGTTATTTGTATCTCAAAAGCCATATTAAAACAATCCCCCTTGGGCACCTGGGTGCCATAGTCCCATTAAGTGTCTGACTCTAGCTTTCCGCTCCAGTCATGATCTCAGAGTTGTGAGATGGAGCCTTGCATCAGGCTCTGTGCTCAGTATGGAGTCTGCTGGAGATTCTCTCTTCTTCTCCCTCTGCCCCTCCCACTTGTGCCCCATTGCTCGCTCTCGCTCTCGCTCTCTCTCTCTCAAATAAATCTTAAAAAAAAAAAATCACCATTTATAATAGATAAAAATTTAAACAGAGGAACATACCAAGCAACATCCATCTGATAGGCTAATGATCCCCATGAAGACAACAGCTGCCCATTCATTAAACCATCATTACTCAATGCCTGGTCCTGCAACCAGCCATCTCAGCATCTCCTAGAAACATGTTGAAATGCAGAATCTCAGGCCCACTCCAGATCTACTCACACAGAATCTGCATTTTATCAAGATCCCCCAGGTGATTGTCTGTACTCTAGGGCTTGAGAAGTACTGAGTCCAGTGAATAAGCTGTGGGTTCTGAATGGAATTCATGGTCACAGACACACTCTACTCCTTTGCTCAGTCATTGGCAGCAGCATGTTATGAACATACACACAACACTGTAAGCCTATGGGTCACAAAAACGACATTATGGTGCCACATGAGGGACACTGTGCAGTTAAGAGGTGTGTGAGAGAACAGTGGGGCCATCTATCAAAAGGCAACTTCTCCATCTATTTTGGATGAATTCTTCTAGTCAGGAGGCTCTGCACTATTAGTCCGATTAGCCTCTTCACAAAGCCCCTGTCAGCTCACACTCTACCAACCTCAGCACCTTGCCTTGCTAATTTATTTCTGGGGAACAGGCAAGCGGAGCTCAGATTCCCCTCCTACAACAGGCGTACAATGACCTCAAGAGCTGCAGGCTCACCTCTCTCCTACTTCACAGGAAGCCATCCTCACCTCCTGTTTCTGGGTGGCAGGCACTGGGCTCACCCTGAGTGCTCCCTATGAGGTGATGAGTCAATGGGGCTCAGACCCTAGCAGACACATCATCCATGCATTGTATGAACTATCCTAATGGCATCTTTTTAGCACATATCCTGAGAGGCAAGTGATTAAATTAAAATTCAATGAATATCTCCCTTTTCTACCCAGGTTTATTGGGATCTGTGAAAATAAGAAATTATTTGTTGGAAGAGAGTCATATAGGTCCTGATTAAAAAGACAAGGCTGCTGACAGCGAAGGGCCATGGAAGCTGAGATGCTGAAACTTGCCGGCACCAGCATTTTAATTGCAAGATGACATTCATCAGAAGATACCGAATTAACTAACCTGGAAGAGCAGAGGGGGACAGTGATGTGGGGACTGGCTGACCCTAATTAAATTGGATTTTGTGATGGAAATGATGGTCCCCTCAGTTCTGAATGACAGCTCTCTCCCTCCTGCTCTCTGCATACTTCTCTCAACATCGTCTATAAGTTCTACATGACTTCAAAAAGAAAACAGAGCAAGGGACTAATCTATAATGAGCACTACTTAATTCCATTCTGTGAGCCAGAATTGAAAAAATATATACATACTTTGAAATATCCATTCTATATCTCTATCTAAAATGTACTGTTTCTGCTTATTACATATCTAAAGAAAAGAAATGTTAATTTTTTAAAGTTGAATTTCCATATAAAAATTTTGTAAAATTCAGAAAATATAGAAAACTAAATAACCATTAAGTTCAGAGATTACAGCTATTAATATTTTGATGTATTATTGATTTTCAGTATGGGAAGAGGTGTGTGTGTATAGAGAGAGAGAGAGACAGAGAGACAGTGAGACATGGACAGCAATTATCAGAGAGACACAGAATTTGGGATCATAATGCATATAGTTTTATATTATGTTAATTTTACTTAGCATCATTTTATGAAGGATTATAACAATCTGATGGAAAATATTTTTAAACTGACATAAAAAAAAACAACAAGAACTCCAGGTAAGCCATCCCTTGAGACAGTATCAAGAAAATAGAACAATTTCTCAAAATAAAACATTTTTGATGGTGTACAATTTTTTAAAAAATATACCTACTGGTATAGCCAACATATAGAAACCTCAAATAGCCAAATCTAGACATGAGTCACTGTGGTTAAGCATATGGAATTAAATAACATCAAATGCCTAATAGAAGTGCAAGTCCATGAAACTACTCTGAAGAAACATCTTGTTAATATAGCTGTTACCTTTAATCATTTCCATGAGTCAATAGTAGAAAAAAAGTAAAGAACAATACCACCAAGGTAGAGTCTTCTGGAGCTCACTTATACGTACATTTCCTCTCCTTCTGAGTACAAGGGAGGATTCCTCTTCTCCACCTTCTTAGCAATCTGAGAGCATATGACCAATTTCAGTAAATAGGATGTGACTAGAAGCAATGTGTGTTTCTTCAATGACCACTGCAAGACAGTGCCAACACCCAGCTGCCCTGCTGTGGTGACTACCAAGGAGGCCTTGTACTGAAGTGGCAAAGCCAGAGATCAAGGCAGTATCTTGGATCACTGATAATGGAGAACTGCCCCAGAGAGCTTCTCAATAGTATTAAGCCATTGGGGTTATTTCTTAAGTTAGCACAATCTATCTTATACTAATAGAGTCACCCTCCCCCCCCCCAAAAAAAATGAAGGTTCCATTCCTATCATATGTTCTATTGTAGAAGGCAACAATCTGTTAAGGCACTCTTCTTCCCCATCTGCCCACCTGATAAAACATGATTGGTCAAAATGTGTGAAGGGACCAAAAGCACAGGTTGGAGAGAGCAGACCTCAGGGTCCATTGGCATTGACCCATGCAGGTGTCCAGTAGCCACCTACTATGAGAAAAACCACTTTGCAGGGGCTTCTAGGAATAAAGAAGTTAATGGGGGATATTCTTTGCCTCCTAGAAATGTAAAGTCTAACAAAGAATAAAACCATAAGAGTACAAAGATAGAGCACTTCTAACAACTGTGACCATGGGGAGGATATTTATCTCACTGAGTCTCAGCTTCATCATCTGTTGAATGGGGATTAAAAATAGTACCTTCCTCACTGTAGCACTGTGAGAGTAAAATATCTAGCACAATGCCTAACACAAAGCAATTACTCATTAAATACCCACTACAGTTGTTTTTTATTTACCTTTTAATTACCTGGAATATTATTATTAGCACAGAATTGTTTTTCCTTATATTCAAGGAGAGCAGTCCTTTCCTTCCTCCCAAGTGTTAAAATATACAATATTGCAGAAAGAGCACAGAATGTGCAGCATAGTCCAGATGTGAAAAACCTGAACATATACCTGAGCCATGTGACTTCTGAAGACCTCAGTTTTATCATCAATAGTTTTATCATTAATAAAATTGAGGTAATAATATCTTCCTTTCAGAACTCTTGGAAAGAATCAAGGAAATCAAGTACATAACTCAGAAATACACATTTCTTCCTCACTCCTCCCCTTCCTTATGAAAGATAATCAGAACAAAGGATGTAAAGTCTATTTACCACGGTAAATAGATTATTCCTAAGTATCCCACAGGGCTCTCAAATTAGGAGAGACGTGTACAGCACAAGAAGCAAGCAGTTTGCAAAGTAGGTATACTGCAATTCCCCTTCCAAAGTCATATAACTCGCAACCCTCCATTTTCTGAAAGTTTAAAACTGTATTCATTGTTACTTACATTTTTAAACCATACATAAATTTTGCTTTTACCTTTGTAGTTCTTTGGGTTGAGCTGTTATATTAAAAATTTGATTGAGAAATAAATTGTCTTTACAAACAAGGAGAAGTCAACCCCACCTCCCGTGGATTTCTGTTATCATATATAGGCATGAAGTGCTAAGACTTCAGGGGGACAGTGCGAGGAAGGACTTGTTATTTCACAATCAGCAAGTCTTGAGAAGACACTGACATGACATTGTATTACCCAGTTTACTGCTGATTCAGGGATGAAGAGACATTAAAAATGAGTTCTAGAAGTAATAGCACATCAGAACAGGATTCATCTTCCTGCCAGACAAGCTGAACCTATGCTTCAACAACTCCTACTATAACAGCTCCTCCCTTCAGATGATGTAGAGCTGTTACTTTTTGTTTTTATTAATAATACAAATGGTGTGCCCACCATCTCTACCAGGTGGGATGTTTGATCCAAGCTTCTTTTGAGAAGAGAAAAAAAAAGAGCCAAGAGTATGATGTGATCAGGTAGGAGAAAACAGGACAGGAGTCTTACAGAGTTTGTGAGTTTAAAGCCCAGGACCTGGAAAAGTAATCATTTCAGTATCTTCATTTCTCCTTTTTGACCCAAAAGACCTGAATATTTGGTTCAAAGGCAAGACAAGACCCAAGCCATCAAGTTTAATTTCATGAAACTGTTTTCTCCTATTTTCCAAGCAGGAACTCTAGAATCAGAAGAGTCTGAACTCCAACTGTGAGTCCCTCCCCCCTACATACCTTACCCCCGGCCCCCCCCCCCTCCGCACTGACTCAATGCAAGTAATAACCTCCCTGAGTCCCAAATTCTGTGCCTGAAAAATGAGGAAAACACACTTATACAGTGGAGTGTTAGAAAAATTAATGAGACTCTGTATGTGAAGTACTTGGCAGAACCATTCTACATGACCACACAATTTGGACACTATCTCCACACTTTAAATGGCATGCCTTTAAGTTGTGCAGTATAAAACCTATACAGCCATACATGGCAGTCCTTTCCTTCATTCAATAGTTCCATTCATTCAAACATTCACAAACTATGTTCCAGGCACTATTCCCTCAACCTCCCTTAATAAGCCTTAATGAATTATTCATCCATAAATTTATTCTAAATCAGTTCTTGGATTGTCATGACACCTGTCATGATTTTATATTTTCTGTCTCACTATTGCTCACGTGTCAATTACTCAACACACCCACCATATTCCGTATTCTATTATTTCTGTTCATCACTACATCCTGCTTCCCTAAGCACCCAGCACAGAGGATGGCACAGAGTCTATTCACAATGGATACCTCTGATGGTGAATGGCACCCAACTTTCCTAATGGCATCGTTGAAGTGAACTTGGCATGTAAACTACCAGCAAACAAGGGTCTTTGTGTCTTTTTTTTTTTTTAAGATTTTATTTATTTATTCATGAGAGACACAGAGAGACAGAGACGTAAGCAGAGGGAGGAGCAGGCTCTATACAAGAAGCCCGATGTGGGACTCGATCCGGGGACTCCAGGATCATGCCCTGAGCCAAAGGCAGAGGCTCAACTACTAAGCCACCCAGGCATCCCTTTGTATTTGTTTTCATTCTGAATTCCCAGCCCCTAGATCAGTGTCTGACACATATGAAGTATTTAACAAATGTTTACGGAATTAATGAAAAGCTTGAGCCCTTGGAAATGTTAAGTAGAAATAATTAGCAGTATGAAAGACAACTTATCATCCATATCAAATAAGGATTGAAAGAAAGTTCTTTTGAGATGGAAAGCACCCACATTTAGTTCCAAGTGGGACATGGAGTATCAGGCATAACAGCCTAATAACTGAAGAGTTATCCAAGAAAATCAGCTCTGTCTTAGATTTGGTATCTATTTTTCTTAATGGTTTAAAAACTGATATTGTGATAATAATAATGCTCATACTATTTATCAAGTACCTTCTATGCTTTGCAACTTCAAATACATTATAACCAACCTTTTACAACCATGCCGTAATATATGTACTATTATTCCTTCTTTTAAGGACAAGGAAACAGGCTCAGAGATGTTAAGTAACTCATCCAAGCCTTATGTGCAGGAAATGACTGAAATGGAATTTAGAACAGGCTCATCTGATCCTTCCATATGGAGAAATCAATATATGTGCACGCATGTGCACAGGAACATGAAGGTACAGGCATGTGTACACCTCAGGCTGTCACTACAGTTCAGGATATGCCCATTAATCCTTTCACGAAGAAGAGTTCACTGAACTAAATTTCTAAAGATTTTTCCTGGTAACTTTATTTAGCTCCAAAAAATTTATGTTCTTAAAAAGAAAAAAAAAAAAACCTAATTTAAAAACCCATTATCAATCCCCACAATGACATTACCCAGGAGAAAGATGTCTCACTCTAGGCATAATTATGAAAATTCACAAGCAGCCCACTTTTCTGGCAAACTATGCCAATGACCTCCCTAACCTTTTGCAACCTGGGATTATTAAGCTGGGCTGCTGAGCAGTTCAGATACCTGCTTTGTGACCAATACCCCAGGCTGTTTATGGGCCTAAAACTCTCTTGAGGCTGTGCACTCAGAAAGCAGTGGGTCACTGCTGAGCTGCCTGTGTCCTCTTACCTAATAGAAAGCATAGCTCAACAGGATGCCTGCCTGGAGCCAGAGGTAAGGGCTGGCGCTGGGCCACATGGCTGCTCTGGGTCTTTCTCTGCGGCAGATGTCAAGGTCTGCAGGGTGTTTTATTAAAGGAACAAAATGCAATGGCTTCAAGATACCAGCCCTCTTCACCATAAAGCCTTGGCCTGGGTGGAGTCAAGATGCCTAGGAACACCAGCTCAGCTGCTCCTGGGGGTGGGAGGAGTCTGTTTTATGAGCTTCTGGAGCTCAACACAGCCTGTCCCCTTCCCTCCATGCTTGTTAGACACCCAGCGTGGTTTTCAGAGGCCATGTTGATGCCATATGTTTATGCCACTGAAGCATTTTACTGCCTGAGCAGAGGCACTTAGCACAAAGAAGAGCACATTGTTTTCATAGCTGGCTGGCTCCTAATACTTCCCCAGGAGACTCCAGGCTCAAAGAAAGGGTGTCTGGGGAGTTTGGGAAGATGCCAACAAGGTAAAGGGTTCCCAGTGACACAGTTCAGAATGTCAGCCAGGCAAAGAGAATGGCCCAAGTCAATAGAATCTTGGTGCAACAGAATCTTGGTGCAAAAGAAAAAAATTAAGGAGGACAATAAAGAAATTATGTATGCAGAGCTTTTATTTTATTTTATGGCAAATTAACATTACTTTATATCAGTGATTCTCACCTGACCAGGGTCAATTTGGTCTCCTAGGGGACACTGAGCAAAGTCTAGAGATATTTTGGATTGTCACAATTGGGCAGAAATGAGGGTGCTACTGGCACCTAGTGGGTAGAGACAAGGGATGAGGCTAAATATACTACAATGCACAGGACTGTCCCCAAGAACTGAATTCTCTGGCCACAAATATCAAGAACGCTGAGGTTGAGAAACACTGGGGTATATTATCACTGAACATATAAGAAAGTTCCCTCTTCCTCTGCAACCTCATTGCACTAACAATTAAATTAGCCACATTCGGGGTCGCGTAGGGAGACATCAGGGCATAGCATTTAAAAGCCATATCATCTGAATGTAAGATCTAGATATAAATTCTAGGTGGAGATCTTTCTGGCTCTGCCACCTTGGACAGCTTATCTAACTTTGGTGAGCCTCAGTTTCCTTTTCTGCCAACCACAGGCAGAACCAGTCACTCCTAACTGTATGAAGTTTAAATTACATGAGATGATAAGAAAGTATTTAGTACTATGTCAACACACAGCTACAAATACCCAAGTGATGATTATTAAGGCTCAACAAAGTGAGGGCAAAACAGAACAAAATAGACTTTTAAGAGAAATTTACCAAGTATCTTGGTAATTTGAGGAAATTGGGGTTTGAATTTGAAAGATCTCAAAGATGCTCAGACCTGTCACCTCTTTCCTTAGAGGGTTCTTTGGCTCCAGTGAGTCCCACCACCATGTACTAACACCCCACAGGCCACCTTATTTGCCTTCCTTAACTATTACCATCCCATTGCTCAGACCAGGTAGCTGGTCATTCTTATGCCCAGGTCTCTACTGTCACAGGCCAAGCTTGACCCCAGTGATGATCTGGTCACAGAGAAAAGACTATCAATACCTGATACTCAAGCTCATGTTCCCCTTGTGCATGGAGACAGAGGGGCTCTGGTCATTCTCCTCTGTTCCAGTACTGAGCAGAATCAGGCCAGACTTAGCCACATCTGCCTTTGATCCAACACCCCTCTGACTTCTCCTATCCAATATTTGCCTCAACACTGTTACCTTCAGTCTTCAGAGCCCTGTCCTCAGAGCAACCCTGGAGCTCTCCTCTCTTCAAGCCCCATTTCCTGGAATGCAGTTTTCCCTGCTGGCTTCAAAGGCACCCCAGGCAGGGGAGCACCAGAGAGCATGAAGATAACTGCTTAGCCAGCCACACAGACTGCCTCAAAAGGCCTTCATATCAAAGAGTTCAGAGATGCCTTGGAAACCAGCTAGCATAATTTCCCGTAGCTGGTAAAACTGAAGCACAGAAAGAAAAGAGGACCAAGAACTGCCACTAACCCATAGGGCACCTTTGTGCAAATAAGAAATGGCACTGATCTGGATGGAGCCAATCCTGAGCCAGGGTGAATACAAAGCCTGACGAGTAGACGTGGCCTGGATCTCAGGCCAAGACAGGCCTCACAATGAGGTGCAGTGAACAATCCTCTGCAAAAGCTCTGGGAAGAAGTTTGCTCAAAATCACAAAAATGAGTTGTCACAGAACTGAGATCAGACTGACCACTTCTAAAGCAGAATCAGTTATATACGGAAAATAAGTGGCTCCTGAACTCCCTACTGTCCTTCAAAACAAGATTTATTGATCAAAAAGTGTGGATTTCACCATGTGTCTTCCTTGTGGTCCCTCTAATGACAGAAAGTAGAAAGGCAGACTACCTGCCATGGTGTAGGTTCCTTGAGGTACTTCATACATAGCTGGAGGCCCAGAAAAACTCAACATATTCAAAGGAGTAAGGGGGAGCCCAATTACCAGCTCTCAACAGCTGGGAGCCCAATTACCCAGTTCAGAGTCAACACTTAGGCAAGGTCAAAGCCCAAAGGATGGTTTTGTTTTGAAATTGTAATAGCCAGCATGGCATAGCTATGAAAACAGGAAATCATTTCAGAGAAGCCCATTAAATTTCCCACCACCAGAGTATTTCATATGATTTTTGTGATGAGAAAAATATGGCATATTACTAGGGGCAACTTCAATTGTAATTGAATGAGTTATTATATACTACAACTTAAGCAACATCAGTTTTCCTGCATGGGAACCAGTTGATATTGCCTCAGGACAAAACTTTCCCCTTTTCCTATGTCTAATCTATAGGTCATGGGTCAGCAGACTTTTGATATAAAGGGCCAGAAAGCACATTTCTTAGGTTTTGTAGTTCATAGGGTCTCTGTCACAACTAATCAACTCTGCCATTGTAGCACAAAAGCAGCCACAGATGATACACAAATTCATGATTGTGGCTGTGTTCCAATAAAGCTTTATTTACAAAAGCTGGTGGCTAGTTAGACTGGATTCATTGGCTGCAGTCTGCTGTCCCCTGCTCTAGGTGGTGCAGAGCATGAGATGGGGAGAACCTTAGCCCCTGCTCATTGACAGGTTATGAAAGCCACAAAGATGGGATGCTCCTGAACAAACAGAAATGAGAACCCAAGATGGCAAGGGTGGGAAATCCTTCCTCTGATTCTACCCTTGATCATCATGGATTTGGGAAAAAGATTAAACAGAGAAAACTGTTATCATGCAGTAAGAGAAGGAACTCACTTGGAGCATGGATGTTTCATTCTTTTTTTTTTTTTTTTGGATGTTTCATTCTAAGATATGCCCCAAACGCTAGTTCCCTTGGCATCTGTCTGGGCATCACAAGATTAAAAAATCAGTATAAGATTCTGAAAACCAGTCTGGTCTCTCTTCTACATTTTCCCAATATACCAAAGGGATACAAACACCAAAAAAGAAGGCCTCAATTGCAGGAGCATATTTCAGAATTCATGTATGTTGTATTTCTTTAGCCAATTATATGGACTTATGCCTGTATCACAAATCTAAACAAGATTTCTCAGAGGCCTAAGATCTGGAAGCCATTAACATGACTAGAGGTTTTACCTTTGTTAGGAAACAGGGAGCCTCTGCTCCATGCATGCCAGGCCATGAGGGGGAAGAGTAGCGTACACCCCCAGGCATAACAACTCATCCTTCCATAAATGGCAGAACACAAGACCAATTCCTGGGAGCCTGCTTCTCTCTCTGCCTGTGTCTCTACCTCTCTCTGTGCATCTCTCATGAATGAAAAATAAAATCTTAAAAAAAAAAAAAAAGACCAATTGTTTCTTCATGAGTAAAAGATTGTTTTCCAGATTATACCATAATCCTTCCAGAACAGGGATAGTATTTTGTACTTGTCAGTATCATTACACCTTTGCCCAGTGTCCCCACAGGTTAAAGTAATAATTGCTAAAATCTAAAGAGCATTTATGCTATGTCAGGCATTATTCAGAGTGTTTTGAGTCCCTTCTCATTTAACAACCTCACAACAGCCTATGGCTTAGGTCCCACTGTTTTCATTATTTGATACTGACAAATAATGGAACTGGGACACAAAGGGATTGAGTCATTTGCCCAAGATCATGCAGCTCCAAGTGATGAAGCCCAGATTTGAATCCTGGTATCCCAGCTCCAAAGCCAGTACTCTTAACTTCTATGCAATACTGCTTCTAATAATCCAATCAATATAGGTGATCAATAAATGCTTGGAGCCAATGACAGTAGCAACTCTGAGAGATGGGAAACAAAAAAACAAAGTCTGAATTGGAGCTAAGCCAAATTGTGCATGATTGCCAGTAGACTCATTCTGAGCCACTGTCTCCTGAGGTGGGCAACACTGTACTGTCTTGTCCCCTCTCCAAGGGGAGCCAGGTTCTAAAAGTGGTAGATGCCATTAAAAGAGCTATAAGGGGCAGCCCGGGTGGCTCAGCGGTTTAGGGCCACCTTCAGCCCAGGGTGCGATCCTGGAGACCCAGTATCGAGTCCCACGTCGGGCTCCCTGCATGGAGCCTGCTTCTCCCTCTGCCTGTGTCTCTGCCTCTCTCTCTCTCTGTGTCTCTCATGAATAAATAAATAAAATCTTTTTTTAAAAAAAGAGCTATCTATAAGGAGACAGGTCTGCAGCTCTGTAAAGAAAGCCCTTTTTCAATAGCATCAGGCTAGAATGCCTTGGAAACATGCCAACAGCTAGAAATGACGCTCTTTCTAGGCACTCTCAGAACCTTCACTAAGGGGACAGGGTACAGAAAATGGCCCCAGGACAAATTCTCACTCTCATCTCCAAGATCCTGCTTCTGGGGGAATGCAGGGGTCAAGCATTCTGAATTTCCCAGTGACTGGGATGAGGACTAGGGGCAGCTGAGGAGGAAGAGGAAGCAGAGGCACTACCTAGCCGGGGTGAGAAATGATGGCTTTGTTCCTTAGACTACTTGTTTTTTCCTTCCTTAATATCCAGATTGTTTTGATTTTTCTTTTTTCTTTTCTTTTTCTTTTTTCCTTAAAATGTTTTTGATTCAGAAGCTATTTTAATCTGTTTTTCTTGTCTAACATTGGCATTTGGGAGTAGAAAATGTAGTCTAATTACAGTTTTCATTACATCTCATGGTATATAGGGAGGGTCACACTTCTATGGTCTTTTAATATATTGTATTCTTGGCTTCTGTCTTTCACAAAACAGTTATTTAATAGTTTCGAGCAACTGGATAGTGTTTAGGTAGCTTAGTATTCTCTACCTCTAAAGCCATTGTGTCGTGTTATAAGAATGTAGTGTGCAATAAGTCTGATTGCTTCTTTTTTTATAAAGATATTTATTTATTTATTTATTTATTTATTTATTTATTTATTTATTTACAAGAGACACAGAAAGAGAGGCAGAGACATATGCAGAGGGAGAAGCAGGCTCCCTGCAGGGAGCTCGACATGGGACTCGATCCCAGGACCCTGGGATTATGACCAGATGCTCAACCACTAAGCCACCCATGTGCCCATCTTTTACTTTATTTAACTGAGAAAATTTTTACAAAAGACCCTGTCTTTGTGAAAAACCTTTATATCCTTGAAAAACATTTTATCCTCCATTTTTAAAATTTTTCTTCAAAATTCTGTTATATCATTCCTAATAAAATGTGGAACAAACTATTTGATTTATTCTATTGACCAAATATTTAATTTATTCATCATCACTTTCTTTGTCTAACATATTTCGGTAATAAGTTACAAATAAAGATTCTATTTTCAAACTATTTCCAAGAGTCAGAGAATCTTTTATCAGATCCTGGTTTTCCTTTAATTTACTATAGATCTGGTCCAAATCACTTTGGCCTAAACCATTATATTTCTCTATACCTATGTTTCCTCATTTATAAGATGGAATTGAATAAAACATTTCAAAATTGACTTTTGACAAATGCCATTCTAGAATAGCTTATAGTGAGGCTTCCATTTACCACCAGGGCCATCTTGCCTCTTTCTTTCTGCTACAAGATAACTCTTTTAACCAGATTTCATCTGATGAAGAAAAGGAAGAAAGTCAAATAGACCCTAAGAATCACTACACTGTCCTTAAAGGAAAAGGAATTCTTTGTTCTAACTCCTCAGACACACACACACACACACACGACATACGAGATGCCTGAATGTGAATTTTTAAATAATCACTTGTAATTTACTAAGGAGAAAATGTCTTTTTTGAGCAGCCAACAAATATTTGACAAAAAGATTATTTCCTTTACTTAATGGCAAAAATCAAAAGGCCACAAGGCAAGGGGATTCCAGCCATCCTCTATCTCCTAAGGAATGCTGCTGATGAGGGTAAGCTGTTAAATACATTGCATGGAACAATCACAGAAAAATGCCAGCCTCAGCAGGAACAAATTTAGAATCTTCAACCTCCACAGCTAGACTGTCACCACTGTGTATCAGTCAGATTTCATTCTAGTCACTGCCAGGAAAGACCCAGACATCAGGCTAAGATCAGGGCTCATCAGGCACCTGAAAATAAAATACTCCTTCACAGACTGGAGATACTGGAAAAAAAATAGTATGAATTGCTTTCAGCTCATAAGATACACATTTACTATAGAAACATCCAAGAACACAGGTTAAATATATGTATCAAGGAGCAAGGAAAACAGGAGAGTTTCCTGACCTACAGGATTGAACAATGTAAAAGTCAAGACAATCTCTAAGATTCTTTGAACTTTGAGCTGCTGCAATAAAAGAAAATAAAAATCTAACAACATGCCAAAAGTTGGTCACATCCTGGATTGGACTCTACCATCTTAGATCAGCCACACTCGGAATTCCAGCTGAGATCTTTGACTTCCTGGCTCTCTGAGATCTCCAGCATGTCAGACATTAGCCCTAAGAGCGGTACTTTGGCTCACCCAAGAGCTGCCAAAAATTAAAGACTGGGATTTCAACCATGGCTGGGAAATAAGTTTCAAATGCTCTCTCCTCAATTTAGACTTCCATTCCAAATGGCTCTTCACATGCAGCATAAAGTAACCAATCTACTGATCAAGGCAGGGTCTGAGATAAACTGAATGAGTCCCCTGAGCCCACTGCCAGCTGAAGAGAAGTGGCACCTGGGGGAAAAAAAATGACAACTGGAGAGAAGGCAGTATGATCAGGAAAGGAGAAGCCTTGGGATACCTGGGTGGCTCAGCAGTTGGGCGCCTGCCTTCAGCTCAGGTCATGGTCCCGGGATCCAGGATCAAGTCCCACATCGGGCTCCCAGCGAGGAGTCTGCTTCTCCCTCTCCCTATGTCTCTGCCTCTCTCTCTCTCTGTCTCTGTAATCTCTCTCTCTGTCTGTGTCTCTCATGAATAAATAAATAAATTAAAAAAAAAATAAAAACGGAGAGGAGAGGAGAAGCCAAAGGAATTAAAAGAGAGGAAAACTTTCCTGGAACTTTCCCTTGGAAAATGAAGGTGGGGTGGGGGGGAGGGAAGGAGATGCTGCTGAGCTTTTACTTATATCAGTCCCCGCTTCCTGGACTGACATTTTCTCCTCTCCAAATATGAAAATCCTATTTGGAACCCTAGTTTACATAACTTCTCTATAAGACTTCCCCAAACCCATCCACCCCACAAAAAAATGTTCCATTCTCTGAACCCAAAATGTCTCTCATTCTACTCATCTAGCAAGGATGCCCACACTGTCTTGCATCATCTCGCATTCTTGTTTTGTGGCATCATATAACTGTTACTCTATTATCTGGCTTCTCACATACACATGCCTCAATTCCTAAGTTTGATCTTAAGCTTTCTGAAAGTGAAGTCCATAATTATTTTACTTTTTTTTTCCTAAGGCAGTAAATTGCACATAGTAGGTATTCAATATATGCTAGTGATTAAGGAAGACAAAAAAAGGAAGAGTAGGGAAGAGGTAACACAGGAGAAAAATGCCCCACAGTAGCCTGAGGGCGGGTCTGTTGCACCAGGGAGGAAATTGGAATTCCGTGCAAGCTAAGAAGCAAAAGACCCGGGAGACACCTGGATATATCTGTTGACTTAAAGGAAGGATGTAAGGATAGGAAGAATGGATGGAAGAAAAAGATGATAAAAGGAAAACAAAGAAAGAGAGGAAAGAAAGAAGGATGAAAAAGAGACGACAGAAGAAAGGAAGGATAGAAAGAAAAATGGTTAAAAGGGTAGAAGGAAGAAGGGTAGGTAGAAAAAAGAAAAGAGGGACAGAGGACAAGTCTTACCCTTGTACTTCAGGATCTTCCATTTTTTACACTATTCCCTTTCTTGTTCCAAAATATCTCTTGGTGCCTTACAGGGCACCCAGCACCTAGTCCAAGGCTTATCGGCGCTCCTGGATAAAGCTGTGTGTAAACCACCTCCAACACCGATTTGCTTCACTGGTCAGCACCTGCCATCTCCTGCAGGTACGGTGCTACTGATCCTGGGAAGTCAGCCCCAGGAAGGCTGCATTTACAGCCCAGGGCTAAGAGCTCTGGAGGATGTCCGGGCAGAAGCCTGAGGCCCCACTGGCCAGCACCAGGAGTTGCAGTAGGAGGTCTTCTCCTCTTATTTGTGCCAATGTGTCACATGACATACTCAGTCCACTGGCTCCCTGGGCAGCCCATCAGGGAATCAGGGCTCTGAGGCTCCACGGGGTGGGGGCAGGGGAGTGCCTCTGAGGACACGGCCTGGCACGCAGCCATGCCTCCCTCATTGCCAACCCCCTGACAGCACCTCCTTCATCCACCCCTGAGGACCCAGACACTCAATCTGGACTGTGCCCCAGACAACACAGGAAGGCTGGAGTCGAACTCTTGACAAATGCATAGCTCTTTGTGGTAACCAAAAAAAAAAAAAAAAAAAAAAAAAAAAGACCCCAGGCAACTCCAGCTTCTCAAGATATCTCCAGCTCTACTGTTCCCTTTTCCCTCTAACAGAAATACCACAACATTATAAATGTTCATGTACATACTTTTTAAAAAAGAAATGAGTCAGAGAAAACACCTCTGTTGAAGAGACAATGAAAGGGCTGTTGGAGGGAAAAGGTGAAGGTTTACATCCGTAAACCCCGAAATTAGAAGCATACTTGGTTACAAATAGGTTGTGCTTGCTTTTCAGGTGAGACAGTCCATTAGCTTTCAGTAGATTCTCCAAGGGAACTGTGACCCACACAAGATTAAACTATCACCCTATGTTAGGCAAGTTGCTGGGGACTCATCAATCAGGAAAAGAAGGTTCACTGAGTTTGCCAAAGACAACTGAAATCATGAAAATGTATTTCCTAGAATTATTTCACTAAAATGACAACTGAATTTTAAAATAAGAGCTTTCTTCCCCTTCCACCCCACCTCTCAGAGGTGAACAGTCTTCATGACTATCTGTACCCACCAGCCCTGCAGCCTGTATCTGCTGGCGATGGCAGGGGAAGGCCATTTAAACTCGTGACACTTCATCAAGCCCATGCCCACTGCCATCACGACTCTAAATTAAACTAAACCAATTCCAAATGAGCAAGGCTTGAAATGCTCTCCCTTCTGGCCACCCAAATGCACTCTACAGAAATAAAATGAGCTGGTTTTAGGGGAGGTTACAGTTGGAATACACCACATCGTCTTGAAACTTAAAATATCACTGGAAGAATAATCAGGGGTATATGCGAAATATTGAACTAAGCCCTAATATAGCACTGCAGGGACACAAAGGGTAATTCGACTGCTACAGAATAAAATGAAGCTGAGAAAAAATCAGAGCGACGCACTTGAGCAAGCACCGAAACACAAAATAATGGGAAAATCTGCTTTATCACTTTATTTTTAAAAAGCCGTTAGCAGACTCTGCAGCTGTTAATCACTGCTCACATATGGCGTGGCTGTCACCTTTATGAATCATGTTTTATCTTGAAAAGATTGTCCTTTATTACCTTTCCTTTTGCACGTTCCTAAGGAGATGTGAAACAAGAAAAGAAGAAAAGCTCTGAGGTTCTCCGTGCCAGGATCAACATTTACAAATAAAGCAAGCAGGAAAGTATGTTAAAGTTTTAAATTATGTCCAATTTTGTGAAGCTGAATATTACCATCTTCATTTCCAAGCTGCAGAAACAGTGCCATCTCTTACCCAAAGGAACTTCTAACTTTAAGACTTTGCTCTGATAGCACATGAAATCTAAGCCCTAGGTATCGACTCAGATAGCTCTTGTTTTGGATGAAGGATTTAAATAAATTTGATTCAAAATAAAAGACATGATATTGCATCAATCTGTAACCATACATCTGAAAAACAGATTTGATGAGAGAAGACAACAGTAATGGGGACCCATGAAAATACACATTTAAAAGAATGAGGAACGTTTACGATCACATGCATATCATTTGTTCACTTACTTTTAAAAACAGAATGAGAGCTGACCAGGATGAAACTCATGGCTCAAAAAAAAAAAAAAAAGAAAGAAAGAAAAGAAAAGAAAAGAAAAAAGAAAAAAGGAAAGGAAAGGAAAGGAAAGAAGAAAAGAAAAGAAAAGAAAAGAAAAGAAAAGAAAAGAAAAGAAAAGAAAAGAAAAGAAAAGAAAAGAAAAGAAAAGAAAAAACGAAACGAAACGAAACTCATGGCTCAGGAAAATTTGCCTCAATGCTCTTGCTTGACATAATCCTGACACTTTACCGAACTGCAATATTAGCCATACTTCAGCCGATCAAAAAACAGTCATTCTGCTTCCAGTCCCAAAACTAATGGCTTTCAGAAGTTCTATGTATCCTAATACATAGAAGAGCTCTCAGAAACTAACATCCTAGAAAGGAACAAATTCTGCTGCTCCTCGGCCAGAAGGATCGAGCAGTCTTCCCCTGCAACACACTTCCACCCGTGGAGCTTCAGGGTACCAGAGTCACAACATGGCCCAAACTGCATAATGCCAGTGTCTGCCCTATCTGGTCCTCCTCCCCTCCTCTTCCAGAGCAAGAGAAAGTGGTCTGGGACCTGCACGTGAAAGCCAAGAGCTTGTGCGCTGGTTTTCCCCTCCCCGGCCCCAGGGCTGCTTACAATCCTGCTTGCTCTCAGCTGTCCGACCTGCCAGTGAGTAAGTCACTTACCAGGAGGGGAGGCAGGCAGGCTGCTCTGAGCCCAGTGCTCTGGATGCTAGAGTGTCTAAAAGGAACCGGGTGCAGCCTGGGATGTGGATGCAGAGGCTGAGACTCTGCTCCATCTCAGCAAAGGCAGCATGTCACTCTCCCAAATGAATGAATGAATAAATGATAACACCTTAGTCTAATCTATGGAACCGAGCACATGGAAATCCTGGCTATTTCCTCAGGAAAGGGGACAGTGGGAACTCCAGTTCCTAAAGAGAGGCACAATGTGGGTGTCTAGGTGGCTCAGTCGGTTAAGCGTCTGCCTTAGGCTCAGGTCATGATCCCAGGGTTCTGGGATGGAGCCCTGCATCAGGCTCCCTGCTTAGCAGGGAGCCTGCTTCTCCCTCTCCCTCTGCTGCTCCCCCTGCTTGAGCTCTTTTGTACTCTGTCAAATAAATAAATAAAATCTTTAAAAAGAGAGAGAGAGGCACAATGTATGCACTGAAGTAAGAGTTGGCCTCCCAAATCACGCCACAAGCATGACTCCTTCTCCTGGGATGACACATGTCCTATTCCTCTCCCCGCCAGGGGTGGAGGACAGTAAGAGTCAGGAAATTACCATCACCTCTTCCTCCTCCATCCCCCATGAAGTAATCAGTAGCTCTCTAACCCACCATATGACAATTTGGGAAGCCAGGGGGAATGTGATTTCCACCTATGATTTTGGTGTTTGAGCAGAGGGACATCGGGCACATCTGGTACGTGCCCAAGATTATACCAAGAGCTGCTGAGCATGAACAATAAGCATGTTCTTCAAGCCCATCTCCATAAAGTGACTCAGAGCAAGCATTTAGCATGATTTTGATGCTCTCAACTGTTAAATCCCCATGTCTCTCTCCACGTAGAACACCCGATAACACTGTGACAGTAGACTGTCATGCTTTTTGACCCTGGGTAATAATTCCAGCTGATGCTAAATGAACATGACTGCTGGTGACTCAAGAGGCTGTGGCTGTCACTTTGGCAGACTGGGGTACAAGGCACCAAGGGTGTCTTGCCTCATCTCTCTCTCTAATATGTAAAATAATCCTGCAAAAAGGATCCTTAGAGATCAAATCAGATACTTTGATTTTATAAAGGTGAAAATGGAACCCAGATCATAAACCATTCATCTAGAAATTCACAGTCATTCATCCTACAAGCATCTACTGTGTACAAGATCTTTACAATGCACAGCAACAAAATTCTATCATTAGATATTTGGTCTATAGTCCAAATTTCAGAATAATACTCCCTTGGATTTTTTTTTAAGTCTACATATGTTTCCCCTCTGGAGATGGCTAAATAGAAATATGTTCCTAGTGCAGGAACTAGCAGACTTTTTCTACAAAAAGCAAGATAGCAGGCTGGGTGGGCCATATAGTCTGTCACAACTACCCAGTTCCGGCATTGTAGTATGAAAGTAACTTTCAGCAATAACAGGTGTCACTATGTTCCAATAAAACTTTATTTACAAAAAAAAAATCTGCATGCTGGATTTGGCCCACAGGCTATACTTTGCTGACGCTTGCCTCTAGTGAATCTCATTTGACAATGACGTTTTTGGGCTGTAGATCTCAAGTTTGCTTCAATCAGGCCTTATTTAATCTCACACCTTCCTTAGATTCATAGAAGTTAAAAAGTATATATAAAGGAAAAAGCACAGAACAATGAGTTTAGAGAATGAACCTTATATTCAGCTATTATAACCATCCATAAAACACAGGGAAGGTATGGAAATCATAAATAGAACTGCTCCTGCCCATCCAAGCAAAAAGCGACAGAAGTTTTCATCTAAATGACCAAGCACTGAGCCTCCCTAATTGGATATTATCTCTTCTCCCCAGTTTAGGAAGAGAAGGGCAGGTCCGATCTTCCCTGAGTACATTCCCTGGGTAGGGCAGATGGGGAGCAGGGGGCCAGCATCCTTCCCTGTTTGCGTCTGCTTTAGAGAAAGGGGATCTCAAAAGTGACACCAGCAATCTGCAAAACCAACAAGGTTCATCACTTAGAATGAGTATGTGTTGCTCACCCAAGCCCGTTGAGTCAGAATTTGAGAATTTGGGGCAAAAACTCACAACTTAAAAATAGCATCAAAAACTTGGCTGAAAGGGTTCCCAGGACATGGCCTTCATGGAACATATTACATAGACTCCTGTTTGATGTAAGTGAAAAGAAGATGCAACTGGCTGGTACACTCATTTATGCCCTTGACCCTCCTCTAACCGCCACTTTCCAGAAAGGGAATTCCTTTACAAAGTTATAATTATCAAGCGGAATGTGCCCTTTACAAAGAGATGCAGTGTGAAGGAATCTATGCTGCCTCCGGTCAACCCACAGAAATGCTTTGTGTCAAATTTCAGCTTTTAAGGAAGATGACAAATAATCATCTAGCAGCACATTTTTTTTATTTCATTTTTTTATTTGTTTGTTTTGGCCATGGGATGTGCCTCTGTGACACCAAACATCTGGATAAACATTTTTAAAGTTTCTCCATGAACCAGTGATCTAGATTTTTATTGTCAAAAAGACCAAACAGTCAAAGGACTGGAAGATATCCTCTTTCCAACTTCTCATTCAAGGATCTGCTACATCTAAATCACCACCCTAACACTGCTTGCTGCAGCGTCTCCCTTAGTTCATTGGTTTCTATGAAAATAAAAAGAAATTTGAATTCATTGATCATCGGTTGAAAACCACATTGAGTTATGTCAGCTCTGATTTGGTTGATTTTACTCAGTAAAACTTAACGATGCCATAAAGCATTAAGAGTCGGCCAGAGCATCAGTGTCTGAACAACCACGGACCATTAGACACCAAAGGAAGGTATCTACTAGGACTTCTCATTCCAGTTAGATAATGAATAAAAATGATGGGAAAAGGCAGTATTTCAGTCATTAACCCACAATTAAATACAACTTAGCTGCCAACACTACACAAAAGCCACAGCTCTGGAGTCTAATCGTTCATCTCTTCCTCCCACAGTAATGAGGCAGCAGGAGCAAGCCCTTAGCCTGTTTCCTTGGGCTTCCCTTTTGGTGGCATATGCCCTGGGGAACCCTGAAGGCAATACATGTCACAAACATTCATGAACCGTAGCTTTCTAAATTCCCTTGGCTGGGATAGAGATCCTTCGATGAGTAATAAAGCAACTATATCTCAGTTTGTTCTGGGATAGACACAGTTTAACTGTTGCTTTGCCTTATCGTAAATGCGCATACACATGCATACTTACACACAGAAAAATGTTAAGAAAGCAATTCCCAAGCAGGTCAGCCTTTTTTTTTTTTTTTTTAAGATTTTATTTTATCTATTCATGAGAGACACACAAAAAGAGGCAGAGACTTAAACAGATAGTCCTGATGTGGGACTCGGTCCCAGGACCCCGGGATAATGACCTGAGCCAAAGACAGGCGCTCAACTGCTGAGCCACCCAGGTGCCCCAAGGTCAGCCTTTTCTTTAGGAAGTTGCCATCACTAGAAATACAGGCTAAAGTTTAAGAGAGTCCCCCATATTAAAAAAAAAAAAAAGTTTAGGAGGAGATGAGATGTATCTCATATTTGCTGGCTATAAAAGTCATCAAAACAAATTAAGATTGAGAATCTAAGAAAAATGCTACTACTTGCATCATGGTTTAGTGCAACAGTTCTCAAAAGGTGAACCATTTTAATTTCCAATATAGTAAATGTAGACAGATTTAACCTAAACAAACAAAAGCTCTTGGGACAACTGGGTGTCAGCAGTTGAGCACCTGCTTTCAGCTAAGGACGTAATCCTGGGCCCAGGGCAGCCCAGGTGGCTCAGCGGTTTAGTGCCGCCTTCAGCCCAGGGCATGATCCTGTAGACCCAGGATCGAGTCCCACATCAGGCTCCCTGCATGGAGCCTGCTTCTCCCTCTGCCTGTGTCTCTGCTTCTCTCTCTCTCTCTCTCTCTCTCTCTCTCTCTCTCTCACACACACACACACACACACACACACGAATAAATGAAGTCTTTAAAAAAAAAAATCCTGAGCCCAGGATCAAGTCCCGCATAGGGCTCCCTGGAAGAAGCCTGCTTCTCCCTCTGTCTATGTCTCTGCCTCTGTGTCTCTCATGAATAAATAAATAAATAAAATCTTTAAAAACAAACAAAAGCTCCTGGGGGGGGGGGGGTCTTTAATAATTTTTGAAGAGTATAAAGGGTCCTAAGACCAAAAAGTCTAAGAACCGCTGGCTTAGTGGAAGGAGTACACATTTTGGAGTAAAATCATTTTCAAGTTTGTTTCGTTTCCTCTGTCTCCCATTAGCTGTGTAACCTTAGCCAAGTTACTCAGCTTCTTTGGTCTTCCATTTTCTATGGATCAGACTAATTACCCTTATAATTTTCTGCTCAAGCAAGTTTCCCTGTTGAAACATGATACCCAGAAGGTCAGGGTTATGTCTGTGTGTTCACTCCATATCCCCTGAGCCTAGCACAGCACATGGCATGATACATGATAGGGTCTCAATAAATAGTTATGAATTGATTGACTGGACAGGTATGAGGATTAAATAAGATAATATGCATAAAGTGACCATTGAGATACCTGGCACATAGCAAATGTCATAGCCCTGTAAATATCAGAGCCCTTTCTTTCCTGCTAATGCTGTTCTCAGTTGTACTCCGCAGGATAGAAAATGCAGTTTGTCTATATAAAGTGAATATTTAAGACTTGGTTCTCAAACGGTGGTCCCCAAACCAGCAGCATCAGCATCACTCGGGAAATTGTCAGAGATGTACATTAACTGGCTCCAGTGCTAGACCCACTGAATCAGAACCTGGCAGAGGCCAAAAGACATTTACTTGTGTTGTAACAAGTTTTGTAGGAGATTTTGATTCGTCCTAAGCGTGAGAACCACAGCTTTGAGACATGCATTGTATCTCTCTGAAAAGAGTATTTTATGCTAGTAGCACTTTGGACTTTGATATCTGAGAGCACCCAATATGTCTATTGCTGGCTGCCTAGAATCCTTTTTGAACAACGGTAGATGATACATAAAGTCAAATACAATAAATATCTGTTGCTGGGCCTTGCAGGGCAGGCAGTGTGACTGATTTTGCATCCTGGCTGTGTATCTGGGGGCCAGTGCTAAACACAATTTGCATCTGAAAGAAAGCTGGAACCAGCAGAGACAGATGAAGTTTTATCTTAGAGAAACCCCAGCACAACCCTTGAGTCATTTTTGTAGCTAGGCATAAAATTTGTGAGTGGAAACAGAAGAGGGAGAGAAGAAAGGTAAATGGTTGTGTAGTAGCTGCGGAAAGCATATATTTTATTACTGATTTCTATCAGACCTTCATAAACACACTCCTAGTTCTCACAACTCCCTTGCAATATAGCAAACCACTGCCATTAGGGTAATTACTCATAAGCTCTAAACTTTGAGGGGTGCCACCAGCCAATACTAGTTACAATTTGAGTAATTTCCATGTGCTTACAACCTGATGGGCGCTTGGGAATACTACAGACGTGTGCTGTATCCTTCGAGGCTCGCAGCTATCCTAGGGCATAGGCACTATCATTACTCATTTTACATCTATGGAAATTGAACTTCAAGAGATGAAGCAGAGCTGGGATTCAAATTCAAGAATGCCTGACTAAAAATTTATGCTTTTCACTAAAAATTCTACCAACCTATATACACAGTACAAAGTATAGCCTTGTAAATATAATGGAGCACATTTTAGATAGGGACTATGATTCAGTGAATGAAGTAAAAATCACACAATGTCAAAATAATCCTCAAAAAAATCCCATCAACTGTTCATCAAGTATATTATATTACATGTACAATATCTACAGTAATATATACCTGTACAACTTCAAACATTAATTTAGATTATACGATATAGAACCATCAAAGTACAGTAAGAGTATTTTTAATAAATGAGAGAGGGTGTAGAGTTGATTTTGAGTAAGTTCAATATACACTGTAGCCCCCCACAAACTTGGCCCTCATACAGGATACATGTTTAAGGGAATGGGCATGCATACAGGGTGACAGAGAGTTATCTATGTACCAGAAGGTTCTGGGCACTCTGGAGTTATCACAAGACATGCACTATACAACGGTTACCCAGAAAAGCTTGTAATACACCAGGCAGTAGGCATGACCACACATGGTGATACTACACAGCAGGAGCCAGAGCCCAGCCAGGCCACAAGGGCATGTGAAAAAGAGGATCGGAGCCTTCGTGAGAGAGGCAGCTATAGAAGGATGGATAAGAAACAAAGATCATTCGACACATGGATTTGAGCAAAGCACCTTAGCTTTGGAACTGGGGCGGGGGCACCCTAGACTTGAGTCCTCCCCTGTTGTGAGTGCTTTGGGCTTGACCCAATTATTTCTCAAATGGGACTAATAATATCTAACCCACAGGATATTTTTATATTTAGTATTTTTAGTAATTATATGTTTATGTTTATACAGTGCAATAATTTTATTCTTTTATGCAAGATAAATGTGTATTATCTGAAATAAATTAAAATCACTTTTGAGAAAGTACTGTATCTTCCTTTAAATCTTCTCAGAGAAGAATGGAGAGGAGGAGTGGAAGACTAGGAAAAGGTAACACTTAGTGCACACCTATGATGCAGGTCCTTCGCTACCTTGTATGGTGTACATTTTTATAAACAAGGAAATAAGGTTCAGAGAGATTTAGTAATTTTCCCAAAGCCAAACAGCAATGGAGTGGCAAAACCAGAATGCGAACAGTCTTTTTACCTTCAAAGCTGAAGCCCGTGTCCTGACAAAATTCGGCAAATATTTGTCTTGACCAAATTGCATTGCAACCTAGTGATTTCTTGGTACACTCGGAAATAAGTGTGAGGAAGAAGGAAATGACATTGTTCATGCAGTCAACCAAAGCTTTTTGAGCAATGGCTATGTGCCTGGCCCCATTTGGGGCTTGGCAGTGAACAAGACAGAGAGAGTCCTGCTCCCGTGAAGCACAAAAAGGGGAGAAAAGATAGGTGTAGCATGAGCCAGGACAAAGAGTGCAGAAACCTCTGTCTTGCCCTCAATCAACCAGCAAACAGATTGTGAGAGTGATTTTACCATGCTGGGCCTCAGTTTCTTCATCTGAAAAATGGGAAAGCGGTGTACCTAATTTTATAGGATTGTACAGCTCTCACCCTCTCTGACTCCATAAGAAGCATTTATTTTCCATAAGCCTTAATGAATGTTATTAGCCCATCCTGCCCCCCTGCACCAAAGCAACTATTTGTGCCCAGCCCTGATGTCACATCAACAAGATCTCACATATAAACCTCCCTGACTTCTCTCCATTTTGTCACTGGAATTTTTGTCTCTTAGTTACAAGTTGAGACAACTGTACAAAATATAACAAAGACATCAAATCAAGTACCCTGTGCCCCTAGGGTCTCCAAATAACTTAAAAGCTTGTCTGTCACTTTAAAGACAATGATAAAACATTTCTTTTCACCATTCTACTACTACCCTTATTATTTTTCTTTTTTTTATTTTTTAAAGATTGTATTTATTTATTCATGAGAGATACAGAGAGAGGCAGAGGCACAGGCAGAGGGAGAAGCAGGCTCCATGCAGGGAGCCCGATGTGGGACTCGATCCCTGGACTCTGGGATCACGCCCCAAGCCAAAGTCAGACACTCAACTGCTGAGCCACCCAGGCAACCCTATTTTTCATTTTTATATATTGAATACATATTTCAATATTTTAAAAACAGAACTCTTATTTAGATTGATCCCAACCCACCACTTAGTGATGAGTTCCTTGTTGTTGTTATTGTTATACTTCTATCATGTTTCCTTTAAAACTCATTTTCCTGTTTAAATGGATTATGTCAATTACATAGACATTTATCTTATGATATAAATGAAGCGAAAATACCCAGGGGGGTGGTACAAGCTGACTGGATGTAAGAACCTCTCTCAACACTGCTGAACATACACACAAACCTAAGAGCACACTGAGTGAGATTTCCGCCAACCCCCATATTTCTATTCCTCAGAATCACCCTCCCCAGACCAGGTTCCTTGATATCCAGGGAGAAGCAAACATACCTGAGTATAAAGGACTTGAGGGACCACTCTCCAAGTTCTCTGAGACAAAGCAAATGATTCCCTTAACTCTTTTTTTAAAGGATTTTATTTATTTATTCATGAGAGACACAGAGAGAGGCAGAGACATGGGCAGAGGGAGAAGCAAGCACCCTGTGGGGACCCTGATATGGGATTCAATCCCAGGACCCGAGGATCACGACTGAGCCAAAGGCAGACGCTCAACCACTGAGCCACCAGGTGCCCCTGATTCCCTTATCTCTTAATCCACATAATTTGTTCATCTCTCTCTTTACACTTACCCTCCATGGGTTTTAATGTCTGTTCTCACGTACCTGCCTACCCCTCAGGCCCACCACTTCAAGATAGGAGCATCATGTTTATCCCCAGTGCCTACCACAGGTTTTGGCATAAAGGCTGTGATTAAGGGGAATCCCTGGGTGGCTCAGCGGTTTCGCGCCTGCCTTCAGTCCAGGCATGATCCTGGAGTCCCGGGATCAAGTCCCACATCGGGCTCCCTGCATGGAGCCTGCTTCTGTCTCTGTGTCTATCATGAATAAATAAACAAAATCTTTTTTTTTTTTTAAAAAAGGCTGTGATTAATTATTATTCAACAGATGAATAAATGAGACCCTTCTGCTGAGGGGGAGAGAGTGTGGGAGATGGAGACAGGAGACAGAACCTCCGATGGAAAAGAAAGAATGGAGTTTTGGGGGAACTTTTAAGAGAAGGGACACAGGAACTAGCATTTGCCTGCCCACTGAAATACTGGACCCTATCAACACTCTACATTCACAGCCACCGCCAGCCCCTTTTCCAGATGCTAACACTAATGCAGGTGAAGTAATTTACTCTGTCAGCAGCTTGAAAACTCCAAGCCCCAAGTTCAAGTTGGGTATTTCTGAATCCAGAGTTCTTCCACTGGGAAGAGGCTCCAGTGTCAGGAAGCAGAGGGCAGGCAGTCAGACTCACAGCCAGTCATGCTGAATCCTAAGAGCAGGCAGGCTGTCCAGCTACTGGGCAACCCACACAGGCCCTGGAAGCACCCCGGTGGCCTTCTGAAGGCAAAATCTTTAGTCTTCTCCCTGTAGTGAGACAATTTGGACTGGAGAGTCAGAGGCGCCGGGAAAACCAATACTTCATACCTGAGCACATCTTTGGGGTTCAGTGAAACCCCATCCCTGAGCCTAGAAGTCAGGTTCATGGTCCCAGGTGGGCTCTGCTGGTGCTCCGGCGCCCTCTAGCGACCGTCCACTTGAATCCCGACTCTCTCCAGCCCTTCCCCCTTGCCTCAACAGCTAGTAGAGGCGGTCCTCACCCTGGACTCCTGCGACCTTAATTTGTTCCTCCTCTCCCTCAAAGTGCAATGAATTGTCCTGCAGAGATGTGAAATCTCTTGGATCGGGAAGGTCTTTTAGTCACTACACCCTAAACCTGAGAAGGTTTCTGGGCTTCACCTGAAATACTTTATTTTCCCCCTGATGTATCCAAAGAGAAGAAATGTGTCTGGTTTTTTTAAGTAATAAGAAATACAGAGTTAGAAATATTATGTTTCGAGCCAAAGATGGAAAAACGACATTTTAGAGTTTGTTCTTTTTGAATAGACCTCCAATTTAGAACAGAATAAAAGATTCCCCTGTGAGTTCCTGGAAGCGTAAATACTCATAAGATCTCTTTGCTTACTTTATTGATTCAATTATGACATTTAAAATAGCAAACTAAGACTGTGCATGAACAACTCTTCACAAAACATGCACATTCCGAAATGGCTGCAGACAATGATTTTGTACAAATTTAATCACATCTATTGGGTAAATATTGCATTGGCTCCGAGAGAGCAAAGTAGTAAGTCCCAACCCTACTCCTCCAAACATTCCAATGGAGGTGGAAGTCCCCCCACCCCACTATCAGGAAGATTATCAGTGCACATGACCCCAGAGACTGGCACCATCACAGTAATTATCTCCAGGGAATTTGAGTCTCTATAAAGAGAGGAGAGGGTTGTTGAGTGAGTCTCCTCATCTTGAGCAAGTCGCCTTTCAGAGGTTCAGTTTCCACATCTGTCAAATTAAACAGCTAGCGTCAAACAGATTATTGCTAAACTCTCTTCCAGTTCTGAGAGGCATAGATTCAAAGTGATAAAGTTGTTGCTCACAGTTTAGAAATGAGCCCACCACAGGCCAGCTCTAACTTGGCTCCTCCCCCAGCCCCCAGGAGTGAACTAAAATCATAGGACTGGAATAAACCTTCCCAAATAAGGCATCCTTACCACTTTCTTCCACTTTTCAAAACTTGCCTTCAATATTTACCGATGTAAAAGCCAGTGGTTGTCAAGAGGCTTTCCAAAGAATACAAGAGCCAAAGAAAGGACTTTCCAGGCTTTGCCAACTTAGAAAAAACATACACTATATATCATATATATATATAGTAATTCATAGACTAAACAGAAAGCTCCCACATAAATGAGATTCCTATGCAGAAAAGACAGAAAGTAGACGTAGGCACTATGATGTTTTTATTATGCAGTCACGAGCGTTAGGAGACATCCACTAATCGAATTTAGTGCTGAGGCCTTCTATGTATTGTCTACTCCCAATATCACACAGAAGACAGCACATCATGTCTGATCCATTTATTGAGCTTGATTTTGGACTTACCACCAACCTCCACATAAAACACCTTATCCAAAGAATGGATTCCAGCCCACTTATTTTCATAACATGCTTCCCTCAAAAGAAAAGCCATTAAAGAATTCTTAGGACATCCTAAAAAAATTAGAGTCTTGTAATCTGTTATCATCTACACTCAATCAGGAGAAAGGCAGAATCAAATGCAACTCTATTATTATAGACTGGAAGGTTAATTCTAATGCACTATAGGATGGTCTTGAACCATGTGACATTTTTACTTTAAATGCATTTAAAATTTTCTGTTTGATATTTTGTGACTCTGGTGTACCGGCTACCGTTGCCAGGGCAATATGACTTTGGGTGACTGTATAGATCCAACGGGGTTTTTGTTTTGTTTTAAAATATTAACAAGGCAAAAATGGAAAGATCAAAGATAGAGAACAAATCCAGCCTTTTTTCTTCTTCAAAATGAATGAAATACAGATCTCCTGGCCATATCTCTGATTAAAAAATACAAAGACTCATGAAGTGACTTTTCCAATTAGTGTGGAGCCTTTTTCCCAACCTATCAGGTTGATGCTATCAAAGTACTCTTCTCATCCTTTGTTCTGGATTCAGATCCCCCTGAAAGTGTAATGACACACACTGACTGTTCACCTCCAACACATTTGCCTCTAAATGGAAAAATCCTTTATGTGAATAAAGGTGGTCATAATGATCCAGAGTGTTATATTTCAGGATACAGAAAAAGGCTTGGTGCAAACCATATGAAAACATTCAGTTGGGTTCCAAAAGACTCAAACACAGATGAAAATAAAGATTCCACTATTAACCCACTTTTTCCTCTTTTTTTTTTTTATACTCACTTTATCATAAGGTTTTCAGTCATGGTGGACTCAAATCATCTGATGATAGGAAGAATCAAAGCATCTGTTTTTTGTTTGTTTTTTTTTTTTTTTTTTTTTTTTTAATTTTATTCTTATTTTTATTTATTTATGATAGTCACAGAGAGAGAGAGAGAGAGAGAGAGAGAGAGGCAGAGACACAGGCAGAGGGAGAAGCAGGCTCCATGCACCGGGAGCCCGATGTGGGATTCAATCCTGGGTCTCCAGGATCGCGCCCTGGGCCAAAGGCAGGCGCCAAACTGCTGCGCCATCCAGGGATCCCTGTTTGTTTTTTAATACTACCTAAAACTTCTTTGGAAACAGATAATGCCTCTTTTCCTACTAACTGGAATGAGGTATGTTTTAATCAGAAATCCACATGCAGGTCAAGAAACACTTTAATACAGGATACCTTTTAATTAAAACCTCTAAAAGCAGGATCCCCCTTAAAAAATCAATGATTCAAGCAAAATGCCATGTTGCTATCAGAGACCTAGAGATAAACAGGAAGTCTTTTAAGTACAATTAAAAAACAATGCACAAACCTCAGAACTACGGTTTTTAAAGAAATACTTAGGAGTTCTAGTAAAGTGGTTGTCTCATGCTGGGAAATTCACTGGTCCCCATCTGTGCCTGTTTCCAATAAATTATACTAGGAGTGTGTCCAGAAGGATAAAAACGAAGCTGACCACTCACAGGAAAGATCTAAGTTTGATGGTCATGAGAATTTTCACACAGTAACAAAGGATTCAGATCTTTGGTTCCATTGTAGGCAAGCTCTTCTCACCCAACCATTCAAAACTGCCCAGGATTCAACATCCACTCCTGCTGTAGACTGATACTTCCTTTTATATAATGCTCAAGGGAAATCACCTAGTTTTGATGTGATTGGAGTTTGATCTTGTGAAGCTGTCAGAATCTTCCCATCAGAGATAAATGAGGAGATTCTGGCCCCCATTAGTATGCACATTAACTCAGGTGTCCTATCTGTGTTTGCCAACCCTCCTATTTTGATCCACTTCCCTACATGTGAGTACCTTTGACCTACTCTGAGCTCAGACCCCCTGATCTGCTAGAGCAACTCCATCAGTCTTTCTTTAAAAATAGGCCAATAAGATGAATTTAACCTAGAAATAGCTTAGTAAGGGAAATGAAAACATCAGAAGTTATCTAATCACAGCAACAGCCATCCTGAGCTCTATCTGCTGAGTAATAAAAAGAAGTGGAACCTTCCTAAACTTGACGAGTATCATATAAGTAAAATTCTTGTTTGCCTCTGGCTCTTGGGGAGATGTGCTAATGCAGTTTAACCAGTGTATACTAACTACAAAACACTGTCATAGATTCAGAATACCTGCGCTCCGGGAAAGTTTTTTTTTTTCCTGGGGGGAGACGTAGTCTTGACATAGAGCCAAAAAAAATTTTTTTTAAAGCTTACAAGCATCTTTGAGAATAGGGATTGTTAAGAGGTGCAGTCGAAGGAAGGAATGGGAAGAAAAGAATATTTCATTTGAAGTTAAGATGGTTTTTCCCTAAGACAACTAGGCTTTAGTCTCAGTTAAAGAACACTTTAAATACCTTGAACGGCTCAAAAATGCTGTTTAAGAAAATGAAAACCACGTGAGCCAAGAACCATTAGAGCAGTGCTTTTAAAATCCTTGGCAAAGCTACAATAGGAAAGGAGAGAATAGGGGCTAGTTTTGCATAGTTTTGAACACAGGTGCAAAGGAACGGAGGCATCTCCTCTCCAAAGGCACTGAAATCCTATAGCATCAGAGGGTTAATGTGTGTATGCTGGAGGGGGGTGCAGGGGGGAGAGTCTCTCCAGATATTTCTCTTACAAAGTTTCCCAGGATACTCACCCCTCCCTATCTCACCCACCCCCCGCTACTCTGCTCACCTTTCCTCCCTCCACCTCCGGAACCCCCAGGGCACGGATTTCCTAAGCTAGTGCACCCGGGGATCACCACTGCAGTCTGTGATATTTCCTGGAGCCTCCCAAGTTTGGGGACTGGAAGCCGGAGTCTCGCAAGGACGCGGGTTGGGGGTGCGGTCGGATCTGGAGGGCAGGGTGGGAACCGGCGCCTTAAAGCCCACCCACTTCCTTCATAGGGGAAAGGGGAGTGAATCTCCCTAAGAGTATTTCTGCCAATTCCCCAAGGGTCATCAACACTCAGTAGACTTGGCGTGGGCCACCTCCGAATTGTCTCCCTGGATTTCGCCCTAACAATCCACGGGCTCCTGTGATAACACAAGGGGTCCCGATCTCTTTAGTCCTGAAGTCCCTCCTGTCCCAACCCGGGCCCCAATTCCCCTCCTGGCTACTTTATCTAACAGAAGAAGGAGCGCTGAGGGACTTGGCTGCATCAAGGGACTTGCAAGCCTGCTGATGAGTTTTAAGCCCGAGAGCCCCCCCCCCCCTCCCCACACACACACACAATCACATATCAGTGGGACCCATTGCAAGGGGGGTGAGGGAGGAGGTGGAGAGGCTAAATCCAACAGCACCTGGGTCAAGCCACCGGCCCCCGCTGCAATTTCCCATAGCTTCCTGACTGTCAGGGGGGGAGCCGCAACTTCAGCCAGGACCGTTCCCCTCCCCGATTTCTAAAGCAGCAATGCGCTCCCGCGTCCCCCACTTGCGGGACCGGCTCCCCGGCGGGTGCGCGACGGGCCCCTCCGCAGGCTCGCGCCCCACCCCGCGCCCCACCCCGCGCACCCCGCCCCAGCCCAGGCGCGTCGGGCGGACAGAAGACGAGATGCATGGGAGGAAAGTTCCCCTGGATTAAAGGCTGGGCCCGTAAGCTGCTTCTTAAAACCACAACAGCAGTGATAAACAAGCAAATCTGAGCGAAGCCCAGCGCGTCTCAAAAGTTGGTCTTGCTACGCAGCAGCCCCAAAGGACTTTGCCATCGTGGCGCCCCAAGAACACGGGAATGCAGAGTTGCATCCTCGACTTACCTGGAGGTGCCAGCCGCGAGGAGCAGGCAGAGAGCTGAGCCCGGGACGAGGTCTGTCCCCCGCGCCCCCAACCCTAGGATGCAGAATCCGGCTTTGGAGCGGAGGCGGCTGGCGGGGTAGTTGGGGGCGGCGGGGGCGGGGCGGGGGGTTCGGAGCCCTCCCCCCTTCGTCCTCTCAGGCCAGTTTAGCAACAGCGGCCGCAAGGGATGCTGAGCGGAGAGTTTGGTCTCTCCGGAAACCCAGACTCCATCCTCGGAGGTGGGGGGCTGGGGAGGGGGTGAAAATGTTGGATGGAGGCGGAGGCTGAGCTCTCAGCGAACTCCGGGAGTAAGTGGAAGGTACGCGGAGGGAGCGGGAGGAGGCGGGAGGGAGGAAAGGGGGAAGGGACGGGCCCGCGAGGGTGGCGGGGAGACGGCAGCTTCTCGGGGAGATTGCCACCTTCTGACGAAACCCATGCGCCCGGCAAGCGGCGAGATCCTGGGGGGAACCTCGGCGCGAGCGCCCCCTGGGGGGTTGCGGCGGCGGCGAGCGGGGCCCGGGGGAGCGCGAGTCCGGCCCCGCCCAGCGCCGGCCCGGGGCGGGGGGCGGGGGGGCTGCTGCCCGCTGGGCTCCGGGGGGCCCCACCTGAGGTCTCTCCAGTGCTTGCACCTCGTCGGCACTTCAGAATAAAGCAACAATACCTGGGAGGGGGGGTGGGAGCGGTCCTTGTTTTTGTGCACGTTCAAGGAAACTTCTTGGATGGATGATGCTCAACAGCCACCAGGGATGAAGACAAAGTGCCCACCTCTGTATCTTCAGGGGCTCACAGAAGTGCCTGGCATATGGTAGGAGCCGGCTCTGTGTGTGTGTGTGTGTGTGTGTGTGTGTGTGTGTGTGTGTGTTTAGTAAATAAATGCATGAATAATTGAATGAAGGGGGCTTTTCTTCATCACACGTCTTCCTGAATACATCCAGCTCACAAATAAGTAGGAGATAAAGAAATACTTAGAGAGCACTATGTTTAAAAATAGATATAAACATGCTGTCTTATGTAAGGGGTAACCACTGCCACATGGCATGAAGCACTTTGAGGAAGCAAGTGTGGCATTCCGCTTCTGAAACTTATTCGAAGTCGAATTCAGATCAATGAGCGATGGAAGGACATACTGGGCATTGTGTCTGATTGTTTGCACAACAGCAGATAAACCAGATAAATAAATAAATAAATAAATAAATAAACAAACAAACAAACAAACCAGACAACTATCCTGTTGCATATTGTAGCATCCTGTCACACCATCTCTCTCAGGTGTCATCAGAATCACATACTGGACCCCAGAATCCTTAAGGGTCAGAAAAAAAGGCTGTCTCTGACATGGAGGATGTTATAACATGCACGGGAATACAGGGAGATAGGCAGCTCTTTCTCCCCATCCTCTTAACAAGACCACGCTTCATGTGAAGAGGTTATCAGCCAAGAACTGTTCATCAACCTCGGAGTTCTCGATTGCAAAGGGCAGAGACAGAGAAATAATACAATAAGGAGCAAGTGCCCCTACAGAGGCAATTAGGAAGATCTTTGAGATTCAGGGGAAGAGCCCTCAGAAAGAAAAATAATAATAATATAGGATTTTTCCCTCAGCTCACCTCTCAAGACCTTCTGAAGTAGGATAGCACTAACCATTGACCCTAGGATCTTAGCGAGCTTGCCTGTACACTGAAGCTCCTCGGGTTCACTTTGGTTTGAAAAACTTGGGTCACGTGGCTCAACAGAAGCCAATCCATGTGCCCTGGGATACGGGATCACACTGTAGCACCAGGCCCGCCACAGTGTCTGGAAGATTCAGTGTGCCCCTTAGCACGCCTGGAGCCAGAGTGGAGTCACCAACTCATCCGCACGTCAACTCAGTGAAGCGCAGGCCTGGCTCTCCAACGTAGTCTCAGATCTTCCTACCAGGAGTGAGGGGACAGATGCTGAGTAAAATCAGCCTGTGTTTACTAAACATGAAAATATTTAGTCAGAAAATATTTCTTTCAGGTTTGAGTAATAGCCTCGGTAATGAAGTTTGAGCTGCACCGAACTTACAAAGATGAAGGGGGAGAAAAGAAAGTGATTATGCATTTCTTTGCATGTTGACTTTTGTTCCCTGGAATTTAAGTCCCACGGAGTGAAGATCTGTTTTGTCATCTTATCTGTGACTATGACCCGATGCCTGGTTCGACATCTGTCACTTAGCAGGCGGTCAATAAACATTCGTTAAATTTCTTTAAAATACCTTAGAGATCATTAACACAAACCTCTTATTTTATAGGTGAGAGAAGAGGAATTAAGATGTGCTGAGCATGCACTATTTCCAGGCAATGTGTTAGGCACTCTAGTGACCATCCCATCTAATTTTCTCCACAATCTACCCGGGGAGACTTTATGATGTCTACAACAAACCCGGGGTTTGGGTGGTCAGGAAGGCCAGACTAGGGCACACAACTAGTTAATGAGAGAACAGGTAGTGTTAATGGAAGCAGGCTCTGAAGGGACAATTAAGAATGGCTGAACACGCGAAACATGGTGCAGAAGAGAGTCAGAACTCCTAGGGAAGAATCCAGCACAATCATCTTTGGCCCTGTGTTAAAAGCATAGACACATAAACTAAATGCAACACCACAACTTATGACAAATATGGTTTCCTCTGCCAGCAGGCTTCAGCTCCCTAATTAGAAACAAACAGTCGCCTGCAAGCCAGTGTGCAGAACACACGTGCAGCTTTTTTCCAGAAACTTGGTTGTTTTTTTTTTTTTTTTTTTCAAGGCATGACATGGAAGGTAAATTCAAAGAGACTCTTCTCAGGGCACATAAAGCAGAATTTACTCCCACCTCTCGTATGAAATCAACAGCTCATCTCTATAAGTGAAGACATATAACCAGCTAATGAACTATGGTTGCAATTACTGCCCCCACACCAAGTTTGCTCACCAGCCGGAGTCCCTTCAAAAATTGTGACATCAACATCCCCTTATTTGTATCACTCACCTTCTTCCAACTCTCCTTCTCATGGATTCTGAGCTGCTGGGTTCCACAGCCATAATCAAAATTATCTAATTCTGAGCCACAGAGTCACGGTTGCCACACTGGTGTCCCCAAGCCACGAAGGAGGCTCCAGCTCTGAGTAGATTCACTCGCCGGGTCTCTGTTTGATAACATAAGGGGAGACATCCGCTCACTGTCCTATGCCAATATGAAAGGCACCCCACCCATCAGTGTGACAAGGGAAATGCTGGAATGGAGCCAGGGAACAAAAGGGAAGAAATGTGGATTCTTCCCAATGCCGTTGATACCATTTTTTAAGGTAGCAGATGATGAAGGGGAAAAACAGGCAGAGAGTCAATGCCCTGCATTAAAAACCCCGGATCCTTCCCTGAATGAGTCAGGGTGAGCATTTTGTTTTGAAATTGAATTTCTGTTTTCTTTTTTTCTTTCAAGCTGTAGGATGGTTACATACTCAACGAGTCAAAGGGATGGCTGTAAATAACAGGATTTAGTTTTGAGGCTTTGGATCCAATAAAAATCTTGCATTTCCCCCCAGGGTTATTTATAGCTCAAAAAAAAAGTGTTCTTTTTTTTTTTTTTTCTTTTTCGTGTGATTTTGAGAATTGACTGATAGCTCTTCTGTGTTTCTGTATATGCCTGAAACAGGTTGTATTACTGGAAAGCAGAAAGGAAAGCTCTAAGAAAGCCCTTCTATGATGCAAAAAGTCAAGAGAGAAGTGATACACATGTTCCAAACTGACACAGGGATCAGATCTTCTGCTGTCTGGTCCTCTTCTCTATGGCACCCTGTGTGACCTCTGGTGCCTCACCCATCAGGAACAAGCTAATGCTATGAAGGGGTGCCTTATACTTTGGTCTACCAATAGGTGGCATCAAAATCCCTCTAGCTTTTCTTTATTACATTAAAAAAGAGAGAGAAGCAGAGAGCATTTTCTGAGATTCTGCATTTTACCATGGGTGATGTTTTAAAGGACACTAGATCAGCTATTATTTCAGAGCAGACTATCCCATTTATCTCTTAATTAGGCCTCTCAGCCCCCTAAGCCTCAGTCTCCTCATTATGAAAAGAAGGTATTTGAAGTGAACTCTAGCTCTGGGGTTCTGCTTTTTAGCTACATAATGTCTGCCCAGGCACACCACTCTTCATGTTTGTGATAAACCCTTTAAGACTCCATTCCTTTGGGTTTAAGGAACGTTAGTACGAATCTCTCACTCTGTTGCAGAGACTGCTTTTTGCCTAGCCTGTAATCATTTTTGTTTGTTTTTCCTTATGAAGAAAAGCACAATTTCATGGGAGGTGGCAATGTGCTCAGCCCCAAACCCACATTACTCAGCCTTTCTTGCAGATAGGATAGTCATGTGACAAAGGTCCAGCCCTGCACTAATATGGTAGGCACTAGACTCATGTAACTAAATTTAAATTTATTGAAATCCACTTAAATAATTCAAAAACTCAAAAATTCATCTCCTCAGTCATACTAGCAACATTTTAAAAAAATTTTTATTTTTGGCTTGAACAACAAGAAACTTATTTTCTCATAATTTTACAGGATGAGTGACTCAAATCGAGGTCCAGTGGGGGTCAATTTCTTTCTTTTTTTTTCATTTAAGTATACTTAACACAATGTTACATTAGTTTCAGGTGTACCACCTAGCAATTCAACATATCTATATGTTATGCTATGCCCATCACAAGCATAACTACCACCTGTCACTATATGCTATTACAATATCATGGACTATGTTCCCTATGCTGTGCCTTTTATTCCCATGACCTATTCACTCAATAATTAGAAGCCTGTATCTCCCTCTCCCCTTCACCCATTTTGCCTATCCCCTACTCCCCTTTCCTCTGGCAATCATCAGTTTATTCTGTGTATTTATAGGTCTGATTCTACTTATTTGTTTTGTTTTTTAGATTCACATGAGTGAAATCGTATGATACCAGTTTTTCTCAGTATGACTTATTTCATTTAGCATAATGCCACCTAGGTCCATCCATTGGAAGATCTCATCCTTTTTTATGGCTGTGTAATATCTCTCTGTGTGGGACACCTTCCTTATCCATTCATTTATTGATGGATGCATAGGTTGTTTCCATATCCTGGCTATTGTAAACAATGCTGCAATGAATACAAGGATACATATATTTTTTCAAATTAGTGTTTTTGTTTTGTTTAGGTAAATACCCAGTAGTGGAATCGCTGGATCATATAGTATTTCTATTTTTTATTTTTTGAGGAAACTATATGCTGTTTTCCACAGTGGCTGCATCAACTTCAATTTCTCCCAATTGCGCAGGAGGGTCTCTTTTTCTCCACATTCTTGCCAACACTCATTATCTCTTGTCTTTTTCATTTTAGCCATTCTGGGATGTGTAAGGTGATATCTTATTGTAGTTTTGATTTACATTTCCCTGATGATTAGTGATGTTGAGCATCTTTTCATGTGTCTGTTGGCCATCTGTCTGTCTTTGGAAAAATGTCTATTTATGTTCCTTGCCCACTCTCAGTCAGTTTGGGTTTTCTGGTATTAAGTTGTTCAAGTTCTTGGTATATTTTGAATATTAACCCCTTATTGGACATATCATTTGTAAATATCTTCTCCCATTCAGTAGGTTTCCTTTTTTTTCTTTTGTAAAGATTTTTTGAGGGAGAGAAAAAGGAGAGAGAGAAAGCCCATGTGCATGTGAGCAGGAGGGAGAGAGAGAATCTTAAGCAGGCTCCATGCCCAGTGAAGAGCCTGATGTGGGACTTAGTCTCACAGCTCTGAGATCATGACCCTGAGATCATGAACTGAGCCAAAATCAAAAGTCAGACACTTAACCAACTGAGTCACCCAGGGACCCCTTGTTGGTTGCCTTTTTGTTTTGTTGATGGTTTCTTTCACTGTCACACTAGCCATATTTTAAATGCTAATAGTCACAAATGTCTAACCATCTCAGGTCAGACACAGAACGTTTCCATCATCGCAGAAAGGTTTGCTGTGCAGCACTAGTTGAGATGGCAGTGGAAGTTATAGGACAGTTTCTATGACAGTCTTATGAGGGAAGAACATACTGATTTGGTTGATATGTATCTTTATTTTCTTACCTGCTTGCCCCTCCCTCCTTTCTGCCTGAAGGTAAAGGTGGGTCAGCCATCACCTGACTATGAAGCAGCAGGATTTGCCAAGGCAGCCTAGGCCGAAAGATAAAAGGAACCTAGGTCTTTGGTGACATGAAGGCAACCATGTTATCACCAAATTTATTATGAGAAAAATGAACCTACCAACTGATGCGAGCCACTGTTTCCAGCTTTTTAAAACAGCTGAGTAGTATTTTTAACTGATAAATCCTCAGAAAGTTACCTGGACAGTTTTCTATTAATGACTTTGGATAAACAATTTTCTTTCCAGTTTCCTTTACTTTGGAGAGAGTAGAGGACAAGATCTTGGCTAAAAGAAACAAAACAATGTCTGTACCCACAACAAGATAATTACGAATCATTCAATATGCCAAATGGGCCAAAAGGGAGGAAATGGGACATTCATTAATGGTACCCAAAATAATTATCCCATATTTTATAGTTTTCCTGGAGAAGAGGTAGATGTCTACAGAAAAAAGAGAATAATATGTGAGCCTGTTCTGTGTGCCAGAAACTTGGCTGAATGATTTAACAACATTATCATATTTAAGTCTCATGGCAACCTAACAAGGTGAGTATCACATCTTTTTTGTTTTGTTTGTGTTAGCAAACTGAGGCCGAGAGAGATTGAGGGTTGTGGGTACAGACATTTTGACCTTGTCAAAATCTACATAGCTAGTTAGTTATAGAGAGGAGTTTCAAATCCAGGTCTAGTTGGCTCTTGCCACAACTGCATAATGGAATTCTCCTTGTGAGTAAGGATCATCAGATTCTGATCCATATGTGCTTATTTCAAGGCTCTTATTCCAGTCTCTCTATCACTTTTTTCACAGTTTTGATTTTTTTCCTACCACTGCAAAAACTAAGGATATTTATCTTCACAAGCTATAGAAATTGACCAGACAGGTTAGAGCAAAAGGCTTTCCAAACAAGCAAACGACACAATGGCTCCAAGTGAAGAGCAGGCACAGCCTGATCAAGGAACCTGAAATAACTAAGTGATCCACTATATCTGGGGCAAAAAGGAAGAGAAAGGAGCAAGGGCTGAAGCAAACGCAATACTATCAACAGTATTGGTTAGATGGTTAGACATTTGTTTGTTGTTTGTTGTCAATCTTAAACAAAACAAGGAAAGATTGAGAAACTAACATAGACAGGAGGATATTAAACATAATAATAAATGTAATGTGATGCCCTCAATTGGATCCTAGCACAGAAAGAGGACATTAATGGGAAAACTGGTGAAATCCAAATGAAGTCTAGAGTTTACTTAATAGTAATATACCAGTGCTGGTTTGTGACAAATGTTCCATGGTAATAAAATGTGTTAACACTAGAAGAAAATGGGTGAGAAGATATGGAAATTCTCTCTACTATCTTTATAACTTTTCTGTAAATCTAAAATTATCCCAAATTAAAGACTTATTTTAAACACACACGCACACACACACACACACACACACACACAACTTTCTCACTTGTTTCCTAAGGATAAAGTTATACACAGCTTTTTACCTCAACTAGTATAATTTTCAGGTTTTTGATGTTACCAGAATGATAATTTAATTTAATCCATCATTTTGGCCTATTTTGTAAGTAAAAACCTTACTTTATCTGCTTGTCATCTTTAGGTCAAATATCTTCTTGGCAAATTCCACAGGAAGACTCTCCCCATTTAACTCCTGGCAGAACTCAGAATATTGATGAGAAATGCCAGAGGACTAGGACCCAGCCGACTTTTCCCTGGCTTGGCTGGTTCTCAACTGGCAAAAGAAGTGACAACCCTACTCCCCATCTCAAAACAAACAAACAAACAAACAAACAAACAAAAAGAAAAATACAAAAAACCTTCTGGGAAACAAAGACAGAAAGTCAGAGCATTACATTTTTACATAGTCATTTTTCTGATTGCAATTCCACTTTCTGCATTTTTCCAGCAGCGCAGCCTTTAAAGTGAATCACCGGTGATCAAAGGCAAACCAAAATAACACATTGTTCCTCTAGAGAAGAGAAGGTGAAGTCCTATCATTCTGAGGGTATTCTTGGGGGAAAAAGAAAGAAGAGCAAGAGAGAGACCACACTGCCTACTTTTTCTAAAAGCAAGGCCTATAATTTTGCTCTTTTGAAAATCTTTTTTAAAAACCCTTGCTGGTTGGGAAAGGCACAAATAATGCTGAGGCATATATTAAAAAGTTTATCTGTTCTGTTTCTGTCACCTCCTCCTGTAGCAGCATGCTGTGGGTGATCTACATCGTGTCTGATCTTGCTGTTGTATTTGTAGGAAGGGAGACATTAACAGGTGTTGAGCATATGTGCACCAGACACTACACTAGCCCTTACAGTATGTTCTCATAGATTTCTCCCACCTGTGCAGGGTAACAGTGTGGGAGATTCCAAAAAATTATCATTGTTCTTCCCCTCCCTCCCTACATCTACAACCCTTGCAATGTGCCTCTGCAGCAATTCCCATCAAGTAGGGAAGTATGTTTCTCTACCCTCTTGAATCATAAGGCTGGCCTTGTAACTTGCTTTGGCCAAGAGAAAGCAGCAGAAGTGAAACTGAGCCAAATCTGAGCCTAGACTTTTAAGAGGTCTGGCACATTCCACCCCACCTCCATGAGAACAAGCATAGGCTATCTTGTTGGAGGATGAGTGAGAGATGGGCCAGTGATGACCCACTGCAGCTGAAGCCCAGGCATGTGAGGCAGCCTAGGCAAGATCAGCAGAGCAGCTCCTAGCCAACCCTCAATTGGCCATAAACACGTGAATGAGCCATGACCAAAACAGCTGAGCCTGGGGAGAATTGTGAGCTAATAAATGCTTGTTATTTTAAGCCACCGAGTTTTGGAGGTGGTTTGTGATACATCAATAGTAAACTGATACATGAATAGTCATTTCTTTTTAAGATACAAGAAAATGGAGGCGTGAAGAAATGGAAAGATTAATTTTCCCAATACTGCAGAGCCGGTAAGTAGGGATAGTCAGAATTCAGTCCAAGGATTAAATGAATCTAAGGTCTCCACTCCTACTACAACCCCAGCCCATAGAATAGAACAAGAAGAAAAACAAACACAACCCAATGTCGTAGCTATGTAAATGTGATAAAACTAAAGTGGTTTTCTCAGCTCTCTTCTACATAATGTGCAATGTGTGTAGATACGTATACATTTGTAAAGAATTACCTATTCAATGGAGAGAATGAGCTAGGTAGCGAAATCTATTTTTTAACTTTAGCAACAATCTAAATCAAATGCATTCATCTTGGTGTTAATCTGTAAATTGCAGCGCAGCGACAGTTTGTAGGTGACAAGCTGACTTGTTTCTCTCCTTTCAGGAACTCCAGGGATAACCACTCAGCACTCCTTTTCTCCCTCCCTATGTGGCTCTGTCCTGCTCTTCCCTCCCTCCTTGTGTGTCTCTTTCCAAACCGTTTCCCTTTTACTCCTTGTGCTCACTCTCCAACTTCATCTGTCAAACCTGTACAATAGTACTTTAATTTATTCTAATAGTCCCATTTCCTAACTCCTGCATTTTTGATAACTTCCTCCACTGATCTTAAATCTGTCACCCTGCTAGTTCATTACTTCCAGATGTCTTCCTTTGGGTCAACAAGAGGGTGAATTAGATCATGTCATTCCTCTGTTTCATACCTTCTTATTGCTCCCAGGATAGTCTCAACTCCTTAACATGGCCTCTAGGTCCTCTGCATGATCCACTCCTTTCTACTTTTCTTGCTTGGGTTCACACTACCAATCTCTCCAGCTCTCTGTATCTGTGCTTTAACAAGATTGAATTTCTTTCAGGTCCTTGGACTCCTACTTCTGAGTCTTTCTACATGCTGTTTCTTTCGCGTGCTGGGAATTCCCTCAATGTGCATGTGCATGAGTGCATACATATACATGCTTTATTTTTAAAGTCTTACAAGAAATTTCCCTCCTGCTGAGAAGTCTGCCCTAAATCTCCTAAACAAGATAATATGGTCTTATTATGTGCCCACAAGTAGCCCGTACTTACCGTTACCACTCCATACTGTACTTGGTGGTTTAATTATCCATGTCCCCATCTATCTCATTGGCCATTGTATACCAGAGGCTAGAATGGAGCTTGGTACCTAATAGACTCTCAATAAATATTTATTGAATGAACGAATCATATGTTGGTTTTCTTCCTTAGGTATGCTTTACTCTCAAAGGAATTTTCATAATTTTTTATGTTCCATATACAAGAGAGCCATATTGGAATATTTTTGGTAGTAAGCAAATGAAAAATGAACATAAGTTAGCTTAAACAATCAAAAATTGATTGGCTTGTATATCTGGAAGACTCGAGAGGCAATACAATAATCAGGTGGTTTTATTCCATAACTCTGGCTGTTTTAGTCTTCTCAACCTCAGATCCTAAGATGTTACAACTGCTCAGATCCCACATTCATAGGTCCAGAGGATGAGAGAAAATGCTTTTGCCCAGAAATCCCATGCAAAAGTTAGAAGGTTTGCTCTGTTTTGATCACTTAGGCTGTATGGGCAGCAAAGAGCCAATGTTGGGGCCAGGAAAATGCAATATGCTGATGACTTAAGCTTCCCATTCCCTAAATAAGTGGATTGGGTGGGGAAATAGTGACCAATTAAATGAAAATTGGGGTATCATTAAGAAGAGAGTCACAGGGAGCACCTGGGCGGCTCAGTCGATTAAACATCTACCTTAGGCTCAGGTCTTGATCTCTGGGTCCCAGGATGAAGCCCCACATCAGGCTCTCTGCTCAGTGGCAAGTCTGCTTGTACCTCTGTCTCTGTAATCTCACTCACTCTCTCTTTCTCCCAACTAAACAAATAAAATTTAAAAAAAAAATAGAGAGTCACAGGTGCTGGCTGTAGCTAATAATGACCCTGGATTTGTCACAACACAGTTTTCCATGGATTAATTCATAATAATTTATAGGATATATGCTCTGTATATGGTCTGCTTTGGATATGCAATCTTCACAGATTATACAGATTCTGACAAGCCTCTTCTCAACATCATTCTGTGATGAAACAGGCCTCATAACAGAGCTGCTTTAACAAAACTGGTAGAAACTTTCCAGCCTCTTGATGAATAATCAAAGTTATAATTTTAAATGCAGAGACTTCATCAACTATTTCTAAGAGTAGTTCTAATTCTCACTGCTGGTTGCTCCTTGTCTCAGGCACGGCTTCTCTCTCTTTGGTCTTATTTTCCATCTCTGTATTTCTCCCACTGGAAGCCTCTGTATTTCACCTCCTCTGCTTCTGTGTAAAAACATCTAACATTCTGCTCTTTAGGGACATAAAGAGTAGCTTTCATATTAGGCCCAAACTAAAAATACATCTCTGCCTTGAGCAGAAACAGGATTCTTTCTTTATGGACCACAAAACATTCTTTCTGTCTCTAGCGTGATAGAGATTTTACGATTTAACCCCTTGACTACCAATATTAGCCAGTTGTACAAGTAAAATAAGCACAAATAGGATAAAGAAAGATATCAGGTCATTTAAGGGAGCAGTTCTGGGGATGTCTAGGTGGCTCAGTGGTTGAGCGTCTGCCTTCAGCTCAGAGTGTGATCCCAGAGTCTGGGGATCGAGTCCTGCATCGGGCTCCCCAAAGGGATCCTGCTTCTCCTTAATGGCCTAGGAGACTCTCATGAATAAATAAACAAAACCTTTTTTAAAGGGGGGAGGGGTTCTGGCCATCAAATTTATATTAAAATAATTCTACACATCATAATATCTATGTTTTTTAAGATATCAAAACAACTGGACTTCAAGATCCATCTTTGATATTTTCCCATCCATAAAAAACAAAGACCAGGAACACACAGATACTACATTCCACAGCCTCTTATCAGAGTTGCCACAGATAGCAAGTCAATTTATTTGTGATTCATTTCTTTTTCCTGAATGCTTCCTTCAGGAAATATAAAGCAAGTACTGACCAGTTATTTATTCGTTCATTCAGTGAGTATTTACTGAGCACCTGCTATGTGCCAGGTATTCTGCTAGTCACTGGCAATAAAAGGAATAAATAGGTTGATATTTTCATGTGGTGATAGTCACGCAACAGATAAATCTAATAAAGCACGGTGAGCTTATGACAGAAAATGTGCAGGTGCTGTGGCAACACAAAACTGGGGGAGTTTAAACAGCTCTGGGAAAATGGAAAGTATTACCTCTTTAAGAGGTAATACTTTGGCTCAGAATAAAGAGTCAGTATGAGATGCCCAAGAAAATGGGAGTGAGGGAAGGGGAAGAGGCAGAGAAAGGATTGTGTGCAGAAGAAAAAGGCAGGAGGAAAGCAGAGGTGGAGCTGGAGATGGGAAAGGGAGACTGTTTCTGTGACATACGGTTCTAGGAAAATTATGAGGGGGCAAGGGGCTGAAAGGAGGCAGATCATGGAAGATATTATAATATCATTAAAGAGTAGGATTTACGGAGTCACTGAAAAAATTTTGAAAGGGGACTGGCATGACTTTATTTCCATTTTAGAAAGCTCCTTCTAGCAGCTGGATGGAGAACTGACTAAAGGTGAGCAAGACAGGAAGCAGAAAGACTATTTAAGATAGTGGCACTGATCTGGTGGAAAGTTGATGGTGGCCTAAACCCAAGTGGTGACAGTGAGGAGGGAAGAGCTAGATAATTCCAGAAATAAGATAAAAGTTCATATGACTTGGGTTCATTTAGCATGGATCCAAATTACCTAAATAGTTCAAATTTAGCATCAATTTATATGTGTTTTACTTAGCTGCTATTGGTATCCTGCCTCCCCATCTCTTGCCAAGCCCCCTCTGCCCAAATCTGAGGTCACCTGTAGACAGCTGCCATACAACACAACACAGATGGCTGCCAGCATTTGAGTCTGGGGCCATTCTCTGGGCACTGGCAAGGGGCAGGCCAGAAAACAAGCAAGTCAATGTCCCCAACAGTAACCTTAAACCAAAGAGGGAAGGAAACTGGTAGTCAAGTATCCCAACTTGCTCATCCTTTCATGGGATGACTCTAAGGCATGTTCTGTAAAGTCTCTCGAGAAGTCTTCATTAAGATGGAGCCTCAGTTGCCTGCAGGAGTAACCAGTCATGAATGATCTTTATTGGCTTTCTGACCTTGCATGTCTACTGCCTCTCCACTCAATATTGCTTCCTGGAATAACTTCCCAAATACACCACCTGCACCAAAATTCTTGTCTTGGGGTTAGCTTTTGGGGAAACCCAAATTATGCATTATATAGCTCAAAGAAAATTTTTTAAAGTTCATCATTCTCTTTTTTAACCTTTCAGTCTACTCCTCTCACTAAGCAGAGGCAAATCATAGCCAGATCCCAACAACCCCACTTCTCCAGAGGGCAGAGGAGTACTATGTTCTTGCCCTCCTTGCCAGGTCCTCTGTCTTTTCAGTTCTCTGCTGAGATTCCCTTTTCCTCCTTGATAACTGGGGACAAGCAGAGGAGATTATGCCTACCACAAATCATCTAAAAATCAAATACCTCGGCCTTTTTAATCTATATTTTATTAATATATATTAATTCTTGCTGGGGCCTTGTCAAGGGCCCTCCCTGGAGAACAATTAATCTAGTGTATAATCATTTTTATGACTTCCTGGATTTTATACAAATTGAATTTTAAAGGAAAGCATAACTCATTTGGTAGGGATAGAACAGAAAGCAAATTCTTTGCCACCTGCCCACCACTTCATCTTACCTTACAGGAGATCATGATATAAGGTGAGAAAAGTAAGTGTATGCTAGTTTCACAGACTCATTTCCTCACTAAGCAAAGAGGTCTCTACCCAACTAGCTCAGATCAGAGGGTCATGTCTGCAGATCAGGAAGGAGGATGAGGGAAGGGAAGAGAGAAATGAGAAGCAGCAGGAACTACCATTTCCCAAGACCTAAGCAATGTCAAGTGGTAGATCAATTCCTTGAATATGCCCCCCTCATTGACTTCTCCCCATTAATCTATACAACAAGGGATATGCTGCCATTCATAGATAAGGAATCTAAAGCTTCAGGTGGTTTAAAGAATGTGACCAATATCACATATGTGTGATGTTAGAGACTGAATTTAAATGAGGCCTGTTTGACTCCAAAGCTCATTCTTTTTTTAAAAATTTTTATTTATTTATTATTTGAAAGAAAGAGTGTGTGTGTGAGAGAGAGAGCACAAGCAAGAGGAGGGGTAGATGGAGAGGGAAAAGCAGACTCCCCAATAAGCAGGGAACCTGATGAGGGACTCAATTGCAGGACCCTGGGATCATGATCTGAGCTGAAGGCAGATGCTTAACTGGCTGGGCCACCCAGGCACCCTCCAAAGTTCATTCTTTTTCCACTTCACCTTTTGATTACAAGCCATGTTTACTCTTTCATGTGAATACTTTCCAAAAGCAGGGAAAGCTTTTCCTGGTGGAACTTTCAGTAAGAGCATTTCTTAGCATCTGGGCAATCTCATAAGGGACTATATCAAGAACACTAGTATGAACTCCCCTTACTTTCTCCACCCCAAATTTATCAACATATCAGAAAACTATTATCAATGCTACGAACATCCAGCCAGGAACACTTCTAAATTTAGTAAAAAAACAAAAAACAAAAAACAAAAAACTTAACTCCTAACAAGATAAATGCTCTGGCAGGTAAAGACAAGAGGTCATAGATTCTCCTTCCCCTAAATAGACAACAATAACAACAACTACACATTATTTAAAAAGTGAAAAGAACCAGCACAATCAATATTAAGATATGAACTTATAAAAATGGCAGCTTAGTCAGGGGAGTAAGCTGCAGGAAATTCTGGTGCAGCTTACTTAGCAGGATCAGTGCTGGGTAAAGAAAATTAATCAACAAATCTGAGAATAATCACAAACAGCCCTCAAGTCAGCAGTTTGGGAAAGGTTATAAAAACTCTTTCAAGCCGTGTTCCTATCACCACAAGAACTCCAAGAGATGAGAGAAATTCCTAGTACTCCCTCTGAGCATCTTCCAACTGAGAGAAATAAGAAGGAGGAAGGCAAAATGTTAGGACTACCTAGATTTGCCTCCAATAATAATAGGGACTTGCCAGGACAAGCCAAAATGTGTACTCTTGGGGTGTGTGTGCGAGTATGGGGATAGGGCACACAGGGAACTGCAGATGAAGACACAGGTCTCCACTTGGAGCTATGAATAAGGAGTCAAATCTCTAGATGCTGGGTTTGTTTTTATTTTCTTGTGGCAGGAATAGAAATAGGCCCTGGGAAATGAGAGGTAAGTGGAAACAGAATATGAAATAACCAGAATGGCCTCTCTGATGTAAGTACAGTCCATAATGACTTAGAGGGAAGAGCCAAAGAAAGATGCTATCCTTGTCCTCTCTCCCTTCCGAAAGAATAGAAAACAACCCCAACCAGGTGCAATGAGTCCTGAGAGGGGACATTTGACAAAGCTTCAGAAGAAAGAGAAGTCCCAGGTCCTCAAAACCTGGGACTCAAATCACACACAACCCAAGCCAACCTCTCTCCCAGTGGTCCAGGCTATTTCCCTAAACAAGCAGAACTCAAAATGTTCCAATCAAAGGACATAGGGTGACAGAATGTATTAAAAAAAAAAAAAAATAGGACCCACCTGTATGCTGCTTCCAATAGATTCATTTTAGACCTAAGACACTTGCATATTGAAAGTGAGGGGAAAAAAAAAAAAAAAGAAAGTGAGGGGATGGAGAAACAACTATCATGCAAATGGATGTCAAAGAAAGCTGAAGTAGCAATACTTATATCAGACAAAATAGACTTTAAAACAAAGACCAAAAAAATGAATAAATAAAACAAAGACCATAACAAGGGACAAAGGACACTATATAATAATAAAGAGGACAATCCAACAAGAAGATATAACAATTTTAATATTCTTGCTATATGCACCTAACACAAGAGCACCCAAAATACAGAAAATACTTATTAATAAACATAAAGGAACTAATCAATAGTAACACAATAATAGTAAGGAACTTTAACACAGCACTTACATCAATGTACAGACCATCTAAACAGAAAATCAACAAGGGAACAATGGCTTTAAATGACACACTGGAACAGTGGATTTAATAGATATATTCTGAATATTCTATCCTAAAACAGTGGAATACACATTCTTCTCAAATGCACACAGAATATTCTCCAGAATATATCACATATTTGTGCACAAAACAAGCCTCAACCAATTCAAGAATATCAGTCATATTATGCATCTTCTCAGACCACAATGTTATAAAACTAGAAGTCAACCATAAGAAAAAAAATCTGGAAAGGCCACAAATACATGGAGATTAAATAGGATGCTATTAAACAATGAGGAGGTAAACCAGGAAATAAAAGAAGAAATTAAAAGTACACAGAAACAGGGATCCCTGGGTGGCGCAGCGGTTTAGCGCCTGCCTTTGGCCCAGGGCGTGATCCTGGAGACCCGGGATCGAATCCCACATCAGGCTCCCGGTGCACGGAGCCTGCTTCTTCCTCTGCCTGTGTCTCTGCCTGTCTCTCTCACTGTGTGCCTATCATAAATAAATAAAAAAAATTAAAAAAAAAATAAAAAAAAAACTTAAAAAAAAAAAAGTACACAGAAACAAACAAAATGAAAACACAACAGTCCAAAATCTCTGCGATGCAGCAAAAGCAGTTCTAAAAGGGAAGTTTACAGCAACACAAGCCTACCTTGAGAAACAAGAAAAATCTCAAATAAACAATGTAAACTTACACCTAAAGGATCCAGAAAAAGAACAAACAAACCTTAAACCAGCAGAAGGAAATAAATAATAAAGATTAGAGAAGAAATAAAAGGAAACTAAAAAACAATGGAAAAGATCAATGGAACCAGGAACTGGTTCTTTGAAAAAAAAAATCAGTAAAATTGATAAACCTCTAGCCAAACTTACCAAGACAAAAAAGAGAAAGGACCCAAATAAATAAAATCACAAATGAGAGAGGAGAAATAACAACTGACACCACAGAAATACAATTACAATATTATTAAAAACTATATGGCAACAATGTTATGAAAAACTATATGCCAACCTAGAAGAAATGGATAAATTCCTAAAAACATATAAACTACCAAAACTAAAGGAGGAAGAAGTAAAAAATTTAAACAGACCGAAATGGCAAAGAAATTGAATCAATTATCAAAAAACTCCCAACAAATAAAAGTCTGGGAACAGACAGCTTCACAGGCAAATTTTACCAAACATTTAAAGAAGAGTTAATATCTACTTTTCTCAAACTATTCCAAAAATATAAAAGGAAGGAAACCTTCCAAATACATTCTATGAGGCTGGCATTACCCTGATCCCAAAACCAGATGAAGGCACCACACACGCAAAAAAAGGGAAGTATAGGCCAATATCTCTGTGAACATAGATGCAAAAATCTTCAACAAAATACTAGCAAACTGAATCCAACAACACATTAAAAAAAATCATTTACTACAATCAAGTGGGATTTATTCCTGGGCTGCAAGGGTGGTTTAATATTTGCATATCAACATGATTCATCACCTCAATAAGAGAAAGGTTAAGAAACATGATCATTTCAGTAGATGAAGAAAAAGCATTTGACAAAGCATAACATCCATTCATGATAAAAAAAAAACTCAAAAAAGTAGGTGCAACCCAGAAAACCAATAATCCAATTTAAAAATGGGCATAAGGCATGAACAGACACTTCTCCATACATCCAGATAACCAACAGACACATGAAAAGATGATCAACATCATTTGCCATCAGGAAAATACAAATGAAAACCACAATGAGCAATCACCTCATACTCGTCAGAATATCACAACAACAGAAGAAACAAGTGTTAGCAGGGACATGGAGAAAAAGGAATCCTCATGCACTATTGGTAGGAATGCAAACAAGTGCAGCCATGTGGAAATGAGTATGGGGGTTCCCTAAAAAGTTAAAAATACATCTGCCCTATGATTCCACAATGGCACTATGGGTATTTACCCAAAAAATACAAAAACACTAATTCCAAAGGATATATGCACCCCTATGTTTATAGCAACATTATTTACAAAAGTCAAGATATGGAAGTAGCCCACGTGTCCATCAATATTGATGGACAATATATATTGTCTATATATATATATATATATACCATATCTTCTTTATCCATATATATATTATATATATCCATATATATATATATATATATATATTAGCCATAAAAAGAATGAAATCTTGCCATTTTCAAGGACATGGATGGAACTAGAGCATATAATGCTTAACAAAATAAGTCAGTTAGAGAAAGACAAATACCATATGATTTTACTCACATGTGGCATTTATGAAACAAAGGAGCAAAGGGAAAAAGACGAAACAGACAACAGACTCTTAATTATAAAGAACTGATAGTTACCAAAGGGTAAGGGAGTGGGTATTTGGGTTAAATAGGTGATAGGGATTAAGAGGAGCACTTATGGTGATGAGCACCAGGTTATGTACAGAACTGCTGAATCAGAATCACTATACCATACACCTGAAACTGATATAATGCAGTATGAAAATTAACTGACATTGAAATTTTTTTAAATGAGAACTCACAATATTCACATAACAAAGTAGCTCAAAGGACGACAATCAAGTTACTTATAGGAGTGGAGGAGAATGGAGGAGAATCTGTCCAAGAACTAAAATTCTGGGTAGAGTTGTCCATATGAAGTAATGAAGATGAAAAGAAATGGTGTGGCATTAAGAGAACACACTACAGCTAAATGAGAGTAGGAGGGGCAGGGGGGGCAAATAGAATATGCCAACACTGGAAACCTAACATAGAAGAAAATTCTCTGGGAGTACTTCATGCTATAATCTTTCTATAAGATTCTGTAGCATATGAAATAAGACCACAAACCAAAGACAATAAAACAATGCCATGAAAACTGAGATTGCAACGATAAGGAAACAAGTCAAAGACCAAAACAGACCTATCATGGAACAAGGAGGATAAAACAAACAGCTGAAAACAATTACTAATATATAAGGAAGACTTAATATATAGTATAGGTAGAAGGGAAAAGACTCTAAAATATTAAGAAAAAATACAATAGATGCCAAAAACAGAAAAAAAAATGGCCCAACATAAGGCATATTATTGTTCCAGAAATAGAAAATTAAATAAATGAAACAAAGTGTATTAAAAGTTATAGAAAAACTGTTGGACAGCCACATATAGAAGAATGAAATTGAACCACTTATTTGCACCATGCACAAAAATCACCTCAACATGGATTAAGGACCTAAATGTGAAACCTGATGAGACACCTGGGTGGCTGAGTTGGTTGAGTGTCCAACTGTTGGTTTCAGCTCAGGTCATGATTTTGGGGTCCTGGGACCAAGACCAAGATGTCAGGCCCCACACTCATTGAGGAGTCTGCTTGAAGATTCTCTCTCTCCCTCTCCCACCATCCCTCTCCCCACTACTGTGTATGTTTGTATATCTGTGCACTCTCTCTCTCTAAATAAGTAAATAAATCTTTTTAAAAAGGAGCTAAATGTGAGACCTGAAATAATAAAGCTCCTAGAAGAAAACATAGGCAGTAATTTGACATCAGTAGTAGAAATATTTTTTCTAGATGTCTCTCAGGCAAGAGAAACAAAATCAAAATTAAACTATTGAGACTATGCCTAAGTAAGGAGCTTTTTGCACAGTGAAGGAAACCATAACAAAACAAAAAGGTAACATACTGAATGGGAGAAGATATTTGTAAATGATATATCCAATAAAGGATTAATATCCAAAATATATCAAATACTTATACAACTCAACACCCCAAAATATGAGCAATCTAATTAAAAAATGGGCAGAGGACATGAACAGACATTTCTCCAAAGACATAAGATTTCCAACAGGCACATGAAAAGATGCTCAACATCATTCATCATCGGGAAAATGCAAATCAAAACCAATGAGATATCACCTCACACCTGTCAGAATGGCTAAAATAAAAAAGACAAGAAGGTAATAACCTATAGGTGAGGATGCGGAAGAAAAGGGAACTTGATGCACTATTGGTGAGAATGCAAACTGTTGCAGCCACTGGGGAAAACAGTACAAAGTTTCCTCAAAATATTAAAAATAAAAATACCATACAATCCAGTAATTCTGCTACTGGCTATTTACCCAAAGAACACAAAAACCCCTATGTTTATTGCAGCATTATTTATAATAGCCAAGATATGGAAATATCCCAAGTATCTATCAATAGATGAATCGATAAAGATGTGGTATGTATATACACAATGGAATATTACTCAGCCATAAAAAAAACAAAGAAATCTTTCCACTTGCAACAACATGGACCTAAAGGGTATAATGCTAAGTGAAATAAGTCAGAGAAAGATAAATACAGTATGATTTCACTCATGTGGAATTTAAGAAATAAAACAAAGGAAAAAAAGAGACCAAAAAACCAGACTTTTAAATAGAGAACAAACTGATGGTTATCGGAGGGGATATGGGTGGGGGAATGGGTGAAATAGGTGAAGGTGATTAACAGTACACATCATGCTGAGTAATATATAGAATTGTTGAATTACTGTATTGTATACCTGAAACTAATATAACCCAAAACTAATATATCTATAAAAAAATAAAAGTTATACAAGAGCCATTCCCTGAAATAAGGAAAAACTACAAACTGAAAGGACACAGAATGTTCCAGGAAAAAAATAATAATTGTAAAAGAATTATTGAAATCATAGTTAAGTTATTGGACTCTGAGGCTAAAAGAAAATTCTCCAGGTATTTAGTAGACAAAAAAAGCAAGTCATAAGAACAAAAAAATAGTCTGGCTTCAGAATCTCCCCAGCAGAGTTTAATGATAGAAGTGACCAATGGCTACAAAGTTCTGAGTTCAAGAAACTCTGACCCAAGACAATCCTACAAGATTAAGATGTCTTTCTAGTACAGAGGAACCAAAATAATTGCTTTCACCATGAAAGAGTTAAGATGCTTGAGATGCCTTAAAACAAACAAACAAAAACTCCCCAGTGATTAAATCAAGCTGATAAAACATTAAATCAAAATACAGAATTCAAGAATAAAGGAACTATAGTTAAAAGGACTAACTCCTTTTAAATAAAGTAGAATTAAACAATTATGGGAATTATGCTACAAAATAGAAGTAAATTTTGGGTTTTTTTTAAAAAAAGCTTTTATTTATTTATTTGATGGAGAGAGAGAGCCAGAAAGCACAACTGGGGAAATGGCAGAGGGAGAGGGAGAAGCAGGCTCCCCACTGAGCAGGGAGCCTGACTTAGGATTCATTCCTAGGACCCCAAGATCATGACCTGAGCCATAAGGCAGATGGTTAACCAACTGAACCACTCGGGTGCCCTGAAGTAAATGTTTTCAACCTTGGTACGCTAAAAATAAAATACAGCTAAAGGAAATCAGCGTGTGAGGGAAAGAAAAACAGGAAAAAAATTATAAATGTGCTTTTCCCTGTTTCGTAGTAGAAAACAATCAGTATTGTATAAACATATAACACGTTAAAAACCATATTGACTCCTACCTGTCAATGTTTCTACCAAGTATTTCCTTAGAGAGAGGAAGTGGGTCTCAAATTTTAGGATCCACAGAATTCCCTTGTGGACTTGTTACAGTACAGATTGCAGGGCCCCACCTGTAGAATTTCTGGTTCAGTAGGTGTGGGCTGATGCCTGAGAACTTACATTTCTTTTTTTAAAAAAATGATTTTTTTAAAATGTATTTATGGGAAAGAGAGAGAGCACGCGTGCAGGAGGAGAGAGGGAGAGGGACAAGCAAGCTCAGCACTGAACACAGAACCTGTCTCGGGGCTCGATCCCAGGACCCTAAGACCATGATCCCAGCTGAAACCAAGAGTCAAATGCTTAATCAGGGATCCTTGGGTGGCGCAGCGGTTTGGCGCCTGCCTTTGGCCCAGGGCGCAATCCTGGAGACCCGGGATCGAATCCCACGTCGGGCTCCCGGTGCATTGAGCCTGCTTCTCCCTCTGCCTCTCTCTCTCTCTCTCTCTCTGTGACTATCATAAATTAAAAAAAAAAATTAAAAAAATGTTTAAAGCAAACAAACAAATGCTTAATCAACTGAGCCATCCAAACACCTGGAGAACTTGCGTTTCTGACAAGTTCTCAGGTGATTGTTGATGTTGCTGGCCAAGGACCACTGCTTTTACACAAGGAGCCTTTAGGAACTAGATTCTCTTGCAAAATCATTGTTTTGGTTTTGATTTAAGATAGTTTAATAATTTTTACTTAAAATGACATATATAGCATGATCTCTTAATATAATCATAATTTCCATCTAACCCACTACTTTTTTCTATTGCATATGGTGAAAAGAGGGGAGAGAAATGTTTAGAATGATGGTTTATGTTAATGGTGGTTTATTCTCAGGTGGTGAGATTTGGAGGAGATCTTATTTGTACTTTTTTTTTTTAAAAATCATTTGAATCTCTTAGAATGAGCTTATGAGACATTTTTTACAAAACAGCAAAGTCATTAATAGCAGTAAACTACAAGATCAGAAATATAACTTATTCAATCTAGATTTCAGTTTCTCAGAGTGACTCCAAGACACTTGTTTGGAAGATCATGGTAGTTTCCTATGGGGTAAGCAATTCAGATCAAACACTTACTTCAGCTCTACTACCTCTTGTTACAAATCTCATGTTTAACTGTCTGCTGCATGAAACCATGCCTTTCTTTAGTGATCCTAGAATTGGCTCTTCCAATTTCTTACGGGTTTTGGTGAACAAGTTCCAATGTACAGCACAGGGAATATAGTCAATATTGTAGTAACTTTGTATGGTGACACGGTAACTAGATTTTTCTTGGGGATCATTTCATTATTTATAAAAGTATCAAATCACTGTGACATACACCCAAAACTAATAGGATGTTGTAGGTTAGTTATACTTCAATAAAAAAGTAAAAAGTAGAAGAAAATGGATAATGTATTTTTTAAAAAAAGATATTCTATGTCCTTTCAAATTTTACACCCCTTCATTCCTATTTTGCTTCAGCCTTACAAAAGATGCTTCATGGATTTTCTCACCCCTTGTCCTGACACCCCCAATTCCTCCTGATTCACTTTAATTACCCTTATCGGGGTATGTTTTGCAACACTACTACCATATATTGTTGGATACACTTAGCTATTAAATAAACAAAAGCCTTCTCCCATAGGCTTGATAAGTACAGTCGACCTTGAACAACACGGGTTTGAAATGCAAGGGTCCACTCATATGCAGATTTTTTTGGATAAATACAGTACTACAAATGTATTTTCTCTTCCTTATTATTTCCTCAATGACATTTTTCTCTAGCTTACTTTATTGTAAGAATAAACTACATAACACATGGAACATACAAGATATGTATTAACAATTATTTTATTGGTAAGGCTTCTATTCAACAGTATGCTATGAGAAGTGAAGTTTTTGGGGAGTCAAAAGTTGTACATGAATTTTCAACTATGCGGGTGGAGGGGATTGGCACCACTAACCCCTGCATTGCTCAAGAGTTAAGTATACTTTATGCTTTGGTTCAAGAGCTGGAAATGAGAAAAAAATAAAACAATTATGAGCTGCCAAATTACATTGCAACTTAGAACAACTTCCCATCATGAAGGAAATACAGATGGCATGACCACTACTGAAATAAGAGTAGAGGAAAGCACCAATAGCAGTGAATCACCATGGCCCAATGTCAGTAGGTAAAAGCTTGCAATAGAATCTGATAATTGAACTGGAACTCCTTTGTGTGGTGGTGGGGTTGGGGGGTAAGGGGAGAGAAAGGAGTAAATGAATGGATGAGCCACTATGGCTACTAAAGAAGGACCAGCAGGGCCAATACTCCATCAGAGCAATTAAAAAAAAAAATGAGAGAAAAGAAAGGAAGAAAGGAGGGAAGGAAGGGAGAGAGAGAGAGAGGGAGAGAGAGAGAGAGAGAGAGAGAGAGAGAGAAAGGGAGGAAGGGAGGAAGGGAGGAAAGGATTTATGATCTGATCTTGGTTTCCAGTTTGACCCCTAATATGTGAATGGGGGTTGTGTGACCCTATCATCAGTTTCCATAACTCTTTAACTCACTGTTTTGTGGATCCTCCCAATTCTGATTTTTGAGTCTTTGATTGCATGTGCCTCTTTCTCTCTGAAAACCAGGGTATTAAAAACCATTCCCTACCAAGAGCTCCAGCTCTTCTCTTTGGCCACATTCATCACCAGCCAGCTGCTAGCAATCCTCACCTGAAAGATCTCATACTTCTCTCACTTGGCAGGAGGAGGAGACAGCCATCTCTGAGAGAGCAGGTAGTGTATATAGTACATTTTGCTGAAGGCTGACACAGGGTTTCTTCACTTTTCTCCTGGCATTGGACTTTCTGAAATTTATAAGCCAGCCAATCTTGCAAATTATCTCGATCTGTTCCCCATTCTATCCTGAGCAAGAGTTGAGTTTGCTCTTTGCACATATCTCCAGCATCTCAGCCTCACCCATCCTATTTTGTTTGATTCTAGACATTTCACTATGCCTTTTCCCAAGTGAGCTGTTTATCAATACTCTGGTCTGTTATCCCCAAACAGATTACCAATGGAGGCCTGGGTGAATGCATTCCCTTAGTCCCCTAAAACCTTCTGTTTTTTTGACATCTTCAGAATGTTACCATTTTCCTAGACTGTTTTCCTCCCAAGTTCATTTTCTACCAAGTTTGTCAAACTTGCTGAACCAAAGGAGGTGTAAAGAATGTTTTCATATGCTATACCAAGATTCTTAAGTCATAGAAGCAAATACACACTAGGTTTACAATTGAAAGACTTGGATTGCAATACCGTTTTCTACCTCTAACTAGTTCTATAACCTTAGATAGAGAGGTACAGCTGAATATAACCAAAACTCTTTGGGCTGCATCTTCTACATCTGTTAAAAGCAAACAAGAATACTCAAGCTGTGTTCTCACAGTACAGTTGAAGCAAGACAACGAATGTAGAGGTAATCCAGTATTGATAATTCCTCTGGAAAGGAAAGGTCATACTATGGTAGCAGACTGAAGAACAGTTCTTAAAAATAACCCTATTCCCTTTGTATCTTTAGTTTCTTTTATATTAAAGGAAGGGGGAGAAATAAGTGGGGAGAAAGACTTTGCAACTTGACCTCAGGTAATAGGAATTTATTGATTTAACTTTAATTATCTCTTGTGTGTATGCTTACAATATATCTATCATATGTATTGCTAAGTACAGTAGACTCATATTTGATTGAGATTTTGATCCTCACTCAAAATCTGAAAATTTAATTAGGGGCACAGATGAGAAAATAGACAATTTTAATACAGTGTGATAAGTGCCATGATTAAAACATGCATGCATCATTATCGAAAGCACAGAGTGGGCCTTTGGAACTGACCTAAGAGATAAGCTAAAGAAGACTTCTCAGAGGTGTTAATCCTCAGCCAAGTCTTGAAGAACCAAAATTTGAATGTTGAAGTTCATATTCTTGTTTGGTCTTCCAGCTCATGTAGAGCAGAAAGTTAGCAAGGGTGACAGGCAGTCATGTTGTAGGTTCTGAAGGATGTGAGCCTACCTGCAGGGTATTATGACATGGGGAATGAGAAGCAAGAATGAGGCATTCACTGTCAGGCTAGAAATGAGCTCACTATGGCTCGGGGCCATGCCTGAAGGATCAAGAAGCAGACCCCAGCGGAACAAAGGGGGCACCTTTGCAGTGTCTTATTTTCATGGATAACAACATTAACATTCAGAGGAAGATGAATGAAATTCATGTGAGTTAAGTTGAAGATATAGAGTTACAGAGTATAAATATAGTCGAATCATCAAATGTTAGACATAAGAGGAACCTAAAAAATGTATTAATCTAGTCCAACTCTTTATTTTATAGATGAGAAAGCAAAATCCATACTTGAAGTGACTTGCCTAAAGTCTCACATTTCGTTATTAAGCAGAATTGGGACAATCTACAAATAAAGCCACCATTTTCACTGAGTCTCCACTCTGTGTCAGATACCTCATCCTGGATCTCCAAGTTGGAGGAATTAGACAACTTCTCTTAGCTCACAGGACAAGCAAATCATGGGTCAGAGATTTTGATATTGGTCTGGCTCCTAAGAAAATCTGAGTTCATTTTGCTACATTGTGCTGTTTTAGGTCTCTCCCAAGGGCTAGAGAAATGCAGAGATTCACACAGCCCCAAAATGTCCACCTCAGGATTTGAACCAAAATCAATGCCTTTTCAGTACTCTGAATTTACTTGCATAGGCTTATTTTTTAGCCCTTCTGAGCTACTCTAGCCTGAGTCAGACACTATTCTCTAAAGTATGTGTGCCAGGAGGCCAGCATTAAAAGCTCCTCACCGTATTCCAGAGTAACAGTAGCTGAGATAAGGCTTTGTTTGACGCAAATTCAAGCTGCTTTTGTGACGAGGACATAAAGATATAACTTTGGACAAACGTTCTTTTACCAGCATACTGTAATTACACAATATCATGTAAATTGTCTTTCATTGGATTCTTTCTTTTCTGTACATATAGATATTGGATTAATTAAAATAATAAAAACAGTCCATCTTCTGCAAAGCCTCACTAGTTCACATCAGTTTCTCAAGACAATGGGGAAAAACTGTTAGAAGTACCAATGAAGAAGGAATATTGGCAATTCTTTAATAATCTTCTACTACTTTGGGCTAGTTGAGGAATAGGGTTCTTAGGTTAGTGGACATAGTGAGTCAATATGCCTTGAACTGAGGTCAATTCTGCACTGGCAGAGGAGGCCTGGGATCGAGCCCCTTGTTGGCTCCCTGCTCAGCAGAGAGTCTGCTTCTCCCTCTCCTCCCTGCTCCTGTTCTCTCTCACTATCTCTCTCTCTCTCCAATAAATAAGTAAAATATTTAATTAAAAAAACAACAACAAAGCAATAGATTAGTGGATTAAAAAAACACAATGTGTACAGCCTAGATGAAATTAGATAAGCTTCTAAAGGATCAAACAAATGCCTGTCGATATTCCCATTTATTCATCAAATGGAATGATTACTAAGTCAGTCATTACTATGGTGCTGGGAAAAATTATGAAGTAGAAAAAAAAACAGAAACAAAAGCTAAACACTAGACTCATGGAGGTCTTATGATTGGAAATGGGGGAGAGCATATACACATATTTGTGCATACAAATGTCAGGTGACAGTAAATGATATAGGGAAATAAAGCAGAGGAGAGGAATGGGAAGAGTACCAGGGAGCTGCAGATTAAACAGGTTGTCACAGAAGGTGTCACTTGAGCAAGGACCTAAAGTTTCTAAAAAATCAAGGCATGTTGTTATCTAGAGATAGAATGTTTCAGGCAGAGGATAAAACATGTTCAAAAGTTCTAAGGCACAAAGGTTTAAGAAGCTGTTAGGAGCTTCTTGTAGCTGGAATGGAGTAAGCAAGGGAGAAAGAAGTGAGAAACAGGGCCAGAGAGATAATGAGAAAGCAGATCCCAGTGCCATTCAATAGAACTTTCTGTAATGATAGAAATGTTCTGTATCTATGCTCTCCAATACGGTAGGCACTAGCCACAGTGGGGCTACTGAGCACTTTAAATGGGACTAGTGTGAATTCTTAATTGTATTTAATTTTAGTATACCTAAATTTAAATTTAAATATGGCTTTCATTGTGGATAGTGAAGAGCCTTGTAGGTCATTGTCAAGATTTTGGGTTTTACTCTGAATAAGATGGGAAGAAACCGTAGGAGAGCAGAAGAGTAACATCATCTGACTTGGATTTTAAAAGGATCACTATGCTCCAATGAAAACAGACTGTAGGGTCAAGAGCAGACTCAGGGAAGCCTGACTTAATCCAGGTAGGATATGATAGTACATGCTGAATGATAACTCAGATGGGGTGGGGGGCTGTGGTGGCAATGGTTGAATTCTGAATATAATTTAAAGATAAAGCCCAAAGGATTTGCTGCCAGATTGGATGTGGGATGTGAGAGTCAGAGAAGTTCATAGGTTGTTGTCAGAGCATTCCACAGAGCACTGAGAGGAAAAGATTCTGAGAACTACAGGTTTGGAAGCCTCATTTCTTCTGTCATTGGTAGCCTAGAAATTTTTAGAATAAATTGAGATTATGCCTATGTTGCAAGGTCATTTGAGATTAAATGAGATCATATATGCAAAGTGTCTAGCATGAAGCTTAGCACACAGTAGGTCCTAACATGTTAGTTTTCTTCTCCAGGAAGCCAGAGACCCTTCAACAAGAATTCTATTGACTAGCAAGGGTCAGCACTTTTCCTATAAAGAACCTGATAGCAAATATTTTTGGCTTTGCACACCATACAGTCTATGCCACAACTATTAGACTCTATTGAAACAAAAGCAGCCAGAAACACAAAACATAAATAAATAGGCATGGCTGTAATAAAACTTTATTAGAACAGATGGATGGCTGTATTGGCCTTTGAGTCATAGTTTGCTAACCCTTGGTTTGGAAGAAATATTCATTTACTCTAAAGGGCCACTTTAGAGAGACATATAGGGTGGCCCATATGTCTCACTTATCAGCAGCAGTTCTAGTATACATCCACAGCTCCAGCATGATTATTAATACAGCCTCTTTTCACTGTCAAGAGTGTCCCAATTTGAACAATAAACTATATGGCTGCGGATGTACACCTCCTTGTCCTACATAGAGACAAAAATGGGTAGTGTGGTAATTCCAGAGCTCTGTTGGTAGTTATGCATTGTTTTTAACTTATGAAATAAAGCCAAGTTTTACTGAGTGCCTATTTTGCTCAATGCTCTAAAAAGGACCTAGAGGAAGACGGCATAATACATGTCATACCTCTCTCTTCCATACCCATAGCAGGCTTTACTAATTGATTGTGACAGTCCATTCCTAAGCCAACTCAAATACAGCCCCACCATTTTTTTTAAACACACTGCTCCTGGCAGCCACGACCAATAGTACCAAGATGAAATCTCGGTCATCTTGGCCTTAAAGCATAAAGCATGGCTCCTTTTCAACAATACTCACACTCTAGCTAAGAAGTGCAATATATATAATTCTAAAGTAAGTACAATATTTAGAATTATATATATATTATATATATATAATTCTAAAGTAAGTCTGACTATGATAAGTAGTACAAACAATAAATATGATAAGCATTCTTAGTGGAAATTCTCATTTTCTGAGCCTCCTATGAAATAATAGTTTTATTTCCCTTAAGGAAAGCACAAGAACTTCCCAACATTATGTAGTATTTCATGGTCTCTTTTTTAGAAGTTTAGGAGATTGAAAAATGTTACCTCAGAGAGGATAAAAGCAGCTCCATTCAATTTTTCTGCTGTTTAAAATGGTAATTTTTCTTCCTGCCATGCAAAAAAAAAAAAAAAAAGAAGAAGTAGAGGAATTTGTTTCACGATTAATATGGTATCCTTTCATTCTCTTCACATTAAGATTTAGGGAATGTCCTCAAAGAGAAGCATTGAAAAAATTCTATAGTCTAACTGACCAGTTCTAGATACATCTGAGTTTCAAGGTTTGACCAGTCAATAAAAATATTCTGAAGGCACTTGTGCAAAGAACACTGAACTAAGAATTACAAAAAGATACAAAAGAAGTAAAATAAAAAGAATGATGAGCAACTCCCTACCTTAACCAGGTGCCTTATTGTAGTACATAGAACCTTGAGTTTATATGGCAGCCCTGCAAAGGAATCTATAGCACAGCTATAGGATGAAAAGAAGAATGTAATTGACCCTTTTTTACAAAAGGTAAGTTCGTCTACAAAATTTACCTCTCACCTAACATCATCTGTATTGTTTACCAGACTGCCTCCAATGTGCCAACGTGGAATAGTTTACTGTCAAGTACCAGAACCACACATTAAGCCTCCCCTTTCAGCCCTGGACTCATACAATATAGCTCTCTCAACTAAAAAGTGGTGTGTATGTAAAAGGTATCAACATTGTTAATTGCCTCACTCAAGGATTGTCTCCTCCTGCCATGTACAAACACACACACACACACACACACACACAAAACACATACACACAAAACAGCTGCCTCTGGGGAACCCACATCTTCCCTATCCTTTAATTTTCAAACAGAACCAACAGAGCCCTGACTCTACTTTCCATGGTAAATCTACCACCCACACTCTTCCTCTTATCCTTGCCCCCTACAGTGTTTCTGAGGATCCCATAGGTCTTAATCTGTCCCTTGGTCATCTCATCTTATGATCCAGTTTCCTGCTTTTCTGGAGTTTTCCATCTCTACTTTGCACCCCTCCTACAACTGCTCTGTCTTTTCTGCACATAGGCAGTCCCTTGGGAATCCATCCTGGTCCTTCATTCCACACAAAGCACCAATGACTTAGGCAGGCCTGTATAACCAAACATCACTCAAAGTTTGAAGCAATGGAATGGGGACTACAATAATTCAAGACATCTTAAAATTGAAAAGTAAGACATTTTTCTCTAGCTGTGTTTCTTCCTTTGGGCACTGGCTTCCTGCCAACTGAGGAGACTCTGGTTCTCTGTAGCTGTCTCCTTTCTCCTAGTTCCCATGCCTCTCACATACCCTATCCATTCCTGAGTGCCCCCTAGAAATTCAAAATTTCCCTCCTTTTACTAGGTTTATTATGCAGAGCAATCCTACTGTTTCTGGTAATACCCTCCACTCCTTTGAGATGATGCTCTGGGAGGGTGGGCACTCCAGTTTCACTCTCAAAAGAAGTTATCAAAGTAGATTACTAATGCTTCACCTCCTTTGATGTAAAATAAAACCCTCCCAGACTGGAAAAGTGACTACACTCAATTTTTCTGCTGTTTAAAATGGAAATTTTTCTTCCTGCCATGCAAAGAAAGAAAGAAAGAAAGAAAGAAAAGAAAAAAGAAATAGTAGAATGCCCTGAGAGAGAAGCATTGAAAAAAATTCTATAGTCCAATGGACCAGTTCTAGATATACCTGAACATAGATGCATGTTTCTGATGACACAAATATGCATTTCTGGATAGGGATTTTTTTCTAGCTTTATCAGTGTCATTACATATTGTTTTCTTAGATTAGAAAAACTGAGTCCCAATAATATCAGTATCTAAAGACAGCATAGTAGGAGGAATTGGCACCAAGAAGTTATAATTTGCAATTGGGTGCTGTCCTTAGATTGCCGTAGGTGTGTTGGGGGAGGTATATTTGTCTTTGCATTGTGATCTGAAGCTAGAATCAGAATAGAATAAAATTAGGAAGTGTTTCCTTCTTTGTAAAATGGAGGATTTCCAGACCCTGCCACCTCACCCTCACTGCCTAAGCCCAGAAAACAGAGAAAGCCTTACACAGAATTTTCAGGAACTTTTCACAGTCTACCCTTTGGGAATGGTCTTAAAGAATCCCATTGCACCAAGCCAAACAGTGAAGGTATGCAGGAAACATAGAACAAAGACAAGATTCTAGTTGACTTGAAATTTTCTGTAGTGTCAGGTCACTAGGAACAGGGACAATATTTTGAGGACTTTTTGATTCAAACTCAGGATTACTAAGTTATGAAGATGACACTAAGGATGGGGGAGATTTGAGGCTTAAAGACTGTCTTTTCCTTTCTTCCTCACTCAATAAAGGGATAATACATTTAGCTAACCTGTATCTACCTACTATTTGTCAAGCTGTGTGCTGTTTTATTTGTAATATATCATTTACCCTCTACAATGAACTCATGAGATAAGTATTATTCGGTCTTATTATTATCTCCATTAGATTGAAAACAACTGGACAAATAATCCAGTGAGTTTTAAACAATCTAAATCTAAACAGCAATTATGGATGGAAGGAGTAGTCCAGGGAAAACCCAACAAAGGGAACCTGAAGTAGAGAAGGAACTGCAACAGGAACCAACATTTGTGAGTACCTACTACACGTTGGGCAACAGTGCACATTTTCTTTATTTGCTCTACAAGAACCCAAAGGGTTATTATTATCTACATCTTACAAGTAAAGAAACTGACCGCAGAGAGATCAACCATCTTATCTATGACCTCAAAACTAGTTGGTAGGATTTGAACCAACATCTGTCTAATTCCATTGTACTAAATATTTGGGAACACAGCTGAAGGGCAGTCCTAATTCAACAGCTAGTTTTTCTAAGTCTTATTTCAAAGACCCAAGATTTGCCTGATGAAGCCAGAGAATTATGGAGCTATTCTTTTTTTTTTAAAGATTTTATTTATTTATTCATGAGAGACACAGAGAGTGACGAGATATAGGAAGAGAGAAAGGCAGGCTTTTCCTCGACAGGGAGCCTGGTGGGGGACTCGATCCTAGGAGCCCAGGATCATGACCTGAACCAAAGGCAGATGCTCAACCACTGAGCAATCCAGGCATCTCTATGGAGCCATTCTTAGATATAGATACCTGGTTTAAAACATATAGATCTAGAATAACTATTATATATCCCAGTAATGACCTTGTAACTTAGAGTAATCTGATTCCAACTTCTTGCAATTTCTTTTTCAGAGAGCATACTGAATCTATTCTGCTTCTATTCAACTAAATGGAACATTCCAAGGATTCAATGGATGGGACCTTTCTTCTCAGTCATCCCCATGATAACAGCATAAAGTCACTGAGGTGGGAACACAGCTAAGGGCCCAGTCCCCCAGCCAGATGGCAACACAGCCTTTACATTTTGACTCCTAACCTTAACTTCTGGTCCCAAGATGACCCTTTCCATGTGCTGTCCTCTTCTCCCACCTCCCTTCTGACTTCGCAATCACCATGAACTCCCAAATCAGTATGCAGGCACCAGCACATGAGGTACCAATGCTGCCTCCTCAGGCGGCATTCTAAAAAGCAGTGGGGAAAAATATTTTTTTCAACATATGATTTAAAGAAATCATAACTCTGAGATTTTGGGGGGGAAGGAATGTCTGTATGCGTGATTGTATGTATCTATTTGCATGTATGCTTGTGTATGTGTCCTCTGGTGCCTTAAATTTCTGTTCTAACAGATCTCAGGATTCATTTAGCAGATGGTCCGCCAAGAGCCTGATAGAACCTAACCTCCCACGTTAAATGTTTATGGAACTGCTGATCAGAGGTGGCAGTGGAGTAATGGGGAGAACTCAGAAAATCCCAGGAAACAATCAAGCCCTTTTTATTTAGAATATCAATTGGAACATTTATTTGTAGCACTTTATAGCTTATGAAATGCCTTCATACCCACCATGGCATTTGATCTTCTCAACCACCCTTCAGTGTATATATTTATTTCAATTCCATACATAAAGCAAATGAGACTCAGGAGGAAGGATGGGTCCAAGGCCACAGTTACTAAGTGGGAAAGAGAAGGTCTCCCCATCTCATGACCCTCAACTTCAAATTTCATGTCCTCTTCCATCTACCACAGTGCCTATTCCTGTCTTCCCAAGAGGCACAATGAGAATAATGAAATGGACACACAATCATCTTATATAGGACTCATTATCCTCCAAAGCTTTCAATACCCACTTTAAAAAAATTAGAATTAGATGGTGTTCTTCCCATATAACAATATTTTTTACCCTCCTAAACTGATTTTTAAATACCAAGGACACCTATCATAGAACAAATCCATAGAGGCAGAACAGTACATGAGAACAGGCTCATTTGTCAAACATTTTGGGAAGGCCATCTCTCCTCCACCAGGGTACAGCAGGAAGTTAACTATTTGTGGATGAGAAACTCTAAGACAACTCTTCTGCCAACACGTGAAACTTTACCTGACACTGTGCATGTGAGTGGTAACAAGGAGACGTAGTATGTAGGGTGTTTTATTAAGTTTATAGCTGTCTGTGAACTATAGCTGTATAATTCTTCTCAATCCATGTAATGAAAGGAGGGAGAAGACAGGAACCTCTGAATCAGAGGGCCCAGGAAATGTAGTAACCATTCTGAGAAAGGAGAATCTATAAAAGAATCATACACTCCATAGACCCAGATGGGAATCAGACTTACCAGGATCCTACAAGATGGTAGCAACCTGAAGGGAAGGGCTGGCTTTGAAAACTCTGGGAGACCCAACAAATCTCAATGCTAATGAGGTCTAATGAAGTAATAGTATATTGAAGCAGAACATCTGGTTATCAGGACTTAATAGATATGGTACTGGGAGGGAGATGTTGAGGAGTCTTCAAAGGTGGAGAAAGGGCTGAGGGAAGTAGGAATCAATATGACTGGATGATCTATATGATCCAAGATAGAATTGGACATCCACAAGAGTTCCTACTGTGTAGCTGAGTCATGCAGTACAGCTACATTAGTACCCACGAGAACATATACTCTCTAGAGAGAATAATGAGCCAGTAATTCTTTTTTTTTAAAAGGAAGGTATAGAAGATAACACAAAAGATCAGATTGTCCAATCAGTCTGATATGAAATCAGAGGCCTTATACAGTTACCAAGATTTTCTAATAATTTCAAAGATACAGATAATCACAAGGCACAGAAAAGCAAGGAGAGAGGCTTGGAGTCTTCTGAGATTGAACTCCCAAGTCTTTTCTTGTCACATCAGGTCATGCTCCATGTTCACAATAACCCAGGACTCTCTAAGCAATGTGTACAATTCATATCACTTACATAATAGGTAATCCTATAAATTCATGGATTCAGATTTGTTTAGGGTAAGAGTCCTAGAATCCTAATAGCATTCTAGAGATAAAAACTAAGCTTATTTTCCAAGGAGTCTGCCATTAGCATATTTACTAGGAGATATGACCAGGTCTTGTGCCTTCTTTCTTTTACAGGAGTAGAGCTTCAATAAAGAGATTGAATTGTAGGCTTTCTTCTACTAACCCTTTCCTTCCCAGTGTATGATGACACATTAGATAATGTGAATGGCGCTGCATGTTGGCCTTGACTTAGTTATAATGATTTGGTATGTTAAAGCATTGTCCCGTTTGTCTCCAGATTCTGGCCACTGTTATAGCTGGAGGTAGATGATCAGCTTAGAAGACAGATGATTCATTATTTAAATTGTTCTTTTTTACTCAGTAACTGTAATTCTTATTTGCTTTTATATACTTTTCACTATACAGAGCATTTCCACTTGCATTGTTCCAATGATATGTAAAACAATCCTAGAAGGCAGACAAGAAAGATCTTGGTTTAGAAATAAGGAAACTAAGGATCAGTTTCAATTAATAAGTGGGGGACTGGGACTCAATCCTAGGTGTATTTGGCCTCCAAGTCCACGCTCTGTCTGCGGCACAACATGACAAGTACTTGGAAGAGGAGACTGATGGCTTGACCAAGATGCAGAGAAAATTAAGTTTCCATGCTCTTAACCTCAGAGCAGGTAGACTGTTATTTTCTTCTTCATCTCTTATCTTCAGAGCATTTTACCCCAAACTCTCCTTGCACAAAACCTTCCTAGCTTTGCCATGGTTGTAGTAAGGACTAAGAGTGCTGTGATGGAGGACAACGCTGGCACCATGAATCACTTTTTAAATAACACACTCATATGGAGACAGATGAATGGGCTAGCCTTGGAGTCCTCTACCTCATGACAGGTAGGACATTGGACAGGGGGTTAGATGCACTTCCCTTCTTAGGTACCCCTCCCCATCCTCCATCCAACAGGGCATTGATGATTAGCTTCTGGCAGATAAATGGGCAAAGGGAAAATAAGAGGGATGGATGAAAAATTTCTCCCTAATCAGTCCATACATTCAAAAGACAGGATACCATGATGATACCAAACAGAAAACAAAAGCATGAACCACATTACCCCTGCTGTGTTCCTGGTCTAAAGTCAGGCCCACCTGTCTCCCACCAAGCACAACTGCTTCAACCTACAGCAACATCCCTTTGACCCCTCAATTGCCATCCTGTCCTAGGACCAAGACAGTTCTGAGCCCAGAGGTTATTTAAAGCTCTTGCTTAACACTCCATGACCCAGCATTGTCACTGTGGATTGTAAGGTAGCTTTGGCCTTAAACTCTGTTTAGGTTATAGAACTCCCCTTCTCTAAATCAAGTGACACCTCATGCCCTAATCTCATTAACTGGATTTCTGCCCTTTGCCTGCCTAGGATCCCAGTCTCTGAAGGGGGGCCTCAACCATCTTACCCCTTCCAGATAGACAGGAACTAGAGGCCAGTTCCTATGTTCACAACATATGAACACATAGGATTCACTGAAGGGTTGACCACATTGGCAGCAACACACAGCCATCTATTCTTACACTCTGTTGCATCTATTTGTTGAGACATCCCCATTATTTCCTGTGAAACTGACTTCTTGTATCCATTATCATCATATTATCTACTATTTGCTGCCATATTATTTAGATAGCATGTTATACAAGTAGGTTGCACTATGCTTCCAGCTCCCACAGTTAGTTCAGCTCCCCGTGAGTTCATCCCAGTAAGCAGGTAATGCCAGAGCTGGTCTCATCCCAGTTAACCCTACAACACTGTTCTCAGTTGTTTAAAAACACCTAGCATATGGGACGCCTGGGTGGCTCAGTGGTTGAGCATCTGCCTTTGGCTCAGGGCGTGATCCTGGTCCGGGGATTGAGTCCCACATTGGGCTCCCTGTGCGGAGCCTGCTTCTCCCTCTGCCTATGTCTCTGTTTCTCTCTATGTCTCTCAGGAATAAATAAATAAAATCTTAAAAACAAACAAACAAACAAAAAATAGCTAGCACAGAAGAAGGTCCTTTGCCATTAAGGTAATATTTGTCAATCTTCAGGGAGCTGAGAGACTCTGTTTTATTGGTTTGATTTTTTTGATACTCCCTTCTAAAAAGGCTTTTCAAATTAATTTTCTAATTAAAGTATATTTAGTTACATATAAAAAGAATTCTGTAGCAACCCCGGGTTAAAAAAAAAAAAAAGAAGACATCTGGTGGTATGACAAAGTAGGAAAGAGTAGGACTCTCTCCTTGAAGTTAATTTCAAGTCAGGGTCAAAATGCTGAGTGGGCAAGAAAGCTCTAATAATCTTTCTTTCCCAGATCCTAATCAGCAGCTCCAAGACATATCATACCCCCAAGTACACTCTGACTTCTTTATCAACCAGAAGGAGAAGAGAGAAATCATATCACCAGGACAAGTGTTCTGAGGGGATGAGGGGAAGAATGTGAATCATTTGATGAAGACACATCAGAGGAGACAGAAAGTAACAAGGGCTTTCTAGACCCCTGATTCGCTCTCTTCATCCTCCTCAGGGAAATAGAAAAGAGTAGTAAACATTCAGATATAACAAGAGATTCTTTTTAGACTTCAAGAGATAATTCAACAGCTAACTCAATAATAGAAGAATTAGAAGAATAGAAGTAATACACAATTTTGTAGAGACAGTCGTTTTTCAATTACTTGCATACATTGCTGATGGGATACATTTTGGAACTTTCAGTCTGGAAAAAAACCTCACTTTCTGTAGTATGGATCAAGAGCCTTCAGAAGTTAAAAATCCCTAAATTGGTACTTCTAAGAATCTATCTAAGAGAATAATCAGGGGCTCCCTGGTGGCTCAGTTGGTTAAGTGTCTGCCTTCGGCTCCAATCATGATCTCGAGGTCCTGGAATCAAGCCCACATCAGGCTCCCTGCTCAGCAGGGAGTCTGCTTCTCCCTCTCCCTTCTCCCCTGGCCCTGCTCATCCTCTGTCTCTCTCTCTCTCAAATGAATAAATAAAATCTTTTTAAAATAAAATAAAAAATAAAAGCATAATCAAAGATGTAGACAAGAAATGTTCATAAAAGCACTATTTATAATAAAGAAAAATAAAAATGGCTAAATAAATTAAAACGCACCCAAGTGACGAAATATATATAGCCATTACAATTCTACTCTAAAAATATTTAATGATGTGGGAAAATCCAGACACAAATAGTAATATATATTATAATCTTACTTATACAAGTAAGTATACAAGATTGTGTCTAGAAGGCTAGATCACAGACATTAAAAATTCTTCAGTAGACTTTTCTGCATGCTCTGAATACAGAGAGTGACTCAGATACTGGCCAAGCCAAGGAGCAAGGAGCAAGACCTTATAACTATCTCCTTGTAACTACCTTGGACATCCTTCTACTTGGACTCTAAAGGACTTTGACTTCCACCACAAGATCTCAGGTTGCACCATGCAGCTGGCTCTTGGCGGAAAAAGAGCAAATCTAATTGTTCTGGTAATTTCTCAGCCAGTAGCACAACTTGAAAAATGGGGCCTTCCTATTCACATCCTTGGCCTCACATCTGGCCAGTTTACAATGCTTATTTTTGAAAATACAATGGCTAAAGAAGTTTATGGAAGCAGAAAAGATTTGTTGTTAGACCCAGTTCAGGCAGGTATGTAATGTATGATAAACCAGAGAATGAATGACTAAACCAAGCAATCAATTTATCAGTGATAGTGGATTCTTGCCATACACCTAAGTTATTCAGAGCACCAGGATAAACCTCTCACCTGCCAGACTACTCTCCTGTATTTCATTGAGGTCTCCAGCAACAGGCAGGAATTCACTAGCCATCAAGAATCTCAGGATCTTGACTTATTTCAATTCTGCCCTCTGCCTTCTATCCCAGTCTGTTTCAGACATGGACTCACATACTGGCTACTCTATTTAGTAGCCAAATTCCACTAGTGCAGGTGTTGAAAAATGTACTTTGGAAGGATGCATAAATGCCCTCCTTGCTGTTGCAAGGGACAACAAGTGGCCCAGCTGCTGCTAAGAGACCTTCAGGCATCATGATAAACACCAGGGGTATTACAGAAAATTTGGAAGGTAAAAGACAAGGTTTACATAAATCAGGGGTGAGGTCAAGTTCGTGGTTATGGAATCAAGTGATCAGAGGATAAAGATCAGAAACTAAAGAAGATCAGGAACAGGCAAATGGTAAGAGGCAGAGGTGGAGAGAAGCTTCACGGCCACACACAGTTGTTTTGTTTTGTTTAATTATTTAGCTAAGTTGCCCTGGTATAAAGTATAAGAAGCAAAGTAGACAATAAACAGTAGGGGACGAAGAGCTGATCAGACACTAATAACTCATTATTTTGGTCCTTTATATAGCTCCACGGGATTAGGAAGCTCACCATTGATTATTCTCGCTGGCCAGGCAAAGCCTGGACTTTAGGAGCCGGCTATGGAAAAGTGAGCAAATATGGAGATGGAAACTCTGGGAGAAATCCAGGGGTAAGGAAATTTTATTTCTTATGCCCATGTGGCCTTGGTGGCTTCCCTTATCTATATGCAGTGTCTGGCTCTCAGTCAGTACTCAGGAGTTGCTTGCTGGGGACCGTGTGTGTGTGTGTGTGTGTGTGTGTGTGTGGTGTTTGTGATATTATGATGCTAACTGGGACCTCAGAAGAACCCCCCACATGATTTCATCTTTGAACAAGTGTACACGGGATAAGGATTAGCCAAGATACACTGGACTTGGAGCTACAGAATTACTAGCACTTCAGGCAGCCATGGAGATGAGGTACACTGTCCCCAATTCTCTTATGAACTGTATTCTTTCTAGCTCCCCCTCCACCAAACATCACCCTCTGCTCCCTGATTCCCAAGACCAAGAAGTGATTGTGTCCAGCTCATCTTTGGAGCCCAGGCCATGTTACAAGTCGGGCAAGTCTATGGATCCACTGAAAAAGTAATAAACTAATATTCACCTTATAGAACTATTTTAGGGATTTAAACAAAGCAAACTGTGTAAATGTACCTAGCATACGTTGGGCATACAGACACCCAAAATGTTCTTTTGATACCCCTTATCTTCCTTCAATAGTCAGCCAAATTAAATTTTAAGTCTTTGAATTTTCCTCAGTACATAATTTCTAGTTTCTGGATATTTAGTGATGTTAATAACTGCCTTTCTCTCCTGTATCCCTTTCTGGGTGAAATTGCTCATCTAAAATCCCATGACACCTGCCCTCCCTGTTTTCATAGGTGTTCAGAGCACAATCAGTACCTGTTCCTTTTATGGGTAAGGAAATTTAGGCACAGAGAGGTTAAATGAACTTTCCCATGCAGTCAGTAAGTGGCAGAGCTGGGATCCAACCAAGACCTTTTCTATTTTACCTGCACCATGAAAAAAATGTTTTGAATGGTGGTAAAATAGTAATACTACAGAGAGAGAAATGTCATCTATCCTAGCACAAAAGAGCCACACCAAAATAATCAGAACCCCTAGTTAATAGACGTTAAAATTTGTTTCGAGGGATAGCTTCTGACAGGATGACTGCTGATCAAGGAAGAGTCTCCAGGAGAAAGTCGTTGCCTGAAGCACACAAAGAAAAAATACAATCACAAAGTGTGATATCAGAGTTCCAAATCCATGGCAAGTTGTTAAATCACACCTAGTTCAGCTTCTGGAATTCTAAAGTTTATAAAACACTATTGGGTTTGGTTTTTTTTTTCAAGGCAGAGCAGTTTAGAGAAGGCATGAAATAAAAGAACATTATTTGATTTATCAGGGTTCAAATGTACTATTCTACTTATTATATTATGAATTCACATGAGGCTTTATAAACAGTGAAATTAATCATTGCCTCCCACTTGTTCCATCAAATCAATATGCCACGGATAAGTATCAATTCAATTTCTTTCTTTTTGAGGTTGTTTCCTCAATCAGGAAAAACTGACACACTAATTTTAGACTATCTGTAATCTTCTCTAAGTGAGAAGTAAGCTGATCACTGTGGCTGTGGAAAAAAATCAGCCCTTGTGTTCCAGTAGACATTTAGATATGTCCACAGGAAGAAATGCTCAGCGTGCCAATGGTCTCTGAGTTGTATCCATTGGTTCGAGTCTCTGGAGGGAGCTTCAGCAAAGATGATGCAAACGACAGCCACGGGGACACTGCTACTGCTGCCTGAGGGGCCAGACCTTCTGTGACACAGACTGAATTTAGAGGAAATTCAAGAAGACAATAGATGACTCTTGTCAATCAGAAGATAAAACAGATATAGACTATGTCCAGTATATCTGGTGAATCTCTGGAGAGTTGAGTTCATTGCTAGTAAACAGAACATTACCCTAGCCAAGTGATTTAAAAGAAAATCCTGGCCATTATTAATTTTATCTATTTACAGTTTATTTAATATTTAATCTTGAAGGAATCAGAAGGCATGCATTGTTATCATATTGAAGCAGTGAATGATTGATAGGAAAGCCATAACAGACCTAAATAAAGAATATAGTTTGTGATAGTGGGTGGGGAATGCCCATTTATTGAGGTCTTCTGGGTATTACATACCATATCAGAGGCTTTACAACAGAGTTTCTTAACTTCGGAACTATTTATTGATATTTGGGGCCAGATAATTCTTTGTTATAGGGAACTATCCCATATACTATACCGTGTTTTTAACAGGACTCCTGACCCCAAACCAATGGATACCAGTAGCACTGCTCCCCTTTCCCCATTGAAACAGCCAAAATGTCTCTAGACATTGCGAAATGTCCCAAGTAAGGAAATTGCCACTGTTTGAAAATCAGTTTTAACAATAATAAAACCTAATATTTACTAAGGGTGTACTGCATATTTACTATTGATTTAAGTCATTTTTATGCTTTTTATAGTCAAATGTATTATCCATACTCAGTGCACAAAAATGTATAACTTAATAATTTATTAAATAGGGAATATCCATGTAATCAGCAAATTGGAAAAAAAATTTAAAAACATTGCCATCTTTAGAAGCTTGCATTGGACTCCCTTCTAATCTCTACCCACTGCTTGCCCCCTAAGGTAATCATTACCCTAAACTTCCTTATTTTACTGTATAGCTCTACTACCTAAACATGTACCTCTAAAGCTAAATAGCTTACCTTTCTCAGACATTTATTGGTGAATGTGTGAAATCAAAAAAAAAAAAAAAAAAAGAGTAGACCAAAAAGAAAAATATTTGGGTTCAGGAAACAGGGGAAGCAACACCAGACTCTCTAAGATGATGGGGAAGGGTCATCCCAGAATACCAACTAGTACTCAAGATAGAAAGCAATCAGTTCATCTTAGAACAAGTAAGGCAGTGTCAGGACAGATCTGTCAAGAAACTGAAATCAATATAATGTCTTATGTATCTGAATACATTGAGAGGTGAACTAGACAGCTGATTAAAATTTCAGGCCTAATTTAGGGAAAGGTACATTAATCTTTCTTTTTTTTTTTACATTAATCTTTCTTAACTGCAGTTTCAATATCTAAAAATATGAGGATAATAACCCCTACTTTGCTCAATGGTTCTCAATATCACAGAGCTCTTTTTTGTAAAGCACATAGCACATACCTGGTTCTCTAGCAAGTTTAGCTAATGTTCTTAGCTTAATATTCTAAATATTATCCTTGTTATAGTAATAACTATTATTATTAGAACTGCTGTTGCCAATGATGTTATATCCAACCCCCTGCACAGTGACTTTACATAGCAGCTGTTGATGCTTTGGTCTCCTTCTCCAAGGACTGTGACCTTGATGAGGGAACTGGTATTATCTATGCCATTTCTGCCAATTGGGGTTAGGGTTGGTCTCACCACTGCCACCAGCATCCCTTCCTATAAGATAATGTGTTTTTAGTTGTCTTAGTGCCCTCTCTTAATGAACTGGGAACAACCATTCCTGAAGATTGGGTGAGATGGAATTTAAGTGACACCATTCACTTATACAAATAAACATTCATTGAACAACTATTATGAATCCAACAGGAGAATTAGACCATTCAAAAAGGTTCTCTGGCATAGCATCCTCTTATTCCTAATCCTAATTGTCTCCTTTCAGATGCTTGCCACTCCCTGTCACAGCTGATCCATTTTCCCCCTTATTTTTAATTTCAGTTTTGTAACTTTCCATCCAACTTGTGGGAAACCCCACGCTTTGTAGGTGAGATCTAGGTTGGCCTAGGCATGGAGCCAGCTCTACGTCCACCATGAAACCATCTCCCTTCAAGGCCTTCCCCAAGAATACTCCTTGGTCTTATATTTTGGGGTCCTGTTGACCTCCATCCCATTCCCAGTTAAGACAATCCTTTCAGAGCCTCATGGAAATTCTCTCTCTTCTTTCTTCCTTCTCTGAGACATCAAACATCATAACTTCAAAAAGTTTGGGCTTTCACAGAGGTAGGAATATGGGTCATCATATAGGTCACCAGAAACTTCAGCTTTCTGCCCTGCAAAACCCCCAGTTACAAAGAATTATAAATAGCCTGGTTACTTCCTTGAAATGGAAATGGGAGAGAAGTAAAAACACAGAAACCAAAATAAAACTAGCATCCCAATCATTTTGCCAAGTATATTTCTGTTAACATCTGTATGTATAAGTTTTCTTGGCATTTGAAGAAAATATGACCACTATTTCTAGGGTGGAGTGTGAAATTTTCTTAAAGGCTTCTTTTGACAAACCACAAGTATATCTTAAGATGAGATAGTGTATGTCTTAGGTAGGCTTTTCCTAAGGTTTTCCAAGAAGAAGATTCTGAGATGAGGATTTGTAATAAAGTATTTTAGGAAAAATCATCTGGGCAGTGGGGAACTGGGAATTGCAAAAAGTCAAATTTAGCCTATAGTTTAACATGTCCTCTCTCAACTCTTTAGTAAAGTATAGCATCCCCACATAGCCTTGAGTGATGCAGGTTGGGGATGGTGCCATCAGCAGAGAGATGGGGAAATAAGGGATATGCTATTTATTCCATGTCACCCTTTTGATGGATCCATAGTGAAAGATACTTGTCCCTTCAAGGGGACTGTCCCAGGGAGTTCCACAAGTGACCATCATCAAAGCAAGAGAGGACCCACATTGAATAGAGTGTTGGATGGAGTCATGTGGAGGAATTCATACTTGAATACAGTACAGACTGAACATGAATACAACCACAAGGCACTTCATGATTTGTTGGCAAATGGAATGATAACACTATGGCATCATCTCTATTATAGATAGGACTTTAGTTCATTTAAGAAAATGACGCCCCCCCCCCCCAAAAAAAAATATAGGCACTTACCAGTGGAATCTCTACAATGCATTTCTTATTAGAACTAAGTATCTAGCTTCAGTCAACTGTAAGTATCTTGATCAACTTAAGGCCCCTTAATCATTGGAAATAGGTTAACATAGTAAGGGAAGGGACAAGGGAGAGGCCAAAATAATGAAAATACGAATCAAAGGGATGTACTAGGAGACTAAAAACCAGCAAAGCTCATATATATATTTTTAAATAACCCTCAGAATTTTGAGAAAGGAAAAAAGCTATTTAGAATGGAATACCTACCATTGCATTTCCTGTGAAGGTTTCAATTTCCCACTTGTAATTAAACCAATCTGTAATTCTATATTGCTCTGTCTTAGGTCCCTATGAATAAAGCCAATCCATATTATATGCTCCAAGCACCTATCAGATATTGGGAGTCCTGTTGATCCTTGAAAAAGAAATATTGACCAATATTTCTTAGCTGATTCAAATGATGAACTTCCTTGGCTGGATATATTCTGAAAACACTACATTATAACAAAATGTTTTTAATCTAGTTCTAAGAAACAACCCCAATCAAATTTCTAGTCAACTGACTTATGAGAGCAGCCTCCTGAAATAATAAAATCTGAGAGCCTATGTGTGGGAGTGAAGCAAACTCAGTTTCACTGTTGGATTTTAGATTTGTCCTTTCCTGCAGAAGCTCTCAGCCAGCATTCTGACTGCCCATTTCCAGCCATCCATCATCACCTGCCAGGAACAGTTCTGAAGATTGTGTGATGGGCCTGATGCCTGGATAATTCATTCATGATACCAACATGGAACAGGAATGACTGCCCAAAGAAAAATGTTTGTCCCTCCACTTTCAGATACCCAGTGCTTGGTGTGTTACAGATATGCAAGAGAAAGTTAGATTAAAGTAAAGAGGAAAGGAAAGAAGGATGGAAGAGAAGGAGGGAGGGAGAGAGGGAAAGTATTATCTTTTCCTAGCCCATTCATTTTCCTTATTAAAAGGGGTTTTTCTCACCTTTTCTTCTCAAAATTCCAAGGATCCTCCCACATTCTTACTCCAGCTAATTCTCACCTTCTTAGTGGAGAAATCTGAAACAATAGAGTAGAAATCTGGCAAACTCTGCCACTCCTTCTATCTACCATCTCCAATGCCTCATTTCCATCCTCTCACCTGCTAACGTACCAAGTAACCACACTCCTATCCACAAAAAAAAAAAAAAAGTCACTCCTCTTCACACTTGCATCTTTGTATCCATCCCTTCTGGACTACTGAAGGATATTGTTATAGCAACTCTCCCTCTCTCTCCTATATCATCAAATTGCCACCCTCTATCAAACCATCTCTATCAGGTTACAAACATTATTTCTCCCAACTTAGAAAAATCCTCTCTAGAAGTTCCCACTTTCCCTCTAGCTGCCATTTTGTTTCTTTCCTTCTAGCAAAATACTTTGAAAGTGTTGTTCACTCACACTGTCTATAATTCTCTTGATGTTGAGGTGCCCCAGGGTTATCTCTTCTTCTCTATTTATACATACTATCCTGACAAGTCATTCTAGTCTCATAGATTTAAATACTATATATTCAAGACTACTTCCAAATTTACATCTTCAGTCCAGAGCTTTCTCCTAAATCCCAGACTTCAACATCTAGCCACTCTCCTAATAACTCCACTTGGACGTCTACCAGGCATACCAAATTCAACATGTCCAAACCTAAACTCCTGATTTCCCCTCTTAAAGCCTGCTCTAAGACAATCATCTCAATTAATGGCATGTCTATCTTTCCCATCATTTAGGCCAAAAGCTCCGGAGTCATCCATAACTCTTCTTTCTCTTATATCACAATTCAAACCATCTGCTGTTGGTTTGAGAGAATATCCTATCAGAGATCCACACAGTGGATTCTCAGTGCCTTCAAGCCTTTGTTCACATGTCACCTTCTCAACAAATTCTGCCCTGGCCATTCTGTTTAAAATTGCATTCTTCCCTTCTCCCACCCCCTGAAATCCTGCCCTGGATTTTTCCATAGTTCTTATCAAGTTGTATAACTTATTTATTATGCACATTGTTTAATATGTCTGTCTCTTCAATAGGATCCATGAAGACAGGGATTTTTAACTGTTTGGTCCACTAATGTGTCTCAATCGCCTAGAAGACTACCTGGAACATAGTAAGTGCTTTAATATATATTTGCAGAAGGAAGGAAAGAAGGGAAGGAGGGAGGGGAGAGAGGAGAGGAGGGAAGGGAATGCAGGAGGTGAGGGGAGAAAGGGAGGAGAGAAGGAAGGGAGGAGAAGAGAAAGGAGAGAGTATAACATTTTAACCATTCTTGGACAATTTCATTTACTTGCCCTCTCTGGACCTCAGTTTTCATCTTGAAACAGGCCCAGAGTTGAAGGAGATGAACTATAAGATACCTTCCAATTCTACATGCAATGATTCTATGAATTGTGTTAATCTAAGGGGATTCACAAAAGAGGTAAAGAGCATGCAGAGTCTTGAAACAAGTGGGAAGCCTGGTAGACTATGGCTGAGCCTCCTTCCTATTCCCAGCCTGCCATGAGGCTTTCTGGCTTAGTCACTTCAGCCATCCTCCAGATAATACTGATCCTAGAGAAGCTGGAATATCTATCCTACACCACCCCCCTGATATATAGGCTACACTCCCACAGTCTTCATGAGATCCCAACACATATCTCTGCCAAATTTAAGTCACCAGCAATTATCACTTGATGTGCCCTAGTTAGACTGTGAAAGCTATAGCTCTGCCTTTGACCCTATTCCCCATTACCCATCTGTTTGCAACATCGTGTCAGAGCCACTGTGAACAAAGCCCCTGCTCTCAGTAGGCTGCTCACAAACTGCTCCATGCCTATAGCAGTAAATTGCCCTGTGAATGTCCCTGCTCTTGGGCAAAGAATCCCCGGAATAGAAGCTTCCACACCTGCTTTTCCCCCACAGGATTAATGCTATTTCTCAAGAGAAGGATAAAGGCTGAACTATAGGAAACATGGGATCCTGGCCCTGTGGGACACTCACTGATGCAGAAAGACAAGATCAACATCTTGTTGGTTGATTCCATCCTCAATACAGGGGCCAATCAAGAATTGGCAGTAAGGATCCAGACCACGGTGAAGTCAACAAAATAGTATCATGGTGTGAGGTGCAGATGCATCAGGGAGGCTTTTTAGTATCACCCCACAGTCACCCAGGGAAGGGAGTCTTTCAGCAAGAGTTAGGCTGGGGCCAGGTCTCACCTCCATTCTCAAATCTGAACCCTCACTGTTCCAACATGAATCACATTACAGAAACTGTGTGGTTTGGTGAGCCAGGCCAAACCATCAGAATTAGGGGATGTATATTCTCTACCCAAAGACAAGGAACACATCTTTTTCCTGGAAACAAGCAGCTCATTCACAAAAGACCCACTAAGCAGACTCAGAAAAGGCCATATTTCTTCTTCCAGAGAAATGGCCACGTATATGTGTATTAGCTATTGTTTTCTCTGAAAGTGTTTTTTTTATTGTTCTTCCTTTTTTTAAAGATGTTATTTATTTATTTATGACAGACACACAGAGAGGCAGAGACATAGGCAGAGGGAGAAGTGATGTGGGACTCGATCTCAGGACACTGGGATTACAACCTGAGCCAAAGGCAGATGCTCAACCACTGAGCCACCCAAGTGCCCTATTGTTCTTATTATTATAGTTCATCATTGGATAGTAGCATTAAAGCATGTAATATAACTCCAATTGATGAGATAAGAATGTATCACAATTAAGTGTTTTTAATATAGGCTTATTTCTTGAAGGTATTTGTGGACTAATGAAATTATGAACAAAGGAGATGTTATAGAGAATATACAGTTTTATTTTTATTCAAGTATAATTAGCAGTGTTCTATTATGTTTCAGGTGTACCATATAATGATTCAGCAATTCTATATATTTCTCAGTGCTCATCAAGATAAGTGTACTCTTAAGAAAAGATGGTGATTTATTTGGGGTAGGGTGTGTGGGTGTGTGGGTATATTTAGGCTGGGGAAGGACTGGGTAAGTTTTCATAGAGGACATTTTATTTGGGTCTGGAAGGGTAAGTAGGAGTTTTCTCGATGGAGAAGTAGGTGGAAGATATTTCAGGCAGAAGGGCCGATTCTATCTCTTAAAGGAGTCAGTGGTCAGACTTTATAAGAAGATACATTAACTGCTATTATCCAATGATGAACTATAATAATAAGAACAATAAGGCACTTGGGTGGCTCAGTGGTTGAGCATCTGCCTTTGGCTCAGGTCGTAATCCCAGTGTCCTGAAATCGAGTCCCACATCACTTCTCTCTCTGCCTATGCCTCTGCCTCTCTCTGTGTGTCTCTCATAAATAAATAAATAAAATATTTTAAAAAAGAACAATAAAAAAACACTTTCAGAGAAAACAATAGCTAATACACATATACATGGCCATTTCTCTTTGGTCCTCAAAATTAGCAATTCTCCTTTGCTTTTATGTAAGGATTTTTAGTCCCTTCCATAAGAAACATCTAAGAAAAAACAATTGCCAAACAGTGTAGGGGGGTCTGGGTGGCTCAGTTAGTTAAGGATCTGCTTTGGGCTCAGGTCGTAATCTTGGGAGTCCTCAGATCAAGCACCTTTTTTGGGGGGGTTCCCTGTTCAGTGGAGAGTCATCCGCTTCTCCCTCTCCCTCTGCTCCCCCGCCCTACTCATGCTCTCTCTCTCTCAAATAAATAAAATCTTAAAAAAATATATCAAGCAGTGTAATATAAGGAGACACAACTTCACAGTTGTTCTTCCTACTTTACCTGATGAAAATTACTTTCTGCTTAACAATTTTCAACTTTACCTCAAACAGAAGCTGCCCACACTTGCCAGGAATATAGATATCAGAGCTAAAAGTGACAACCACATCAACGTTGAATTCATATTCAAAGTCAGTTTTCAAGCTTTAAATCTCATCTTATGTCACTGCCATTTTGAAGACTGGAGAGAAGAAAAGTGCAGGAATGTTCAGTCCAGCTGGCTGGGAGATAATGAGACAGCTAGTTCCTGCAGTAAATTGACATTTGGTGGAGATCTATCAATAGACCTTCATTAGACACTTCGGGTTCAGCCTACGCAGAAGTGAATTTTTTCTAGTCTGGTCCTCACAGAAGGTGGAACAGTCTCTTCTCATGAAAGATACTTCTAGGGAGAAGGGGACTTAGACCATAGATGGAAACTAGAGAGCAGTCCACAGAAAGTGTTCCTTCAAGCCAGGGCTTGGCAAACTTTTCTATAAAGGACACATACAAAGTATTTTCCATTTTGCAACACATACGGCCTCTGTAGCAACTACTCAACTCTGTCATTGTAGCACAGAAGCATCCATAGACAATACAAAACTGAATGGACCGATGTTCTAATAAAACCTTATTTTCACCAACAGACAACTGGCCGAAGTTTGTTGACCTTTGCTCAGTATTTCCCAAAGCATTGTAAACATACCACCACAGGTACATGGGTATACTGGGTGACTTTAAGTAGCTCACAAAGAAATATTTCAAATTTTAAGTTATGTTTATGATTTAATGTTTATCAGATACAAATATATAATTGCCTTATCAAACTCAATGTCATGGATATTATTGCTTAGGATAAAGCTAAATTTATTTTTAAAAGCAAGTTGATGTAAAGAAAAGGAATAAGTAAATAACAGAAGAAAATTGATATTGCAAAAGACTCATAGGTGATATGAGTAGCCAAAGCCTAGAAACACTGCTCTAATTTGCATTTATATCTTTGTCATGAGCATGATGGTATGACCTCACTTCATCTTTACAGTCAGTATTATCACTATACTGGGCCCAACAGAAAGGCCACTAAGAGACCATTTCAGACCTATGGACTGGATTTTCCCTCTTGGAAATGTCTACTGCTCACAGATTGGTTCACAAATGTGAACTACGGCTTGTCTGAAGTCTTTCAATGATCATATGACCATATCTATGATTTTATTTGGGATAAGCTTTTGATATTTTTTTAAAGTTAAAGAAAAATAGAAAGTTCCTTTTTTTGTATTTAAAAAGAAAAAGGTAATTCCATTAAATCACAGAACCTTTGTTGAAAGTAAAATCAGAGATCATTACATAAATAGGTGTTGAAGGGTTTGCTTGCTGTGGGGGTGGAAGGGAATAGCTTTCTGTTTACCACTATGCCATTTATGAAAATTATGTTTTAGAACCCAGTTTAGCTCAAACAACAGAGAATAAAAATAAAAAGATCAAAGAAAGTAATATCTTTCTCACTCTTACCTCTTTTCTAGAGAGTTAAGCCTTTTGACAATTCACTCTTTTTTTAATAAATTTATTTTTTATTGGTGTTCAATTTGCCAACATATAGAATAACACCCAGTGCTCATCCCGTCAAGTGCCCACCTCAGTGCCCATCACCCAGTCACCCCCACCCTCACTCTTAAGGTCCCCCTTTGATTTCTGGGTAGTGACTTCATTCCTAGGTGAGACAAGTTGCCTACTTTCTAAAAGGAAAGGTCAACCCAGCACAAGTGAGTATCAATTTCACTATGTATTCTCATTGGCCTTTACGATTTGAACTTCTACAGTCAGTGATCTGAATAAGCAGAGCAGTTTAGACTCAAGAACAAGATACAACTGTATTCAAACTCCAGTTTGGCCATTGTTTGTCCTGCTTTGTAGAATTGTGATAACTAGTCAAGGAAAATTCTGTAAAGTCTCTAACATGGTTTCTGATGAGGGCTGCTACATTTAGCAAAGAAAAATAGAGGCAATCTGTATTTATCTAGCAATTTTAATCTGTCACAGTGTACCCTTGGAATACATTTTAAAAATTATTATCTTTCTTAAAAACACAGGACCTTTCTGTCTGTTCATGGTGTTAGTTCCAGGAAAAACCTGAACCAGTCTTGCAACAAGCATGTAACAAATTATCTTTTCTCTTTGCCCAGAAATTAGATTTATAGAGAAAGGGGAAGGAAAGATCAAGTTTGTGTTAAACAAAACAGGTTTGAAAAAAAGCAAGCAAACTGGGGTGGGGGGAAAGCCATGCTTATGAGAAAAGTAGTCTCTGAAAAGGTCATATAGCTATATCTCCTGACTACAACTTCCTCACAATTTTGCACTGAATCCACATCAGAATCCAGTTCTTGATAGCCCTCTGTGGCTTACTTAACATAGGGCAGACCTATAATAGTTAAAGAGGGAGAAGGTCAAAGTTCAGGAGACATATGAAACCCTCCACCCATTTTTCCCAGAGTAAAGAACAGAGCCAGGCTTTCCGGACAACATCCATATTCACCTCTCATAGAAGCTATGACCATGGAAATCATTATTGTTTCTAGCTATGGGACAGCATGTGCTGATGAGGTTGGTCGCTTAACAGTATGTTTTCCTTTTTCCTAAAATGACTGAGTAAAAAGAAGTCAATGTTCTCCACCCTAAGAGAGCATAAAGAACAAATAATACTCTACAACTGGCTTGTTTTCTAGGATGTTTCTTCTTACAGACTTTCTGAAGATGAATGGCTGATGGTGTGTCTCACCCACTCTGTCAATACAAGATGGCTATATAAAACAGGAGGAAAAACTGCTCTTGAACTGGAATTAGTACATTATTTGTCTTAACTATAACAAAAATATTCAGATGTGACTCATGTGACCATTGCCAGGCACAGTATTTTTTAAAAAAAGAATAAAACAGATCTTTGCTTCCTGTAATATGGCTAATACATATTCTGTAAAGTACATTCATTAAAATATAACTAGATCCTGAATAAATAACAAAAATCAATCTTTACAAAACATTGCTGAGCTCACAAGAAAGTAGCATCAAATAGCTCATGTTCAGTGGAAGGAGGGGGAGAAGAAGTGAAAAAACTATAACCAGAAAGATGAGCAATGAGGAAGATCAAAACCAGTATTTCCTTGAGGGAAAATGTCAAAGTCAGCATTAGAAAAGGAGGACTAAACTGAGAGCAAGGTGGGAACCTAACTTAAGTCCTCTGAATTAAACTTACATTCTCAAAAGAAATGAAAGTGCTCTAGACCAGGACCCCCACATGCTCCCAGTAGAAACACATACAAGTCCTATCTGATGACAGCAACTCCATTTGAATCTCTGAGCAATCTCACAGAAGGAGGCCAGTTAGATATGATCACACAGTACAGAACCACCAGTACACAGGGAAATGAATCACCATGAAAATATACTGTACTGTCAGATACAAAATATAAAAACACAAATGAAATGTTTAAAGAAATAAAAGAGGGGATCCCTGGGTTGCTCAGTGGTTTAGTGCCTGCCTTCGGCCGGGGGCTGGTCCTGGAGTCCCAGGATCCAGTCCCATGTTGGGCTCCTTGCATGGAGCCTGCTTTTCCCTCTGCCCGTGTCTCTGCCTCTCTCTCCCTCTCTCTGTGTATCTCATGAATAAATGAGTAAAGTCTTTAAAAAATAATAAAGAAATAAAAGATAAAGCTAAAGACAAAAAAAAGACCTTTATATCAAAAAGAACTGCTGGAATTTAAAAGTTAACAAATTGAAGTTTTAGAAATAAAAAATATAAATAAAAATGAAAATTCAGTTGGGGTGTTAAAAATAAACTGGTTTAGTATAGCTGAAGAGAGGAGTGCCTGGGTGGCTCGGTTGTTTAAACATCTGACTATTGATTTTGACTCAGATCTAACCTGTGTTGTGAGATCAAGCCCCAAGTCAGGCTCCATACTGGGTTTGGAGCTGGCTTAGGATTCTTTCTCTCCTTCTTCCTCTGCCCCTCTCCCATCTCCCCACCCCTGGCTCTCTAAATATATATATAATAAGGTATCAGTGAACTGAACAGTAAATGATATTGGAACAACTAGACATTCAACTAAAAAAAGGATCTTAACCCATAGCTCACACATCATACAAATATTAATCAAAATGGATAATACACCTAAAGGTAAAAACCTAACCTTACAAAATATCTAGAAGAAAATTTTAAAGAAAAAATTTTGTGACATTGAATTAACATGAAGATTTCTTGAACACAACACCAAAGGCAGATTTGGTAAGGGAAAAAAATGTTAAATTGCTCTTTATCAAAATTCATAACGTCTGCTCTTTTTTAAAAGTTTTTATTCAAATTCCAATCAGTTAACATATAGCGTAACATTAGTTTCAGGTGTAGAATTTAATGATTTAATACTTACATACAATATGTAATGATAGGACAAGTGCACTCCTTAATCTCCATCACCTTTTTCACCCATCCCTCTATCCCCTTCCCCTCTGGTAACCATTAATTTATTCTCTATAGTCAAGAGTCTTAACCATTAATTTGTTCTCTATAGTCAAGAGTCTATTTCTTAAAAAAGAAAAGAAAAAAGAGTCTATTTCTTGGTTTGCCTCTCTTTTTTTTTTTTCCATTTGCTCATTTGTTTTGTTTCTTAAAGTACATATATGAATGAAATCATATGGTATTTGTCTTCCTCTGACTGACTTATTTCACTTAGCATAACACTCTCTAGCTCTATTCATGTTGTTGCAAATGACAAGATTTCATTCTTTTTTGTGGTTGAGTAATATTCCATTGTAAATATATACCATATCTTCCTTATCCATTCATCAATGGATATTAGATCTATTTCCATAATTTGGCTTTTGTAGATAATGCTGTTCTGCCTTTTGAAAGACACATCAAGAAAATGAAAAGATAAGCCACACACTTACAAAAACTATATTTGCAACTTAGGTGTCTGATATAGGATTTGTATTCCAAATATATAATAACCATTCTCAAAACTCAGTAAGCAAACAATCACCCCCCAAAACAGACAGGCTTTACTGAAGAAAATAAACATATATCAAATAAATCATTAGACATCAAAAGTCAAAATTATTAACCATTAGAAAGTAGAAAATTAAAACTACAATGAAATACTGCTTCACACACAATAAAATGGGCAAATAAAAAATAATGGCAATACCAAGTGTAAGTGACAACACTGAGCAATGGGAAGACACATACATTGCTTATGGAAACTCAGTAAGTTACAACCATTTGGAAAACTGTTTATCAGTGTCTTACAAAGTTAAGCATACACTTACCAAATGACCTAACAATCCCACTCCTAGGTATTAACCTAAGAGAAACGAAAACTTATGTTCACACACAAACCTACCCATGATTATTTATATAACAATTATAATTACCAAATACAACCAAATCTCCTTTAACTGATAAATCGATAAATAAAATGTGGCATATCCACCCTATGAAATAATTCTCAGTAATACAAAAGAAATAACTACCGAAATATGCAACAGCATGGATGAATTCCAAATGCCTTAGGCACCATTTGTTCAAATGACCAACCTTTCTCCACTGAATTTATTTTGCACCTTTTTCAAAGATAAGTTGGCCAATCATCCAGAGAGAAAAGCCATACATGTTAGAACAATGGACCTAACAGACACGTACAGAACATTCCATCCAAAAATAACAGAATACACATTCTTTGCAAGCACACATGCAATGTTCTCTGGGGAGGATCATACGTTAGGCTGCAAAGCAGCTTTAATAAATTTAGGAAGATTAGAATCATATCAGGCTTCTTTTGTGACCACAATGATATGAAACTAGAAGTCAATTACAAGAAGAAAACCTGAAAATTCACAAATAGGTGATGATTAAGCAACAACTAATGGGTCAAAGAAGAAATCAAACGAGAAATCAAAAAAATTTTTGAGACAAATAAAATGGAAACCCAACTTACCAAAACTTATGAGATACAATAAAAACAGTTCTAAGAGACAATAGCAATAAATGCCTACATTAAGAAAAAAAGAAAGATCTCAAATAATCAACCTAACTTTATTCTTCAAGGAACTAGAAAAACAAAAACAAATTAAACCCAAAGTTAGTAGAAGGAAATAAATAACAAAGATCCAAGTGAAACAAATGAAATAGAGACTAAAATGACAATAGGAAAGATCAATGAAAATAAGAGCTTTAAAAAAGTTTTTTTAAAGATTTATCTATTCATTCTAGCTAGAGAAAGAGAGTGTGTGTGTGTACACCAGTAGGGGGAGTGGCAAAGGAAGCGAATCTTCAAGCAGACTCCTGCAAAGTGTGGAGCCCCACACCTGGCTCCATCCCATGACCCATAAGATCACGACTTGAGTTGAAACCGAGTTAGATACTTAACCAACTGAGCCACCTCGGTGTCCCCAAATAAGAGCTTTTTAAAAAAATAAATAAAATAGGGGCACCTAAGTGGCTCAGCTAGTTAAGCATCTGCCTTAGGCTCAGATCATGATCTCAGGGTCCTAAGGCAGAGCCCTGCACCAGGATCTCTGCTTCTCCCTCTCCCTCTGCCTGCCACTCCCCCTGTTTATGCTCTCTCTTATTCTCTATGTCAAATAAATAAATGAAATCTTTAAAGAATAAAAAAATTAAAATTAAAAAATAAAAGATAAACAAAATAGACAGCTAGATTAACCAAGACAAAATGGAAAAGACTCAAATACAATTAGAAATAAAAGACATTACAACTGATACAAATGCAAAAGATCATAAGAGATGACCATGAATAATAATACATTAACAATTCAGAAACCTAGAGGAAATGGATAAATCCTGGAAACATATAACCTACCAAGACCGAATCAGGAAAAAATAGAAAAACTGAGCAAACGAATAACTAGCAAGTAGATTGAATAAGTAATCGAAAACCTCCCAACAAAGAAAAGTTCAGGACCAGATGGCTTCATGGTGAATTCCACCAAACATTTAAAAAAGAATTAATACCAATCCTTCACAAACTCTTCCAAAAATAGAAGAGAAGGGAAACTTCCAAACTCATTTTACGAGGCCAGTACTACCTTAATATCAAAACCAGATGACACTACAAGAAAAGAAAATTACAGGCCAATATTCTTGGTGAACACAGATGCAAAAATCCTTAGCAAAACATTAGCAAACCAAATTCAATAGTACACTAAAATGATTGTACATTATGATCAAATGAGATTTATTCCAGTGATGCAAGGGACAATTCAACAGCTGTAAGTCAATGTGATAAACAACATCAACAAAACAAAGGATAAATATCATGTGTTTATCTCAATAAATGCAAAAAAAAAAAAACTCTTGATAACATTTGATGTTCTTTCATGTTAAAAACTCTCAACAAACTGGGAATACAGGGAACATATAGCAACATAATACAGCCCATAAATGACAACCCCACAGTCAACATCATATTCAATGGTGAAAAGCTGAAAGCTTTTCCTCTAAAATCAGGAATGAGACAAAGATGCCTACTCTTGCCACAATTATTCAACATAGTACTGGAATTCCTAGCCAGAGCAATTAGACAAGAAAAACATACAATCTTCCAAATCAGAAAGGAAGTAATATGATCTCTATTTGCAGATGATATAATATTATATAGAAAATTCTAAACACATCACTAAAAACTGTTAGTATAAACAAATTCGGTAAAGTTGCAGGATATAAAAATCAATATACAAAATCAGTTGTGTTTCTATACACTAACAATGAACTATCAGAAAAACAAACTGATATATAATTCCATTTACAATTGCACCTGAAAGAATAAAATTCCCAGAATAAATTTAACCAAGGAAGTGAAAGTTCTATGCACTAAAAATTATAATACATCATTGTAAGAAACTGAAGAAGACACAAATCAATGGAAAGATATTCTTCGTAATTTGTAAATATTTTCTATTTATAATTTTTTTAAAAAGGGAAGGAATACCATGTCAATACCTGTCACAAGAGATTGCAAAGCCATACGAGCTCAAGATACTAAAAGATGCATCAATTTATTTCACCCAGATGGTTTTCCTTTTATTGGAGACTTTTAACATTGCTTTCCAGCCTGAGGAGTAACTGTAGGCGATCTAACCATTAAAGCCAAGTCTGAAATGCACATCTTCTGAGTCTGGGCTTGCTTCTCAACCTCCTGAACCACAGTGAGTATAACCGCCTTGCCTTTTCAGAGGACTTCCAGGATGCCCTGAAGCAGAGGGAGAAAGAAGCCTGGCAGCCTGCGGCAGACCAGCCAATAGATTATACCTCACATACGTAGCGATACCTTGCACGGTATTTGACTTTTTAATTTAACATTAAAAATTATTTTCACATAAAAGCCTTCATTTTCCGGGGAGCCCTGGTGGCTCAGCGGTTTAGCGCCGCCTTCAGCCCGGGGTGTGATCCTGGAGACCTGGGATCAAGTCCCACGTCAGGCTCCCTGCGAGGAGCCTGCTTCTCCCTCTGCCTGTGTCTCTGCCTCTCTCTCTGTCTCTCTCATGAATAAATAAATAAAATCTTTAAAAAATGATTTTAAAAAACCTTCATTTTCCACTTTAAAAATTTCAAAATACAGGAACAAAGAGCCTACATTCTCACTTGGTGGAAATCTGCTCAGGGCATTGTAGCAGCTGCTCTGCAAACAGGACACGAGGGTTGTTGGGTTGTTTTTTTCACAGTTCTTATTCTCCTTTTTGTCGCCTTTATCCTGAGACTGAGCAACAGTTTCCTTTTATCACCACACGTGTGCTGCCATTTTTATTTAAAAGTTAAAAGTGAGGGGACGTCTGGGTGGCTCAGCGGTTGAGCGTTTGGCTCAGGTCTTGATCCCCGAATCCTGGGATCAAGCCCCACATCGGGTTCCCCACAGGGAGCCTGCTTCCCCCTCTATGTCTCTGCCTCTCTCTGTGTGTCTCTCATGAATAAATAAATAAATTCTTTTTTAAAAAGTATTTGAGAGTTTTAGATAGGAAGGTTCCTATGAAATACTTTCTTGAGTGTCCAGAAAGGTTTTTATTAAACTCACTAAAATTATGTCCTTCCAGGAGGCTGTTAGGAGTTAATTTCCTTCGATTCTGCTGTGAGATTATGGTCACTATCTATAAGATAACTCATGATTTAATTATTTTCCTGGAATATATCAAATGGAGGTGGAAAAGAACAAGGAATAGGAAATGAATTTTGGCAACATACTGGTTAGACACTGGTAGACAGCAGTAGTTAAATCTCACAGCAACCATAGGACATACAAGTATTTTTGTCCTGGCTATAGCTGAGGAAACCAAGGCTTCCACTAATGAATTAACTTGCCCAACGTCACATGAACAGTAAAAGACAAGGGTCAGAATTTGAACTCATGCCTGTGTGCCAAATCTCTGCTCATTCTCCAAGGTTCATCATCAGCATTACAGACTCATTACAAATGCAAATCCTCGGTCCTCGCCCCAGACCTTCTGACCAAACAAACAAAACCTGAGTCCAATAATCTATTGCTTTCACAGGTTCCCAGGTGATTCTATTGCACACTCAAATTTGAGAACCAGCACTCTGTGCCAGCCCAAGTCCCAGAAAGGGAGGACATGGGCCTAGTGTTTAAAAGAGGAAGGCGCTAAACAGGCAGACTCTTCATAAAGAGAGGGCACACGCTGGATAGCCTCTAGCTGGGACCCTGGGCCCGGCCTGGGAACATGATTCCTACTTACAAATACATTTTGAGAATAAAACTTAAAGGATAATATGCAGGTGCAGCTGATGCCCTAAAGAAAGATGGAAACATTTAGTTGCTCCTTTTGTAGGATTTTAAAGCTGGGAAGAGACTGAGAACTAGCCCAATTGCAAGATTCACAAAGGTGAAATGATTTGTTCCAAATTACACAGAGGTTACCCAAATTTCATTTGTGCATATTTTATTGGACCTCCGATTCTTTTGCTCTACTTCACATTAACCACTAGATATAGCACTGCATTTTTCTCTTCCAAGTCACAATGTGCAATCTGAGATGATTTTAACTTTGAGATTCTGAAAAAGCATTCCAATTTTTTTAATTCAACCTTTCTACTTCCTGGCTTTGGGCCATGGAAGCTGGCCACCTGTTCATAATTCATTTTTATCAGCTGGAGAATAACTGAGATATGCCAGTAGTCACCTCTTCCAGAAATAGGGGATAGGGTCTCCTGTTAAGGAAGCTGTAGTCAACAGGGAAATCATGGGGACAGCTGGCAGCCAGAGATGGAATCAAGAATGCAAATACAGTGAGTGCCTGCTGTCATCTAGAATTGTTCCCTTCCTGGGTTTCCCCACCTCATCAGAATGCAGTTTTGTTGAAAGAGGCAAAAAAGAGATACTAAAAATTAGATATGAGGGACTGGGAATGTTGTTGCCAGTGACAAGAGCAGAGAGGACAGGGATAGAAAATAAGTAGCCAGAAAAAATTAACTAAATCTCTGATTAGCCAGGGCCCTGGCAGTGAAGGGTGGGAGAACAGAATTCAAGTGGCTACCTAGGTTTTCTAGATGAGAAAGGAAAGGAGAATAAAGAACCCAAAGCATGCAAATCTTAGGAACTGCTAGGTGGATCTGAAAGGGGAGAAAGCTATTGGTGGGACCGCCAAGCAAAAGCAGGAGAACGAATCTGATTTGCTGACACAGGTTTAGAGAAGTGCTGCCCGGGACCAGCAATGAGCTGAACATAAGAGGGGATGCCAGCCTGCTAAGTTTTGTCTTTGTTATAGATAATTAAAAGTCAGGAGGGAAGTAGTATTCTGGGTATGGTTTTATTCCAAACAGGATTACATTGTGGTTTGTAAGATGACACAAAGATAAGAGGGCAAGTTGGTACAAAGGAGACAGAATAACTTGCTCCCCATAAAGGTGACCCAAAGTGGCCTGGGGTAAGTCACCATGGGTGGGTGGGGCTCGTTTATGGCAAGGAGTCAGGGCACATCAAACTGGCAACTGTGTTAGAACCCAGGCACAAGATCAAGGAGAGAAATAAAAATGGTCCCAGATATGGTCAAATTAAGAAGATGTGCAGAATCAAAAAAATAGGGAAGATAATAAAGCAGGAGATGAGCATCAAATCACCAAAAATGTCAGCCAGCATTTGTGGCTTTTTAAATTAAGTGGGAGCTGGTTCTATAAGAGGCTTTTCTCATTTAGTGGGTTAGGGTCAGAAGTTGGGCGAATTTTGGTTAGATGACCCTACCTAAATCTTCACCTTTCATTGAGTCTCCTTATCTACAAAGAAAATAATTGAAAATTGTCCTCCTACTGCTACACCTGAGCAGGTAATTGTGAAAATCCAACTAAAGTGATGTACACAGAAAAGGCTTTGGAACGCAGAGGCTCTTCAAATGCAAGGGGATGATATTACGATGTCATCATTTCAGTCGCCTCACTCTGGTTAGTGGATCAGTGAGAAGGGTGGTATGCTATTAGGCCACAAGGGGAAAGAACTCGGGAATGATACTCTAAGGGCACAGGGTAAGTCCCAGCCACAGTACAGTGATCCTCTTTATTGTTTCCTACAACGACAACAGGAGGGGTGATTTTCACTTGTAAGAAGATGCAACATGCGGCTCAATTACTGTCAGACACTTACTGTAAAATGGATGAATATCTTGTTCTTAGGGATTATTATTCCTTAAGATAGATAAAAGAGAAGCAGAGAGTGTAGCTTACCTCCAGGACTCCTTGCTAAAACTACCACTGGGTTATCAACTCCGCCTTATTCACGTGTGTATGAGTATAAAGCAAGGCGGCCTCCCAGATATGTCAAGCATGAGAATGGAGAACCTATTAGAAAAACTACATGACAAATGAATTCCTGACATAGACACTGTAAATTGTCTACCCAAGGGCCACTTCTCCTCCTCCCACATCCTACCTCCTACCTCCCACCCCTCCACCCTGCACCCCACTCACATACATACTTCTTCCTTACTAGCCTGATTTGTTCAGGGTAGCAATATAGCCATTTAAGAATATATAACTTCTTGACCTCCTTTATACACAAGGGTGGTCCTATAGCATATGTCTGACCAATGAAATATGGGCAAAAGACCCTAAGGCAATGTGAAAAGTCCCTGGATAAAAAAGTTAAGCCTTGTTAAAAAAAGATATTCCTCCACCATTTACTTCCCTTCCTGCAGTCATGAGGCCTAGAGATCTAAGCTGCTGAGCCATCTCTGACCATGAGTTGGCAAATACGAGGATAAAGCCTGACCCAATAAAGAGGGAGAATTGGAAAACAGCCCGAGTCCCCAGGGGCATCACTGAGAAGCTGCACCAGCCTCTATGCTTTTTATCAAGTAAGAAAAGTAAACCCCTTGTTTAAACTTCTCTCGGTTGGCCTTTCTTTTATTTTCAACTAAATGTATTCCTAATTGACAGAAGAAATTTTCTAAGGGATATTGGGACTTATGAGCCATATCAGTTCATGTGAGCCCTTTACTGGGAAGATGATGAAGGCACGTAAAAATGATAAGGAAATTCTGGAGAGATGTTTACCGATACATCATCATTCTGACATAAGTAGAAAAGGCTAATGGCATTTTAAAGGCAGCAAATCGTGGACATGGCTCTTGCAGGGCTGCTCCATCTATCACCCTATGAATATTTATTGAGCCCTGTGCTGCACCCAGTGTCCTCTCCCTCCTTCTTTTGTCAATAATCATTCTTTGGAACTCCAAGCTTATTCGTCGGTAAGGAGAAGAAGGCTCTAACCTGCGAGGATCTTCAAATGCTTCAGCTATATGGGTGGAGAGAAACGTCATACACTGACTTAGTGAGAAATCTGAAGCAGAACTCTAGTGAGTGACCCACTCACTTAGCAATGGAGGTAATAATAGATACACACACCTATTGCTGTTGTACTGAAGCTTCTACTGATTGTCATCCTATGTGGACAACAGACTTCAGAAGTCATGCAAAGATGAGCTGTTTCCAGCCCTTATAAAATAACCCATGGAATGCTAATCGTATTCATTTTATGCTGCTTGATAACTACACTGAAATGATAACTAACATATATGAATGATGGTCACTACTTGTTTACAAACAAGCCACTTTTTCAGTCTTTCTCCTCATTTTGTTGGTTTTCTAACACTTAGCAGCAAAGCCTGTGGAACTGTTCCATATTTGTATCATCATCATATTTGTATCTACATATGCTCTCAGAAAAATACAGAACACATACTTGAACCCTCTCTCAGCAAAGGAGAGTGCCTCTTGTCTCTTGTTTCGGGCTGGACCCCCATAGCCCTGCCAATCACTGACCTCCAGAGCTGAGGTTGTCTCTCTTCCACCCACACACCAGGATCCTCTCAAATTGTCCTATCCTCTATTTACTTCAAAGTTATTGAAACACCACAAAGACAGACACCAAGGAGCTTAAAAAGCAAGATTTCTAGGCCACTGGACTACAGAAATAAAAGCATCACCTCCATAATACTATGTGCCAGCACTCGTCTGTGTGACTTATATACAGTCATTTAATCCTCACAAAACAACTCCATGAGGCAGATATTATTTTCATGCTCATTTTGTAGAAGAGGAATAGACGCATTGAATACTCGTCGGTAGTAACACAGCTGCTTAGTGGCAGAGGCATGGTCTGAACCTAGGCAATTTGGCTCCAGAATCTAGGCTCCTAAATGCTATGTTCTACACTCGCCATCCTGGAGCATTGTAGGAACCCTGTTGTTTGTTCTCTCTGTCTCCACCTCTCACCCTATTCTGTCCTCCTTGAGTCCCAGCAGGCTGAACCCCATCTGCAGCACCCAGACTCCCTTTCTCTGTGGCTTCCAGTTGGACTTGGCCAATGTAAAGGGCTGGCAGGACATAAGAGGGTGGGCAGAGGACATTTATTCCCCACTGCGATCTTTCCCTGCCCCTTACTACCTCACAACAGCATTAACCATGGCTACCACTCCTGCTAGGTGGTCCCTCTCCCATCCCTCCCATTTTTCATGGACTCTGGACACCATCCCTGCTACCCTCTGTCAGCGAAGGTGAGTTGACAGCTCCCCTCTGTTGCCAATCTCAGGGTGTTTTCCTATCCTTTGTTGCTGGCCTTAACTCTGTTCCTACTTTGTCACTTAAACTCTCTTCACTTAAAACTTAAAAACAAGGGATCCCTGGGTGGCTCAGAGGTTTAGCGCCTGCCTTTGGCCCAAGGCATGATCCTGGAGTCCTGGGGTCTAGTCCCACATCGGGCTCCCTGCATGGAGCCTGCTTATCCCTCTGCCTGTGTCTCAGCCTCTCTCTCTCTCTCTTTCTGTGTCTCTCATGAATAAATAAATAAAATCTTAAAAAAAAAAAACTTAAAAACAAGTAAGTCATTTCTTTTCTTCCAGGATCTGGACCTATACAAAGGTTCATATGACAGAGACTCCCTCTCTGGTCAGGGGTGGTGGCCTCACAGAAAGGATACACCACTGTGACAATAAGCTCCATATCTTTTGAAGCATCTCAGTTCTTTCAAATAGCTTAATGGGTTGAAGAAAAAGAGAGATCCTTTAATAAGAGTACTAAAGGGATCAAAATATCAGGAAGACACAACAATTATAAATGTATATAGATGTAATAATAAAAGTTCGAAGTATGTGAAACAAAAATTGGCAGAACTAAAGAGAGATAGACAAATCTACCATTCTAGCTGGAGATTTTTTAACACACCTCTCTTGACAACAATAGAATAAGCAGGTAGAAAAATGAGTCAAAACGTAGAAAATCTGAACCACTGCATCCATCTTCACACCACTGCTCACAAAATCTATACCAGGAGATAAATCTTCCACTAGTATTCAGAGATAAAATAACTTTCAATGCCAGCACACAGTGTTACTGTCTCTCAATTAAAATGCCAATGAACTATAAAATCCCTTAACCAGGAAGACTTGAAAAGTAGAGGCCCAGGACACCTGGGTAGATCGTTTAGCACCTGCCTTCTGCCCAGAGCGTGATCCTGTAGTTCTGGGATCGAGTCCCACGTTGGGCTCCCTGCATGGAGCTTGCTTCTCTCTCTGCCTGTGTCTCTGCCTCTCTCTGTGTCTCTTGTGAATAAATAAATAAAATAAAAAAAAAGAAACTGAAAAGTAGAGGCCCTTGTGACAAGGATAACTATGCCTATCAAATTAATCACTCCACAATGTATTAAAAATTTTGAATAACCATGTTGTATACCTGAAACTAATATAATATTATATGCCAATTATAATTCGATAATATATAAACAGACAAATAAATAAAAGCTCTTAAGACTTGGAAAGGCATATGAAGAGACACATAAAGGAGAGGCTGGAGACTCAAAAGACAGAATCTTGTCTATGACTCAATCCATTTATATAAAGTTCTAAATTTCATCAATAGCATTACAAGTCAAGACAGTGGCTACTCTTGAGAGATAATGACTGGAAGATGGCATAATGTGGACTCCAAGGACACTGGTTATATTTTGTCAATTGATCTAGGTACTGATTACACCACTGGGTTCAGTTTGTAAAATCTTCTTAAGCTATATCCTCATGATTTATGCACTTCTTGGAGATAGCTTATTCTTCAGCAAAACATTTTAAAAAGACAACCTCTGTGAACTTCACACTTTAATTTCAGTTCCTGGCTTATCTTCATGATTGTTAACTGGAACAGAGAAATAACACATGCAAAGATATTTCTTATCCCATTGTGCTTAGCATGTGTACATTTGAGGGAAACATTATTCATTAATCCAGTACCACAAATAACAAAGTGACTTGAAAAGTAAACAAGTAGGAATTACATTTAATAAAATAGAATTTTCCTAAGTTCAGATCTCCCTGTTAATTCCTGGCTGGGGTTACTGGCCTCAGTCCTTCACCCTTCCCTGTATCTAAGTACCATGCTAGGAGCCTTTGAAAAAATAAATTTCCTCCTGCCTCTGTTGATGAGGTACATTTCCCTAACCCTTGCCTTTAGGCTTGATCATGTGACTTTCTTTAACCAATCACAAATGGGCAGGAGTGCCAGTTCCATCTAGGCATTTAAAGGCCTTATATATTTCCATGTACTCTTTGTCTCTCTGCCTTAAGAAGAATTTTCTCCAGTAGTTTCTGTCTCTTTATCCTGAACAGAATAAAACACATGAAGCATATCTGAGCCAGCTAGACCCACAACTTGAAACAGAGATACCCAATGAACCAGCAGACATATGAGCTAAGTAAATGCTAACTGTAAACAACTGAGATGTTTGTAGTTGTTTGTTATGCAGCAATAGCTAACCACTACATCAGTCAGAACATGATTTAAGTAACTTGTTCAATTCTTCCTGATTCCTTTAAACCATAAGACCTACTCATACACAATATAGCTTGTGCTAGATTTTTTATTAATAGTAATAGTACTACTACTATTATTATTGGCTTCTGATATTCATACCTAATTCACAGTTTTAGAGTAGGCTAAGGGCAACGCCCAGTCAAAGCTGGAGAAGAAAGCAGGATGTCTGGTAAGAGATACAAAGGAAATTTGAGAGGAGACCTCAGAGTTCCTGAGTGTCCTAGCTTCTGGTTTTGTGGTCTATTTACAAATTTCTGCCCTCTGCAGTCCTGAGTGAGTACAGACCTGCTGTCCAGCAAAATCTTGCATACCATATTCCTTAAAACAGGCCTCATCTTTCTCCTCACTGTTGAGTTGTGCTCTTGCTGTAGATGCTCTGACCTGACAGGTGGACTGCAGGCAAATTGAGCAGAAGAGGCCCCTCACTACTGACAAAGTAGGCCACTTTTTCACATCATGCTTAATGACAGGGTTAGCACTTTCCTCTCCCCCAATTACTATTTATTCTCCTCCCTCAAAATTATGTGCTTTGATCCCATGGTATTAGAACCCTAGTTTAGGTCAGCATCTCAAAGGCTGTGAGTGAGTCACTCAACCTCTCACCAGTCCACTCCTCCAGTTATTTTTCTCCAGCTACAGTGAGAAAGAGTAGGTCCTGTCTTAGCAAGCCCTTGAAGTATTTTCATTTGAAAATTTTAAAAGGTGCTCCTGAAAGCTTGAGCAACGGTGGCAAAAGAGAATGCTTCAATAGTCTTTGGAAGAAATGCTATCTTCCTGATATTCTGTGGCTTGTGGAAAGGCTGGATTTGCATACACAACACCATCACAGGATGATCTTTGCAAATCCAGAGTCTAGCATCTGTCAAAATAAGAATGTACTTTAGAGTACCTGATAGGAACCTGAGAAGAATGCCTGATTTGGAATCAGACACTGGCACACATGGTTTTCAACTCCAGAGCAATCTATTTTTTCTTGTGGATAAGTAAATCAGAAAGGAAATAAAATTTACTAAAAACCTACAATATGCCTGGCAAAGTACTTAAGATTCCATGCATTATCTCATTTAATCCTTATAACAGCCCTGCAAAGTCATTTTTGTAGGCTCAAAGAGATGAAATGACTTGCTCAAGGTCATGTGGCTAGCAAAAATGAGAATGCAAATTTGAATCTGGATCTACTCCATTGTGTTCTTGGAACCCAAAAGATGAATGTGACTACAGAAGAAGTTAGATGTAAGAGAACTATCACTGACAGGTATTTTTCAAAAGCTCACAACTGCTTTATCAGGATAGTAAAGGCAAGGTACAAATATGTCCCTAGGAACCTTGCTGGGCCTCTCAGTTTCCATTAGGCATAGGTGCCATCATCAGAGAATGTTGCACTGGATGGACTTATTTCAGGCAGAAACAGAGAGCTTTCTGGAAACCCTCAGGTCACTCTATGAATACCCAAAGTTAGTACTGTTGTACCTCCACAGATAGATGTTATTGCCAGAATATTTTGAGGAGAAACAGGATGGATTTGCCTCCATCACAGAAAAAGGTTGACAACTGGGGAGTCTCACCAAGACACAGGTAAACATCAAGAACAAAACTTTGTGATACTCATGTGCATCCTGCCTCTCTACAGTTTAGAATCTAGAAAAGGTCTCTCTATGGAGCTCATTATGATTTTTAAACAAATTTAGATTCCAGTGGAAGTGATATTTGAAAGTATTAATTGTGTGCCTGCCACCGGGCTATGACTTTCACCTATGTTGTCTTGTGTAGTTACCTTCCTTGACAATCCTGTGAGTAAAGAATCATTATTGCCTGAGAAAACTGAGATTCAGAGATGTTAAATATCTTACATTATGGCACATAGGTAAGAATGTTAAAGCTGTAACTCAACTCAGCTCTCTTGAAGAATAGTTCAGAATTCCTAGCTCTAAACTAAGGTTAACCTAGGTTATGATCACTTGTAATTTTTATAGCCATAAAATAGGAAGTATTTTTTTTAACAAGTACAGCATTATTGGAAGAAAGATGCTACCTCCAAAGGTGGGAATTGGAATGGTATTTAGACTTTACATGAGAACAGAATTCACATCTGACTCTTCTTAATAAATATTCTTAAATAAATTCTTTTTAAAAGAAAAACAAAGCAGGCTGTATACTTTTAATTCTAACAGTGTCACTTACTTTCTAGACATCCTGTGTGAATTTATAAGGTCCTTCCTTTATATAACAGTACCACTTCATCAATTAGTCAAATGGTCAGCCCTAAGGATCCCTAAATCCAGGAAAAAAATACTGTAGGCTTTAGGAAGATTTTGTTTTAATTCCTTTTAGGGAATTAGATCAATGATTACCAGATGGATTCCTATGAGATAGATTCCCAGTTCTCAGAGATGTGTCATCAGTGTTCTAACCTCATATAGGAAGAGTAATGGGAATGCTATGCTTACTAGGATATGACCATATAGATGAACAGATATATGAGGCCATTTTAGCTGACATTATATCAACTCATTGATTAGAAGGGCTGGTAGGAAGCCATGGTCAGCAGATGAAAAGATAGGCAGAGATATGGGCACACTAAAATAGGATAAGTTATCATGACTCATCAATTATACATTTTCTCCACAAAATACAAAAAGTTTGATAGAAAAGATAAAAATACTGATAAAAACAAATATGGAGAAGAACTTATGAATAGACAAATCAGAAAAAGAGAAATCCAAAAAGCCACCATTACTAATAATTAGAGAGATTCAAGTAAAAATAACATGCTACTTTTTGCTCAGTACATTAATGAGAAAATCAAATGATACCAAGTATTGGCAAGAATGTACAGAAAAGGGAAGCTTCATGTAGTGCTACTGGAATTCCGAGCCTGTTCAGCCATTTTGGAAATAAGTCTGGTTGTAGATAATGAAGATAAATGTGTGTGTCCTTGAAATCCCAACATACCCCTCCTTTAGGAGAGGTGTATTCCCTAAAGATGTTAAAAAGTAGTAAAAGATGTTCATCAGAATTCTGTTTGTGGAAGCAGAAATTTGGATAATTTGGTTTATTCATTAGAGAAACAGAGACATAAAATGTAGACTCTAAGTGTGGAATACACTGCTGGGAGTTAGAAGTAATGAACTAGATGTCTAACATGACAAAACAACATGACTAAATCTCAAAAGTTAGTGTTAAGTAAAAAAAAAAATCATAATAAAGGGTGTAGTGTAAAACCCTATATGCCAACTTAAAAAACATATACACAAACTATATTTTCTAAGAATCCATGCATAGTCAAGGATATGTATCTGATACATGAGAGAGGGCACCTAGGGAGGTATCCAGCTACAGATAAAGAGTGGGAGTGAGGCTAAGGCATGAAAGAGAAAATGGGGTGCTGGGGTGGCTCAATTGGTTAAGTATCTGCCTTCAGCTCAGGTCATGTTCCCGAGTCCTGGGATGGATCCTCACGTCAGGCTCCCTACTCAGTGGGGAGTCTGCTTCTCCCTCTCCTTCCATGTTCCTCCCTCCCTTACTTGTGTTCTCTCTCTCTCTTTCTCACTCTCTCTTAAATAAATAAATAAATAAATAAATAAATAAATAAATAAATAAATAATAAAATCTTTGAAAAAACATTTTAAAAAGGCATAAAAGAGAAAATTAAAATAAAACAAGAGAGGGCGCTGTGTCAATAGTGTGCCATAAACTGAGAATGTCAATCTTAACTCTATGTACCTGAGATCCAAATAAGTAAAGTGAGGAGAAACATTATAAAAGGGATAAGAGACAACAATCACTGAGATTAATAGTGATGGTTTGTCTCTTTCAGTCAAGAATTCACCATTATCAATTGGATGAAACCCTGAGGCTCACAGGATTGTGTCATTCAGTCCCAACTCCTCCTCTGTGACTCTCCTGAAGAGTTCCAAGATACACCAGGTATCCAGTGGGAGCCTAGTCCCATCCCCAGCTTCCAAGAGATAAAAATCGCCAGTACAAATAATTATTACAGTTACATCTGAACTTGCACCCCAGTTTAGTATAAAATAAATTGCTTTGCCATAGACAGAAAGGAAAAAGGGAACAGTGGCATGTCCTGTGGAAGAAGGAAAATACAGCATCTCTCGCTGGCCACCATGCTGACTCAGTGTTCTACTTTTGCCATCATAGTTGAAACTTGTCTAGCAGTGGCTCTGTTATGGCCTCCCAGTTATCCCTAGAGTAGGTTAAGAAATTCCAGGAAATATCAAGTCAGGAAGAGACACAGTTCCTTGGAAAGATAATTGTGGCTAATTAACTTCCTTAATTACCAATCAGACTGCAGACTCCCCCTTGCTCCAATAAACAAGCACATAAGCAAGCAAATAAAGAAATCAGAAGCAGTTACATTTGCTGCCGGGGAGCAAAAAGTGACCTATATTTTCTAGAACAGAAGACAAAACAACAATGTGAGGAATTTTGTAGAGGTGTGCAAACAGTTGTTTAAATATGAATCAGCTGAAGAGGATATCATATAAAGGGTATAAGGAGATTAAGAAGTACATCACAATAAGAACATCAAAGCTTAAATAATTTTTAGTACCCAAGTTCATATTTAAAATAAAGCTCCAGACATTCATTTAGTTAATACATACAGTCCTATGGTGACCAAAAGAAAATCAGATTGCTACGGATACAACAAATGTCACATAAGAAAGTCATTTTTCAGAAAAACATATTGTGCATTTTTAAATATTTTTTAAAAGTGAGAACTGGAGTTACACAAGATTAGATCAAATGAAAATTCAGGGCCCATGCTTAAAGCTCTTATCACATTTTAAGCATTTCTAGGAAAATTTCAAGATTTCTAGGCTGGGAAAGATAATTAATTTTTAAATATTCCTGAAGTTTAGGGAACCCTATACTATATATATGGCTTTCTAAAGTACTTTTTAAAAAGATTTTATTTATTTATTCATGAGAAACACACACAGAGAGAGGCAGAGGCAAAGGCAGAGGGGGAAGCAGGCTCCATTCAGGGAGCCTGATGCAGGACTCGATCCCAGGATCACACCCTGAGCCGAAGGCAGACGTGCAACTACAAGCCACCCAGGCATCCCTTAAGTACTTTTTTATAACTAAAAACTGTCTTTCTGAACAATTCTCATCCTCAAACCCCAGAAACACACCACTTCATCTGTCCTATTAACTACACTAAAAACTCAGATGTTTATATTCTTTTCTGACCGATTTTTATCCTTTAGACAGTAATGATTCCTAATGCTTTGCAATCAATCTTCTCTAGTCCCCTATAAAAAAATTTCAACTAAGATGTACCATTTTATCTTTTCGATCCTCTAAGTGAACTAGAATGGAAACGGAATCCACATGAATTCTTTAGTACTGAAAAGGAGAGGAAAAATTTCCTGTACCTCAGGTAGCTTAGAATCTAATGAGGAAGACATTGAGATGGAAGCACAATACCACAGAGAGAGATAAAAAATGTAGTAGCAGTAATTATAGGATTTTATGGGGGAATAGGAACCACTTGGGGAGGGTAGAAGGAATGTCAGAGACAGCTGCCTGGAGGACATGGTGACTAAGCCAAAACCAGATACAGGCAAAGAAAGGACAATATACACTGAGCCATCATCTCAACTTTCTATAGCCAAATGTTTCAATAACCTACGGTGTTTAAGATCAACATGGAATATAAGTAGAATGTTAAAACAACAGACCAATAACTTGAAAGTGCTGATGTTGCATGTTTACTGACTAATGCCAGGGGGACTCTATGTAGTTTATTTCATAGCCCATCAAGGAATGTCATATGGGCCATCACTGAGTTTTAGAATCACATTTCTGGAAATCTCACACCCTCTTTGGTTTGCTCTAAGAAGCAGTAATGGACCCCTGCACCCTGGATCAACATCCTCTTCCCTCCTCTAGAATCTAAAAGAGATATCCTAGGCAACCAATGGAAATTACAGTATTTTCTCTCCCCATATTTTCAGACAGAACTTCATCACATGAAAAGTACACTCAGATGAAAATACTTAACAACTGGGTTGTGGTGCTAGTTGCACAATTCCATAAATTTACTAACACTGTTGCATTCACCATACAATGAGTGAATTTTTAAGGTATGTAAATTACAACTCAATAAAACAAACTTAATTATTGAACTTCTTAAATGTTTCTTTCAAGGCATTTTTCATGCATTTCTATGTAAATTATTCCTTTTACAGGGGCATCAGCTGTGCCTCTGCATCCTAGTTCCCATCCCTACCAACTCTATGACCTCAGCAAGCAGCCACTTCTTTGACATCAATTTGCTGATGTGAAAAGTGAGCTTTTCTTTTTTCTTTTTTTTTTTTTTAGAGAGAGAGAGAACATGCGCAGGAATGGGATGGAGGTAGGAGGGGAGAGAGAATCCCAAGCAGGCTCCATACCCAGCAGAGAGTCTGACACAGGGCTCGATTTCATGACCCTGAGATCATGACCTGAGTAGAAATCAAGAGTTGGACACTTAACCAACTGAGACACCCAGGCACCCCAATAAAATGGGCTTTAATATTATTATTTACACATCAAAGTCCTAGGGCAGGTCAGGGGCTAATGAGAAAGTGCAACATCAGTGTCAAGTGGGGTCCTGATAATTAAGAAAAGCTTAATAGATGTTAGTTTTCTTCCTTCCTTCTCTTTCTTGAAGTATAACATTCGAGAACCAATTTGCACATTACAGCAATAGCACTCCTTCTACCAAGGGAATTTTATCCTGTTTAAGAAGCTATTAGGGGGATCCCTGGGTGGCTCAGTGGTTTAGCGCCTGCCTTCGGCCCAGGGCGCGATTCTGGAGTCCCGGGATCGAGTCCCGCGTTAGGCTCCCACCATGGAGTCTGCTTCTCTTTCTGCCTCTCTCTCTCTCTCTCATGTTTATCATGAATAAATAAATAAATCTTTTTAAAAAAAGAAGAAGAAGAAGCTATTAGTATTCTACAGCAGTTACTTACTCCCTACTGTCTTGGCAGAAGGCATCCTTCCACCTCTCTGCTTGATAACCTACCTAGCCTGTGGCTCCTGGTGGTCCCAGCTCCCCAGGAAGTGCCAGGTCCTCCCAGCTTTCTCCCTTGCCAGTGGCCTTCTGACACATCCCATTTTGCTTTGTACCTTTCATTTAAGATGCAAAAGCTTGTTCTGAGCGACAACAGGCTTTTGAAAGTGCTTCAGGATTCTTAATAGTCGAGGTCAGGGAAGAGAGAGAATTGCCACCCAGAAAAGAAAGAATCAGCTAGCATGCTGCCCTGGTGGCACCCAGAGTTCACCAGCTCCCTCAGGCTGTGTAGTTAATGCCTCACCCAGAGAACAAGGGGGAATTAAGATGTCTTGAATGAAAAGCAGCTGAGAAGGGGGAGCCTTGATCCTGACGCCAATTGCAGCTTAGACCTGCCATGCCAATGTGCTCTTCCTTCTCCCATGACTCATCTTGGGCAAATGCTAACCAGTACCAGTCATTGTCTCCACCTCAACAGCCTCGGGCGCGAGACTGGGATCATACTGCAGCCCTCAACCATGCAAGTGGCTCAAAGCAATCCTTCTGAGGGGATTAAATTAAAGCAAGACCACTGTGTTAAGGATGAATGTTTGGTTTCTCCTCTAATACCCTCGGTCTGCAAGTCCCCTTGCCCTCTGGGTCTGCTAAGTTCCTTTCAGAGACTTTCAGAAAACCTAGGACATGGAAGAGAAAGAATGACATGCTTTCCAGAAAAACTAATGTTTCATATCACCAACCGGTTGGCCAATACCTGGAATTCCACTAGAAGATCTTCACTTCTTTAGCCTGAGGCCTTTATTCTCAAAATATAACTGTCCAAATTTAATAGTATATGTTAATAGTCTTTACAATGTTTATATCCTTCAATTTACCAAACCTAGTATAGGAATTTAGTCTGAAAAAACATAGATATGCAAGAAGACTTCTGCACCAGGATGTTTATCACAGAATTACTTATTATATTAAAAAAATACAAAAAAAATTAAAAAAATAGAACCAATGCCCCAAAATAAAAGTATGAAATAAATTTGGCATGACATTTTAAATATTAAAACTCATGTTTGCAACTCACATGCTAATACTCACATGTTAATAAAAAGAATAGGACAAAAATTATATAGTGAGGCTAATCAAAACAACGCGTACACACATGCACGCGCATACACACCCCGCATAAGATTATGCATAGAGAAAATTCTGGTAGAAATGTTCAAAAATATTGAAAATGGATTTTTTTTTAGGTAGTGGGACCAAGAGTGGCTTTTAAAAGAAAAAAAGTCTACTATGCTGTTTAATTCTCATTTACCAAATATGTTACTTTACTAATGAAAATAAAGGATTTCAAAAAATAAACTAATGAAAATTCTACAGTCCTCTAGAAATGATGGAATTTGTTATCTTGTTCTAGCAAAGGGTACCTAGGAATGTTACCCATCATTTATATGCAAGGCATGTCAGTTTCTGATCTTCTAGGGGAGTAGGTTCTGATAGGAAAGAGTCAGCACTTAGTATTGAGTGTTGAGGGGAAAGAGGGGACATGTGGTATTGGTAGCCTGGGAGCGAGACTGGAGGCAAACTCATAATATAGCACCACCACCCTGATCGTATTGCCTTCTTTCCTGAAACCTGAAACCCTGACAGACTACTGAGAAAACTGCATACATATAGGTGGGTAGTGTACTATAGTGACAATACTGGATTAGATGTGTCAAGATATTTTAAAAAGAAAAAAAGCAGCCCCCAACAGTTGTCACAGGTTAGCTGACTGGCACTGAGGTAGACCTTAGAATTCTCTAGCTACCAAGTTCAAAGAACATTAATATCAGATAAGATCACTCTTGGGGAACCTGAGTGGCTCACTTGGTTAGGCATCCAACTCTAGATCTCAGCTCAGTTCTTGATCTCAGGGTCATGAGTTCAAGCCCCATGTTGAGCTCCATACTGAGCATAGAGCCTACTTTAAAAAAAAAAATCGCTCTTGTCAAGGACAAAAAGACCTCTGAAGAATAGTGTGCAAACCACAAAAATATCTTCCTTAGTGGCTTAAAAGGGCAGCTGCTGCTTCCTTATCAACTACAGCTTTATCTTGGCTCCATTTCTCAGCCATCCTAAATAAAAGTTGCTAAGATACCCAATTATAGAATTGTCCTATTTCCTAATAGCACTTAATCCAGAATAAAGCCATGCACCCAAATCTCCCAGCTCAATCTTATAACAAACTTCTCCTACAGAAATGCCCCCGTGGTTCCCCATGATGTGTGCCCTCCCTTGTTGAAACAAATACCAATGAACCCAACCATAGTGTGTTGCTACTGGTCTTTGGCTGGTAAACGTGAACATCTTATCTCTTCTCTTTGTTCAGCTACTCACTATATATGTTCTTGGGCAAGTCAATTGTCTTTATTGAACTTCTTTTTCCTCATTCTTAAATGGTTACAATAAATTCTATCCCTAAATAAAAATCTTACCTGTCAGAGATTTTTGCATTTTGGTGCCAATAACAGCTATTGAATTTTTAAAAAATGCCAAGTCTTGGCCAAAAGCAAACTCAAAAGCAATGAACGCTGTGATATAGTTTGGAAAGAGCTAGGCATCCTGGCTCCTCCACTTGATAGCTGTATGATGAAAGGCTACTCAATTAACCTCTCTAAATTTTATTTATAGGAAAATAATAATAATAATATTACACCCACCTCATAGGGTTTTTGTGAAGACTAAATGAGAGAATTGTATAAGAAATAGAGTTCAATATCTGGGACATAGTAAATGCAATAAATATGGCTACCTAGAAAGAGAATCTGGGTCTTAAGTTTATTCATCTTGGTTTTCCACTGCCTCGCAGTGTCTTAGTAGACATCAAAAAAAAAAATTCTAATTTGGTATATGTGAGTGAATTACATTTAGAATTATTTAATTCACTGAATGAAAAATGATAAGTACTTTCTACATAACATGCTATGTGTTATAACCTGTGGGTACAGTGATAAATAAGTTACCATCTCTTTCAATCTAGTGAGGGAGATAGACATTAAACAAACACACAAATGAATTATATTTACAAGTTGTGATAGATGGATGGTAGAGCAGAGTTTCCCAACCTTGGCACTACTGACATTTAGAAATGTATAATTCTTTGTTTGGTGAGCCATCCTGTGCATTGCAGGATGTTTGGTAGCATCCCTGGCCTCCACCCACTACATGCCAGTAGCAACCCCTCCCTTCAGGTTGTGACAGCCAAAAATGTCTCTACAGTTGTCAAATGTCCTCTAGGAGGAGGGGTAACCCCCCCCCTACTTCCCACTCCACATTCAGAAGCACTGCCATAAAGGGAAAAAAGAAGAGGATTCCCTGAAACAGCTGAATAAAGGTACCAAATTTAGGTTATGAGTTACAAGAGAGTCTGTGTGAGGAGAGAATCCCAAGGCTGACACCCCACAGGTAAGCAGGATATAGCTTAGTAATAGAGAAGGAGGAGTATCCAGGCCTGGGTCTAAATGTTTGTGTGAAGGCCTGAGCTTGCAGCTCCGAGGAATTAAAAGTCCAGTGTGGCTGGGCTCCAGTGGGAGATGAGATGGGAGAAGAAAGGCCATTCACATAGTTTGTAAAATAGGAGGATGATTAGGATCCCTGGGTCCTGCTGTGGCTCCACCCAGTCACCATGTGCAAATATCCTTGCTCATCTTTATCATCTGTGTTTCACCATCTCCACGGCGAGGAGTCATGGAAGATGAAACTAAAGGAACAGAGAGACCAAGACTGGAAAGTGTGCATCCAAATTCAAATTTTCCTCTCTTCCCTGAGCACACAGCCAAACTAAGTGTTCCAGGGTCCACTCAGGCCGCCATGACAAAATACCATAAACTAGAAGGTGTATAAGCAACAGAGATTTATTTCTCAGGGTTCTAATGGCTGGAAAGTCCAAGATCAAGGTGCCAGCAGGGTTGGTGTCTGGTGAGAGCCCTGTTCCTGGTTCAAAATCTATGCTTTCTTGCTGTGCCCTCACGTGGTGGAAGGGGCAAGGGCACTCCCTGGGGCCTCTTTCAGAAGGGCACTAATTCATTTGTGAGGGCCCTAACTGATCACGTCCCAAAGACCTGCCTCCTAATACAATTACCTTGGGGATTAGGATTTCAATATATGCAACATTCAGACTGTAGCCACCGGCCTCCCCTGCATTAGGGAAGCCCATACAACCGAGTTCTGGCCAATGGAGTGTGAGCAGAAGTGATGTGTACAACTTCCAAACCCAGCCTCCGAGATAGTACCATGCTTGCTCTTAACTCTCCTCTGGCTGCATGTAAGTGTCAAGGGCAACCATGAAAGGAATGTATTGAAGATGACTGGCTCCTCTGTTAGTCTGGGTCCTTCACTGACTGCATAGACTGACTCCCAGAGCCAGCTCCCATTCATCCACTTCCTGAAGTAGCCAGGTTGAATTGTTATGTAAGACAGAGGTAAACTTCTATTGGGTAAAGGTCTAAAATTTGCAAGTCTGTTACTGAAATTTACATTATCCCAGCAAATATAAGCAACATGTCAGGAAATTGCTCTCTCTGGATAAAGTATACACAATCCTTTGGCTGACCACTTAGTGCAGGAAAGTAAAACATCCCCCAGCCTTATTAAGCAGCTATGGAACATTCAGGCAACAGTACACTCCCAGACAACTCAGAATCATGAATGGGATAGTTTTAGCCTTGGACTTTAGATATGAAGAATATACTGAAAACGAGCAGAAAGGTCTTCACTCCTTTTCAAAATAACAGTTGGAGAATTTTTTTTTGCAAATATTGCAAATATTTTAACACTGTAACCAGTCAAAGGAGAAAGTCCCTGAACGATAAAAAGTTCTGAAACCAAACATGGTATAGCTAATAAACTCTAAAGTCTTCTGGAAAATTATCACGACTACTGCCAAAGTGAAAATTAATTAATTACAAATCAATTAAATAGCACAAAATATAATTTGAAAAGGTACATAAAATTAACTATATTTCTACCCTAAAGGTCTTTTATGTCATGCACATTCACTTTTTTCCTGCTAGACTTTTCCATCTAAGCTTACAAAACCCAATGTCAATAGCTAGAGACAACTTCTACTTTTTAGCAATCACACATGTAGCAATCAAGCAAAATTTACAAGTTTCTGCATATTTTTCAAATACACAACTCCAAATCTATGCATAATATAAGGAGTGAAGCATAGAAAGTTTGCTCCAGGTAAGAACTATAAAAACATAAATCAGAACAGACATGCCTTCAGCTACATGTAACAGAAAATGCAACTTTCAATGCGTCAAAGATACAGAGGAGGATATTTCTATCACTTAATAAGAAATCTGGTATTAAGTGATCATAGGTGTATTTAATACTGCAATACAGCATATATGTATAATGTGCATTATCTGCATATACATACATGCATGTGGTTGTGTGTATAAATACTGAAATACAAGTTTAATGAAACAAAACATACTATATGTAATGTACTTTGATATTTCCTATTATGTTTATTGTTTCATTTTTGAAAGCTATCAGTGACAAATAACCTAATTAAAAAGTGGGCAAATTTTTTGAACAGACATTGTACAACAGAAGATATACAAGTGAAAAAAAAAAAGAAGATATACAAATGGCCAATAAGCACATGAAAAGATACTCATAAAAAGATGCTCATCTGAGAAAAAAGATACTGTATAGTATAAGGGAAATGCAAATAAAATCCACAATAAGATAGCACTAACACAACACTAACATGGCTAAAATTTAAAAGACTGACAGTGCTAAATGTTGCAGAGAAGGTGGAACTATTGGGACTCATGATGAGGTTGCTAATGAAGATGAAAATGGTATAGATACTTTGGAAAACAGTTTTGCAGATTTTTATGAAGTTAAATACACACTTACCAAAAGATTGGGCAATTCATAGCATATACCCAAGAGAAATAAAAACACATTTTGTCACAAAGACTTGTACATGTATATTCATAGCAACTTTATTCCTAATACCCCAAAAATGGAAATAACCATCACCAGTTCTCAACAAATGAATGGATAAACAGATTATGATGTATCTCAAGAAAGGAAAGCCACTGAGCAATAAAAAGGAACAACTGATACACACAATATCAATGAATCTCACAGATTATACTGAGCAAAAGTAGATGCAAATAGTACCTTTTTATAATTCCATTTGTATAGAATCCTATATAAGAGAAATTTGTTTTTTTTTAAGATTTTATTTATTTATTCATGAGAGACACAGAGAGAAGGCAGAGTCATAGGCAGAGGGAGAAGCAGAGGGAGAAGCACACTCCCTGCAGGGAGCCCGATGTGGGACTCCAACCAGGAACTCTGGGATCGTGCCCTGAGCTGAAGGCAGACGCTCAGCTGCTGAGCTACCCAGGCATCCTCCAAAATTTGTCCTTAATGACAAATATATACATATGAAGGGGAACACTTACTACAAACAGGCACAAGGGAATCTTGGGGGGTAATGGAAATATTCTATATCAGGATTATAATGGCGGTTACATGAGTGTCTATATTTGTCAAAATTCATAGAACTATACATTTAAAATGAGTGAATTAATTTTGGCTCTACTAATAGGATATGACTTACCATTTGAAAAACACAATTTTATCACTAAAATTATTTGGATGCAAATAATATCAAAGAGCTTTCTAGAATCAAAATGATTGGTATAAGAATCTACTAGGCTGTCATGTTGCTCATGATTAGATTAAACACACTGTGACTATTAAACCTGATACCCAATAACTCCAATTAGCATAGGCCTTCACAGGTCTGCTTTCACCTTTATTTAGATTATGACTAGTAAAGTGCTTTAGTAAAAATCAGTTTACTGTTTGCAAAGAACTGTCACTTGCATTTTATCTGCCCTGAGCAACAGTCCAGTAAGGCACGTATTTTTACTCCTCTTTTAGAGCTGAGGATCTGACGTTTAGAGTTACAGAGCTAGTAAATACAGGATGGACCCAAATCCACTTGCATTTGAGTCTACTGTTTTCCCATTACATCACAGATGGCTTGAAGAGCACTGAGTCATGGGCCCTTGACTTTTGGTTTTAATTTCCTTGTTATTAGGACACCCAAGCACCAGAAGACATATTTGGTACATCTTATTTGCTTTCAAAAAATAGGGTTTAGTTCTATTGCTATCATTCCAACCCACAGATCTATACTTTACGGGTTCTGTAAGATCAAATGGAAGTCACCTAAAAATGCAGCTTTAAAAAAAGAACAAACATTTCCTTTACCTAAACATTTCCATTTTTCTTCTTCCAAAGAGTAGAATGCTCTTTCCTCAACAGATTTGGCTAGTTAATCAAAAAGAAGAAACCATCCAAAAAGGGGAATCTATGACCTCTTTGTCAAGGGAAGTAAAATAATTCAATGCCAAGGAGGGCTATTTTTATTTTCATCTCATGATCTGCAGGATTTTTTAAAGGTCAGCCCCCATGAAAGTGAAAGGAGAAACTGTTTAAGAAGTGCTCCCACAAATCCCTCTCCTCTTAATAGTCTCAAGCTTGACCCTGTGTTATCAATAGACAGTTACCTTGGGTAGTTAGAGCATGATTATATAATAAGGACAAATGACTGGTTCTATCCCTGCGGAGGTCACTGGAGTAGCTTTGATATGCTCGGGTGCCACCTAAAACCACCACTGACCCCAGCAGTTAACAGTGGGGTCCAGAAACTGTGAGTGAATCTTCCTTAACTCATGCTGTTACTAGAAACACAAGTCAGTAACATCCTTTGGGCAGCTAATGGGAGGTGGGGTATTTGATTATTCACTTATCCTTAGAGCATGACTATGAGGACCCAGTCTCCAGAGATAAGAAGGAAAGGACGTGTCTAGTCTGCATAATACAATCACTCTACGCTGGAGCAAAGGAAATCTTGCAAAAGTCATTCAAGTCTCTGATTCTAGGCAAACTATTTTGTTTCTCTGAGCCTCGGCTTCTTCATCCAGAAATGAGAACAGTCATTTCCTACCTCACCAAGTTGTTGTGAGGCTTAAATGAGCCAAATGCGAAAAAGCTGTGGGAATTGTGAAAAGCAGTAAAAGCATTCACAGTCATCCTATTCTTTATTAGAATCTACTTTTTGTTAGAGGATATTATTTTTTTGCTCAAGATCTTTGTTGGTTCATTTAATAAAGGTGGTTGAGTGCCTGTTATGTGTCAGACAATAGACTATGTGTTAGAAATAGAGAGGAAATATAATGAAATCCTGATCCTCAAAGACTATCTAGTCTGTTGCAAGGGCAACAAATAGGAAGGGAAGTTAAGTGTAGTAGATGCTATGATGTGACACTGTGATCCCCCTTTCATGTCAAAGGATTTATTCCCTCTGATGCAGGAAATAGCATTAGCCCCTTAGAGGGAATGCCTGGATGAAGAGAATCACCTTGCCCAAGGTCATGCCCACTTCCTGAGGAGTTTGCACCCAATTACTGATCAACTTAGTATACAAAGGCACAGTCCCCTTGCTCCAAAACAGGGCACTTGTGAAGAGCATCCCATAGGGCTGGCTGACATTGACACTGCATTGCAGCTTACCTTCTTCCTCTTACTGATCCTGCTTCCTTCCCTTCCTTTCCACAAGTATTGATCCCAGCGAGCTCCTTAATAAACCTCCTGCACACTGATATCCTTCCCAGAGTCCACTTCTGTGGTGATTAATTGTATGTGTCAATTTGGCTAAGCTACGGTACCCAGTTTTTGGTCAAACACCAGCCTAGATATTGCTATGAAGGTATTTTTTGGATATGTTTACCATTTAAATCAGTACATGTTGAGTAAAGTAGTTTATCTCCATAATGCAGGAAGGCTTCATCCAATCAGTTGAAGACTTTAAGACTAAAAAGGGAGTTTTGCCTACAGACTGCCTTCAAACCCAAGTTACATCAACTCTTCCTTGGGTCCCTAGCAGATGATAGATGACAGATACATACATACATACATACATACATACATACATACATACATTGACAGACACTGATTCTGTTTCTCTTCAGAACCCTAATACAATTTCCCAGAACTCAACTACAATAGCAGGCATTTATGGTACAGTGATTAATAACCTGTGTTAGCAATAGGGCTAGCTTCATGGGCATGCAACCTGTGCAGTCACACAGGGCCCCAAATTCAGAAGGACAGGGTTATATGCTCTACTGTCACCACTTTAAAGTCTTGGTAATTTTATCTTCAACTTGTGTTTTATAAGTGAAGGCCTATGGAACAGTAGAGCATGTGTGAGCAGAAGGAGCTACATGTAATAGGCATATTCACTGTTCCTTGCCACCCCATTCCTGGACAGCATTTGTGATGCTCTGTGACATAGTAATTCCAGCAGACTGCCAATGCATGGGAGCTCATTGAGACTCGAAAAGAGTACATGACAAGATTGTTATTTGTACAACTGAGTGAGTAGAGGAAAAGGGTGAGCTGACAACACCAAGAGACCACACTTTTGCAAATTCTAAACAAAATATGCATCAAACACAGAAAGAAAATAATGGAATTCTAACACATGTATGGCCAAAAAACACTTATACTTTTTTGTTCATGTTACTTCCCTGTATTAGTCAACCACTTATGCTGAAAATTCTAATAGACAAGTAGAGAAAATACCCAGAAACCCATAGGTCCTTTGCCTTACTTATTATTTATTCCAGTCTTTATTTATCAGTAAGCTGAAGGTAGGACTGTTGGTAGAATGAGTGCTTATCAGGAAGTAAAACCCAAAGTGTTAAGTTAGTTTTGTGCATATTTTCTACTGTCTGGTAAGTACAAAATATATCTGCATGTACAATATCTGAATCATGAATTCTGTGATTTTGGTGACCCTACATGTGAGGTAAATGTTCTTAGATAAAACTGGCCTTGCTCAATATGGAAACGAATGGCAAAATTTATGTCAATTATTAATTTAAAATTTTAATTTTCTTTACTTAGAATGACATTAAATAGCATATAAATAACAAATAGCAAACAGACAAGTTAAGAAAGAGACTTTGGAAGAAAAGAAAAAGCTACATATTATAGTACCTTTAATGGCACTTTTTCTCCTGCTTTTTGAACAAAGGGCCCCATGTTTTATTTTCCACTAGGCTCTGAAAATTCTGTAAACCCTCCTCACCTCCCCTCTGGCCACTTAGCAACATGTTTTATGGATACGTAGAATTGGTTTGAGGAAAACTCAAAATGAACTGAGTCCTAAGAGGCTGTTGGAAATAGCTAGGAAAGGTGAGTTGAGGGAAATGGAGGAGGGGGTTCCAGGCAGAGGGAACAGTATGTACTAAGTCTTATAGTCTAGAGAAAGTGTGGCTCCCACAGAAAATTAGATAGCATTTGGTTCATCTGGATCTTGAGTTAGAACAGTGGGTTGGGGGAAATTGGCAAGAGATGACTCTGAACAATATAAGACCAATATAAGTGAGGGTGCTGGTATGTACCCTGCAGGAAATGGGAAGACAATGGAAGGTTTTAAATAGAGTGTGATTTAAAAAAAAAAAAAAAAAAAAAAAAAAAAAAAGATGCACTGTAGAAAGATCTTTAGTACCAGTTTTGACTTTAAGCATCTCACGTACAGACCTCTGTGCTGCTGTTGCCCCAAGAGCCCTACACTGTCTAACCTCCTGACCACTGACTTTCCTTTCACCTTTGTAGTTCTAGCTGACAAGCAGAGGACCCCGTACCAGTTGTCAATCCCAAGGGAGCAGAACAGCATGCTTTGGTCACCAGTCTCAAGGGAGGACTCTAAACACCTCTGCCTAATGCATCTTGGTATCAGAGTTGCCAAGGAAAACACAACACAGTCAAGCACTGGACAGAACAGCACTTTGTGTACACAAAGAAGAGACAGCACAAGATCAGACTCAATAGTGGGCATCAGTCCCCATGGTCGGTGGGTTTCTCCCAGCAACTCACACAGGACAATTTGCCTATGTAAACCCCTTCTGTGCTCCAGTGGAAGGAAACCTACCTCCTTTTCAGAGGACAGACGTAACAATGGGGTTGGCCAGGTGTCATGTAATGCACATACCTTGACCAGAGAGAATATTGCGCTTGAAACAGGGAAAGATATTCCCAGCCAAGGTAATAAGCCCAGCAAAGGCTGTGTGAGCTCTTTATCTCTTGGTGAGGCCTGAGGGCCAATCTTATGGAGCTAAGTGGATGCTGAAAAACTGCTGACAGGAGGCTGCCTTTCCCAAAACTATTTATTCTTCAAAGTCCAGGTCAGACGCCATCACCTTCTTGACTCTTCGAGAATCATTATAAAATGCCTAAAAGTAATTCTCTGGAGAATGGTCCATAAAAGAAACATTGATAAATTAGATTTTACTAAAATTAAAAATGTTCACTCTTTAAAAGCCACTGTTAAGAGATTGAAAAGACAAGACACAGACTGGGAGAAATATTTGCGAAGTACATATCTGATAAAGAACTTGAATCCAAATATACTTTTTAAACTATAAAAAATAAATAGCAAGAAAAAACAACTTTTAAAAAATGGCAAAAGATTATACAATTCACCAAGGAAGACATAGGGATGTCAAATAAGCACGTGAGAAGGTGCTCAACATCATTATGTTTTCAATTATAAAATTGAAAATAAAATCTCAATTAGATATTAGATATTAGATATTAGAATGGCTAAAACTTTAAAAACTGAACATATCCAATGCTGGCAAGGATATGGAGGAAATAGAACTCTCGTATACTACTTATGGGAATGTAAAATGCTACAACTACCTTGGAATAGAGTTTGGCAGTTTCTTAACAAGTTAAACATAACAATTAACATAGAATCCAGTAATTCCACTCCAGGACTTACCCAAGAAAAAGAAAAGTATACATCCCCACCAAGGCATGTACACAACTGTCCTTACCAGCTTTATTTGTAATAGCCCAAAACTGGAAACAACACAAGTGTTCATCAGCAGGCAACAAGACAAACAAATTTTGTTACATCCATACAATGGAATACTACTCATCAATAAAAAAAAGGGATGAACCATTGATACACACAACTACATAGATGACTCTCAAAATAATTATGCTGAGTGAAAGAAATCAGACATTAAAAGGAGTATACAATTATTCCATTTATATAAACCTTTGGAAAATGTAAGCTAATTTATAATGATAGTGTGCAGATAGTGGTTGCCTGAAGACAGGCACAAGAGAGGTGGAGGAGAGATCTTGGGGAATCACCACAGGGAAAGATTACAAAGAGGCATAAGGGACCTGAGAAGGTGTAAAAAAAAAATGTTTACTATCTCAATTATGTTGACAGATTCACAATTGATGATGTGCATGTGTGTGTAAAAACTTTTCAAGTTGTATCCTTTAACTACACACAAGCTATTCTACATCAATTATGTATCAATAAAGTTTTGTTGTCTTGGGATCCCTTTCACTATTCTGTCCCCTTTTGTATATATTTAAAATAGTCTAGAATAAAAAGGTGAAAGGAAACACCTTTGTCTTTTTGGTACAACATAACTAAAGTCATGGAACTAGAAGTGGCCTTGGGGTGACATCATATCGATTCCCCTCCTCCCCTGAGAAGGTCAACAAGGGCTCTTAGTGCTTATGCACATTATAACCTAAGTGGTGTTGCTCGAGTTTTCAGGGGCATTCTGGGCTTACACAAATTAATTTAACCCCCAAAATGACCCTCATTTATTTCCCTCTATACTTACTGCCCCCCAACCCCCTGCAACGAGGCAATAACCAAACGTCTGTCACTGTTCGCAGTAATTTCCCTACAGCGTCTGATGCCCATGAGACCAAACAGAGGTGGAGAGAAGAGCAATGCAGAATATATATGTGATTGCTCAATCAGCTGCTGTCTTTCTCCCAGATAGCTCTGGCTGATTTAAAGTCAGGCAGGGCTGAAATGACAATCAGACCTGATTTTTCATCCCAGCTCCACTGTTAACTAATCTACAACCTTGGGCCAGTCACTTCTCCTCTCTGCTCTCAGTTCCTTTCTCTGTAATATGAGGGGCTGGTGTCTGGACTACCTCCAAGGTCTCTTCCAGGACTGATATTTACAACTTTTCTTATGTCCTTGCAAAATAAAAAACAAAACAAAACAAGCACACTGCAAGGTGGGACTTATCAAGGATGTTATAGTATGAGCCCCAGTCTGTGACTATTGAGAGTCAGAAGGAGGAGTATTCTGAGGTGGATGGGTGTCATCTGGACTATTATGTCAAGTTCATTATGCTGAAGCTGGAATATGCATCTTGGTCAGGCATGGTTTATTGAGAAGAATAGAATCTTGTTTGTACTTCTCAAGCATATGGGAAATTTTCAAGAAACTGTAGGGCTTTCTTAGAACTGAAATGGATGAAACAGAGTTAGATCTTATAAGAAGCTGAAACTAGGGACGATAAATCATTAACAGTGTTACCCCCATTCCCTCACTCTTGTGCTTTCACTCATTAATGTTTCCCCTTCCCCTGCCCCTGTTCTGTCTCCTGAAAGATCTTACTCTGTGCTTCCGTGGCACATGGCGAGAAAGGGCTCAAAAGCTCAACATGACCTCCCATTCATGGAAGGGAGTCTCCACCTGATTAGTCTCCCATCTGAAATTCCAGAGTCCCAAGACCAGAACTCCGGTGTTATCAGCCTGTGTATCAGTGGTTCCCTGGTACAAACAGCTGTTCTGGTACAGAGTGGGGCGGGGGGGTCATGCCGTACATAGAACTGCTCCCTCTGGGACTAGCACAAGGGAGGTTCTTTTAGAAAGGGGCATGAGGGGCAGCCCAGGTGGCTCAGCGGTTTAGCACAGCCTTCAGCCCAGGGTCTGATCCTGGAGACCCAGGATCAAGTCCCACGTCGGGCTCCCTGCATGGAGCCTACTTCTCCCTCTGCCTGTGTCTCTGCCTGCCTCTTTCTCTCTCTCTTTCTCTCTCTCTCTCTCTGTCTTTCATGAATAAATAAATAAAATCTTTAAAAAAAAAAAAAAGAAAGGGGCATGAATTGATTGGTAGAGAGGCCACCTCTGATGAGGTTTAGAAATCCAACTTAAAAAAAAAAAAGAAAGAAAGAAAGAAAGAAAGAAAGAAAGAAAGAAAGAAAGAAATCCAACTTAATGCCCACAGAGAAAATTTCTTTACCCCAATAACTTAAGAACTAAGTTCTTAACTCCTTAGATCTCCCAAACTTTATATATGAGGGACTGAGGACAAGCTAATTGTGGCAGAGCTGGATCTGGAATTCTGGCCACTTGATTTCTAACCCAGGGTGCTCTTTTAGGATGAGCTCTGCCAGAGGCTCTCCTCATGTCCAATATAGTGCTGTAGAATGAGTGCCAGGAAGGATATTGTTTATGATGACTCTGCCATTAAATCATAAAACGGGAATTTGAGTCAGTGATAGATTGTATTTTTAAGATGACAGCATCATCATCCCTTATCCCACATGCTCTTCTTACACTGTACCTTGATGTTCATCCAGTGAGTGGTAAGATCTATGTTCCCTCCACTTGAGACCTGACAGATCTTTGTGGCTTCCCCTACCAAAATAGTAGGAGTGGGCAGCCCCGGTGGCTCAGCAGTTTAGCTCCTACTTCAGCTCAGGGCCTGATCCTGGAGACCCGGGATCGAGTCCCACATCGGGCTCCCTGCATGGAGCCTGCTTCTCCCTCTGCCTGTGTCTCTGTCTCTTTCTCTGTCTCTGTCTCTCTCTCTCTCATGAATAAATAAATAAAATCTTTAATAAAAAAAAAAGAGTAGGAGTGCTGCTACATAGTTTCTGAGGCTAAGACATTAAAATGCCACCATGTTCCCCTGGGACACTTGCTCTTGGAACCTAGTCACCATACCAGGAGGAAATACAAGCTAAGCTAGACCACATGGAGAAGCCACATGTAGGTGTTCAAACTGAGAGCCCAGCTAAGGTCCCAGCCAACAGCCAGGATCAACTGATGTATGAGTGAAGAAGCCTCCAGATGATTCGAGTCCCCCAAGTCATTGAGAAATTTCCTAAGTTTGAATCTGAGGCCCCAGATTTAGAAGACATCTTTGCTATGCCCTGTCTGGAATCCTGTGAGTATGATAAGATAGTTATTTTATGCCACTATAAGTGTTATATCTGTGAGTATGCTACAAATCTGTGAGTATAAGATAGTTACTTTATACCACTGAGTTTTGGACTGGCCTGTTACAAACAATAACTTGACACACACTACTAGCAAAACTTTGGGATTTTTCCAAGACAAATTTCCAGACAAACTTTCCTGGGTGTTTTTATCCTAACCATCATGTTAAAAGAGCCTTCAATTGCATTACTACCAGTCACTAGATTTTTTTAAAAGATTTTTATTTATTTACTCATGAAAGAGACACACAGAGAGAGAGAGAGAGAGAGAGAGAGAGAGAGAGAGAGGCAGAGGCACAAGCAGAGGGAGAAGCAGGCTCCATGCAGGGAGCCCAACGTGGGACTCAATCCCAGGACTCCAGGATCACACCCTGGGCCGAAGGCAGGCGCAAAACCACTGAGCCACCCAGGGATCTCTATTTGCTTGATTTTTAAAAAAAAGACATATGCATTAAACCCAAAGTCCTGTATCTGTAGACTTGTTTTATCACCTGTTACAGTAACTAATCAGTACCCAGTGTCTGTCATTTTGTGATTAGGCAGGATGCCTTTGTGACCCAGAGAAGTACCCTGAAGATTGTCTCCATTCCCTGTATTTCATTCCATTCCAGTCTTTTCCATTATTACCGACCACTCCCCCAACTTGTGACAAAGCTAAAAGATGCCAGGTGTTTTCCTCTCTCAGTCCATGAGAAAAACTTCAGTATTTGGTTCTAGCGATTCAGGGGAGCATCAATATCCAATTCCACCAAGTGGAGAAAGCTGGTGTCCATTAGCTTCCCTCCTCACCACATGCCTGCCCCCCATCCTGGTAGCTACGGAGCTCCCGTCTTTGGCAACCATTTGTATTTTTCTTTGGTCCCTGCCATGCTTCATTTCCATCTGTTTACTGCTCATCATTTCAGTCATTAATTACATGCTAATTACACGTCAACAGAGCCCTCATGTCATTATTTGCAGAATAACACATGATTACATCTCCAACACGACTGCTCATTGCTTGCCAGGCTCTATGCTGAGCAGTGGAGACACGGAGGTGAAAGAGAGGCTCAGCAGGTCTTCAAGAGGCTCACAATCATCACAGAATTTGGAGCTCCTCCTCCATGGGCTGCCTGCAAGACTGGTGCTGATCCTACATTTCTCACTCTCCAATCACTGACTTTCAAGGATAAACACACAATAGCAAAGCTGCCACTAACTGTGAGACTTGGTCACTTTTCTTAATATTACTGAGCCTCCATTTCTTCAGCCACACAATGAGGATGTTACTGCCTGGCACATGGGTTGTGGGAAAGGTGAAGCAGGACAGGAGATGTAGATGGAAAGCTTCGTGTCTCAGGGGAACTCAATAAATGCAACTTGTCTCTCCTGCTTTCCCTAACTTCATGTTGTTGTCCCCAACCTACTCTGTTTTATAATTTGAGTGCCTTTTAGACTCTATTTCTCTGGCTGCCCCCTTCTCTGATGTGAGGGGAAATTCTGTGATAAGGGGAAACGGCACAGTGAATCAAAAAGACTATAAATATGAAGTTCAATATGCGCCATCCTGAAGGTATCTTAAGGGTCACCCACTTCCACCCCCTTAATCTCCTTCCTTCCTTTTATTTATTTATCCAAAAGTCCTCCTTATACACATAATAAATCCAGTCCCTCTGTCTCTTTGTTTGTCAAGTCAGAGAATCTGTCTTCTCTGAATCCTTGCCAGGCTCTAAGCCCTCCACAGCTGGTTGTAGAAGTTCATGGGGTATAAAGGAAGGGGGGTTATGGGAGGCAAAGCAGTTATAAATATAGGGAAGAAGCAGATATAGTGTAAAATATTTTTAATTTTATAATAAAAGACCATATCTTGAAACAAATTTTAAGGTGCTTCTGTTTGTTTTAAACCTGTGGTAAGTTTTGTTTTGTTTTCCAGAAATAGCCCCAATTCTTCATGTTTCCCAATCACTGCATCTTTTGCAATGCGACTTTACAGCTCCTTCCAACAAGGAGTGGAGTTGATTTTCTCATACCCTGGATCTAACTTGTCCAGATGTTTTTTCCAGTTCCAAGCCTAGGTCTCAAGAGGCTTGCACACTTCTGCTCATTCTCTTAGAACCCTGTTACCACCATGTAAACAAGCCTGGGCCAGCCTGCTGGAGCACAGGTGCCCACACAGGGCAGAGCTCAGCTGTCCCAGATGAGGCCAGCCTACAACCAGTTGACACTCAAATATGTGAGCAAACCCAGCTGTCAACTGAGTGGCCACCCAGCCCACAGCTGAGCACAAATACATGTGTGAGTCCAAGACTGGAAGACACACCCATGGACTTGTGAGCAAACAAATGCTTATGGCTTCAAGACACTGATTTTGGGACACCTGGGTGGCTCAGAAGTTTAGCACCTGCCTTCAGCCCAGGGCGAGATCCTGGAGATCAGGGATGGAGTCCCATATTGGGCTCCCAGCAAGGAGCCTGCTTCTCCCTCTGCCTGTGTCTCTGCCTCTCTCTCTCTCTCTGTCTCTCATGAATAAATCAATACAATCTTTTAAAAAAAAAAAAAAGCCACTGATTTATGGGTAGTCTGTTGGTCCTTTTTTTTAAAGATTGTATTTATTTATTTCAGAGAGAGAACGTGCAAGCTCAGTCGCAGGGGAGGGGCAGAGGAAGAAGCAGACTCCCTGCCGAGCAGGGAGCCCTACTTGTGGGTCAATACCTCGACCCTGGAATCATGACCTGAGCTGAAGGCAGATGTTCAACTGACTGAGTCACCCTGCGCAGTCGGTTTTGCTATAATATCCAACTGACACCAAAACTATAGAAAAAAAACTGAACAAAATCTTCTTGGTTGATAGAGATTCTCAAGGCAGTGGATAAGGTAAGAGTCTATATCTCTGCAGATAAGAAAGTGGTTTTGATATTCTTAATTTTCTTTCAAAGCAACAACTGAAGCAAGTGAGTAACATTGCTCTTAGTGATAAAGCCTCAAGTGGCCTGAGTACTGTTTAAAAAGGCTGTTTAAAACTGAATGTTCATTCACCTTTAAACTGAATGTCTGTTGTTTGAAACAACTAGAAAGTGAAGCTGGGACCAGAGAAAAAGGCAGGGAGGGGGGTGGTCCTTGCTTGAGATTTAAGCAAGAATCCTTGCTTGAGATTTAAAAAATTAGAACCAAGAAGAAATGTTCCCCTCTGTTGGCAGAAGCAGAATGATGAATGCAAAGCAGACATATTTTCCAGCACTCTCAAAAAACCCAACATACCAAGAGAAGAGATAAGAGGCACTGACCATCTTGGGAGCATCTGAGCTTCTGGTTTCACAGTATGAGTCACAAAATCCCATTTTCTCCTAAGCAGGTCCAAGTCACTCTCAAACACTAGCAACCAAGAATCTGATGACGATATCAACAGGAGAGAACACCTGGCTTTTTGCAAGGCAGCTTTGAAGAAAATTTTGGGGGAAAAAACTGGAGAAAGATAAATTACATGTGGCAGATACAGATACAGGAAAGCACTACTCAGATCCTCCTTCAAGATAGAACTCTATGGCCAGCAAAAAGGAATGTGGTTGACTGATCTGGCTCCACTTTCAGGCCAAGGGCACGTATTCTAGCCATGCACAGTCAAGGACTGACTAAAGCAACATAGTTGAGGCCATGCTATCCCGGTGGCAGCCTCCAGCTAATAATTAAGCACAACATGTGGTGCAAGAACTAGCCATTTCCACTCAGCGCAGGACTCCTCTGGTGAATGATTTCCTTCCCACTTCCAAATTCCCTACTGGACTAGCAGAGGCTTTGCCAGTTCAGCATCACAATCCAGACTCTCTGCCCAAATCTGCTCCTTCCTTTTTCCGTTCAAAAGTGTTACTCTTTCATAAGCTTTTGTATTTCTAATTCCATGCCCAACATTTTAGGAAGCCCTAAATTTAACCTTAATGGCTTTCCTCCAGCAAATTTATGATAATATAAGATCATGAATATTTTCTGTAGAACTCTTCTCTAGAATAGATGGGAGGAGCCCTTTCTAGGAGCCATGAGTAGGTAGAAATGTTTAATATCTTCTTCCCCACTTTATCCCAAACTCTGGTTCCCTGGCTCTGGTTCCTAACTCTTCCTACCATTCCAGGGGCCACACTGCAATGTGTAGCTAAATCAAGACCACAAATCAGGAAAATTTTCCTGATCCATCTAATATACTTATGGCATCAATGAACTTGCCCCCTCCCCCACACTACAACTTCTTCACTTGCCTCACTTCCTACCTCATCTCAGGAACAGGAGATTAATTGATGAATGATGCAGACCTTGTACATGTCTGAGCCATTTATTTTTAATATTTCCCATGATATCTACCCTTGGAGCTCCCAAATACATGACAGATAGCTGGAAATGAGCCTGAACTTGATTCTTCATTTTATTTTCTACTGGTATATTTAGAAAGCATTAGAATGGAAAGAAATTACAGCTTGTTCACACCTTGACTTACATAGTCACTGGTAGGAGGATTGACCTTCAAGCTCATAGAATTGCTAGCAGAACCTCATATTTCTCCAACTTGATTAGCACAGGGTACACTTACTTCATAATGTAGAATCAAACTCTTTAAGCTACACTTGTTTATTGGAAGTTTTGCAAACACCATTTCTTCAACTTTGTTTAAATCTAAAGACATGAATACTGTTCTGATAATATAAATAACTGTGTAAATAATCTCTAAAAATTGCCACCAACAGTATTTGGGTTCCTTGCCCTTAAACCTGGGCTGGCCTCTAAGTGTTTTGACCAATATGGGGGGAAATATGTTCTAGGGTTTTAGAGCCTAGGGCCTTAAGGCAACTTAAGAGAACTCCCCAGGAACCCAACTGCTTTTCTATATGAAGTCCACACCAACATAGAGAGGACACAGTGGCAGCCACAAAAATGAGCCATCTCAGACATTCCAGCACAGTTGAATTCCCAGATAATTGTCTATATCACAAAGCAGAAGAATTGCCTAACTAAACCCAATAAAGCTATAGAATGATGGGAAATGATAAAAATGGTTGTTGTTTCAAGCCATTAAGTTTTAGGGTGGTTTGTTACATGGCAATAGGTAAATTAAACAATGATTTTTAAATATTCTTACTTAAGAAGTAATATGAAGGTATAGGAAATGGGCATTCTCACATGCTGCTGGTAGGAGTATAAATTCAGTGTATACTGAATGAAAAAAATATTTATATATACCTATATATACATAAACATTGATTTGGATGCCAATTTGGCAGTGTTTATTAATATTTGATATGCATATGCCCTATAACTTAGCAATTCCATTGCTCTGTATCTATGCTAAAAAAATCACCCACATGTGTACCAAGAAACATGTATAAGTATGCCTACTTTAATATTGTTTGAAAGAGAAAATGAAAGCACAAGAAATGGAATATCCATGAGTGTAGGAATGGCTATATGCCTAATATGAATCCTTTGTATCTGCAGAAAGAATAGATTTATATGAACCAATATAAAATATGTCTCAAATATATTCTTGAGTGAAAATAATAAATTGCAATCAATATATACAGTAACAGGACATTTGTGAAATAATATACAAGGCAATGCTATATATTTATAACTGCCCATATATCTAAATGCCAGAAAGTCTGAAGGAGTTAACTGTATTCTTAGAATTGGAAAGGCTATTGTTTGATAATAACTCTAAGACTGCAAAGCTTAACACAATAGAAATTTATTTTATCCTCACAAATTGGCCCTCCTGTGTAGTTTTTCTCCAAATGGTGACTTAGAGATCTGGGTTGCTTCCATTCATGTAGTTAAACAATCTGGTATGTGTGGCCTCCAGGTTCTCTACATCAGGGGAGGGGAAGAATGGAGGAGGATCACTGCAGGATCACTGCTTTTAAACTGCCACAACCTAGAACTGACAACACACCATTGCAGCTCACAGTTCATTGGCTGGAACCAGTCATATGGTCCCAACCTTACTGCAGTCCCATCTTTGAGACACTTACATTTATTGCAAATATTTTTCACTATTATAAATAACACTATATTGCATGTGTATGTGATAATCTGGCAATCTCTTTACATTTATATATCCATTTACAGTTTCAAATACACTTTACATCCATTATCTCAGACTAAATTTCATAAAAATCCCATGTGATAAGTAACCTGGTTATAATTCTCTCCTTTTTTGCAGTAGGAAAATTGAGGCTTCAAGAATCTTGACCAAGGCCTCATAGCTATAAAAGAGCTGAGACTCAAAATGAACTCTGTGATATTCTAATTCCAGTTCTTTTTTCATTAGACACATGCCAATCAGCTTCCTGCCCTATATCATATCTTTTAAGATGGCCTTAGTATGTGAAAATAAGAGGAACTTAGCCAGAGAACAGATAAGGATTTTAAGGAAATGAAAGAAATCACTGTTTCAGGAATCTGGGTCAGAGTGGTTTCTGAAAAATGTTTGTTTCCATGTCTGTCTTCATGATTAGAGCTGGACTTTCTAAGTAGGATTAGGTCACATTCAATTCTACAACCCCAGGTCTTGACGCATGTTAAACCCTAGGTATTTATTGAATGAATAAATACATGAATGGTGACAGAAATACACCTTTTACATCCTCTACCATAAAATCATAGCATTTTCAACTTTGAAGAAGTCTAGACCCATACTACTCAGTTTAACATCTAACAGATGATTTTCTGGTTAGACCCTTACTACTCAAATGCAGTCCCTGAAGCAGCAACATCAAGACCAATGAGAACTTGTTAGAAATGAAGAATCTCAGGCCTTACACCATACATACTGAATCAGAATCTTCATTTTAACAAGATTTCAAGATGAATCATAAGCACTCTAAAGTCCAAGTAAATTTGAAAAATAAATAAAAGTTTGAGTAACTCAAATGGACTTGAATAAACTCTTCTGTTCTATAGATAGAGAAGTTCTATAGATACTCCAACTTTGGGTATAAGCCAAACTGGAAACATAGTCCCTCACCTCTGACTTTATTGATCTGATTCTTCTTTACACTATATCTTCTTCTTAACATAAAAGAAATGCACAATAAATGGAGTTGGTTTAAATTCAATACATTTAGTGTCCATGCAGGGTTGGAAGAGGTAAAGTGGTTTTTAATGATATGATATTGACACCAATTCTGATATGTGGGTTTTTTTATATCACACCAAGCATTTCTCTGACACCAGCTGGCTGTCCTAAAATTCAACTCAGTTTTGCCACTATCTACCCAGAGATAGCATCAAATACTACAGGCTAGGACTCAGTTCCACAAGACTGCCCCCACTTCAGATGCCAATCACAAGTCCAGATGTAAATCAGAGATTCCCATGAACCCCTCCTTGGGTTCAATTAATTTGCTTGAGTGGCTCACGGAACTCAGAAATTAGTTTACTCACTAGATCACCAGTTATGACAGAGGATATTAAAGGATATAAATCAATAACCAGATGAAAAGATACAAAGCATAAGGTCCCAAACAAAGGACCTTACCCTCCTCTCCCCATGGAGAGGAACCTGGCACAGCAGCACGTGGATAGGTACTGGTTCAACAACCTGTAAGTTCTCTGAATCTCATCCTTTGGGGTTTCTATGGAGGCTTCATTACCTAGGTATAATTGATTAAATCACTGGCTCACGATGACTGAACTCAATCTGTAGCTTCTCTCTCCTTCTGGAGGTCAGGATCAGAGAAGGGGGACACAACTAAAAGTTTAAACCCTCCAATCACACAATTGGCTCCCTCAGCAACCAGCCACCATCTTTAGGTAGCTTTCCAAAAGTCAGTTCATTAGCATAACAAAGGACATTTTACCACCCTCCTCACAAAAAATTCTAAGGATTGTAGGTATGCCAGGAGTGGACAAAAACAAAAAATATGTATTTATCATTAATCATGATATCACAAATGATACAACTAGTAGATTATACCTGGAGAAAATTTATAAAACATAGGAGATTGAGTGGAATGCAGGAAGCAGCACCCAGTATTAAAGTTATTACAGGCTGATCCTCCTTTTCTTACCAGCTCTAACATTCCTCCATTTATTCTGCAGTCCTCCTTCCCAAGGCTGGCTCTAGTTTTCCTGTCTTACCATGATTGCATGAATTCACTGGGGCAGGGCACACATACTAAGGACAGCCCAGGAGTGTACCCCACAGGAGAAGAAACTTGGACTGACTCTGAAAGACATTCTCACAATGATGATCTCCGTTAATCCATATACTATCCAATAAAGTAGATACTACGTGCATTTCACAGATAGGGAAAACTAAGCTCAAAGAAAATAAGTAGCTTGCTTAAATCACTCTATAAATGCAGACTCTTTGGGCATGAAGTCAAAAATGGCCTTCTCCAGTTTAGAATGATTCAATGGGGGCAGAGGTCCACTGGCTTTAGGATGACAGTGTCTGTGCTTCTTTGAAAATACTGAAAAGAATTACTGGAGAACTTTGCAATCCTAAGCCTCCTGGCCATACTCCAGCCAACTTCAGGGCCCTGGAGCCCTGAAGTCTGCTCTGAACTCAAAGACTGTAGATAGTTCTTTCCCTGCATGGAGATGTAATCGCTCTCCACAACATCAACTCAGAAGACTATACAAAGCAAGCATCACCACTGGTTCAGCACTATCAGTACAAGGTGGGAAGGTTGCTAGGAAGCTAGAAGGCTCTAAATATGCTCTGTGATCCCAGCTGCATGCAGATCCCCACACTTCTGCTCCTTGAAACACAAATCTGGGAAATGATTTCAAGTGAGAACACATGAAGATCAAGGAGCTTTGTTCTACCATGTAGAAATGACTTATGATTAGATAAGAAATATGAATTAGTAAACAATCACTGGTTAAATTAGAGGCTAAACATCATAGATTTTTAAGATTTTTCAACATCAGGAAAGAGAAGACCAAAGATGTAAAAAAGCCAATGTTGCATGGCCAGTAAAGCCAAGAAAGAATCAGAATCTGGGTCTAATTCATACTTTTCCCATTCTGTTAGAAGATCTTTGAAATATTTATACCTACTGGTAACCCTCTCCTTTTTTCTATCAATATTACTATTTTCCTTGGTCATCTCTCCTATCTCCATGGCTATGAAAACCACCTATATACCATTGACTCTTAAAGTTCTTATTTCTAATTCTTGTATCACTCCAATTTTGATATCACATCAAAAGTATACATCTAATAGCTCCTCTGACATCTCTACTTAATTTTTCCCAAGCTTAATTTTTCCCAAACAAAATTCTTCATCCACATCTCTACCCAAATCTGTTCCATCTTCAGTCTTGTCCAGGTAGATAAATACACCAGCCTCCACTTGGTCACTCCATCCAAAACCTAAACTCAGCCTGAATTCTTTTTTTCTTTCATGACCCACAACCAATCCATCAGCATGTCCCATTGGCCACAATTCCAGAATGTGTCCTGGATCAATCCAATTCTTATCACCGCCACTGCTTCCATCCTCTCTCACTTGGATTTCTCCTGATCAGTCTCCTTTTTCACCCTTGTCCTGTTCCAGTCCATGTCCTAAAACCCAGAATGATCTTTGAAAGTATGCATCAGTTCATGTCACTAACCTCCTTCAAACCATACAAAGGCTTCCTAGTGTTTTGGGATCACTGGAAGGCCCCATTGATCCAGCACCTGACCACCTGTTTGACTTCTCTGTCATTTGTCCTCTCACTGTGTCCACCCCAAATTAACCAACCTTTCTCTGCACCTTTGACATGCCAACCTAATTCCAGACTAGGCTTTTGCTGGTGGTCTTCCCTCGTCCCAGAGGCTCTTCCCCAGATCTCCTCATTATGCCCTTTCCCTACACTCGGATAGATCTGTTCACACGTAAGACCCTTACCATGCCAACTCAAGTAACCATTCTCTAGTACATTACTTAGCTTTATTTGCTTTGTAGCACTTAGCAGTTTACATATGTATATACATATATATGTGTATGTGTGTATGTATATATTTGTTTACTTATTATCTCTCTTTTTGTAGCACTATGTCTCCTCTCAAAACTGTTAATTAAGATCATAGACCACTGTATATCTTCATTACAGACAACAAATTCTTTCTATAAAGGACTTTGCAAGTCAAACGGTCTCTGTTGCAACTACTCAACCCTGTCACTGTAGCATGAAAGCAACCATAGATGATATATAAATGTGTTCCCTTAAAACTTGGTTTACAAAATTAGGTGGTAGGCTGGATTCTGCCCATGAACAATAGTTTATCAATCTCTTATCTAGGTGAGGACCTGGCTTGGTAAATATCTACCGAATGCATACATAAATGAAAGATCTAAACAGAATATTGTCTGGGAGAAAATGCTGAAAATAATAGATGGGAAAGGGGAAAAGAAATACTCAGCAAATGACTCTTGTATATATCTGGCTGTAGCTTATTATTTAAAAAGCCTTATTGTCTCTTACATGTGTCACACAATTTAATATTTCTACCCTTCTGAGACTTAGCAAAGAGCTAAGAATATACTTTGTACTAAATCAGACTTATCAGTTGTACTCTAAGGTCTTAGGAGACACCTGAGACCCAACCTCATCTCTGCTTAGACTACTGAATATAGAAGGAATGGTGTGTTCCATCAGCTGGCAATAAAATGACCCACAGATTCTAAAAGATTTGGTGAATTACCTACCATCAAAGTTTTCCTCTGATTCTGCTACCCCTTAACTGCATTTTCTCTTAGTTCTTTTGTATATCAATTTTTCCCAGATATCCTTTATAATGTATAAACACTGTGGCTAAAATTCTGTAATTTATTGTGGGACTGCATCTGCCAAAGAAAGTATTACTCAACTACTAAAAGAAGGTATAAATACAATCAGAGACATGATTTTGAAGGAAAGCATCTTCTGCTTTGAGAAGAGCAGATTCCCAAAGCCCTGCACTGGGAGGAAGCTCAGGTCTCCCCTGGAAGGGTAACTGCCCATTTAAGCATAACAGAGCATAAAGGCTCATGAGCTCTCCCTCTATTATGCAGTACAATAAATTGGCAAGTTCTAGGTGCCAGGAAAACTGTGTCAGCCCCTGCAGCTCCACTGAGAGAAGAGGAGTTCAGAATTCATTTTCCATAGAAATAATGGCATACACATGCCTAGATTTTGTTGAAATTGCATGGAGACTCTGAACTTTAGGCAAAGAGGGCATTGAGAAGGCATTTATGAAGGTACCACCACCATTCTTAAAACACCTGTTTCAAGAAGAAGGTAACTTTGAGGTCTAAGCAACTGACATCCAAATAAAAACCTCTAGGGTACAGTCTGCTCAGAAAGGGGAGAGAGATACATTCAGATCCTCTAAGTGGGAAAAACCAAACCAAAATGGGAGCTAGATGGAGAAATAATATTTTCTACTTGTTTTCTTTTTTCCTCTGAGCCAGATAACTAAAGTTATCAAATTTTAAAAACTAAAGAAAGTAACTTTATAAACTAAGAGAAAGTTACCTTCCCTCCTCCCTTTCAAATTCTGATTTCTGAAAGAATGGGCAATGAATCAGGAAATGAGCCAAAATGTATCTTTTACATAGCAAGGCTGTAATCTCAAAAGTCTTTCTTCAGTACTTTTGTAAAAGCTCAAGGCATGGCTTTTTCAGAAAGTTACTGATGAGCGCCATCTACTGGGAATTACCCAAACTCTATCGGGAAATTTCAAAGCACTTGAAATTCAGGACTCATTTTGCACAATGGCCTCTTGGGCGTAGAAAAGGAAACTCCTGGGAACCCCGGGCAAAAACTTCTCGAGTTTACCTGAAAAATCTTGCCTTGGTCCTTTGCTAGCTACTGGCATAAACATAGGGTGTTACGTTTCCAGGAGAAAAGATGTAAAATGAGCCCCTCAGGAAATCAAAGCTCCAGAACATCTCTTTACGAAGTCTAGAGCTTAAGAGTAGAATCTAATGGGGAAGGAGTTCTGTCCAAGCAACCTCTCCTCTCACTGCCTTCAAGTAACTAAAAAGAAAGATTCAGTCATCTGAAAATCAGATTGCTCAAAATTCTTTTGTCCTCTGTGGACAAAACGAGCATGATTATTTAGTCTGAATTAGGTCCTCCACTTGACAATGACTGTCACTGTCTGGCTAATAAAATAATACACGTGTGTATGTGAAATCACAATGACTGATGTCTCAAATTCTTAATAAATCATATTCTGGTTGGATCCACTGACTAAAAATGCCATAGTCCTGTGAGGAAAACAAAATTTTCATCTCTGGATTTCCCCATCTCAGAGCCAGAGCATCTCTGTCTGTGAGGGATTTCCATTTTCCTCATAAGTCCTTTATAACATCATTGGTCCCTGGGTTGTTCTTTTGAAGGAAGTAGAAAATCTGGCTCTCACAAGAAAGTTTTTGGATAAAAGGATAGCAGTAGAATCACCCTACTAAGGACAAGGAATGGTAGAGAGTGAAGAGCCACTACAAATGGACAGTAATATGGTGACAAGAACAGGGATTTGAATTCTAGCTCTGCCACTTACCAGCAGGATGACTTTGATTCAATCTTAACGTCTTCATCATCCTGTCTCACTCTGTAAAATGGGGTAACATTGCCTCGTAAGGCTGTTATGAGAATTAAAATAAGATCTTGCGATTTAAGTCACCTGGTGTGTGTGCTTATCAAACAATTTTTCTTTTTCACTTTCCTTTTTTATAGGGCCACGATAGATCATAGATGTGCCAGCTCTTCCCAGGCTGTCTCATCAGAATTCAGAGCAGTTACCTTTGCCGTTCATTCCAGGAATATCTGCAGTGTATTTTTGCAGAGTCAGCTTGTAAAGTATGCATGAAGTCCCTCTAAACTGGTGTTTTTAACCAAGAAATAAACCACTTCCTTGTAGGTGCCTATAAATAAAAAGAAAAGATTTCCAATCACATTTTTGCATGTGCCAAGAGTAAGCATCTGCATTTCTCAAGGGAATTGCCTAAAGAATATTAAGAGGAAAACTTACCTATGCAGATTAGTCAAAACTCCCCAAATGCCACCCCAACAAAATCAATTTATAATAAATTGGCAAAAGTTTGAGAATAACTTCTTTCCCCCACCACAGCTTTCCTCTCCTTGATCCATGAATTGCAACTCCAAAGAACTTTATCTCAAACTAGCAAACACACAAAAAATGTCATATAGATTGGTAGTTTGGTTAGATAAACTTTTGCAAATAACCTTAGCATTTAATATCAATGTGTTGAAATTTCAATAGCAATGAAATACTTTCCATTGTTCGTTCATTCATTAATTCATAAAACACTTCTTGAATATCAAGCTTGAGCCAGGCAGTGTTCCAGCTGCTAGAAATAAAACAATGAACCAGACAGGCAAAGCATTCCTGAATTCATGGGGTTTAACATTCTAGTGAGAGGAGGCTGATAATAAGCATGTAAACAAGTAAGTGATATATAATTTCAGAGAATATGAAATTGCGAAAATCTAACAGAGTAATGCAGTACTTTACGAGTCAGCACTCTTTGACTCTCTGAGGGAATATTGCTTGAGCTGAAATCTGAATGACAACACAGAGCCATGAAAACAATTGGGAGATTGAGCAGTCAGAGCAGTCATACAGACAAGTGCAAAGGTCCTGAGGTAGGAGGCAAATAATAGTATTTATGGGCAAAAAGAAAGATTTGGGGCTGGGCAGTAACAAAGAGGTTGTAGGCTATGCTTTCCAAACTTGAATGTGAATACAAATCACCTAGGGATGTTGTTGAAATGCAGAGTCTGATTCAGTGGTCTAGGCTGGAGCCTGAGGCTCCACATTTCTTTTCTTTTTTCTTTTCCTTTCTATTTTTTTTAAGATTTCTATTTATTTAATTGACAGAGAGAGTGTGCACAAGCAGCCAGTGGCAGGCACAGGGAGAGGGAGAAGCGGGCTCCCCACTGAGCAGGAAGCCCAACATAGGGCTTGATCCAGGACCTGAGATCATGACCTGAGCTGAAGACAGCCACTTTACCACCTGAGCCACCCAGGTACCCCAGGGCTCCAGATTTTTAATAAGCTACCAGATGAGACCGACACTACTGGTCCTTGGAGCCCACTATGACCAGCAAGAATATAGGGCCTTGTAAGCCATGGGACAATGTTCGAATTTCCTGCAATTGCAATGGAAAGCCACATTTGTCTGATGCCTTCATACACCTAGAGCCTTTCTCAGTTATACAAAGATTTCACACCGCTTTGATATATTCCCCCTACCCAGCTCCCCCTACCCAGCACAAAGCTGAGTGCTTGGTAGATGCACTATAAATGCCTGTGTTAAATGATAAGGCTAATTATCTTGACCTTTCTTCGTAGTTTGCCTGGTGCTAGAAAAGAGTAACAAAAATAACGTTGGAATGCAGCGAAACAAAGAGTATAGATGGACTTTGGATCATGTTTATGGATTCAAATCCTATACTAACAACTTAAAGATCTTGGGCAAAATGCTCAATTTCTAGGGCCTCTACTTTCTCCTTTACAAGATAGAAATAATATCTCCTTCATTAGAGACGCGGGAAAATTACATGCAATAGTAAATTGAAAGTGCCTTGCAATAGGAGATGCTCAATAAACATCCACTCTCCTCCTTCCCCAGCTCCACCTGACTGTCCGCACCATGGCATCTGCATCAAAAGCATCATAATCTGTAAATTATGTAGAGTAAGCTGATTTTCAAATTAAGAATTCAAGGCCCATCTCCACGTAAAGTAACTGGTTATGGCCCCATCACATTTGTTTATTGCTGCCTTAAAGACAATCACATCTGGGTTCTAGCCCTAGCTCAATTACGACCTTGTTTGACAATCTTTGAGAACTCCCTTGACCATCTGTGGGCCTCTGTTAAAATGAAAGATTAGAATAGATGGTCCTGCCCAACTGTGAGATCTTTGAACTATGATTACCCTGTAAGCGTTGTAAGGAAGTGGGCTAGTCTCCCAGGAAACATGGCAGAAACCTGGTAGCCAGGACAGTTGGGTGACGAGATCCAAATTCATCAAGAAGACAAGTGAAATCCTTGGCTGACATGCAGCCTCATTCCCTTCTCTCCAATTCCATTATTCTAGGAACTATATGCCAGAAATATTATCTCATCCTCATTGGATCTTTAATATTTTTAAAAGCGACTGGCATCAGAGGGAAAATTGAGAACAAGACTTCATGGAATCAAATGTACACGCATCTCTGGTTTTTGTTACTTGATTGGTGTTGTCTGTTTGTTGTCACAACAATGTTATAATCTTTTCTTTCCAAAAATATCTTTGAAATGAAAAGAAATCTATAACGTTCTAATATTTTCAACACTTAAAAACATTAAAGGAGGACCTTTAAGGGTTTCTATCTCTTCTTGTCTTTACCACCTCCACCCATTCCTCACCCCAGGTTGGGAATTTTGTCAGCTTTTGTTGTCTGCTTGATTTTATTGTTGTTGCTGTTACAGTTAAACACAATAAAGATGAAAACGACTCGAATAGCAAATGCCTCTGACACTAAAGAATTACAATCACAACTGTTGAGAGAGACTTAGGCTCAAAAAGGAACTTATGCATATTGTCTAAAGGCGTATATTTCAGGGAAATGGTTTTTCTGTGAAGACTCTGAATGAGCAGAGGCTCTTTCTGAAAAGGTCAGATGCTTCATCCCAGCACAATGCTTTCCCACCTCCAAGTGGGAACAGAAGATACCAGTTACTTTCAGATATATCAACAAAAGTGCCCCAAAATTCAAGACCCAGACGAAACAAAGAATCTCTCTGTAACCTATTTACTCTCTGACTTAGGTGTTTTGTATCCTGCTGTTCTGAAGACTTCAAATGCTGAAAAAATGGAGCGAAGATCCAAGAACCAGGTAATGGTGACACCCAGTGTGATTTCAGAAAGTCCATGGGAGTTATGGATCACATCATGTTTAAGAGATTAAATTACGTGTACTAAAGGTGTGACACCCTAAATCCTCCAAATTATATGTGTTTCCTAGATCCACGGGTCTGTGGAGCAGGCAAAGGAGCAGGTGCTGCTTACCAAAAACATTGGCTCCCTTAATATCATCTCTGCTCTTTCCTGGCCAAGGGCACCCGTAATTACCTCCCGTGAACTGAACCCACAACCCCACCACCCTCCACACACGCCCACTGCTGAAAATTGTATTGGCAATTAATTTGTCAGGAAAATGCTAGGGCATGTGAACACTGGTAATTTTATACCATAGATATTCAAATTAAACCTCGAGCCTGAGTGTTTGCAGTGTCAAATTTTAGAATAGTCGCAGAAGAAGAGAGAAACACAACCTTCCTCCTGCTATCTCCTGACGAGGGGCAAAAAAGAATGTTCCAAGTGGATGTAATAACCTTCGCTCCATCTGTAGACTTGACTTGGGAACATTAAGAACAAAAACACACTAATTATGGGTGATGCTCCTTGTGTTCCTCTCCAAATGAAAGGGGATGGGGCTGTTGTTTGTTCTGTACGATTCCTTGAGTGCCGAGAATCTTTTTAATGAAGAAAAATAATGTCAGATACTGGTAACTTTGCAGGAGCCCACTCTCATTCTGTGCTTTATTTTCCCAGGAGTACTGTGGTTTATAGACTCTTGGTCAGTTCACAGTCACAAAAGAAGCATCAGCATAGCCCGAACCGGAAAGTCCCCCAAACCATCTCAATGCAGAGAAGAAAAGAACTCTGGGACCTGCAAGCTGAATCCAAGGGGAAAGCATAAAGCTTCAGATTCTCCTATGGCTAAAGTCTTAAAGAGTCCCTCCACTAATTATTGTAGAGGAAGAAAGAAAACTAACACTGGTTGTCTAGTTCGGGCACTGTGCATATATTACATGATTCAATCTTTACATAAGACCCATTAAAAATGTACTAGTCATCATCATTTTGCAGATGAGGAAAAAAAAAAAACATATGGGTTAAGTGGCTCCATAACTCAGTCAGTCCTGTGTGGGATTCAAATTCAAGTCTTGCTAGGCCGTTCCCTACTCCACATGATCCAATTTCTATGTCAAGAACCCTTAAGGGATGCCTGGGTGGCTCAGTGGTTGAGAGCCTGCCTTCAGGTCAGGGCGTGATCCCGGGGTTCTATGATGGAGTCCCACATCAGGCTCTCTGTGGGGAGCCTGCTTCTCCCTCTGCGTCTCTCTGTGTGTCTCTCATGAATTAAAAAAAACAAACAAAAAACCCTTAGGGCAGGATGGGAGACACATAGTTTAGCTGATGGAATTCTTTCATAGGGCTTCCCAATCCACTGTATACAGATTAAATAAGCAGTATCTTTCATACATGTATATATACACGAATACTTTTGATTGTGCATAGATGTTATTGATGAACTATAAATGCCTTTTAGATGTTAACTAACTCAGCATCTTCTCATGATTGTACATGTTTTGCATCAGTAGATACCAAAAGTTCAATATTATCACATGGATATATGAATTTTTTGTAATTAGGGGTTTTCATACTCAAGAACTACTGCTATTCTCTATGTTGCTTCTTCCATTTATTCTTTAAGATATAATACAAACTGAGCACCACAGAATTAAATTATGGGACCATGAAGTTCACTTACATGAAAAATGGAAGCCATCAATGTCTGGTTTTAAGCTCAGAAAAGAGCCACTTTGCTATACATTGATAACTATTTTATTTTATAATAATAAATAATTATTTTATATATATATTTTATAAAAAATTATTTATTTTTATTTATAAATTCATAATTTAATTTATTAAATTGTGATCTAAGGACTATCTGGGACTTGATAAAAAATCATATCGCTGAGCACTACATCAGACCTATTAAGTCAGACTCTCTGGAGACAGGGCCCAAGAAACTGCACTTTTTTTGTAAGCTCCCTAGGATGTTCTATCACCCATAAAGTCTAAGAACCACTAGTGAGAACTAATAACGTGAAATAAATTCTGGCCCAACTGTACAACATTGGATCTGAATAAGACTTAGGGATTAACATAAAAGTAAATAGAATGTAAGACCCTGAACATGTGGTTCTTGTCCCTGGGGAACATAGACTATGGGCTATACTGCCCATCAGTTTACACCAAGGCAAAGAAAAAGCCTTCAGTTTTCAAATCAACCACAAAGAATCATTAACACATTATTAACCAAAGGGATTTTCACCCCCTATTCTGAGATGTGAGGATGCTTTGCCAAACTAGATTTGGAAACTTTTTTTTTAATTCTCTATCTCTCCTACTTAATACAGCACAAATCAAACATCATTCATTAATATTTATACAGCCTCTGTCTTTCCTGCTGCTGTATATTTCATTTGTTTTCACATCCAGACACCCTTTCTTTGATGTATGCCAAAAAATGGGAATGGAAATTTCTCCTAATGAGTCTATTAGGATGCCTGACATCATGACCAACCAACTAGCTTTAGATGCTACTAGGAAAATGGAAACTCCAGTGTGATGAGAGATGTGGAACCTTGAACTCTCAGCAAGAAGATTTCATCATGAGCCTTCCAACTTCATGATTGGTAATTGCCCCCTGGGGCATTGTGTTGAGAGGATTCTAGGACCATACTCGGCCTAAATAGGGAAGAGTAGTGGGATTGATTATGGGCAAAGTGGCAGCAAAGTGCCAGGCATTTGGTATCCTTGCTCTTAGTGATTCAGTATTTGCATTGGAAATGCCTGCCAAGTTCTACAGCACCCAAAGTCAGAGAGTTCTGGAAACTTCCCTTCTTTCAAATCTTGCATTTAATGTAAGAGAAGCAGTATCCAGAAAGGATGTTTCCCAAAGCTACATAACTGCTTGAAAATGCAGGACCAATGCTAGAAGTCTGCTTTTCCCCAATCCAGTTCTATTTGGTAATCCCAGTGGTGTTTAAGAATGAAAAAATTTCCTCTTAATCTTAGGCACATCTGTTACACAGCTTCTGGAGAGAAAGTTGAGCAAATCTCTACTGTGCCAGGTCAGTGAGCACTTCTCTAAGTAGTGGTGGTGACCTCTTATCCCTGATACTCAGCTGGCTCACAAACCACCAAGAAATAATCTGGAATATTCCAAGGAATAGTACAACTTAGAAGAACCAAACAAGAGAATGAATCACTGGTTCAGCTCTTCTAAGGAGGAAAATATTTTCAGGAAAACTGGAGGACAAGGAGATTCTCTGGGATAAAGCTGGCTCTGACACAGGACAGAGGGAATGCTGCATGTTGTGATATGCTCTTCCTTGGAACCTACTGGCTTGAGGGGTGATGGAATTTAGCCCCACAGGGGTATGGTTATAGATTCTCCTTCCTAAATGTACTCTGAAAGGCAGCATGATAAAGTCAATAATTGGAGGGCTCCATTCCTCCCAATGGACCCACATGTAGAGATGCTCACAGCTGTATAAATCACTCACAGTTAAATATGACTCTACCAGTCCAGACAATTGGAACTAAAAGGAAAATTAGCATCACAAGCATTTTAGCACTTTCCTTCTCTTGGAACCACTAAATAGTTCTCTTTTGTTTCTCTATCCTTTCCTTTTAATGGTCTTAAATGGCTTCCTCTTTAAATTAAAAAAAAAATCCTGCACAGAATATTCCTCTAAAGTTCCAAGACCCGTGGCTCCAATCTCTAGAGCCATGTTCCACTGGTGCCGATAAAGAAACTAGAGTACCATCCAAGAACCTTCTGCAGACTCATGATATAGTACAGGTATAGTCTAGAAATCAATTACAGAAAACAAGAGAATGAGACCAGAGTGAAAGGAATGAGGCAAGGCTTAGGGGGTCCATGTGGCTGTACCCTGCGATGCTTGCAACAGAACATAGTTGTAAGGAAATGAGACACATCTCCTTCCCCAAGCATGAGGTTTTCCTATTTAGCATGGCTTCTCTACACCTGGCCTGGTAAGACTAACTATCAGCATAAGGGTAGGAGAAAAGAGGCAAGAAACTACAACTAGACTTCCTGCTAGATTTGCAGTGGGGTATGCAGGTATACCCCACTGGCCGCTCAGATACTAGCATATTTGGGGGCTTTGTGCAAACCAAAAAAAGGCACCATTTGCTCAAAATACTTCATTGCCATCTGCTGGAATGTTGTCAAAATAACTATTCATGTCTAGGGTGATTGCAAGTGAATGTCAACCCCTAGAGGTGTTCCTGCACAACCCAAACAACTAAATTGAGGTCAACTTGAGAGGAAATCTAGTCTGATAGGCAGAAGAGGAAATCCCAAGATTATGCAAGCATGGTTGTAGGCCAGAAATCAGTCTACACCAGGAGACCATAACCATGTAAATCAAAGTACAGCATTATCCAAGATGAAGCATTCAGGGGGAGGCTGGGCTCAGAAAGCCAAAGGGACCATTGCCTCTGGTCATATAGCCAGTGTTGAGGAAGGCAGATGGAGCCTGAAAAGCCCAAGACAGGCCCAGTACCAGTCAGACTGATGCAGCAGGACAGACTGCAGGTCAGAGAATCTGACACAGGTCTTCAGAAGGTGACTCTAAGTTTCAAAGAGTGAGGGACATGCTGAGGCTACATAGAACACCAGCCATCCTCAGCTATAAAGACAGAAGGGCTGCAGAGCCTGGAGTTGTGGCAGGGTTCAGTAGTCATTCAACAAATATTTATGAAGCACCTATGATGTGCTGAGCAATATGTTATGTGAAGATGGTACAGAGATGACTAAGTCATGATCCTTACCCTCAAGGAACTCTTCTTCTGACAGAAGCTCCAGAAACAACATTTTTAGTGAATCTTACGATTCATTAAAAAAAATGAAATACATATTTAACAAATGCTACAATATGCCTTGCCCCTTTACTATAAGTACAGGACATGTATGAACCAGAAACAGTCCTTGCCTGTAAGGAACCTATGGACAAGTTAATAAGTAAGTGCAATACAGGGCACACAAGCACCAGACGAGTAAGCACAAGGAATGTAGAACCACAAAAAAGGGGCTCTTGACCCAGGTTTGGGGGCCTCAGGAAGGGTTCCAGGAAGAAGCAATAACTAAGGGACACCTGCATAGTACACAGTTCCTTCCCACAAGGGGTTTAGAGCTTTGGCCTGAGTTATCCAAGAGAGTAGTCGCATAAGGCAATGGACCACTTGAAATGTGGCCAGTGCAATAAGTGAATCTGAATTCATTTAAAATTTAAAACTAAAGCAATGCAAATTTTTTTTCCATTAAACACCCTTTATTGTTTTGATAGTATTACATTTCACTCTAACCACTGCATTTCATAAGATATTATTGTTATGTTAAAATAAGTAAGTACTTTTTTCCTTTTAGAAGATTTAAAATTACATATGAGGCTCTCATTATATTTCTACTGGATAGCACTGGTCTAGACCAAAGAGACAATCATACAATCAAAACAGTAAAGCAAAAAAAAAAAAAAAAAACCGTAAAGCAAAGTATTCATTATAATGGCTGTGATAGGAATCAGTTCACCTAATACCTGCTGTTGCCTGGAAATACTAAGACAAATGCTGAGATAGAATCTAGATGGTAGAGAAATGAACACAGATTAAATGCAAATTAATGCAAGCTGAATTTATGAAGAGATGGGAAGCTCATGCTCATGCATAGCCAGAGGGGGAAAAATATATATATTTCAGAGAAGTAGCTTATAATCTGGGCCAAGACAGGTCTGTGCACCAGTAGGGTGGTGACTGCGACAGTGGTAGAAGTAGGATACTCACCGTACTATATCCATCACTGGCAACAAATGACTACAAATGATAACAAGTCTAAACAGATGGTGGCTCAAACTTGAAGGGCATTTCTCGTTTACCTAACAAGCCAAGAGGTATGGGTCTGTGGCTGGTTCAACAGCTCAAATATGTCCTCAAGCATCCAGCAATTGCTGTCCTTCCCTCCACCACTCTAAGGATTTGTTTTTCTTTACCTTAGCCTTGCCATGTCAAGGTTCTAACGCAAGAAGCAAGGGAGACAGGAGTAGCCAAGTTAGAGAATCTTCCTTTTGGCTCATTGACACTCAAAGTTCTACCCCTAACTTCCAGAGAGGCAGAGAAAGGAACTATCTGGCAAAGGAGAGCCAGAGAGCCATGCTACACTTAAACTAATCGTTAAGTATTCTGTTGAGACTGGATATATTGCTGCTGGGAATTAATTTGGGGTTCTGTTGGCAAGGACTAAGAGAAATACCTCATGATGTCTACCACAAATACCGACACTGATATCCACTTCATGATATTCTAAGTCTAATTCTTAGCGGGTAGTTGTCTAAAAGATATTCCCTTAGCCGCAAACACAGGAGAAGTTTCTAACTATAGATGAAAGAAGAGAAATCTGTAAACTCTAGCCAAAACAAAGCTGCAATAACCTAATGGCAGCCTGCCGACAATTCTCTTATTCTCATTTAGGAAAAGTAGTGTCGTCTCAGACCATTATCTTCAATGAGAAGGACAAAGTGTGGAATTCACAATGATGGAGAAATTGTTTTTGCGGAGAAAATAAATTGTTTTTAGCATTGCTATACAGAGACAAGAAAACTGCAAAGTGTCCAGCATTCTTGAGCCAAAAACAGGTCATTTTTCAAATTTCTCCAAGTAATAAGGGCTGCAAATTGGCCCCTGTACACAGTAGTTGTTAAGACAAATTTTATAGAAAACCATGCTAATAGGAGTTATCAACCAAAGACTAAGGAGTGGGAAGTAACAATAAATACCAATAATCTTGGCCACTAAAGAGGAGGAATCTCATTCTGACAATTAAAATGTGCCTTCCTGATCCATTGGAATGCTGTTCAATCACTCACACGGACATAGAGAGGCCAAACAGCTCATCCTCTGCAAGGACGTGTCAGTCCACAGAAAGGAATGACACATTCATAAATCAAGTGAAACTGAATTATGTTTAACCATTAGAAGTACATGTGGGCCTTTCATTTCAAAAGGCATTTATTAAGTTTCTACTTGCTTCTGGACACTGAAGTAGGTCCTGGAAAAACAGAAGCAAAGAGCACCAGACCCTGCCCTAAATCCATTCACACCCTAGTGGAGAGTCAGATGGGAAAATAGATAAATGCTTTTCATTAGAACAACAGGCCTTTTCTAATTGAGAAGAGTGGTTCTAGGAATATCTCACAGAGGAGGCAATGTTTTACCTGGGTTCTAAAGATGAGGAGACACTGTGCAGGGAGGCAAAGGGCTAAAAGAGATTCCTGAATGAAACACCAAGTAGCAAATTGAAAAGCAGAATGGTATTTGGAGAACAGGAAACAGTGCAATAGGAATGTCACGAAGTAGTTGAGGATGGCTCTAGAAGAGCAGCAAGAGAAAAGGCTGGGAAAACATGCCAGGGGCTGTATTATATATAATGCACTGGAGTAGCAAGTACACAGCTTCAAGGTTGAAAAACACCTAGTTTAAAAAAAAAAAAAAAGAGAGAAAACCCCTTTTGAGTCCCAGCCTCTTCACTAGCAGCTATGATTTTGAAGAAGACATTTACATTTTCTGAGACTCAATTCTCATCCTCACCTAGAAAATGGGGATAATAAGTACTTTCTACGGTTTGTGTGGGGAGAAAACATGATGATTACAGCTACAAAGCATTCTTATTTTTATCTTTCATCATTATGTGCATATTATTGTTAAGCTGGGTGTAAAAGCAGGGCAATCTGCTTTATGTTGCCATTCAGAAAAAAAAAAAAAAAATGGTGCAACTGTTTCCCGGGAAATCAGTGGAGGCAAAAGGGGCAGCAAACTAGCTTAAGTTGTGAAAACTCATCCATAGCCAAAACAGTGCTACTTAGCTTAATTGCACTGCGACTATAGTGGCAGAGACATGATAAAGACAGAGTTATTAAAGAGTGTTCCCAATGCTTAGTAGATGGGCCTACAATGTAATTCAATGATGATTTTACGGGAACTTTAATAGAACTGTTTCATTTCTATCTGCAACCTGTTAGCTGCTGGGCATGCCCTGGTCCTTTCCCGGGGAACCATAGGGCAGCCATATTCATGGAAGCAATGGTATGCTGACCACAGCCACCCACACTACCACCATACCAGCTGTGTCTAGTTACCTTGGAACCTAATTACCATGGCACCTATTTACCAGCCTTACAAAACGACCTTTCTAAGGCCTTCTACAGGGGGCATAAGATGGTGACCAAAGCCAGGGCTGGCTTGGATAACTATATTTGAGCTCTAGCCTTACTGATGTCATCAAATATTCAGATAAGGGGTGGGAAAGACTTAGCAGAGCCAATGGCCCATGAAATTTTTCTATAAACATTAGCTATTTCTATTAAATAATTGAAGAGAGGGAGGAGGAGGTAGAGGAAGATGGACCAATGGGTGAAAACTTCTGGGAGACAGATTCAGTTCCGTAAGAGGGAAGTTTTCCCATGGATGAATGGCCACCCTACAATGAGAGAGCATGCTGCTTGCATCCCAGATCCTGTCTGGGCAGGATGAGCTATGGGTTTAATAATAACTGGCTGGTGGGGGGGGTGGATAATATTTGGTAATTCCTGTGATGTCTTAATTGAAATTTTGGGCCAAAGAGAAATGACACCTTCTTCTGGTGCCATGAAATTATTCTTCAAATGCTCGTGAAATGAACTTCCCTCCCCTAGGAAGGTGACCATAAAAGAAAATCAGAGCCTTCAGGTCGAATGTGACCTAATGGTCAAGTGACCTGGATTCTAATCCTAGAAATTTGACTACCTTATAAAAGTCCTAACACTTTTGTTCTTCTGTGAAATGAAGGTTTCAGCGATTGCTATGAATCTGCAAAAGGATAAAATGTGCAAAGAAGTCTTGCAAGGATCCTGTACAAATGTAAATGTTATTATTGATTTTTGCAAGCTTCAGTCAATGAGTTTTTATTAATAATTCTAGCCTCCCCCACTAAGTCAGGAGAGACTGTTACTAAGGAAAGGAAGGCAGGTGGCCACTTAAGGGCCCTGAGGAAGATTCAGATTGTCATGTTCCTACTGGAAAGATGAGGAGCAACAGCCACCACTGAGACAGCCCAGTCTCCAAAACATGCTCCAGCTGTCCAGGAAAAATAGCCTCCTAGATAGATCAATAAGATACCAGAGCAATTTCTACATGTCTCTATGGCTCTAATTATTAATGAAAAGGGGGGGAGGCGACGGTTTACTCATGGTTCTATAATTATCACAAAGTAATGCAGCTTCCCAAATAAATATTGTCAACTAATTGCCATCAATCCTACTCCCCAGAAGCCCCAGCTGTGATTAATGGGCATTTCCATCAAGCCTTCTCACACAGTGAAACTGGAACAGATGGCTCCAAGGGATCAGCAGACCCAGGTGAAATGGGGACAAATATTAATAAGTACCACTATTTATCAAGTGTTTCCCTGGGCTGGCTTCAGCCACAAAGGCTGGTATGTTCCAAGCTGCCTATTTCAGCGCTAAGGATGATGATGATATTCAAGACCTGAGCTGGGCAGAAGCCCTTCAGCCAGCATCTCCTCACTAGCCCAACAGAGCAGCATCATTATAACCCACACTCTGGAGTTCAGTTTTAGAAGATTTTGCTTTTCCTTGTAACGATGTATGAACTCTGAAATTCAGGATCATTGCTGATCTTCAGGATCATTGTTGATCTCCAGGATTGTTGTTGATCTTCTGACATAGACGTGTCAACCACCAACCAACACAGATAGACAACCACCAAGATGTCTGATAAAATGTCCAAAGCAGAAAGCCACACGGTGCCAGGATCTCAAAAGCAGAGGTAGAAGGGTTAGGATTGCCAGGAAAAATACAGGGTGCCCGTGCAACATGTAGGGAACACGTACATCAAAAATGAACTATTTGTTGTTTATCTGAAATGTCGATTTAGCTTGGTGTCTTGTATTTTTCTTTGCTTCCTCTGGTAACCCTAAGAGTGCCTCTAAGAGAGAAGGTGTAAGAACTGCTTGATTTGAAAAATAAATTGCCAGTTGGACTTCATTAATAGTAACAGGAGTCTGAGAACTGTCCTGAGTTGGTTGACCTGTGGATTTGGGCTGCTGGGACAAGTCTGAGGCTACTAGGACCCAGGGAAAAGAGGCCAGGATGAGGGGGAGTCAGCCTCAAGGGCAGCTCTGAGGGAAGAACATGTCTTTCCCCTCAGATTGTTCCCTAAGCTCTGTAGACTCAAGTCTGAATCATGGGGAAATAGGGCTGCAATAACCTAGTGAGTTAATAGAGCTGGTCTTATTTATCATTTCCTTGGGCCCCTGAGGAGGCATTAGTAGCAGCAGGTTCTATGGTGATAGAACACACTGGGTTAGCGTCAGTGGCTTTTTGGAGAGTTTTTTTTTTTTTAAGTCTTTTTAAAATATATATATTTTTAAGATTTTCTTTTATTTGAGAGAGTGAGAGAGAGCAAGAGCAGAGGGAAGGAGCAGAGGGAGACTCCCTGCTGAGTAGGGAGCCCGATGTGGGGCTCCACTCCAGGACCCCAAGATCAGGACCTGAGCCAAAGGCAGACACTTAACCGACTGAGCCACCCAGGTGCCTGCATCAGTGGCTTTTGGATAAGGACTGGCACCATTGAGGCGGCTCCATCAGGAGTGGCAGGGCAGGACTGGGAAGAAGTCACCACAACAGATCAATGCATGACAGGAAAAGACCCAAAGCAGACTTGGGAAGAACAAGTGTGAGCCCTGCTCTAGGAACTTCCAGAACCCTGTAGAGGAAACCAAGGTCCCACCAGCCAGGAGGGGGAGAGACAGGAGAGAACAAACTGATTTGGGGTTATTTTTATAAAATATTCCTAGCCCCTGGCTGACTCTTTCTGGGGTAATTAGGGTACATTAAAAACAATGGGAACCTCACTCTTTTTACATAGAAGCTTTCAAGTTCAAAAATAGTCTTCTCCCTCAATTCTAACAAGATAATGAGAAAGAAAATGTAAGGAATAATTAGTGTGAATTATCTCAAAATGTACATCCTAGAATTCTATCAAATATAATATATCTATGCTTAGATTTAAGTCATAGGTTAGATTTAGACATAAGAAGAACACATTAAGTTTTTCTTAAGTCATTAAAAATCAGTAATTCCACAGCAGGTCTACTGTTAGGTTTGCTAAAAGGGGTTTTATTGTTTAATCCTACTAAGCATTTCATAACCTTTTGTAGGAATCAATTAGTCAAAAAGTTTTATACATGTCTGCTATTATTTTCTTATACTCCTTTGAAAATCATGAATGCAGCTATTACCCAGGACATTTTTCCTTTGCATTTGTTTTGTGCCTTGCAGATTACCAAGAGCCCAAAGGATTATTTCTCCCTTGATTTCATGTAAACTCTGTGGGATTGCAAGATAGCATAAATGGGTAGGAGTGGTAAATTATCATTTATTGAGTCTCCATTAAGAAAAGTCAGGAACCATAAAAGTGGTGAACAATAAATGGTTAACATTTGCTGAGGGTTTTTTACATCCCAGACACTATTATAGGACCTTTCTATGAATCATTTTATTCCAAGAAGCTTCAGATATAGACCATAAAGCCAGACATAGCCATCGAGTTGTCCTGCTTATCAGAGTCAAAGCCTCTTAAAGATGATTCACTTTCCTGGGAAAAGACTGAACCTAGCCATGTGTTTGTACATACTATCCCTTGACCTGGTGCTACCGGATAGATCCTGACTGGAAGCTGATCCAGAATCAGTCAGCATATGCTCTGAGGGAGTCTATATGGCTGTTGATTGGCTTAAATACAGCCAGAGGCATGGTGAGCAGCATCTAGCCTCCATATCTCTTGGGTGGCTAAACCATTTCTTAGCCCAGGGAAGTAATAGAGACTGCATCTCAGCTGCACAGGGTCTGGTCTTCTGAGGCCCAAGCCAAGAGACAGGAATAGATCCAGGATCTTAGCTTCATTTCATCAGGATTCTCAAAAGGGCCGGTTCACACATAGGGATTCCAAGGCCAAACTGAAGAGGTAAGTAGTAAGCTCAATTCATGCAAAGGATGAGTTGTAAACGAGGGACTGAAGTTGTAGAGCTGAAAACCAAAGAAGCAGATTGTATTAATCATGTTCCCTCTTCTTCTATTTTTTAAAAAATTTGTGAAAAATTGGAATGAATTCTTATGTAAATATTTGGTAGAATTCGCCAGTAAAGCCATGTAAGCTTGAGATTTTTCTTTATGGGTATTTTTTTAAACTACTAATTCAATCTCTTTACTTATTTTAGGCCTATTCAGACATGCTACCTCTTGATTTGGTTTTGGTAGGTTGTGTCTTTCTAGAAATGTGTTCATTTTATCTAAGTTATCTAATTTATTTGCATAGAGCTGTTTATAATATTCCTTTAACATATTTTTTAAAATTTCTGTAAGCTTACTGCTCAAGACTGAATGTTTGTATCCCCCACTAAGTCTATATGTTGAAATCCAATCCCCAATAAGATACTATTTGTTTACTAGATGATGTGGGTAGAGCAAGAATGGGATTAGTGCACTTCTAAGAGGCCAAAGTGCACTCTTTCTGCCATGTGAGGCTACAATCAATAAATCAGCTGTCTGCAACTTGGAAGACAGTACTCACCAGAACCCAATTATGCTGGCATCCTCATCACAGACTTCACGCCTCTAAATTTCTAGTGTTGATAAGCTCCGCAATGTATGGTATTTTGTTAGAGCAGCCTCAGTTAAGATAGACAGTAATAATGCCCCCTCTTCATTTCTGATACTAATAATTTGACTCTTCCCTTTTTTCTTTGTCAATCTAGTGAAAAGTTTGTCAATTCTGTTGATCTTTTAAAAAAACACAACTCCAAGTTTTGTTGATTTTCTCTTGTGTCTCATTTCTCCACTTCATTAATTTCCACCCTCATCCTTGTTATTACCTGTCTCCTGCTTGATTTAAGTTTAGTTTGTTCTTTTTTTTTCTAGTGCCTTAAAATGAAAGGTTAAGCTTTTGATTTTAGATCTTTATTTTTCTCTAACAGGCATTTTATAGCTAAAAAATTACCTCTAAGCACAACCTTAGCTGCATCCCATAATTTTTGTTGCGATATATCTTTATTTTCATTCATCTCAAAGTACTTTTTAATGTCCCCTGTGATATCTTCTTTGACTCATTGGTTACTTAGGAGTACTGTTCAATTTCCAAAACTTCTGTCTTTCTGTTATTAGTTTCTAATTTAATTCCATTGTAACCAAAAACATACTTTATACAAAAATTTTAAAACAAATATTTTGCAAAAGTCAACAATGAGCAATGGAATTTGAAATTAAAAACACAATATCATTTACAGTAACACCAAAAAATTAAATACTTAGACATAAATCTAACAAAATATGTGCAATTCCATTTGAGTAAAACTATAAAATTGATTAACAATATCAAAGAAAAACTAAATAAATGGAGACATTTCATGTTCATGGACAGAAAGACTCAATATGAAAAAAAAAAAAAAAGAAAGACTCAATATGGTCAAGAAGTCAGTTTTCTCCATCTTGATCTATAGATTCAATGCAATTCTGATCAAAATCCCAGCAAGTTATTTAATGGACATAGACAAAATGATTCCAAAGTCTATATGGAGAGACAAAAGACTTCAAATAGTCAAAACAATATTGAAGAACAAAGTTTGAGAACTGACACTACCTAACTTCAAGACTTATTATAAGGCTGCAGTAATCAAAAGAGTGCAATATTGGTGAAAGAATACACAATTAGATCAATGGAACAAAAGAGAGAGCTCAGAAATAGACCCCCATAAATATAGTCAACTGATCTTTCACGAAGAAGCAAGGCAAGGCAATAAGAGCAAAGACCATCCCTTCAACAAACGGCACTGGAACAAGTAGACATCCACATGCAAAAAATCAATCTAGGGCAGCCCCGGTGGCTCAGCGGTTTAGCGCTGCCTTCAGCCTGGGGTGTGATCCTGGAGTCCCGGAATGGAGTCCCACGTCGGATTCCCTGCATGGAGCCTGCTTCTCCCTTTGCCTATGTCTCTTCCTCTCTCTCTCTCTCTCTCATCAATAAATAAAATCTTAAAAAAAAATCAATCTAGACACAGACCTTATCTGTGTCTAGATTGACCTTATACCTTCCACAAAAATTAACTCGAAATGGATCTTAGACCTAAATGTAAAATGCAAACTATAAAACTCCCAGAAGATAACATAGGCAAAACCTAGATGACCTTGGGTATGGTGATGCCTTTTAAGACATAACACCAGACATAGTCAATGAAAGAAATAATTGATAAGCTGGGCTTCATTAAAATTAAAAATTTCTGCCCTGTGAAAACAATATCAAGAGAATTGGAAGACAAACCACAGGCTCAGAGAAAATATTTGCAAAGAACACATCTGATAAAGGACTTATGTAAAATATACAAAGAATTCTTAAAATTCAGCAATAAGAAAGCAAACAGCCTAATTTAAAAGTGGGCCAAAGACTTTGACACCTCACCAAAGAAGATATACAGATGGCAAATAAGCATATGAAAGATGCGCTCCATCAAATGTCATCAGGGAAATGCAAATTCAAGAAATCATGAAATACCACTATACTATAAGAATGGTCAAAATCCAGATGAACAGGTGGAGCTCCGAGGACTTTTAGGACAGTGAAAATACTCTTTACGATATTATAATGATACATGCACATCATTATACATTTGTCCAAACCCATACAATGTTCAACACCAAGAGTGAACTCTAAGGTAAACTACAGACTCTGGGTGATTATGATGTGTCAATGTAGGTTCATCCTTGGTATAAAATGTACCACTCTGGTGAATGATGTTGATAATGCAGAGGGCATTATCAGACATGTGTGCATGTCTGCAGAGGGCATGCAGACATGTGTGGGAGCAGGGGGTATTTAAGAAATCTCTGTACCTCCCTCTTAACTATGTTGTAAATCTAAAACTTCTCTGAACAAATAAAGTATTAAAAATTAATATTTTCATTGAAATTGATAGAACATAAAATAGATTTTTAGTTTTAAAATAAGACCTAAAATGTATCAAAATGGTACTGTACTTTGGAAAGGTGGAAATTTTTTTTATTGAAGTATAGTTGAAACACAATGACATTAGTTTAGGTGTACACCATAGTGATTCCACAACTCTATGCATTATGCTATGCTCACCACAAGTGTAGCTACCATCCATCACCATGAACTATGATTACAATATCATTGACTATATTCACTATGCTGTACCTTTCGTCCCTGTGAAATTGGGGTAAGTCACATCCTTGTGACTTACTCATTTCATAACTGGAACCTTGTACCTCCCACTGCCTCATTTTGCCCATCTCCCTACCTCCTTTTTCCTCTGGCAACCAACAGTTTGTTCTCTGTATTTATGGGTGTTTCTGCCTCTTTGTTCATTCCTTTGTTTTGTTTTTTAGATTCCACAAATAAGTGAAAAATCATATGGTATTTGTCTTTCCCAATCTTAGTTATTTCACTAGCATAATATCTTCTAGGTCCATCCATATTGTCCCAAATGATCTTATTCTTTTCATGGCTGAGTAGTATTTGGAAAGGTGGAAATGTTGCATCCACTTTTGCATTATATCTCCAAATATGCAGTACTATGCCTTGCATATGGTAATTATTTAAATATTAATTGAATGAGTGAATAAGAGAATGGATACGTGAATGAATTCATAAATATATAGACATGTAAAGAGAGACAGAGATGGACAGGATGAGAATATTTTAGTGCCATTTTGAAAGAAGACTAAGCCTAAAAGATTTTGGTTCAATATTCTTTCTGAAAAAAATCTGTCACTGCACAAAAGAAACTCCTGGTGTCAGAATTCTGTCCTGAGTTGCTCCTTCTTGATGTATCAGTCCATCTGAACAAGCATTTGCCATCACACTGTAAAGGAATATAAAGCTGCTATGACAGAGAAACTGAGTTCCTTACTTAAAAGTTAAAGAAATATTAAAAGAAGCAAAGGTAAGCTTATTTTTTTATTACTCGACTTAGAACCTTTAATCTGCCAATGTGTTATACCGGGATTATGGCATGCTGTCCTTCCCAATCTGCTGGGACCAGAGTGAGTCTGGAGAATTCACTCGGGAAACCCTGCTCTCCACACATGATGCTTGGCAAAGACTTGGTACTTGGCAAACACACTTATTGACTTGGCAGAAGGAAGTACCTCTACTGCTTGAGTACAAAGATGCCATAGTTTGGAATCCTTCAGAAGCAGACCCTAAATCTGCTGTGAGTAGAACTGAATGTAAGTGCTTATGGGGGAGATAAAGGAACACCAGCAGGGAAAAAGAAGACAGCATTATCAAGTCAGATATGTCAGCAGATACCTAGAAGCTGGAAAAACTCTGGAGGCCCCATGCCTCAAAATTATCCTGCCAAAGAAGCCAGGGAACTGGACTATTTGTCCACCAGTCCTATAACTCCTCATTGGAGGACTGTTCTCTGAGGACGTTAACACCTTAGTGCTTATAGCTTGCCCAGTGGGGTGCTAAAATGGACCCTGGTAGCCAGAGAAATCAGGCAAAGAAATCAGGTGCCATCACTGGGATGGTAGACCAGTGAAGTATAAGATGGGTTTCTAGAACATCAACTACAAAAGAGATCATCGAGGGATGCCTGGGTGGCTCAGCAGTTGAGAGTCTGCCTTTGGCTCAGGGCGTGATCCTGTTTTCTTATACATCCCAGGATCAGGCTCCCTGCATGAAGCCTGCGCTTCCCTTTGCCTATGTCTCTGCCTCTCTCTTTGTGTCGCTCATGAATAAATAAATAAAATCATTAAAAAAAATAAAAGAGAAAGAGATCATCGGGAATCTCTGGAAATCCCAACAAAGCTCTTCTAGGCTTAATTTTGCAGACCCAAGACAGGAGGAATGTCAGTTAATTCATACATTAAATATACATGCACTTTGCAATTTGGGATTTAAATGTGGGACAGCCGTACAATCCAGTGGAGACAAAAAAAGAAAACAAAATGAGAGAACTGGGCAGGGAAAGGGGCAGAGAGTAGCTATTCACAGAGTTAATATGTTAGGAAATAATAAGAGAGATATATGCACACACACTCTATATATACCTGTGTCTGCCCACTACATTAGTTCCTACTAATATTTGGTCTTTGTCCCCAGTTTCTCACACAGAACTTCTAAAACCCTTGTAATTTCTTGAGTGATGGGTATGTCTGACATGAGCTTCTGAAGACCTCAGATTTTCCTGGGTGATAGCATCTTTTGTCCTAACAAGGCATCTCATGGGGGGCTCCTGGAGGGAGGCTGGTCACCAGAAAGACCAAGCCATGATTAGAATCTTGGAACTTTCCGCCCTACATCTCATTTTTCAGAGAGGGGATAGGGGCTGGAAATCAAGGTAATAATCAAAGTACAGGGGTTTGGAGAGCTTCTGGTTTGGAGAACACACCCACACGCCCCCACTCCACCAGAGACAAAAGTTCCTGTGCTCAGGACCTTTCCAGACCTCATCCTATGTATCTCTTCCTCTGACTGTCCTTCTATATCCTTTAACATATACTTTATTATTTATCAAACCAGTGCACATAAGTAAGTGTTTCCCTGAGTTGTACTATAGTGACAACCTGGACTTACAATTGGCATTTGCACTGGGGGACAGGCTTGTGGGACTGAGCTCTTAACTTGTGGGATCTGATACTAATTCCAGGTAGACAGCATCAGAACTGAACGGAATTGCAGGACACTCAGCTGGTGTCCAAGAATTGGTCAGTGTGGAGAGAATCCACACAACTTATGTCACAAGTGTTGTGAGTGTGGGGGCACTGGCTGGCTCAGTCAGTGGAGCGTGAGACTCTTGATCTCAGGATTGTATGTTTGAGCTCCATGTTGGATGTAAAGGCTACTTAAAAATAAAATCTTAGGGATCCCTGGGTGGCGCAGTGGTTTGGCGCCTGCCTTTGGCCCAGGGCGCGATCCTGGAGACCCAGGATCGAATCCCACATCAGGCTCCCGGTATATGGAGCCTGCTTCTCCCTCTGCCTGTGTCTCTGCCTCTCTCTCTCTCTGTGACTATCATACATAAATAAATAAAAATTAAAAAAAAAAACACTGAAAAAAAATAAATAAAATAAAATCTTAAAAAAAAAAGTGTTGTGAGTGTGAATAGAGAAACAGCAGAATAATTTTTTTCTTATACATATGTCTAATTTGCTTTGAGGCATATTCATATCTATAGAGGCTTCCTCCATTCTCTCTAAGCCATTTTAAGGGGAAATTGTCTTTTAACAAGGTCCCACCCTGTAATCAAATCTCTCAACATACAGACAGGATTATATCTGCTTCCTTTAATGGATGAGTTTAGCTATTTACTTTGTGCTGTCATAACTCCCACCAAAAAATCACATAAAGCACTGGATTGTATCAAACACAAGAGAAAGATGAAGTGGGGTACCCCAAGGTTGGGCCAAACAGCTTACCCAGCTGAACTCCCATGCTTTCCATAATGTTGTAGGAGGAAGCACATGGAATTTGTGAATCATACTGAGCCTGGCCACAGACCCCAGCCATTCTTCAGTTAGTCATATGACTCTGAACCACATCAACTCCTTGGCTTTCAGGACCCTCAGCTGTGAGACTGAGATACAAACAGCTTCCTTATAGGTTTGTTATAAGTACCAAATGAGATATGGGTATAAACAAGCTTCACTGACTATAAAGTACTACGTGAATGTCAGAAGTTGTTGTCTTATGCCTCATAGACTCACTACCTTGACCTGAGCCAGTGAGGAGAGGATGCACTCCACAAACCCAATGAGAACTAAACTATAATTCACAAAAGGTGAGAAGTAAGGGATTTCCAATTAACTTTACTTCTATGGGGAAAAATACATCAAACCTGTCCTGAGCTTCCAACCTTTCATTATGCTTAAAAAATGAAACATATGCTTCAAAGCACACCCTTCCCATTTCAGAGTGAATCATGTTGCTAATCACCAGTAGTAAAAATCAAGCTCAAAGGGAGGAATGCTTGGTTGTTGTGGGGGTTTTTTCACATTGGAAAGATGAAGCACTTAATTATGCATTCTGTAATTAGTTTGTAATTCTCACAAAAGGCACGAGAGGAATGTTAATGGTGGTTGCATGCCCTGTGGAGAGGGAGCAGCATATTTGATATTCAAGGGCCATCCCTTGGAAGGGGTTCGCTGAGTACACTGGGATTGTCACTAGCTTTGTTCCTCTACGAAGAAGGCCTAAAGGCAGCTCCTATCAGCACAGCGATGGTGAAGGAGGAAGGCAATATTCTTTATATCACCTAGGGAGTTTATTGCTTAACTACATCAAGTTCATGCTGCTGTTGGTCATCTTCTGAGAAGACCAGGGAATGTGTCAAAATGACATTTTTGTGTTGAATGTTTCCAGAAGTCATGCAGCTCAATTGCCTCTTTGGTATTGTTCATTTCCGCTAGCATTATGCATTCCTCCCTGAACTGGGTCCCTTGGGTGGCAAGCCATTACAAAAAAGCATTTCAAGTTCAAAGGACTACAGAGCATGCTGGGGGTAATCAGGGCCAAGAATCCTGCTCTCTAGGCCCAAGACAAGGAAATGGAGATGTAATAATTGTGTTACCATCGATTCACTCAGTGGGTGCCTGGGCAGGCCTCACCACTCGGGAAAGAGCGTTGATTTTCTGTGCAAAGAACTATGACTTACATGCCAATATGGTGGGCTCTGCCTGCCCACAGAGGCAGAAAGATGATTGGGTAGACTGTTTGCAAAACGTGGCCTCAATTATTCCTGGTTGTAATGTGATTTTTTCAGTTTTCCCTTTAAACCTTTATTATATAATACTTTGAGTTTGAGCTGACCTCATCACTTGTTTTGGCCAAATACCACATTGGAGCCGGCTATGTAGTCCCAACCCTTATAATAAGATGTCGCCTGCCCACTTGGGTGAGTGTAAACACCAGCCTCTGGGTGTTGCACTACATCTCTGGAAATAACCCCAACTCCAGTTCTAACCCACCACTCCCTATGCTGAATTTCCCTGTTTCTTTGGCCAAGTTTTGCTCCCTGACTCAGTTCCCACCATTTATCTGATCCCATTTATCTTGATCGAATTGAGTCCAGCTCCATTCTCCTGCTCCTCCCGCAACTCCTCTTCACTCTCCTGCTTTCTGGCTTCTGTCCAAACCACTGGACAGGACTGCTCACCCTGGAGGTCACTAATGGCCTCCTGTGTCCCACGTTCAATGACTTCTTCTCCATTTTCCTCTTATTCAACATCTTTGCAGTACTTGATCTTATTCTCCGTAACCTCCTTGTAGGAAAGCTTACTTAGGATATTTCAAAAAAACACTCTTAAAGAATCCTTTCACTCAAGAAAGTCTCACAGCTTGAACATGATACTAGTGAGAGACTTACATAGTCAGAATCATTTCCAAATGATAGCAGTATTTCTTTTTTTTTATATATTTTATTTATTTATTTGAGAGAGCATGCACAAGAGAGAGCATGAGCAGGGAGGAGAGAGATAAGCAGGCTCCCCATTGAGCAGGGAGCCGGACATGGGACTTGATCTCAGGACCCTGGGATCATGACCTGAGTCAAAGGCAGATGCTTAACCACCTGAACCAGCCAGGCATCCCAATGAGAGCAGTATTTCTGGCTCCAAAGAGCTGGCTGGGGCATTAAAGATGGTAAAAATATGCTGACTGTGATTCTTCATGTTCCAAGCCAAGCCTGATTTTTTTAAGAAAGTGCATCATTACATTTAAAAAGATAGAAGGTGGGTTCAAAAGAACAGCAAACTAGGAGACTCAAGTTCAAAATTGAGTCCCAGTTCTGCCACTTAGCAGCTGCCCACCTCAGCAAGCTACCTGATATCTTTGAACCATAGACTGTCATCTGTGAAATGGCAGCAATTGCCAGACTATGAACTCCTTGAAGGTAGGCATTCTTTTTATACCTGCTGGTACTCACGAGCCTAGCACAATGCCTGCAACATAGCAGGTAGTCAATCAATCAAATATTTGTTAACTAGGACACCTGGGTGGCTCAGTGGTTGAGCGGCTGCCTTTGGCTCTGGGTGTGAGCCCAGGGTCCTGGGATTGAGTTCCATGTTGGCCTCCCTGCGGGGAGCCTCCTTCTCCCTCTGCCTATGTCTCTGCCTCTCTCTGTGTCTCAAATAAATAAATAAATAAATAAATAAATAAATAAATAAATAAAGTATGTATGTTTGTTAAGTGAATTTACCAAGAATGAATGACAGATCTGCAGTTTGCACACATAAAATCATAAACCCTAATGGCATCACCCCTACATCTCTAAATGCCAAACCCATCAAAATAGAAGTCTCTCACTGGAATTTTATCCACCCAACTAATACATTCTTGCTAGTCATGTACATACATTTTCCCCTGGATGTGGTAGACAGATAGCAAGGGAGCAAAAGATAAACTAAGATGTTCCTCAAACTTCTGTGCATCAGAATCACCTGAAGACTTTGTTTTTAAAAAGTCCAGATTCTGGGTTCCACTCTCATAGAATCTGATTTGGAAAGATCAAGTTGGGATTCAGGAGTCTTTTTTTAAATCAAGCTCTCCACGTGAGGGTAGATGGTCTTTGGTCACGACTTAAGAAACACTGCCCTCACCCTTCAAAAGCTTCCTTTCATCCTGAACTTCCCCTCTCTCCTGCCCTGCTGAAGGGCTCGTGGATGTCATCCACACTCTGAGTGTCTTGCATTTTAAATGGTCTCGGCCCAGACTCAAGACTTCAAATGCATCTAACCTCACTGCTGCAGAGACAAATGGGTTTTTGCCCTCCACAGGCGGCTGGGTTCTGCCCCAAAATAGCAATTCAGAGCTCACAGAGACAACTTAGTGAGATGGGCTCAGTCCCCTATGAAGTTATGAGTCAGAACATCTTTTTCAGCCTTGAAAGTGATTAGCAAAGCAGAACAGAGTCTTTGAAACTTTGTTTTCCTCCATAACAAAGAGATGAGCATGCATCTATTTAAGTTAGGACCGTTGTTATAGAAACTACCTATTTTAAGTGAATGATACGAACACTGAACATTGAAATGAGCAAACTCTTACTAAAGCTTGGGCAGTCTGATTTGTTCTAATCGTGCATCTTGGACAACTGACATTCAGATGTGTTTGTCTCTAACCATGGAGACTTTGAGCCCTGGCTCCTCTGGAGCTATCCCCTTCCCTCTAACATGGGCCTCAGAGCTCCTGTATATGCCAGACCCTTTTAAATCCCAGACCCTGTTTAAACACAAGATTGAGTTGGCCACCTTCTCTTCCTGTAGCAAATGAATTTAAAAATATAAGCCTCCCAGGAAATACATCACCTTTGTAAAAATAATCATGGACCTCCTTCTTTAACTCCACCATGTAAAAGAAAGAGAAAACCCTAAGCCAGGCTGCAGGTTGGCTCCTTGAGACCTCCAAAAGTTACCTTGTCCTAAATGTCATGAGGCAAATTTTTTTAATGAGGTCTCCTGCCTAAGCCAGAATATTCCCCCTTACTCTAACCCTCCACTCCTTCCACCTGCTTCCTACTACCCTAAAATTTGGAGTGTCACAAGACCTTATTCTGGAGAAGACACTTTGAGTTGGTCTACTCCTACTTCAGGTATCTGCTGCAAACTCTTCCTCCAAGGGCCAAATAGTAAATACTGTAGGCACAACTAGTGAGCTCTGCCATTGTGGAAGAAAAGCAGCCACAGACAGTATATAAATGAATGACCATGAACATGTTCCAATAAAATCCTATTTACTAAAATATATGGCAGGTTGCATTTGTCCCTGGGGCCACAGTTTGCCAAACCTCACTATAGTAGATGCTATTGAGTGTCACCTGCATTGCCCTCAGGACCAAAGTACTCACACTTTTATGGAAGCTGAAAGCTCTCAGCTGGGTCCCTCTGTGGGTACTGCTCTTGGGTGAAGATAGCCTCCTTACCTGAAGTGTACTCTGCATTCTTGGGAGCAGCTCACATACAGAGATTGGGGTAGAAAATACAAAGGTTCAATCTACTTGGTCCAATCCAGGGCAACTCTGAAAGACCATCCCAGCAGTAGAATCCCCTGCAGGATTGACTGAGGCCTTTTGTTGTTCAACTTCTCTCTTTCCAGTCTTATTTTCTTCACTGCCTGTTACTCCAGGGGCTGATCCTGAGAGCAAAGCCCAATAAACTTCCTGCATCCAAATCTCCAGTGCAGAGAGAATCCAACTGAAAACCAGCACTGTCTCTCTCCTTCTATCCCCACTCTCCTCTAACCCTGCCCTACACTGATAGGTCTACCTAATGCCTGGCTGGCCCCTGCCATGCTGTGGGGACTGTTGTGCACATGGCTGGCCAATAGAACTTCCAGGGGCTCTTCCTTCTGGAGTGTATTTTCATCACTTTGCTTAGGCCACCATCGCTAACATGGGTGCTCCTACCACTGCCCACTCAGGACAGCTGCTCACAAGTGAGTCTCAAACTATGCCTTGTATAAAATGCAGAGTCCAGGGCCTCACAACTAGATGACACATTACAGTAGATCTGGACTGAGGCCTTGGAATCTCTATACTTAATATTAAAATACCAAGCACCACACATGATTCTAAAATTGGTGGCTTATGAACCATTCGCTGAGAAACTCTGTAATATGCTTTACTTGCACTTAGTAGGTACTTCACAAATATTGATTCAAGAGACATTTCTTAGCTCCTACTGTGTTAAGGAAGTTATAATCCAAAACATATTATCACATATGTACATGATATGTAAATAACCAACTAAGAATAACTAAGTCAATATATACACAATCTGAATTGCACATTTGACCTTTCAAATTATATCTTCCTGGAGAATAAGAAACACTCATATACACTATTGAGATAAGAACAGAGTTAGAATGGTTGAACTTGGAAAGAGGTTACAAACTCAAAGAGGAATATTGAACAGGCAGGTAAAGCCATGGTAGACCTGGAAGCAGTACAAAAGGGAATGCTGGGGACTGTGGCATACTCTCTCCAGAGGGCACCTGACACTCACATCCAACAGTTGTAAAATGTGAAAAAAGGGAAACATTGTTGCAAGATCATCTAATTTTTTTAAAAAAATAGTCTAAAACTAGATACTTGTAACATAATATCTACAGGTTTTTAAAAATTGGCTCATAGTTACTTTTACATAAGTCTGTAAATTCAATTAGACCCTCAGGACATCACCATTAGCTAAAGTCTTCTGGGAGTAGCAAATAGGGTAATTGCTCTATTTGTGAAAAAGAAAAAGAAATATTCCAGCATTCCCAAGGAGCATAATCAGAGGAGTCCCAAGGGCATCTGAGCAAGAAAACACCACAGATAACCTTTAATGAGGCAGAGAGGACCAACAATACAGGTTTATAAGGAGAACCAGAGTTCAAACTATATGTAGAATCCTAGGAAGAGTTCAGTGAGGTGGGGCAGGGGAATGTGAGTGGAGATAAGATGTTACCATCAACTCCACGGAGGGCCAGAGGCTCTGACCAAAGTAGAGAAGATACCTGAGCAGAGAGACGCTGAATCCAGCAGAGAAAGGATAGGGACTCAGTCCCCAAGTCTGGGAAGCTGGGCCCATTAGAAGTCATTGTGGGAGCAAAGTCAAGTTATCTGATGCCAGTGGGTAGGAGGTACCCACTTTTGAAGGAACAGAGGCCAGGGCAGGCCCATCACATAGCCATAGGAGATGTTATAGCTTCAACTCAGATTGACAAATCAAAGGCCTATTACAGTAACTCTTATTTCTGTTTTTGTTTTTTAATTGGCAAGCCATTTGTGATTTTATTTTAGAAGATAAAAGTAAGAACAGACATCAGAACTAGTATATTTGAATGAGGATAAATTTAAAAGGTTAAGGAACTTTCTGGAATGTGTCTCATCTCCTAAGGATAGACATAATTCTTAATTTAACATCAGGAAAGGAAAGAGACCCAGATGCTGCACATACCTCCACCACCAGCAGACTATGTAACTGGCGCCAAGTCAGTGTCCCGTCTCTCTGGTTTAGTCACTCTAAAGATGTTGAAGAGGATCATCCCTCAGGTTCCTTTCAGCAAGAACAGTGGTCATCTGGATCTGCATGTTTACACCTCATTTGCTTACAAGTAACAGACAATACAACGCAAAGAGGCATAAGCAAGAAAAGACTTTATTAACTCATATCATTGAAAAATCCATGTGGAAAATTAGATGTGAACTGATTAGGGACCCAAATCCTCTCTTCCTCTTTATTTCTTGGCTCTGCCCTGGAGAAGTTGAACCCACACTTCGCATTCACATGACAGCAACATGGTTGAAACTATACAAAGAGCTACAGTGTTTTTCAGTCAAACCTGGTAGAAAGAACACCTGCTTTTATCCTATACGTCTCAGGGATAGTCTAAAGATATCTCATTGGCTTAACCATGAACCTGTAACCCAGGTAAAACTCATGTTGGTGACTGGAAGGTCACCAATGCAATGCAATGATTTGACTGGCTTAGGTTGCATGGGGTTGGGGGTGTTGGAAAGTAGAATTTTAACAACAAACGGGGGAAAGGAGGTCCTTCAAATAGTTGGTAATAAAAATGAGATGGACAGACACTGGTTGCCAAAATGAAGGCAAACAAAATCTGACCTTCATTAAGCACAATATATGATACGCACATACTGTGGTTTAAAACATATCCCTTCCAATAGGCCCATTAGGTCACGCAAGGTAGTAAACATGCGATAAAACAAAAATGCAATAGAAGAAGCAATTATATAGTTTGCTTTGTGTTGATATTTGGATCACTTCCAAAGCCTTTAACACAAGTAACAGACTACATCTTGATTTTTCAGGGTGGAGGTTGGGGCGGGGGGTTGGGGGGTGCTTATCAGAAAGCCTCCCTGCTTAGGTACTGAAAGCAAGAACTAATCCAAAGCAAATGTAGCATAAACCAGGCTACTACTTTGGGTTTCTCTAGAAGAAAGTTACATACATTCTGCTAATTGGGACTATTGCCTGTCATTTTTTTTCCACCCTGGAAATAGTTTCATAGATCTCAGGAAGACCAGCAGATAAGCATGAACCCAGTCCCACTCACTCATTAGGCATCAAAATGAGAAGACACAAAGGCACATAGGTTTGGGGAGAAAACCAGACTGAATTGTCTAATTAGATTTCATCGAGTTCAGGAGAGCCAATAGGATAGAATTTAAGATAAAGATTTATAAATTAGCTGCCAGAATTCTCTGCTTGCGTTCTTTGTACTCCCATTGTGTCTAGAGAAGCTGCTTCCTGTGGAATGAAGGGATGGAGGTGCTTCAGACCTTGGCAAGCCTGAAAATGAATCCGCTGGTATCCAAAGGCAGAAAAATGCAGCCACATGCTGGCAACCATCAAATCTCCCCTCTTGACTGTGGCTGTGTTTCTTTAGAAAAGTTTTGGGGTTACTGATGGGTGATCTAGCAAAGCTGGCAATTAAATGGATCTCGAACAGCAGGAAATATTTCTTGTGTAACTCATTTCAGCTTGCTTAAATGCAGGACCAGCAGTTATCCTATGAGAAATGGTGGTGGCACAAAACTTAGGAGATTCATAAAAGGGAAGAAATCTGGGCCATGTTTTGAGGTAATGTCATTAAAGCTTCAAATGCACAGAAATGCAGGAAGGCTTTGTGCAGATGGTGTGGTTCTCATTACTGGGAAGTTGAATTCATAGTTACTCACCTACACTAAATGTGCTGACTACCCTCTAAAGCCCAAGCAATACACCAGCATCTCACGTCTCATGGTGGTTATTGCAAATTTAACCTACCTTTTTACGATTAACCGAACTGTAGTATTTAATTTCCTACAATTTATTTTGCTATTAGATTTTTCCCCCTGAAATGTCTTTTATGGAAAATTCAAAAATAAATGTCAAGCACCTACAAAAGAGGGGCAAAATTATTATGGGTACAGCTTATTTCACAAGAGTATTACAAGTTCTGTTTTTGTCCTGTCTGCGAAAAAAGAAAGAGGGAAACATGAAACCCAGGATGAAACCCAACCTAATACTTTATTCCACAGGTTCATGAGCAAGATGTGCAGAGGGAAAACCTCAGCAAAATGTATTTTCCTGACAATAGGCTTTGATTGACTGAAAGCCCAGAGATGTGTTCGCCGTAAGAAATCATTTCTCAAAGCAGAGGTTAGCAAAGTATGGCCACGGGCCAAATTCACCCCGCCACCTATTTTTGTAGGTAAGCTTTATTGGAACCCAATCACATTTCTTCATTGATATACTGTCTGCGGCTGCCTTCACACTACAACCACAGAGATGAGTGGTTGCAATAGAGAGGGCGTGGCCTGCAAAGTCTAAAATATTTACTGTCTGGCTCTGGAAAAACAGAAAGAGTTTTTCCAATTCCTGTCCCAAAGGGTAGAAGTAAATGGCCTCCTTGGAGTCTTTGCCTTAGCTTTGGGTTTCATCACTCTCATGGCAAGAGCAAGTAAGGAAAGGACATGGATGCCCAGGAGGGAAACAAAACACTTCTTAAGACCTCTAGCAGAACAGTCCAGAGCTCCCCACCTGAGGCTTTCTCAATGTGGGAGGCTCCTACCATGAGAGTACAGCTCCACTGAGCGCTCATACAAGAAAAGGATGTGCAAGAAAAACTTGGGAAGGAAACAACCCCAGTGAATTAGTGGGTGTGGAAATTAGCTGGATTACCTTATTGCCACACCTCATAGATCCGTTCTTAATTCTTCACAGGTGGGTAGCTTTCCAACCTCAGACAGTATGTATTTCTTTCTTATTAGGTTTTTTTTTAAGATTTTATTTATTTATTAGAGACACAGCGAATGAGAGAGAGAGAGACAGAGACACAGGCAGAGGGAGAAGCAGGCTCCATGCAGGGAGCCCGATGTGGGACTCGACCCCAGGTCTCCAGAGTCACACCCTGGGCCGAAGGCAGGCGCTAGACCGCCGAACCACCCAGGCTGCCCCTAAGCTGTCTTTTGTACCCATTTACCAAAGAATATGTATTTGCTATAGACAGATTAACAGGTATGTGCATAAAAATAATAAATGGAGCAACCTCAAAAATTTCACCTTTCCCTTCTCTACATCCAAAACTATTCCTCCTAATACCATGACTCCTTAACCATGTGGTTGTAACCAATCATATTAGCAATCCTTCTTATCAGGGTGAACTTCAGTGTGTATGTTGCATTAAGCACAAGGGGGAATGGGGAGGGTTAATTGCCCTCCCCCTAAAAACCAACTCTGAAAAATAAAAATAAAAAATAAAAAAATAAAAAATAAAAACCAACTCTGGTTACATCTCCACCTGCCTTGATATCATAAATTATTCTGAAAAATAAAGGTCTAATGAGAGTTTCCACTAATTCTATGACCTTCTTAAGGATTTTTCATGTACACAGAAGATTAAAGTCTCTAAGAAACAATGCAATGCAAAAACCTATTTAACTTTGTTTAATCCAATATTTTAGACAACTATTGTCACAATAGTGCTGCATAACAAACAATCCCAAAACTCTGTGGCTTACAACAAGCAATTACTCTGACACTTACAAGTGTGCAAGTTGATAATAATTGGGCTGACATAGACTGGGCTCAGTTGAGCACCTCTGCTGAGGTGCTTAACTGAGGATGGGCTAAGCTTGGTTTCTGGGCTCAAGTCAGCTTCTGGAATATTTATTCTGAGGCCCAGACTAAGGATCAGCAGCCACCCAGGGGAAGCTCTTGCACAAGCATATTTCAAGCCTCTGTTCACGTCAGGTCTGCTAATATCCCATTGGCCAAAACAAGACACATAGCCAAACCCCAGTGGAGGGGCAGGAAAGTATATCCCACCCATCGTGAGGCCATGTCTTGGGCATAGGTGTGTGATTTTACTACCTTCTGACAGTCCATTAGCTTTCTGGCATTCCTTCCAACCCACTCTGACCCCACCAAGTTTCCAACATTTTTTGACTTTAGGACTCTCATATCTAGCAAAATCAGTTCCATGGAATTATACTTCATGCTAACCTACGTACAGTTGATGATATGTGTAACTAGAGCATGAGGCTTGGTTTTCAAACACAGAGTACACCAGATTCTTTTTGCCATAAGAGGAAAAGAGGAGAGAATCTCTGAGACCTCATCTTCTCTAAACATGTGTCTACTTTATCTATGCAATGTTACCAGAAAGAATCTGAAATTGCAAGACTAGCCTCACACAGCACATGAACAATTTTCCAATATCATGCCAAGAAATGAGCCAGAAACCCTGTACAGATGATATGTCCTCCTCTGGGGTTTGCAAAGTCACGTGTTGGCTCCTGCAGCTGCAATCAGGTGGTCCATGCTGACTCATTAGAGTAGATTTACTTCATTAACTGTGAAGCTCTCCTCTTCATCAGCAAGTGTCTCAGGAACCTGGCCTGGGAGCTGAGCTGGGTTGTGAGAGGGAGATGTCAGCTTCCTTATCATCTGTTTCATGCTCAATTCCAAGATCTAAGAGGTGGCAACTGAGGTGAAACCAAATTGAGAGCAAGCCAACAATCCATGGTGTCAACTGAACTGGCTGATTATATAGGCAGAAAACCGGCCTAGATACAAAAACCAACATCTCAGCAGAGCAGCCAGGTCCAGGACACAAGGGATGAGGAAGTATCACCTGGAGGGAGCCCTGTGGATCCTAGGGCCCTTGACCTTGATGGTGAGTGGAGAGAATCTGGGTCAGTTTTGACCAGTTATGAGCCACCAAGATCGCACTTGGGAACACCACAACTTAGACGTGGTAATCATTGCATAGTTAATATGAGAGGGTTATTTTAGATTAGAAAATTCGTTCATTTTTTAAAGATTTTATTTATTTATTTGAGAGAGAGAGCACAAGCAGGGTGGGGGCAGAGTGAGAGGGAGAAGAGGGAGAAACAGACTCCCTGATGAGCAGGGAGCCAGGGAGCCTGGCCAGACACAAAGTTGATTCCAGGACCCTGAGATGGTGACCTGAGCCAAAGCCACCCAGGTGCCTCTAGAGTAGAATATTCTACAGCATGTTCTAGAGAACATAGGTTTTACGGAATGCTAACGGATATTACATAAAACAGCGTTCCACAGACAAGCGAGTTGTAGAAATTCCTGTTAGATGAGGTTAGAGGGATTTCCCAGCTGGACTTCATAGCACCTTTATAATAGCAACCTTTATTATAAATCTACAAAAAGGATATATAGTTCATAGCATTTTGCGAACTGATTATGAAACCCACCTTTATTTTTAAGTAGGCTCCAAACCCAGAGTGAGCCCAACACTGGGCTCAAACTCATGACCCTGAGATCAAGACCCAAGCTGAGATCAAGAGTTGGACACTTAACTGACTGAGCCACTCAGACACCCTTAAAACCCATCTTTTTAGGGCATTTTGGGAAAACACACTTTTAGGAAGTATGGATATAGTGACACAAATCAGTTAAATTTGCTTTCTACTTACAAACTGTACAGTACCAGAGTCCTTATAAAAAGATTTATGTATAACAAATTAAACTGCCTCAACTTAACTGTTTTACTCATTTCACCTCTCATTATTTTCTTCTCTTTTTCCAAAATCTGTAAGGGATAATATTTTAATATGATTCAGTCATTCAGTATTTCCTCATACCAGACATCCCATAGTCTCTCAGAAACATCTATTCCCCTTTAGAAGGTTAATGATTATTATAACAAGAGTGCAAAAAGAAAAACAGTCAATATTCAGCTTTAGAGTTTTGCAGCAACTTAATGGCTTATAAGAGCAAGGTTTTTCAAGAGAAAAAGAATTTCCTAAATCTCTTTAATTCCCATTAACTTGCTAAGGGCTAAGCCTAAGTGAGCAAGATCATACAGTTTCTTCAACTGTGCTCCTCAAACCTGAATGTGCACATAAATCACCAGGGCATCCTGTTAAAAATGCAGCTTCTGATCCATTTGGTCCAAATGGGGCCTAGGATTCTGCATTTTCCTGAGCTCCCAGGTGATGCTGATGCTGCTGGTCCACGGACCACATGGAGGGCGGAGATGCATCATAGGGAGGTTACTCCATGCACATTTGATGGCTCACTATGAGACCTGATGCCCTAGGGCAGAAAGAAGATAAGGTGGAGAGGACATGGGAAGCCCAAAGTTTTTCCCTTCCAACCTGAGGGATGGAGAAAGGAAGAAAGGAAGCAGAGGAAGGTAAGATATACTTTAGTCTCCCTTATTTGGACTAGAGTCCCAAAGAACAGAGGTTTATTAGGAAGGGATTGAGGGCATTTCCAAAAAGGAAAAGACTCTGTCCAGCCTGTGGTATCAGAATGCTGTGGTATCAGCATCAGAATGAAAATACACTGGTGTGAGCATCCCTGAGGAAAGGTCTTGCTTAACTCTCCAAAGCTGCCTTCTTGTCCCATAAATGGTACCCAAAACTCCCTGAAAATCAGCCTGGGGAATTTCACAGAAACAATCACAAGAGGGAGTCCCCACCAGGCATCAGGGGTATCCACAGCACACAAGAGCCACGGTGAGGGCTAAGTTAACAGGGAAACTCGGTGTGATGAGAGGCCAAACCATTGGGGTCTAGCAGCGGACATTAGCTGAACAACCGCTCTGAGGGAGCTAGTTGACCTTAGAGTTCTCCAAGCCAGGGAGCAGCCCAGGTCAGCCCCTCTGCCACAGAGATCAGAGCAGTTCCAGAAAACAGTGCGGTCCATGAATTCCATCCCCAACACCCATCCCACCATCCGAGGTCACAATTACCACAACACCCAATGGACCCACCACCACTTTAAAGAGGCACAATGGGTGAGGACAGGGAGAGAGTGTTTCTGCAAAGAAAAATAAGCATAAACTTATAGAGACTATTTAAATTACTGAGTTGGACTAAAATTATTTCATTGGACTAAATATTAGGATCCAGCAGTGTGGATCAAATGAGTTAATTAGTAAATAAACTACCTACTTTCTGCATGTAACATAGTCCCAACTACAAATGTAAGCAATCTTTCCCTTATCTATTTTAATATGGCCTGGACTCACTAACACAGTGTGCAACTGTGATTTCAGATTTATTAATTACTTCCTATAATCTCAGCCATTTAGAGGTCTGAAATACCTCCAATGGTTAATTTCCTCTCATCTAAGTTATCCTTCTTATGTGAAGCTTCAAACAGCTGACCTTAACTTTAGCTCTTTTCTCTTCCTCATATAATTGCTTATGGATGCCCTGACACCCTGAGGAATGTCCTAAAGGGAAATGCTTTCTTGAAAGAATGCATATCCAATATCAGACATTAAATGATTAAATAATACTACCTGAGCTCTGTCTAAACTTAGGCCACCGTGAAGAAATGCAGAGGTGTTCTCCAAGAAAAGTGCCTTGGTACTGCCCATGAGGAACATGCTTCCCCTTGGATCCCAAATTGGAAGTGACTGGACCTACCAAAGGGATTCACCAAAAGGATTTAAGAACACTTTCCCAAACCAACAGCAGATAGACGACACTGATTACTGCAAGATACCTGCATACACACACACACTATCCTGGATCCTGAAGTGCTAGCAATACCTCTTAGCTAAAACGGCCGCAGAGGGTAGAGAATATTTCTTGGGATCTCTGTGATGTTTCCGTTGGTGATGGGTGATATGTCCTTTCCTACTTCACCCTCAGCCCCATTTCCATTCCCATGAGAATCACTGTCACGGGGAGCCACTGTTACTGGTGGGAAGCGTTTTATCTTTCAAGTTGCTCAGACACCAAAATAAATGAATGAGTTGATGAATGAATGCATGAATAAATAAATACACAAATAAAGTTGAGAGACACTACATCAGAGAAACAAGAGCTGCTGTGTCAGAAACCCAAATAAGAGCTAATACTTTACAGAGTGTATTGGAGGGACATGAAGCACTCTATAAAAATTTGCTGAAAAGGAGATGGTGTTTTTAACTAGTGTATAAGCAAAGACAAAAATACATACCAATCATTAGAAATGACAAATACCCACCATTTGCTTCGACGTGGATGGAACTGGAGGGTATTATGCTGAGTGAAATAAGTCAATCGGAGAAGGACAAACATTGTATGTTCTCATTCATTTGGGGAATATAAAAAATAGTGAAAGGGAATAAAGGGGAAGGGAGAAAAAAAAGAGTGGGAAATATCAGAAAGGGAGACAGAACATGAGAGACTCCTAACTCTGGGAAACGAACAAGGGGTGGTAGAAAGGGAGGTGGGCGGGGGGTGAGGGTGACTGGGTGACAGGCACAAAGGGGGCACTTGATGGGATGAGCACTGGGTGTTATGCTATATGTTGGCAAATTGAACTCCAATTAAAAAAAATATATATATATATATATATATTTTTTTTTTAAAAAAGACCTACCAGTGATAAGTAATAAAAAGCACAAAGCTAACATCCCAGGAAAGATGGGCTATACAAAGTCTACCCAAATACATCATAATCACTGTCTGGGCCACAACTGTAAGGGCTAATCACCGGCCCCGTTAGTGGGTGGAAGATGGATCTCTTGTGTGATGGTTCTTTTTTTGTGTAAGTACATGGTTAACTGTACCTGGTTCTCAGTACAGAATATGATTTCAGGAATTCTCAATAAAACTTTTTATCATCTTCATAAAATTTGGGGATAATCTTATATATCCAGATATGCACTGGGAAGATCCTACCTATTTGCAGAGTCAAGATTATGGTACTGGTTCAGTCAGTAAAGAGTCTGCCTTTGGCTCAGGCCATGGTCCAAGGTCCCTGGGTATCAAGTGGGGAGTCTGCTCTCTGCCCCTCCCCTGGCTTGTGCTCTCTCTTTCTCTCTCTCTCTCTTTCAAATAAATAAGTAAATAAATAAAAAGTGGTGTGAGAGAGAAAGTTTCCTCATAAATTTGGAATAAACACTTAAAAAAAAAAGGATTAGGGACACCTGGGTGGCTCAGCAGTTGAGCGTCTGCCTTTGGCTCCAGGGGTGATCCCGGGATTCCGGGATCAAGTCCCACATCAGGCTTCTTGCATGGAGCCTGCTTCTCTCTCTGCCTGTGTCTCCGCCTCTCTCTCTCTCTCTGTGTCTCTCATGAATAAATAAATAAAATATTTTTTAAAAAAAGGATTATCGTGTCCTAAGTAGAAGGAATCAGCTCCTCCCTTCTAGCAAATTCTCATTATGAGCTACTGTGTCAGATGCACACGGCATCAATGTCCATTTCCCAAATAAACATTGAATGATACACTCCTATTGTTTAAGAAGCTGGACTTTCTTCCTTCAAAATTGTCGGAAACCATCAAACAAAGTTTCACAAAGGCCAAACAGGTGACTATGCCCCAGCCCCACCTCCAGCACTCCAGGCCTTCTTGATACAGGCCAACAATCTCCTCCCAAGCCTGCAAACAGACAGAGATTTTCTCCCTTGACTCACTGAGTGTCCTCCTTTGCCTTTCTAAATCATACACCCCCAGTAAGGCTCAGATCATATTTCACTTCCTTAAAAAAAACTTCCTTGGCCACTCAAACCTTCATTGATCTCCCCCTTCAGTGAAGCTTCTTGAGCAAGTATTGATTGTACCATAATTGCAGTATTTAATCACGTACTGTCTTGTTTTCCTGAAGTTTTGTTTTGTTTTGTTTTGTTTTGTTTTTTTAAAATACTAGGGCATTTTACAAAAAGAATTTGAAGATTGCACTACTAAGGGGCTTGTCAAAGAAAGGATTGGGTTGCAGGCTTTTTAATAATCTGGTTGCAAAATGTTCTTCATCAGGAGCCCCATTGTTTCCTGATCTTACCAGGGCAGTGGCCCCTAAAATGCTGTAAATCAGGGTAACTGCCTCAGAAGAAGCTGGTGCTCGCTGACAGCCCCTAGCCTCCTGATAAGTCCACCACCCCACTGTGACATGCCCCCCATTCACCCCTGCTCCTGAGTCACTCAGCTTGCCTTCCTGACTCCGGCTCTCCTACCCACTAGCCTAGGCATTGCCTTTTTTCATTAAGAGGTAATTGCCTCTGCTTCAGACCCAGATCTCTTCTTTTAGGGCCAGGCTTAAGACTGTCCAGGTTAGATGTGTCCCTAGCAGACACTCCTGGGATAGCCAGTTTTTGGCTGCTGTTCTAACATCCTCCTAATTGATAACCTTGATCCAGCGGGCCTCTATGGGCCATTCGGCAGCTCTCTGCTGCCCCCTCCTGGCAATTTGGGGCATTACGTCAGCTTGCTCCGGGAACTCCGCTAGTTGCCTTAACTCTTTAAATTCTAGTAAAATCCTATGGATCTGGCGTGCCTGGCAACGAATGGTTGCTTAGTATCTATCATATGTGAGAATTTTTACCTTGCACTACTGCTTCTTTTGCACTTACTTGCCTATCTTATATATAGCCACACCATCAGCTAGTGCCTTTATTAGATGCTGATAGATCCAAAACAAAACAAAAAGATTTTGGTAGATCCAAAAATCTCTCTGCAAAAGCCAACCATAAATATAAGATATATATATATATATATATATCTTATATATATCATATAAAAGAAAGTCAAAAATGTTACTATATGTAGGGCACTGAAATTTTAGGCAAGTCATTATACTGCTCTCTTTTTCTGATTCGTCATCCACATAACAGAATTAGGTCTGATGTATACTATGGTAATTCTCAAAGATTCATTTATGTAAGAATTACCAGGTAAGCCAGCTAAAAATTAAAATTTCTGGATCTCACCCTTCACTCTAATTTTCCAGTTGGAGCCCAAAGATCTATATTTTTAACGAGCGCCAAGCAATTCTAATGCAAATGGCCCATGAGAAACTCTGGTCTACTAGCCCGATTCTATTTCTATTTATTCTATTCCTTGATTCAGCCAAACCACACACTCTAAGGCTTAGAAATAGAATACCAGCCTAACAAGGACCTAGGGTAAAAACAAACTTCTGTGAATAGGCATCTTTTATAAGCACAATAATCACGATTCTCTACTTGCTGTGTGATGATTGCAGCGCCGAAAATATGCCTAACACCAGCATCTGATGTAAGAGAGACTGTTGTAATTTAATAACTCTCTTCCATAATTTATCACCTGGACCCTGCAGCACACAGAGATGATGAATAACCGAGTCAGCAAATATTTTAGTGCTCAGGAGACAAGTAACTGCTATTTAGAGGGCACTGTGATGTCCTTCCTTAGGCCTGGAGACATGAACTTGAGGAGGGTTTTTTTCAATTGTTGTTATTTATTTACTCAAATGAAGACATATCAGAATAACTGGGCTCCCTAATATTGTTAAATCAAATACTAAAAAGAAAGATATCTCCACCAGCTTCCACAGTGGCTGAAAAGATTGTTTCAGGGCACTTCCAATGCTTGGTGGCAGGGATTCTCTAACAGATACGTGCATGCAGTGGAATCATGGGGGCTCTTGTGAAAATGGAGACCTTCCAATCCACATTGGTTGTCATTGCTGCATGACCACATGGCTTTGTGGAGGCCCTGCAGCCACTGTCATCACAGTTCCCAGACATTGTTCCTATCCTTCCTGAGTCATCTTGCACTGTGCCTCTACACTCTTCACTACCCCCACAATATCTTGGGTTACTGATGCAATAGGAGGTGAGGTGAGGGGATGGAAGAGAGATTTGAAGATAGAGGAAGGAACCATGAGCCCAGAAATGCAGCTCTAGAAGCCAGAAAAGATAAGAGACAACTTGTCCCCTAGAGCTTCCAGAAAGCGCAGTCCTGCCAGCATTGCGCCTTCAGCCCAGTGAGGCTGACTTTCTACTTCTAGCCTCCAGAACTGTGAGGAAATAATACAAATTATTATTTAACTGGCTTCTCACTGTATTCTTCCTATTTCATCAGGGCCCCACCAGGAAGGTTCCCTCTTTCCCATCCTACTAGAATGTAAATTCCCTAAGGACGATGATCCTGTCTAACAGTATCTCTAGCAGCTGGAACAGTGCCTGGCACATAGTAGGTGCTCAATACATATTGGGTGAATAAACAATCTATAGCTATCTTCTCCTCATTCCCTGTCTTCAGGAGCCAGAGCACAACCCCATGAATTCAACATCACTTTTGTTTTGACCCAAAACTCCACACTACAGATGCAATTGGATTCCAAGAAATAAATGTAAGAAAAACCATTTCCAGTTAGCCACTGACAAAACAGAACAAAGGAAGGGTGAGCTCTTGCTTTTGTGTCATTGTCTAACATTTTTGGACATAAGAGTTTCCATTGGAAGCTGTGCTTTCCTTTCCAACCAATGAATTCTTGAATTGGGCCAGAAGTGGCAATTGGTTTGTAAGTAGTTGCTCATAGAATTTCTACAGAGCAACTGGCTTGTTTGGATCATATGAGGGCAGGATGGGTAACTAATACCTACCAGGGACAGTTTTGTTTGATAGCACCGATAAAATAATCAATAAGATAGTAATCAGAAGCAGCTCAACCAGTCAGCACCAGATTAATAGGGTTGGGTTGTTTTTGGTTTTTTAATCTCTTCTCTTCTTTATCTAAATTATGGAATTACCCCTTCTTGCTTTTCATAAAAACTCCTTGATTTCCCCATATGAGCAGGACATATTTCTTTTTTTTTTTAAGATTTTATTTATTCATGAGAGAGAGAGAGAGAGAGAGTGTGTGTGTGTGTGTGTGTGTGTGTGTGTGTGTGTGTCAGGCAGAGGGAAAAGCAGGCTCCATGCAGGGAGCCCGACATGGGACTCGATCCTGGGTCTCCAGGATCAGATCCTGGGCTGAAGGCAGCGCTAAACCGCTGAGCCACCCGAGCTGCCCAGCAGGACACATTTCTGGTTACCCCGCAATCTGTGCTCCCCAAATTGCAATTCTGAGACCCCAAATAAAGGCCTTTGTTCCTTTTCCGTTTTGCCTCATCTTCTCCGTTGACACTTTTAAAAGCAGCAAGTCATCACTGGAAAAGGAGAAGGAATGACCATTTGTTGATCACAGATGAGGAGGCTAATTCTGAGAGGTTAAGTAACCTGCCCACGGTCTCAGATCAAGGATTCTTCTTCAGAGTTGCATAACCAGAAAGTCTTTACTATCCCAGGGGTTCTAAGGTTGTGCTTCTCAGACCACCAGACCCCACTCCAGACCTACTAAACCAGGCTAGGGGTGGGCTTGAGGTCTGTGTTTTAACCAGACCTCCAGGGTACCCTGTGTGCATTGAACTATAAGAGCCACAACCCTCCATCATGCTGCTCTCAGCATCTTCAAACCTACTCTGGGAGTATTTAAATATTAAATCCAATAGTTACCCTAAAAAGTATAGACTTGCATGATGCATAAAGCTAGGAAGGAAGTTTGAGAGAAAGTTAAAAAGTGATAACCCTCACCCCCACCCCTTCTCCCACCCACCATGGTCCACAGACCCATCTGTGCAATGTCGGCCAGACCTCTGAGGACTCAACAGGCCACCAGAGTGAGGCAAAGTCTTGAGCTATAGGGATGCTTTGAGTAGGAAAACAAAGCAATATCATCTGATGAAGGAAGAGAGCCATTATTTTATATTAACTATTTTATATGAAGGGAAACAAAGGTCAAAAGAGAAACCTTAGCAATATTATAAACAGATCAGATATATACTTAAGGACAGGAGAAGGTACATAAAATTTAAAAAGAAACATCGTATCTAAGGGTGAGGTAACGTTTAGGATTTTCTTTAAAGTACAACTGCAAAATAAAGGGTGAAGCAGGCCAAGATTGGCAAAATGCTGACAACACTTCACTGTAATTCTCTCCACTTTTGAGTGTATTTGAAATTTTCCCACAATAAAAAGTGTGGGTTTTTTTTTTTTTTTTGAAAAAGGAAATATATTCACAGTGCTCAGATAGAAAGTATATTGTGAATATTTCAGCCTGCTAAAGGCATCTGCTAAAACAGGAAAGAGGCTAGAAGTTTCAAGAACTTATAGGACAACTACTCCATGGGTTTTTTTTTTTAATTTTTTAAAAAGATTTTATTTAGTTATTCATGAAAGACACAGAGAGAAAGGCAGAAACACAGGCAGAGGGAGAAGCAAGCTCCCTGCAGGGAGCCTGATGTGGGACTCGATCCTAGAACCCAAGGATCATGACCTGAGCCAAAGGCAGATGTTCAACCATTGAGCCACCCAGGTGCCCCTACTCCATGGTTTTGATCTCTATATGAGCTGAAGTCAGTCTCACTCATAGGTTCCAGAATGCTAGCAAGAAAACTCATTGACTTTAGAAAAGAAAAAAACCCATATTCTTACATTGAAAGATTACCACGCAATCTTTAAACGAGACATATTTATACCAAAAAATTATTTATTATTTATCTAAATTCAAGTTCAACTGGTGTCTTGTACTTTTACTTGCTAAATCTGACAACCCTATCAGTGTTTTATACTCTAACCAAAATTTGACACCATCATCAAAGTTTGATCCAAGTACATTTTCTATCTCCATCCATGTCACCTTCCTCTCTTTACTGGTCATCCTTCCTCTATTTCTCCCTTCCTTTTCAATAAATTCTCCACGCTTTTTTCTTTCCTTATCATATGGTTAATTTCTTCCATAGCAAAACTACTTTACTCACACAAATCAATGGAACACTTCCTCAAAATGATATGAGCTGGAGATAAATCCAGATTCAAAACAAAGTCAAGTTAACATCTCACTAGTGTTGGCATGTTTTGAATAACTGCTTTTCTTTCCAGTAGTAGAAACTCAAACGTCAAGAGCTTAGGAATACCCAGAAAGAAAAGTGAGAGAACAGACAAGAGAGAGCCAGTTTGGCCCTGAATCACCCCTACCACAGAGAAGGATATTTAGTCTAGTTGTTTACACCTTAAGAAGTGAATCTAGATAATTGGTCATATTTAAAATAAAAGACAAATTTTACTTTGCAGATTTTTTTTAAACAAGAAACAGGGCAAGAGAATCAAATGTAAGAGAGAATGTAGAGAGCTCTTTTGCTGACATTTTGTAAAAACAAAAAATTTCACAAGTGTTCTAATTAGTTCTCAACCCCTGTAGGTGGTGGGTGGCATGACTTATTATCATACATTTACAAAGAAAGAAACAGGCTCAGCAGGGTGGGGAGGGGCTAACTGGGATTCTGGAGTTAGGGTTGGGGATGTGAGAAGCCAGGCTTTGGGTGTGAAAAGGAGCATGGAGACCCTAGTGGACCTCTGTAATCATTGGAGCAGCATGGTGTCAGGATGCATTCCTGAGGAATCTTTTATTTGCAGGTGACAGAAAATGAGACAGGCAGTGAATGTTCTGGATCTCAAGACTGAAAAACCCAGGAGTCATCTAGCATGTCAGGCATGACTTTCTCCAGGGGATAAAACTACATCACTGGGTCTTGGCCTTTTTCTCTTAGCTTTCACCTCCACTGTACTGGCGGCTCTGTCCTCAGAGCTGATTATTATTTATCTTTTTTTCTGGCAAAAAAGCTCCACCTTTTGCATACTTTCAGGCTCCAGGCCTACAAGAAGTAAACAAACAAAAAGGAGCCCTTTCCTAAAAGAATCAGAAACATTCCCTTTGAGAAGCTTTGGCTGTCCTTGGGTTGTGACTGTTTCCTAACCAATTACTGTAGACCAAGAAATGCAACTGATGGATTGGCTTGGAACCCTGGCCAAGAATGAACCACCCCAAAGTACATGGCCCAAAGTAGGATAAATTCCTCAAGTGACTATTTCCTGCCATGTGATCAAATCTCTGGATTCTGACAGGTAGCACAACCAACCAGTATTTCCTAGACCACCCTCTCCAGGACCTTTCTTAGGTGGGTCCTCCTACCTCCTGTGAATGAGAAGAATTCTCTGGGGTCCCTTCAGATGAGTCTGTGCCTATGGATATCAGTTCCCACTCCTCAGAAAAAGACTGAGAAGCGAGATAGCATGAGAACAAGAAAGGAAAAGCCAGTGACATCAAGGACTGACATAGCCAAAGCATACCATGAGTATTCTTCAAACCCAGGTTGCAGTATACCACAAGGAGCCCTGAGCAGGAGCTAGATGGAAAACAAAATGGAATGAGATAAAATCCAGAGGCTATGTAAGAGATTCTTGGTTATATTGCTGATACTGAGAGGCCAGACTGAGCTACATGAATAGCTTTTCGATTCCCTGAGAAAAGAACCTAGAGGTTACCTGAAGGTAACCTGTAGCTGCCACAGGATTATGGGTAAGATCTATACATTTTCTTTATCATTTTCTCAGTCTCCTTTCTGTAATTTGACTCTATGCTGACTGGCCATACCCAAGTGTGAATCCAGTGAATAGATGGAGTAGCTATGTATTGTTTTTAAACCATCCCAGATCTATTTCCACCTTTTTTTCTGGTAAAAGCAGAATTTAAAAAAATAGATAAGCTGGGGGTGTGCAGGTAACTTATTTGGTTAAGCTTCTCTTTGGCTCAGGTCATGATCCCAGGGTCCTGGTCTCAAGCTCCCACATTGAGCTCCCTGAGCAGCAGCAGGGAGCCTGCATCTTCCACTGCCTTTCCCTTTGCTTGTGCTTTCTCTCTTCCCACCATGACGGTCAAATAAATGAATAAAATATTTTTTTAAAAGTAGATAACCATCCACTCTCAACCTTAGTGTAGTTTGAATGGGATAGAACTAACTCCCCAGCTCTAGAAACAGTCAAATCAGAGAATTACATGGCCATCGCCACATGAATAGTTCAAAACACACCAATGACACTTAACCACTGGACTGGAAACACTAGAAAAATTCCTCTTGTCCTGGGTGGCTAAGAGAGAAGGAGGTAAATCTAGTCAACTTGCCACCACTTAGAGAATCTTTCTGAAAATAATGTTAACATGGAGAAAGGCAGATCCAAGAAAAAGAAAGAAACAGATTCCTGGTTACAGACCTGGGTACTTGGATTCAGCCATGTTTGAAGCCAAATATGAAAGCTAGATTTCTTTTTCATTTAAATTCCTGTTTTGCTAAAACCAATTTGAGTTGGTTTCTGTTGTGTGCAACAAAAAGACATCCAACCAAGGCCACTGCTAGCTCACACACACACACACACACACACACACACACGGATGTGAAAATTAGCCCTGAGGGCTTCACGCTGAGCAGATCAATGGCATGTCTGTGCACATTAGAAAAAGTTTCCCTTTCCTCTAGGCACATGGAGTCCAAATTAACTCAGCTAGGGGAGTGTGGGCCAGATTTCAGCCACTTCTCACCCTCTCAGCAGTTTTGCATTCTGTTCTTACTGCATATATTTATGTGGCAGCTCTGCGCCTGGTTAACATACAAAAAGTTGGAACTTATTAACTCAAATCTCCTAGTGACAAAGGCTTTGGTTGGTTGTGTTAGGACATGTGACTCACCAAGTTCGACACAGGCAATTAGGGTATAACCAATGTACCAGTTACCAATTCACACATAAGTGCTCAATAAATGACTGAACCTCATCACTATAAACAGATAGGACCCCTTAGTTATCAATATCAACCTGGAATGAGTATTGGAAATAGACAGAAAGGGCTGTCTAGTGGCTGGTTTAGGACACCTGGTCAAAAATAAAGGTAAGCATCAAGAATCTGCCAGAATGGCTAGCAGAGCAGATCCTCTTAAGAATTGGGTAGTATGGGGGCACCTGGGTGGTTTAGTCAGTTAAACGTCTGACTCTTGATTTTGACCTAGGTCATGGTCTCAAGATTATGAGATAGATCCCTGAGTTGGATCCATACCCAGTATGTTTAAAACTCCCCCTCTCCCTCTCTGTGCCTCCTATCCACCCCCCCATTCCTGCTTATGGGATCTTTCTCTCTCTAAAAATAAATAAATAAATAAATTGGGTGGTATGTGAAAGGAACCTTTCCCCAAAGACTGACTCTGTGGTTTTAAAATATGCCCTTCAGAAAGTAAAGCCTAATTCCCTTCCCCTTGAATGTCATCTACTCTTAGGGATTTGTTTCTAAAAAATAAAATGTGACAGAAATGATGGTTTATGACTTCAGGGATTAAATCTTCAAAGCATACCTTACTCTCTCTGGGAGCTTGGGGCAGCACTGAGCCTGAAAGTTGGGCTAGTAATCGGCCAATCCTTCTGCAGGGACCAAACCTAGTAGAAATATCAGCTTCCTCATCAGACTCCAGGTAGACGGAGGTCCCGAGAGCTAAGCTGCACCAAGATGAGTTGTCTGGAGCTGCCAGACACATGGACAAAGGGAGAGGGAGAAATCACACCCAATGGCAGATCTAAAGTCTTAGTATAACACAAAAGATAAGAGGTGAAAATCAGAACTAGAAAGGAGTATATAATTGAGACAGAACACGCAGTAACATTTCAGGGTGAAGGCTTGAAAAGGAGGAATCTGAATTAGGCAGAAACCCTCGGCCTGGCCAAGGGAGGAGGGGCTGGACAAGCCAGGTTAAAGGCTCAAAGTAGACTGGTGATTTTCAAATGTGAACATGCAAGAGTAGTTGCTTTCTTTCTTTTCTTTCTTTCTTTCTTTCTTTCTTTCTTTCTTTCTTTCTTTCTTTCTTTCTTCTTTAAGATTTTATTTATTTATTCATGACAGACACAGAGAGAGGCGGAGACATAGGCAGAGGGAGAAGCAGGCTCCCTGCAGGGAGCTCAATAGGGACTCCATCCCACGACCCCAAGATCCTGCCCTGAGCCGAAGGCAGACGCTCAACCACTGAGCCACCCAGGCGTCCCCAAAAGCAGCTTTCTTAAACAGAAATTACCAGACCCCACCTCCAGAGATTCAGATTCTAATGTCCGAGGAGGAGCCCGACAGTCAGCCTCTCTAACTCGCTCCTGGTGTACTGTGACAAGGGCCGTGCCACGCAGAAGGGCTGGGATTATGCAGGGCTTTGAGCCCCACTCTGGCGCAGCAGCAGGAACATGGAGAGGAGATACCTTTGAGTGGAGAGCCATGCGTGTTCCCTGAATCTAATGAGATATCTGCATGTTCCACCCTTATGTCCCCTCCTGTTTCTTAAGCTCCAGCCTCTGCTCTGTGCTACTCCATTCCATGCTGAAAATGAAATCACTGTGAGGTAAGTGCTATCATTTACTGAGAGGCCACTATCGATTCATTGACAGCATACCATTCTGACATCACACTTAGTAAGGGGAACACTCTTATTACTTCCAATGTACAAATGAAAACCCAGAACTGACAGTGTTTCGTTAACAGGCCCCAAATCATTCAGGGGATTGAAATAAAACTTTAGAAGTCATTCTAACTAAGAGTGAGAGAGGTCTGTCCCTTAGGAAGCAGGAAGCCCAATGTGCCCCCCAATAAAACAAAACCCATCAGGCAGCAAAGAACCACATAATGAGCTTTTGCTGTCATTATTTTTCCAAGAGAAATGACATGAGATGGTACCTTGTTTAATGAAATCTTGGAAGCAATTCATTTCCTTTTAAAGCAGAACGCAATCGAGATGCTTTTGATATTTCTCTAAGAACCCCTGCTACAGGGCAACCTTCAAAAAACATCAAATAGAAGTCAGGGAAAATCTCTAGGTTGGCTATTAATTTCCTATCATGTGCACAAATGACCGATCTGTAGCTTATTTATTTGCAACTCTAACCCCCAGAGACAAAGCCTATCTGGCTCTGTTTGGCACTAGGTTTATTGCAGTTGGATAGGAAAAGTTGGAAACTGAAATGTCCAACCTATTATTTCTACAATCCATATGACAAATACCACGCAGCATTTAAGCTCTCATATTTTAAATAAGCTTTGGAATATTGAACATCGTGTACAGAATATATTATTAAATGAAAACAATCCATTTAGAACAATTTTTTAAATCATGCTTAGGCTGATGCCTTGGTTTGGGTTCCCATAGCAGCAGACTCTATGAGTTAGGAATTCAAATTCAAGGAGCTTGTTTGGGAGATGACCACAGGATACACTGATAGAGGAGAGGGGAAGTGAGAGAGGAAAAGGGAAGCTGCCAGTGAAGGTCACTTTGGTCTCTGCCATGCAAGTTAACCTTGTGGGCAACCCCACTAACTACTGGGAACTCTGGAGCCAAAGTAGATGACATTATGGCCTAGTTATCCCACGAGAGAGGTAAGGAATATGAGTTATTTATTTATTTATTTATTTATTTATTTATTTATTTATTTATTTATTTAATAGAGAGGGCATGAGTGGAGGGAGAGGCAAAGGGAGAGGGAGAGAAAAGTAGATTCCCCGCCAAGTAGAGAGTCCGATGGTGGGGGGGAGGCTTGATCCCAGGACCCTGAGATCATGACCTGACCCAAAACAGATGCTTGACCAACTGAACTCAGGCACCCTGAGATTTTTTTTTATTTATTTATTCATGACAGACACAGAGAGAGAAAGAGAGGCAGAGACACAGGCAGAGGGAGAAGCAGGCTCCCTGAGGGGAGCCTGATGCAGGATTCAATCCCAGGACCCAGGAATCATGACCTGAGCCAAAGGCAGACGCTCAACCGCAGAGCCACCCAGGCGTCCCAACACCCTGAGTTTCTTAAACAGTAATCTCTGTCAGGAGTTATTTAAAGGCTGCTCCCAGGGACCATTAATACTCTGGCATTTCCAGCTTGCCACAGATGTAGAATAGGCTCTGGCTGCCAAAACAAAAAATAAATAAATAAACAAAATAAAATGAAAAAACTCAAGGGAAGAGATGCAGATCCTGGCAGTTGGAAACAGGCAAAGATGATACCCTATTTAATGAGAGCTTGGATGCAATTCATTTCTATCGTGTGGTGGTAAAGGCTGAAGGAGAACTGGCTGAGTATTCTGTCTGTGATACCTGGATACCCCAGAGCCTAGAGCTCGAGGTAAAAGCTTAGGTATTATTAGTTTTTCACAAAGTGTGACCCCAGGGAGGAGTGAGGTAAAAGGAAATAAGGCAGAGAAAGTTTTAATCAGTGAAAATGTGCATGTCAAGCTGGTCATCCTTTGCTGACAAGTGTGCTTGATTGATTGATGTCACAAAGCTGCCTCTCCAGAGGGTGGATGAACTACTGCGTCGCAGGACAGTCTATCTTAAGGAAGGGAGGAAAAGACTTAGCCCTCAGCTTCTGTATCTTGTTGGTGAAAGGTTTCCCCATGACGCAGTAACTCCTGAACACTTCCAGACTCTGCATGTGGGGGCGCCAAGTAGGTCTCATGGCAAGAGGGAAGCCAAGAGTAGGAAGCGAGAGGCATCCAGTATGGGCAGAAGAGGGATTGCAGGGTGGACCTCAGTGACATTTGCTAGAGCCCTACATACTTAGCTACTGCAGTGGCAGCCCAGGGAGAAAAGCTGGCCAAGGGCCTCAGAAACAATGAGGGACAAGAAGATCTGAGGTATTGCCTAAGATATGGCTGACACGTTTTTGTTATGTTTGTGTGTACATACGTAAAACATACACCCTCATGTACAAACACAATCATATTTAACAGGCAACTGTTAACAAGAGATGGGGGTAAAGGTCCAACAAAGCTTTATTCCCTCCTATAATCTCTGATATATGCTTAAAGGTTTAAGTATTTTGAATTTTTAATGGGTAAAGATCAGGATGTGGACAGTTTTAGAAAGAGAGGCAGAGTAGTAACCATCTATTCTTCAAAGTAAAACAAAGCAACAAAAAATTAGTATTCTGTGTCTTACTTATGGACACAGACAAACATAAACATCACAAAAAGAAGACAAAAATTTGAATCTTTTAAGAGATTGTTTAGAAAGCAACTGTAAGTCACTTTTTTAAATGTGAGAGGTATACTTCTTGCCTTACGATAAAATCAGTCTCCAAATAATTTAAGAATATACTTTGTTTATATATCTTGCTTCGTTTATTCATTCACTCAATTAGCCAATAGCCGTTATTCATCAAATACCTTCTGAGCCCTTTCAATGGACAAGGTACTTACCACTCACTGTGATAACAAGAAGAATCAAAAAGAATTGCTACCTGCTAGGGTAGGTAAGATCAGTCATGTCAGTGACAATTAGTATTCCCTAAGTATCCAGATGTTTCCTTACCTTTTCCAGCCTCCATTGCAATGAAGTGGGGGCCATGTGACTAACTCTGTCCAATGAACTTTGAGCTGAAGTGAGGTGTGTCCCTGCCCAGCTAAGGCAGATGAGAACTTATATGACTCCCCCAGCTCTCGCTGACCCTAGAATGATGACTCTGGAGGCCACATTTTCCTAGATGACATAGCTACAAGAGGGTGAAGGACCATCAGACCTGCTTCGGATCTTGCATGGATAAGATATAAATCTTCCTTGTGTTAAGCTCTTGAGATTTCAGGGTTGGCAGCACACTAGTGCCAAGCTTAGCCTGACTAATACATAGACATATAAACAATTACAAAAATGTTATTACCATGTAATAACATAAAAAAAGAGGTAAATTCAATGTTTACCTCTAAATTTGTTTTAGTAGAAAACAAGGAGAGGTGAATTAATCAAGCTGGAGTTGCCAATTATACTTCCAATACTAAGCCATAATCCCCACATGGAGGAGCAGCTTTTCCTATGGCCTGGACTAAATACAGACCCTTTTCTTGATCTAGAATCCACAAAAACACCTTACAATCTTATGGGTTATTGTTATTTAGTAGAAATACCAGAGAAGCACATCCACTGCACTGACACCAAAATCCAAAGAGACTCACCAAATGATGTGCTTCATTCTGTGTGCTATTTCACTTTAGAAGGCATATCCTGACAAGCCTCTGACATTGTACTTTTAAAATTTTACAACATAGCAGACTCCTAAAATTTGCACTGCTTTTCTTCTACCCTTAATAAGACAGGACAACAAAGGCACATGACCTTTGTGATATTTTTCCCCAAATCCATAACCTCAGTCTAATCATGAGGAAACACCAGACAAACCCAAAGGAAGGGGCATTCTATAAAACATCTGGCCAGGACTTTTCAAAGTGTTAAGATTATAAAAACAAACAGTAAACAGCAACACAAGGGAAGACTGAGCACCTGTCAGAGATTGAAGGAAAACTAAGGAGCCATTATAACTCAAGGCAACATGGTATCTTGGATTGAATGATGGAACAGAAAAAAAGAGAGAGTAGTGGAAAAATTGGTGACATCTGATCTAAGGTTTATCAATAGTGTTGCACTGATATTTATTTCATAGTTTTGATAAATGTGCCATGGTTATGCAAGATGTCAAATTAGGGGAAGCTGAGTATATGGGACTTTCTATACTATCTTTATAACTCTTCTGTAAATCAACTATTAAATGGTTAAAAGTTGAAGGAAAGCAAGATAGAAAGGGTCTGGTTAATAAGGTTGAATATACAGAAAGAAAATAAAGGTACATGTGAGGAAGTGCATGTGTTTTTGTCTGTTGGTGGGTCTGTGTGATGCTGTGTGGGTCTGGGTGTGTGTATGTGGTCGGGGGACATCTGGTGTGTGGGGTGTGTGTATATATGTCTCTGGGTGGATGACTGTGTTTATGTGTGTATATGTTGGAAGAAGAGTGAATTTATATGCACACAGCTCTACTGTGAGAGAATTAACAAGCTAAGGTACTTGCATGAGAGTGAGCACAGTCTTAAATTTTGATCCTAGTCACCTTGGTTACCTCACCCTAGACCCAGTCTTTTAGTGAGGCTGCCAAGAAAAGCAAAAGATCACACAGGGGGCACCTGGATTTGAACCAGGGACCTCTTGATCTGCAGTCAAATGCTCTACCACTGAGCTATACCCCCTGATGGCAATAAGCTTCACACAAACACCTATTTCACTTTTATGAGTTACATCATACTTCATAAATACCTTTTATAGCTGATCTTCTTCTTGGATTTAAATTCGTCCTCAATTCCCTTCCAGCCGCACCAGCTCCTGCTTTTCCCAGAGCACATATGCTCATTCTCTTCCCAGCACCTTAAAGCTCAGTGTTATTCTCAGTATAGTTTTCCACTTTTTAAAATACACTACCCACTGCCCAGAAATCTCTGGGCACATCTATGAATGTTTTTTCCTCCACCCCCACATCGATGAATGTTTTAAGTATTATGGGTCACCAACGAGTATTGGACAGGGAGGGAACCTCAGCTGGGTATCCACACACTTCAGAGGTTCGTGTCTAACTCTGAAATTAGAGGCAAAGGTGGTGTATGTGCATTTATTTTTTTTTTTGTATGTGCATTTATTATATATTGTGTATGCTTTCATCAGATTTTCAAAGAAGATCTCATCCAGGATGAACTGTCTTATTTTACAGTCAAACAACAACAACATCTAGGTATTCCAAAGTCCACAATTCACCTTTGAACACTTCTGATTCCTATTCCCTTCGGTTCCAGTCTGGGGATTTTTAATCATGTGTATCTCTGAGATCGAGAAGAAAGGGCAAGGAAATCTCTGCCATTGCAACAAGGCCTGTTGCCTCCATGAAGCTGAGGAGTGAACAGCAGCCAGAGCCTCAGCTCACAAGCTCTCTGAGTGCTCAGACACCCATTCCCAGTCGCTCGCCCCTGAGGCCTTACAGGAACCTCAGATTTTGTACATAGTGGCCTCAAAACAAACTCGTCACCTTCCGCCCAAACCTGCACCTCTTCCCATTTTGCATTTTGTAATAATAACAGGTCATATATACTGGCCACTTGCTACATGCCAGACACAGTAATAAAGGTTTTACCCATAACTTCCCAGGGGATCATTAAAAAATGCCAGTGAAGTTAGGTATTATTATCCACATATTGATTTTTCAGGTAGGGAGACTGAAGCACAGAGTGGTCACACAGCTAGGAGGTGCTGAGTCAGGGATTCCAGTGTAGGCTCGGGACTCAGAGCCAGGCCTGCCTCCCTAACCATATGATCAGCCTCCTCTCTGTCTTGGTTGGACTGTGTACTCAGTCATTTGGTCAAAACACAATTCTGGGCTTCTCTCACCTTCTCTTCTCCAGTTCTAGTTAATCACTGGGCATTGCTGATTTTACTTCTGACGTCACTTAGCTCCACCCCACTCCTACCCTGGCAGTGCCACCACCCCTTAAATGGCCTCCCAGCCTCCAGCACTGGCAGCCATCCCCCTGTTGCTCCCAGAGCTGCCTGTTTTAAAATGGGGTCTATCTAGGTCACACCCCTAAAAATGCCTTCCCAAAAACTGCAAGTCTTTTAGCACGATATGCAGAGTTCTTTTCATTTGGATCCCTATCTGCCTCTTCAACATCATCTTCTGACACTCCCACATCTTATTTTGTGCTCTAGCTGCCTCCACTTGCATCCGTCTGGCCCCAGCCTCTGCCCAGGCAGCCTTGTCTGCCTGGAACTCCACCACCACCCCCATACCCCTTCTTCCACTCCACCCTCTGTCCTGTGAGATATTATTCATCTTTGCAACTGTAATTTGCCATCAGCAACTCAAGGAAGCCTGCCTTAACCTTCTAAACGGAAGGAATCACTGCCTCCTCTGCATGCTTGGTGGTGGCACAGCTCCGGGCAGTTCACGTCACTCTGATTTTGTACTTTGCAGGCCAACTTCCTGGTTGAGAGCACACTGAGGCCTAGTCACCTTTGGGTTCACACTTGGCACAGTTCTGGCTCATAGTAGGTGCTCTGTGTGTTGTTCAGGCTCATCTAAAGACGCAGCATTGTCTGGGCTGTGGGCAGGGGTTAGACGCAGACCAAGGTCTGACGTCTGGCCCACACCGGGGTCCTGAGTGAAGGCACCCACGCTGGGAGTACGAGGCTGCAGAAAATGAATTGGAGGTGGAAAGGTAATAGAGATTCCTCAAGCTTTAGAGCAGGAAAAGAGTGCAGCTCCCTAAACTTCGGGCCCATTCATGCTCACCTCTAGCAGTGTTTTGTGAATGAAGACTTTCACTGAGTTGCTGGATTGACCCTACAGTCCTGGTACTTTGGGAGCATTACTAAGTGGAATTTTGTCACAAAACTTTTAACACTAGAACAGTATGAGTAGCATCATGGAGTCGTCAAGGCTGTGTGCTCTGACTCCAAATTCTAGACCTTCTCTTTGTAGACTTTTGAACATTAGCCGATTACTGAACATCTCTAAGTCTGTCTCCTCATGTAAAATGAAGATTCTGGTGGTATGGTATGTTTCTTGTGAAATTTAGGAGAGAAATGGAGGAGTTAATTGATGTAAAGAATTTAGACTAGTGCCTGGCATATATACAAGGGACATTAGTTATTATTCAGCCTTGAGCTACAGAAAATAATTAAGCCAAAGTCCATCTATATTATTCGGAAGCAAAAACTGGAGTGTACAGGGGGCACCTGGATTTGAACCAGGGACCTCTTGATCTGCAGTCAAATGCTCTACCCCTGAGCTATACCCCCAGTGATAGAAGCTTGTTTTTATAGTCTATCTCTCTCTCGACTCTCTGGTTCTGAAACCTCCAATGACTCAGGGGAGCTATAATTAGAGAGAATGCTGCCTGGAAGGAGTCTGGGCATTACAAGCCTTAGAAATTTATTATGAAAAAAGACAGGACTCCTGAGAACAAAGCTCTCGGAGCCCAGAAACTCTTCTTATGCTTCCCAATACTCAGAGCCTGTCTGTCCACCCTATCTCACATAAAGCGAATCTCAGTGCCAGGTAAAAATCATCAGGTTTTTCACAAATGGCAACGTCAATATAATGCCTGTCATACTTCCTTTATAGCCAGCACTCCTAGCAACTGAGATTCTCATTCCTCTTAATGACTTCACAGAACTGAGCTCATAATTGGCACTCCATAGATATTTGTTACATTGAATTGATTCTGAAAAAAAAAATGTATAAATAATGATTGGTGTGAGATAGCTTTTCCATAACTGTAAGATGATTTTAATCTTACAAAGACAGATGGTCAGTGAGTTGGATTCTTATGTAACATAATTTGCCTGGAACTTGGAATATTGTCAACTCCAAAAGGTCATTTGATGAAGAGAAACAAGGCTCCAAACAAGAGCCTTTAATCGGTTAAGTAAATTATTTATCCCAGTCCTACCTACCACCAAAGATTCCTTTTCAACTTCCAAACACAACCGCAATTAAGGCCACCTGTATTTCATGTCTGTAACCCCTCTTACTTGCATTCCCTGCAGTTTATAACTTTGACCAATTCTTTTTGGAAGCATTCTTTTCTTTTGACTGCAATACTTTGATGAATTCCTGATCATGGCTTTATATAAAGACATCTCTCACCCTAATAAACTGTTCAAGTCCTCCTTATGGAACTCTTGCATGCTTAAACCTATTGAGAAGTCTCTCTTCTGCTGATTTCCCAGATCACATACATTTTTCAGGTCTTTTCAAAGGATCCTAAATTGACGATGGCCATTTTGTGTCAGGCAGGGTTGTGGTTGGTTGGGAGTTAAGACAGGGGAGAAACTCCATTCTATTCTTTTTCTCCTCTGCCTCAGGCTGGATTTGAGAGCCAAGAAGAGAATCACAATGCATGTTTTGCTCATTGTTCTTTTCTCACCTGAAACATCAGTGGGAGTTGAGATTTTAGCAGTAACAAATGTAGTATATGCTTCATATCTAAGAACCAGCACTGGAAGGGATTTGGAGATCATTTATTCCAACCACTTCTTTCGCAGACCAAGAAAACACAGATGGAGGGAAGCTGTTTAAAGTTGCAGGCATATCTGGGTGGCTCAGTCAGTTATGAACACGACTCTTTATTTCAACTCAGGTCACAGTCTCAGGGTCCTGAGATCAAGCCCTTCCTTGAGCTCTGAGCTCACCAACAAGTGTGCTTGAGATTCTCTCTCTCCCTCTCCTCCTACCCCTCCCCCAGTACGCATGCCTTCTTGCACACACTCAAATAAATGGATGAACCTTTTAAAAATAATAATAATAAATAAGTAAATAAAGTCACAGATATATCAAAGCAGGATCAGAACCAAGGCTCCACTTACTACCAGCTCCTTGGAGACCCCCAGTGCCAGGAACAATGTGTGACTGTTTGTGGGATAAACATCAAACTTACCATCAACTGAGAAAAGGAGGGTAAACTGAAAAAGAACAAAGACCTTTATTTGGAGACTCAGAATTGCAATTTGGGGAGCGTAAATTCCAGATGGAGTAGTCAGAAAAGTATTCTGTTCCTGTGGGAAAAGCACAGGATTTTTGTGAGAAAGAAGGAAGGAGGGATCACATGATTTAGATAAAGAGAAGAGGAAAAATCTGGGACTGACTGGTTAAGCTGCTTCTATCTTATTGAAATTACTTTATTGGTTCTATCAAATAAAACTGTCTCTCATATGTTGGAGCCAACTTTACCGTCCTCATAAGATCTAAATACAGGTTGCTCTATCAAAATGTTATCACCCTTACAATAAATAAATTGAGGCACAGTGAAGTTAAATACCTTACCTAAAGTCACACAGCTGGTAAATTTAGCTATGTGTGCCCAGAGTCATCTTGGAAATCCTCAAAGGTAACCACAGTGTGATGGTTAATTTTATGTGTCAACTTGACTGGGCCACAGAGTGCCTAGATATTCAGCCAAACATTATTATTGGTGTGTCTGTACAAGTGTTTCCAGATGAGATTAACATTTGAGTTAGAGATTAAATAAAGCGGATTGACCCTCCCTTTTTAGATAGGGGCCTTATCCAATCAACTGAAGGCTGGAATAGAACAAAAAGTAATAGGGACCTCCTCCTGCCTGACATCTTTGAACTAGGACATTAGTTCATTAGTTTCCTGCCTTCAGAATCAAATTGGATATCAGCTCTTGGGGTTTGAGCCTGCTATCTTTCTGCATGGTACTCATACCATCTGGTCTCAGGTTTTTGGACTTAGACTGGAACTTCTCATCAGCTCTTCTGGGTCTTCTGATTATTGACCACAGATCTTGGGACTTTTCAGCCTGATGGGTCTTTCTCAGGAGAATCCTAATATACATAGCAAACTCTGGGAAGAATAGTTGGGTCTGCACTGGCCTTGAGGATACCGTCCATATTTGTTGAGATTTCGTATACCTCAGGAAGTGCAGAACAGCTGCACCTACCCTACCTATAAACGAGGGGATCAGGAATGATGGTTGAACTGACCTGCTGCTGTACTCTTAACTTCTCTTCCCTTTATCAACATGTGAACTGTCTCTCATTGTCAAAACATAAGTAAAAGTTAATATGTGTTTTAATTTTAAGTTATACAAACCAAGTAATCTAACCTGAGCTCCAAAGCCCATCACTGAAAGATTTGCATCAGAACTACAGAAGAGGAGATGATAGCACAAAACATCTTGCAGAAAACTCAGGAAAACTGTGGCAATCATTCAAAATATGCTCAACTACAGAGTTTGGGAAACTGGGTCTTCCTACTATTTTCAGATCCTATAGGACTATTTCATAACTAGAATGAATTAAAATTTAAGTTTCAATAATCAGAAGGCTTTTTCCCCTTATATTAAGGATTTTCCCCCTTATATTCCTTTTTAGTTGAACTCTTGTTTCACTTTTTCATCCTCAGGGTTTTTGTTTTTTTGTTTCTTTTTTTACTATAAAATGGAGATATTGTCATTAGAAGAGCTCCCTAATCTTTTCCAATCCCAACAATGTATGACTGACAAATTCAAAATTTAGCTTCTAGTAGGGAGACTGGGTCAAAAGTACAAGTATAACCCAAAAAATGTCAGAAAAAAAGTTATTCAAAAGAAAGGGAATATGTTTCTATGGGCATAAGATTTACCATCAACCTTACTACCCTGATTTTTCCTCATTTTTTTCCACATAAGACATTTTTCTTATAAATACCTATCCTCTAGGAAAAGATGCTCAGCATCACAATCATAAAAGAAATGCAAATCAAAACCACAATGAGATACACTTTACATCCCTTAGGATGGCCACTATCAAAAGAACAGAGAATAACAAGTGTTAGTGAGGTGGAAGAGAAATTGGAGCCCTCATACACTGTTGGTGGGAATGTAAAATGGTGTAGTCATTATGGGAAGCAGAATGGTGGTTCCTCAAAAAATTAAAAATAGAATTACCATATGATTAAGCAATACTACTTTTGGTATATATTCCAAAAGAATTTAAAGAAGAATACTGAAGAGATAATTTGCACACCCATGTTCACTACAGCATTATTCACAATAACCAAGAGGTGGAAGCTACCCAAATGTCCATCAACAGATGACTGGATAAAATATGGTATAAATATACAATGAATATTATTCAGACTTGAAAAAGGAAATTCTACCATTTGTGACAAGATGTATCAGCCTAGAGGAATTTATGCTACATGAAATAAGCCAGACACATAATGACAAACAATTCCCAATCCCACTTTCATGAGGAATGTACAATAGCCAAACTCATAGACCTATAGAGTACATAGAATAGTGGTCACCAGGATCTGAGTGGAGGGAGAAATGGGGGAAATGCCAGTGAGAAGATACAAACTTTCAGGTAAGCCAGATGAGTAAGTTCTAGAGACCTAAGTACAACCTTGAGCCAAAAATACTATATTACATACTTAAAAATTTGAGACAGTAGATCTTATTATGCTAAGTGATTTTACTGCAGAAGAAAAAATCTATTAAAAATAGGTAGATAGATAAATAGTTAGATATAAATTTAGAAATAAAGGGGGTGAGAGGAAACTTTTAAAGGTGAAGTGATGAATGTTTATAGCCTTGAATGTGGTGATAGCTTTGAGTCTGTACTTATTTCCAAACTCATCCAGTTGTTGTATATATGATACATGTATACCTTTTTTATGTCAATCATACCTCAGTGAAGTAGTTTAGGGAAAGAAGAAAAACATAGTTGTCAAGGGCTGAAGGAAGAAAGGAATTAATGTTTAATGGATATAGAGTTTCAGGTTCACCAGATAAAGAAGTCTTAGAGATCATTGCACACAATGTGAACTTAATATAACACTAATGAACTGACCCTTAAGAATGATTAGAGAAAAAAAAGAATGATTAAAATGGTAAATTTAATGTTATGTGTTATTTCAAAAAAAAGAAAAGGAAACCCATGTCCTAATATTACAAAGAACTTGAGTAATGACACAAGCCACCTCAAAAAACCAAACACATGCCCTATTGTAGAAATGGCAGGCATACTAAGATCTTATATCACTTGATGAGAAGCTACTCTATAACCTCCAGCTTAGTGAATAGATTTTGCCTGATTCACAAACCAAGACAAATTCTTCCTGTAACTCAATAGCAAACCCAAATGCCTTTGTCTGCTCCGGCACGGCCTACAACTGCCTGGCATTCTTTGTTCCCCAGATTGTCACTGCATCATTTATTTTAGCCCCTTTTCATTACCCACTTAACAAAAAAAGCAAAATGAGGCTAATTTTCTATACTTTCTATACTATCCAGTAGCCTCTGGGTTTTGCCCCACAATCAAACCTGCAAATCCACCTGTCCTGTGCCCAGGTTTTCTGCTCTGTCCATACCCAATCTAGGGATGTCATCCAAGTTGTTATTATGCCTTCAGCTAGATTAAAGAAAGTTGGGGGCTGGTGCATGTTAATTTTACTAAATTTGTGGGGGGAAGGGGCATGTCCCAGTCAAAAGGCACCCACATGAATTGTCATGGGGAAGATTGGCCAAATGATATTTTTAGTAATTGCTTTGCAGTTTACATCTCCAGAGCCTTCAAGAGAAAACCATGTGCTCTGCTATAGCTCTGAGGTCACAGTAAGTTCTGGTTTTTACTTTAAAACTCACAAATTCGCCATCTCCTTCTCCCTTCTTCTCTTCCCTTCTTTCTTTCTTTCTCTCTCACAAAGTAATCTAGATTCAATCTCCTAGGGTTCAATTTATTCTGCAAATGAAACAATCGTCCTTTTACAAGGACGATTCAAGCCACTCAGATTGCAGTGTTTCAGTGCAGAAGTTAAACTTTCCAGTATAGATGTGCCTTATTTATGGGAGAGTTTGTTCCTTACAAGTTACTGTGTGACAACCACAGTCCTGTGTCCTTCTATGAATGCCTTTGCTTATTTGTTTCATGAAATATTGTCTTTGCTGGCATATATTTCCCCTCCTTAAGTTTTCCTAAAAATCTTCCAAAAGTAGCCAACCTGGCAATAATCTCTTTGACATCAGCCTTAGAAATATTTTTCTAGATATGTCCCCTTAGGCAAGGGAAACAAAAGCAAAATAAAATATTAGAATTACATCAAAATAGTTTTTTGCGGGGGGGAGGAGCAAGATGGCGGAAGAGCAGGGTCTCCAAATCACCTGTCTCCACCAAACTACCTAGAAAACCTTCAAATTATCCTGAAAATCTATGAATTCGGCCTGAGATTTAAAGAGAGACCAGCTGGAATGCAACAGTGAGGAGAGTTCGCGCTTCTATCAAGGTAGGAAGACGGGGAAAAAGAAATAAAGGAACAAAGGCCTCCGAGGGGGAGGGGCCCCGCGAGGAGCCGGGCTGAGGCCAGGGCGAGTGTCCCCAGGACAGGAGAGCCCCGTCCCGGAGGAGCAGGAGCTGCACCGACCTTCCCGGGCGGAAAGGGGCTCGCGGGGAGTTGGAGCAGGACCCAGGAGGGCGGGGATGCCCTCGGGTTCCCTGGGACAGTAACAGACACCTGCGCGCCCAGGAGAGTGCGCCGAGCTCCCTAAGGGCTGCAGCGCGCACGGCGGGACCCGGCGGGACCCGGAGCAGCTGAAGGGGCTCGGGCGGCGGCTCCGCGGAGGGGGCTGCGCGGCCCCGGGAGCAGCTCGGAGGGGCTCGGGCAGAGGAAGAGGCTCCGTGCGGAGGGGGCTGCGCGGTTCCAGGAGCAGCTCGGAGGGGCTTGGGCGGCGGCTCCGCGGAGGGGGCTGCGCGGCCCGGGAGCGCGAATCCACCAGCGCAGGCTCCGGAGCACAGGGCGCCGGGACACAGCCCAGGATCCGGCCTCCCCCGGGACAGGCAGAGGCCGGGAGGGCCCAGGACAGCAAGGACGCTCCTGCCCCAGCTGAGCACATCAGCGGCCCCACCCCGGAGCCTCCAGGCCCTGCAGACGGAGTTCCTGCCGGAGCTGAATCCAGGTTTCCAGAGCTGCCCCGCCACTGGGGCTGTTCCTCCTGCGGCCTCACGGGGTAAACAACCCCCACCGAGCCCTGCACCAGGCAGGGGCACAGCAGCTCCCCCAACTGCTAACACCTGAAAATCACAACAGGCCCCTCCCCCAGAACACCAGCTAGACGGACAACTTCCAGGAGAAGCCAAGGGACTTAAAGAACACAGAATCAGAAGATACTCCCCGGTGGTTCTTTTTTTGTTTGTTTGTTTTTGTTTTTGTTTTGTTTTGCTTTTTGATTTGTTTCCTTCCCCCACCCCCTTTTTTTCTCCTTTCTTTTTCTTTCTCTTTTTCTTCTTTTTTTTTTTTTTTTTTCGTTTTTTTTTTCTTTTTCTTCCCTTTTTTTTTCTCTTTCTCTTTTCTTTCCTTCTTTCTCTCCTCTCTTTTTCTCTTTTTCCCAATACAACTTGCTTTTGGCCACTCTGCACTGAGCAAAATGACTAGAAGGAAAACCTCACCTCAAAAGAAAGAATCAGAAACAGTCCTCTCTCCCACAGAGTTACAAAATCTGGATTACAATTCAATGTCAGAAAGCCAATTCAGAAGCACTATTATACAGCTACTGGTGGCTCTAGAAAAAAGTATAAAGGACTCAAGAGACTTCATGACTGCAGAATTTAGAGCTAATCAGGCAGAAATTAAAAACCAATTGAATGAGATGCAATCCAAACTAGAAGTCCTAACGACGAGGGTTAACGAGGTGGAAGAACGAGTGAGTGACCTAGAAGACAAGTTGACAGCAAAGAGGGAAACTGAGGAAAAAAGAGACAAACAATTAAAAGACCATGAAGATAGATTAAGGGAAATAAACGACAGCCTGAGGAAGAAAAACCTACGTTTAATTGGGGTTCCCGAGGGCGCCGAAAGGGACAGAGGGCCAGAATATGTATTTGAACAAATTCTAGCTGAAAACTTTCCTAATCTGGGAAGGGAAACAGGCATTCAGATCCAGGAAATAGAGAGATCCCCCCCTAAAATCAATAAAAACCGTTCAACACCTCGACATTTAATTGTGAAGCTTGCAAATTCCAAAGATAAAGAGAAGATCCTTAAAGCAGCAAGAGACAAGAAATCCCTGACTTTTATGGGGAGGAGCATTAGGGTAACAGCAGACCTCTCCACAGAGACCTGGCAGGCCAGAAAGGGCTGGCAGGATATATTCAGGGTCCTAAATGAAAAGAACATGCAACCAAGAATACTTTATCCAGCAAGGCTCTCATTCAAAATGGAAGGAGAGATAAAGAGCTTCCAAGACAGGCAGCAACTAAAAGAATATGTGACCTCCAAACCAGCTCTGCAAGAAATTTTAAGGGGGCCTCTTAAAATTCCCCTTTAAGAAGAAGTTCAGTGGAACAGTCCACAAAAACAAAGACTGAATAGATATCATGATGACACTAAACTCATATCTCTCAATAGTAACTCTGAATGTGAACGGGCTTAATGACCCCATCAAAAGGCGCAGGGTTTCAGACTGGATAAAAAAGCAGGACCCATCTATTTGCTGTCTACAAGAGACTCATTTTAGACAGAAGGACACCTACAGCCTGAAAATAAAAGGTTGGAGAACCATTTACCATTCGAATGGTCCTCAAAAGAAAGCAGGGGTAGCCATCCTTATATCAGATAAACTAAAATTTACCCCAAAGACTGTAGTGAGAGATGAAGAGGGACACTATATCATACTTAAAGGATCTATTCAACAAGAGGACTTAACAATCCTCAATATATATGCTCCAAATGTGGGAGCTGCCAAATATATAAATCAATTATTAACCAAAGTGAAGAAATACTTAGATAATAATACACTTATACTTGGTGACTTCAATCTAGCTCTTTCTATACTCGATAGGTCTTCTAAGCAAAACATCTCCAAAGAAACGAGAGCTTTAAATGATACACTGGACCAGATGGATTTCACAGATATCTACAGAACTTTACATCCAAACTCAACTGAATACACATTCTTCTCAAGCGCACATGGAACTTTCTCCAGAATAGACCACATATTGGGTCACAAATCGGGTCTGAACCGATACCAAAAGATTGGGATTGTCCCCTGCATATTCTCGGACCATAATGCCTTGAAATTAGAACTAAATCACAACAAGAAGTTTGGAAGGACCTCAAACACATGGAGGTTAAGGACCATCCTGCTAAAAGATAAAAGGGTCAACCAGGAAATTAAGGAAGAATTAAAAAGATTCATGGAAACTAATGAGAATGAAGATACAACCGTTCAAAATCTTTGGGATGCAGCAAAAGCAGTCCTAAGGGGGAAATACATCGCAATACAAGCATCCATTCAAAAACTGGAAAGAACTCAAATACAAAAGCTAACCTTACACATAAAGGAGCTAGAGAAAAAACAGCAAATAGATCCTACACCCAAGAGAAGAAGGGAGCTAATAAAGATTCGAGCAGAACTCAACGAAATCGAGACCAGAAGAACTGTGGAACAGATCAACAGAACCAGGAGTTGGTTCTTTGAAAGAATTAATAAGATAGATAAACCATTAGCCAGCCTTATTAAAAAGAAGAGAGAGAAGACTCAAATTAATAAAATCATGAATGAGAAAGGAGAGATCACTACCAACACCAAGGAAATACAAACGATTTTAAAAACCTATTATGAACAGCTATACGCCAATAAATTAGGCAATCTAGAAGAAATGGACGCATTCCTGGAAAGCCACAAACTACCAAAACTGGAACAGGAAGAAATAGAAAACCTGAACAGGCCAATAACCAGGGAGGAAATTGAAGCAGTCATCAAAAACCTCCCAAGACACAAGAGTCCAGGGCCAGATGGCTTCCCAGGAGAATTTTATCAAACATTTAAAGAAGAAATCATACCTATTCTCCTAAAGCTGTTTGGAAAGATAGAAAGAGATGGAGTACTTCCAAATTCGTTCTATGAAGCCAGCATCACCTTAATTCCAAAGCCAGACAAAGACCCCGCCAAAAAGGAGAATTACAGACCAATATCCCTGATGAACATGGATGCAAAAATTCTCAACAAGATACTGGCCAATAGGATCCAACAGTACATTAAGAAAATTATTCACCATGACCAAGTAGGATTTATCCCTGGGACACAAGGCTGGTTCAACACCCGTAAAACAATCAATGTGATTCATCATATCAGCAAGAGAAAAACCAAGAACCATATGATCCTCTCATTGGATGCAGAGAAAGCATTCGACAAAATACAGCATCCATTCCTGATCAAAACTCTTCAGAGTGTAGGGATAGAGGGAACATTCCTCGACATCTTAAAAGCCATCTATGAAAAGCCCACAGCAAATATCATTCTCAATGGGGAAGCACTGGGAGCCTTTCCCCTAAGATCAGGAACAAGACAGGGATGTCCACTCTCACCACTGCTATTCAACATAGTACTGGAAGTCCTAGCCTCAGCAATCAGACAACAAAAAGACATTAAAGGCATTCAAATTGGCAAAGAAGAAGTCAAACTCTCCCTCTTCGCCGATGACATGATACTCTACATAGAAAACCCAAAAGTCTCCACCCCAAGATTGCTAGAACTCATACAGCAATTCGGTAGCGTGGCAGGATACAAAATCAATGCCCAGAAGTCAGTGGCATTTCTATACACTAACAATGAGACTGAAGAAAGAGAAATTAAGGAGTCAATCCCATTTACAATTGCACCCAAAAGCATAAGATACCTAGGAATAAACCTCACCAAAGATGTAAAGGATCTATACCCTCAAAACTATAGAACACTTCTGAAAGAAATTGAGGAAGACACAAAGAGATGGAAAAATATTCCATGCTCATGGATTGGCAGAATTAATATTGTGAAAATGTCAATGTTACCCAGGGCAATATACACGTTTAATGCAATCCCTATCAAAATACCATGGACTTTCTTCAGAGAGTTAGAACAAATTATTTTAAGATTTGTGTGGAATCAGAAAAGACCCCGAATAGCCAGGGGAATTTTAAAAAAGAAAACCATAGCTGGGGGCATCACAATGCCAGATTTCAGGTTGTACTACAAAGCTGTGGTCATCAAGACAGTGTGGTACTGGCACAAAAACAGACACATAGATCAGTGGAACAGAACAGAGAATCCAGAAGTGGACCCTGAACTTTATGGGCAACTAATATTCGATAAAGGAGGAAAGACTATCCATTGGAAGAAAGACAGTCTCTTCAATAAATGGTGCTGGGAAAATTGGACATCCACATGCAGAAGAATGAAACTAGACCACTCTCTTTCACCATACACAAAGATAAACTCAAAATGGATGAAAGATCTAAATGTGAGACAAGATTCCATCAAAATCCTAGAGAAGAACACAGGCAACACCCTTTTTGAACTCGGCCATAGTAACTTCTTGCAAGATACATCCACGAAGGCAAAAGAAACAAAAGCAAAAATGAACTATTGGGACTTCATCAAGATAAGAAGCTTTTGCACAGCAAAGGATACAGTCAACAAAACTCAAAGACAACCTACAGAATGGGAGAAGATATTTGCAAATGACATATCAGATAAAGGGCTAGTTTCCAAGATCTATAAAGAACTTCTTAAACTCAACACCAAAGAAACAAACAATCCAATCATGAAATGGGCAAAAGAGATGAACAGAAATCTCACAGAAGAAGACATAGACATGGCCAACATGCACATGAGAAAATGCTCTGCATCACTTGCCATCAGGGAAATACAAATCAAAACCACAATGAGATACCACCTCACACCAGTGAGAATGGGAAAAATTAACAAGGCAGGAAACAACAAATGTTGGAGAGGATGTGGAGAAAAGGGAACCCTCTTACACTGTTGGTGGGAATGTGAACTGGTGCAGCCACTCTGGAAAACTGTGTGGAGGTTCCTCAAACAGTTAAAAATATACCTGCCCTACGACCCAGCAATTGCACTGTTGGGGATTTACCCCAAAGATACAAATGCAATGAAACGCCGGGACACCTGCACCCCGATGTTTCTAACAGCAATGGCCACGATAGCCAAACTGTGGAAGGAGCCTCGGTGTCCAACGAAAGATGAATGGATAAAGAAGATGTGGTTTATGTATACAATGGAATATTACTCAGCTATTAGAAATGACAAATACCCACCATTTGCTTCAACGTGGATGGAACTGGAGGGTATTATGCTGAGTGAAGTAAGTCAGTCGGAGAAGGACAAACATTATATGTTCTCATTCATTTGGGGAATATAAATAATAGTGAAAGGGAAAATAAGGGAAGGGAGAAGAAATGTGTGGGAAATATCAGAAAGGGAGACAGAACATAAAGACTGCTAACTCTGGGAAACGAACTAGGGGTGGTAGAAGGGGAGGAGGGCGGGGGGTGGGAGTGAATGGGTGACGGGCACTGGGTGTTATTCTGTATGTTAGTAAATTGAACACCAATAAAAAAAATAAAAAAAAAAAAAAAAAAAAAAAAAAAAAAAAAAAAAATAAACTTCACAACGACCCTATGACATAGAAAAAAAAAAAAAAAAAAAAAAAAAAAAAAAAAAAAAAAAAAAAAATAGTTTTTTGCACAGCGAAAGAAACTATCAAAAAATACAAAGAGGCAATCTACTAAAATGAAAGAAGATATTTGTAAGTGATATATCCAATAAGGAGTTAATATCTCATATATATGTGTGTGTATATATATATATAATATCTCATATATATGTGTATATATACACATATATGTGTGTGTGTGTATATATATATATATATATATAACTTACATAAGTCAACACCAAAAAAAAATATATATATATATATACCCAAATAATCTGATTTAAAAATGGGTGGAAGTCCTGAATAGACATTTCTCCAAAGAAGACATCCAGATGGCCAACAGACACATGAAAAGATGCCCAACATCACTCATCATCAGGGAAATACAAATCAAAACTACAATGAGATATTAACTTCACATATGTCAGAATGTCTAGAATCAAAAAGATAAGAAATAACAAGTGTTGGTGAGAGTGTAGAGAAAAAGAACCCTCATGCACTGTTGATGGGAATGCAAACTAGTACAGCCACTGTGAAAACAATATGGAGGTTCCTCAAAATACTAAAAATAGAAATGCCATACTATCAGTAATTCCATTACTGGTGGTGCCTGGGTGTCTCTCAGTTGGTTAATGGTTTGACTCTTGGTTATGGCTCAGGTCATGAGCTCATGAGTGGTGGGATCCAGGCCCACATCAGGCTCCATGCTCAGCAAGGAGTCAGCTTGAAGGTTCTCTCCCTCTTCCCCTCCACCCACTCTTCTCTCTCTCTCTCTCTCTCTCTAAAATAAATACTTAAATATTAAAATAATAATAATAATAATTCCACTACTGGGCATTTATACACAGCAAACAAAAACATTAATCCAAAAAGATAAGTGCGGGAACCCTGGGTGGCGCAGTGGTTTAGTGCCTGCCTTTGGCCCAGGGCGCGATCCTGGAGACCCAGGATCGAATCCCATGTCGGGCTCCCAGGGAATGGAGCCTGCGTCTCCCTCTGCCTATGTCTCTGCCTCTCTCTCTCTCTCTCTCTCTCTCTCTGTGTGACTATCATAAATAAAAAAAAAATAAAAAAAAATAAAAAAAACAAAAAGATAAATGCATCGCTATGTTTACTCCAGCATTATTTACAATAGCCAAGATATGGAAGCAACCTAAGCATCCATCAATAGATTAGTGGATAAAGAAGATGTGATATATATGTAATGAAATATTACTCAGCCATAAAAAAGAATGAGATCTTGCCACTTATAACAACATGGATGAACCTAGAGAGTATTAGTGAAATAAATCAGACAGAAAAAGACAAATATTATATGATTTCGCTTATATGTGGAAACTAAAAAATAAGGCAACTGAACAAACAAAAGAAGCAGGAACACTCATTAATAAGAGGCAAAACTGGTATTTGCCAAAGGGTTCAGGATAAGAGGATGGGCAAAATAGGTGAAGGGGAAAGGAGACACAGGCTTTCAGTTATCAGAATGAATAAGTCATGGGGATCAAAGCCATAGCATAGGGAATATAGTCCATGATATGGTTAATAGTGTTGTATGGTGACAGATGGCAGTTACACTTGTGGTGAGCATAGCGGAACACATAGAATCGTCGAGTCACTATGTTGTACACCTAAAACTAATGTAACATTGTGTGTCACCTATACTTCAATAAAAAAGTGTTTAATTAAATAGAATAAAAATTAGGCAACCTGCCAATTGTTTGGCTAGCACACTGGATATACGGTTATTGAGAGGATAAGGAGAATAATTTAATTCATAGATGTGGTGGCTTGAATGAAATCAACTGAGCTAAGCTGGAACTACATCTCCCAGAATTCCTTCCTCTGCATGGTTCTGGGCTGAGTCTGCACCCACAGGAAAGTGTGCAAGAGATATGAAGGTGGAGGGAAGTGTTTACGCTGAGATAGGACGAGGTAGGGCAGCTGCCATTGTGGCATTCACTCATATGCACTGATTTCTGGGCCTACTTTGTTGACTTTGGGCAGTCCCAGGCCCATAGTTCTGTCCACTTCCTGCTGGACCTCCTTAGCTTCTCTGAATCCTGGGCCATGTTCTGGAGCAGCACTGGAGTGAAACATGCCAGCAACTCACCCACGTCATTGAAGTTGGAGGGTTGGAGGCATTGAGAGACTGATGAGGGTTCCAGTTTGTCCTTTTTCTCCCCCACTTCATGTCCGTCTTCCCTCTCAGACTGCTGGCCTCATTGACCTCAGGTAGGTACCAGACCCAGGGCACCAGACTTATGCATACTGCTCAATTAGCTCCCACAACTGCATAAAGCCTCTATAACAAATCCTTTACATTATGTATATTGTTCTGATTCAATCCCAACTAATTACTGGAGGAAATAAGTCAGCAAACGACATGTAGAGGCTGAAATTCTTTGGTCTGACCAAATCATTCTCTATAACGACATTCTCCCATACGATGGCTGAAGAGAAGGATAATGGCTCCCAGACTTCAATTTGTCATTTTTCTCTGGAGCCTCACTGTGAGCAGCACCCAGAATTGCTTCTGGCCTCCCTTGAGATCTCTCTTCCTAGTCATACCTTACCCTTATCTGTTGGTTCATGTCTGTTTAGAGTCACTTTATATCTGAAATATATCAAATCATAATTTCTTGCCACAAAGATAGGGGTTTTTTTTTTTTTTTCATTTCTCATTAAGCTTTATCTAGCAGCAACTGAAAACTATAGATCTAAGAATCTCTCCTTTATGGTATGGAAAAGAACAAGGGCTAGCTATCAACCCCCCAGCTCCGTTCAATCAGACCTTGGGGCAAGTCCCTGAATCTCTTGGAATCCTCCTACCTTTATCTGCCGAGATAAAGAACTGGAATTGATCTCTCAAGACCCCTCCAAGTTCAAACATTCCATTCAAAATACATCTTCTAAGGAACACTCCATATACACTAAGAGAAGCTTCATCTTTAAAGGAGCTGGAAGTAAATATTTCCAGAAGCAAATATATGGATTTTTGTACACTTTCAAAGATATGTCAAGCCGTAGACACAACTGTATAAAAGCATATTTCAGAATGAAACTCAGAGTAAATTTAACATTCAATGACTGTAACTAAATTAATTCTAGTTTTTAGTATATTTGTTCACATGGTTTTTAGCATACTTATTCATGTGGTTTTATTTTATTTTAAGATATTTATTTATTTATTTATTTATTTATTTATTTATCTATTTATGAGACAGAGAGAGTGTGCACAGGCGCCAGAGCAAGAGAGCAAGAGAGCATGAGCAGAGGGCAGGGAGTGGGAAGCCTGATAAGGGGGTTGATCATGACCTGAGCAGAAGCCAGACACTTAACAAACTGAGCCACCCGGGTGCCCCAAGTTTTTGTTTTATTTTGATAGTCTTGTTTTTTATTTTTTTATTTTTTTATTTTTTTTAAAGATTATTTATTTATTTATTCATAGAGACACAGAGAGAGAGGCAGAGACACAGGCAGAGGGAGAAGCAGGCACCATGCAGGGAGCCGGACGTGGGACTCGATCCAGGGTCTCCAGGATCCCACCCTAGGCTGCAGGCAGCACTAAACCGCTGCGCCACCGGGGCTGCCCAATAGTCTTGTTTTTTAAATGCATACTGCCTCAATCCTATTTGGAAGGGTGTGAAATATAAACTGTAAGGAAATCATTAAAATATTCCAGTAGCTCTGAAGGAAAACTACTATAGGTTAAAACTCCTTGCTTATGTCCCCTGGGAACAGCAAGTTAATGCATTATTTAAGGTTGCTGGGAAGCATACAGTTCTCAAAGGGCCTCGATTGACTTCTGGGAAGTGAATTTGGCTTGGGGGAAAAAAAACAAGCATAAAGTTTTTCTGACTTTATCAACTTCACATGGATTGAAATAGCTTTAGTCTTTGTCTTTTAGGACAACTTCCTCATCTACCTGGGTCCTCCATGCTACCCCAGCTAACATGTATCTAGAGCCAGGTGCCCACTTTGTGTGAAGGACACCAGACACAAATGTCTGTCTAGTCCTCCCCACCCAAGGATGGAGAGTTGTGTACCTCACTTTATCACCAGTCTCTGCCCAGTGATGGACAGGCCCCTGCTCCAGAACCAAACCCAGGGGCCAGAGCTCTGCCCTCTATGGACGGATGGCCCAGGTACTTGGCTGCCTCCCTTCCCAAACCTCCTGGCATTGCCTGTGAGTCCATGTCTTGTGGATAAGGAAAGGTAACTCAGAGGGCAAAACTAAAAGCCCAGAAGGCAGAGTCAAGATGCATGGAAAATCATGACAGTAGCACTGAGCCCTAACAGGGAATCAGTCATGCCCCTTGCTAGATTCTAGAACTGTCACGTGCCTCCTGTTTTCCCTCTTTTTAAACTGGAGTGTCTACTGTGGTTATCCTGTGCTTGTCCCACAATAGTGGGACACATGATCAATCTCTTCAGTTCACAGGTCTTCAGATTGAGAAGGATGATACCCAAGGAGAAGGATTTGAGGAGCTATATCCAAGGAGCCTCATTTGCACTTGCACCTTGAGCTGAGCTTGATTTCATAATGGGATGAGACTTTTGTAGAAACTTGGGAGGAGTGAATGTATTTTGCATGTGGGAAGAATATAAACAGTTGTGGTCAGAGGACAGATTGTGTTTTAAAACATATTTTAAAACATGACCCCAATATTCTTCATCACTTCTCCCCTTGAAAAGTAGTCCCCTCCACTTGATTCTAACCAGGTGCTCAGAACTTCTACAACCCACAAAGCATGGCAGAAGTAATATTGCAGGACTTCTGAGAGTAGGTCAGAAAAGAACATGTGGCTTCCACCTATTTTGGGGGATTCTAGCTCTTGGATCCCAGCTACTAGGCTGGGAAGAAGCCAATGCTGCCACATGGAAAGATCACATGAGGGTATTCAGGCCAACAGCCCCAGCTACAGTGAACAGGTCTTTAGATCATTCTAGTCCCAGCTGGCAAGTCATCCCCAGCCTTCAAGTCTTCCCAGCTGAGGCCCCAGATAATGCAAAGCAGAGATAAACCATCTCCATCGTGCCCTTTCTATATTCCTGACACACAGAATTCATAAGTATAATAAATAGCTGTTGTTTTGCACATTGGCTTTGGGATGGTTTATCACGTAGCAATACATAAGTGGAACTCCCTGCCCACGTTCCCTGTCATTGGTGTAGCTGTTGGGACAGTCTACCACTCTAGGCCTTAACCAGGACTGAAGACTGCAATGCCCTGGGGTCCTATTTCTTCTCTACCTCACTGACTATCCCCCACTACCATCACAATGTATGAGGCTAAGATCCAGACCCTCCTTCTCTCATCTGCTCTGATTTGCAGGGTCACTGTCTTATGGATGAAACCCAAGATAGTACAAACATAATAGTGAGTAACATGATTATGACTAGACAGTAAATAAGAAAAATGAAATCAAAGTCTAATAGTTGAATTTGGTGATATGGTCTGGCAGTGAAGCCCGACATGCCTGAATTTTTTATTTGTTCTTATCTGTCCTGGCACCTCCATCTAGAATGTTGCCTTACATCTCCAGTTTCCCATTGGTCTAGGACAGGGATCGGTGACCAGTGGATGATGAGTTCCTGGCAAATCTCCAGCTTCACTTGGCAGAGCTCCAAGCCAGGTCCCAATCCTCAGACCCCTGTCTAGGCAAGCTAGGATGCCCCGTGAGGGAGAGAGTACAGCCAGTGGCAATACTTTCCCACGCAGTCAAATCTCCTGCGCAGCACCTACCCTTCCTCCTACAGGCTCAGTCCCAGTCTCCTTTGGGTCTGAGATCTCAAGGCTTCAAGGAAGTGAGACGTTCTCCTTCTCCCAGAATGGCACCTGGCACACAGCCCCTGTGTCTCTGTTCCCTGCCTCATTCTGCCAGCCAATGCCATCAGCTTTCCCCTTACTGAAAAGCCATGTGTTACACACGTACTACAGTCGTCCCCAAATAATGACAGTAATGCCAACAAGAAGACCTGCTGCAGGGGAGAGGGCCACAGGATTCGGTGAAATAACCACCAGATTCACTAGATCGTCAACTGATAAGACATATGGCAGCAACTGTTCTTCACTGGCCTGAGATCTTGCATGTCGTATTCTAGAACCAGGTGACAAGGCATCTGTGGAGGGCAATGCAGCAAGCCAGGCCGTGGGTGGTGAAGATTAGGAACAAAATATGGAAATTGACAGATGGCAGATCCCGCAGCCAAGAACTGATTCTTCAGTTTGACATGGTTGGCATACAGATTTTAAGTGGAACTTGGTAACGATCAGGTTATTTTATCAGAGACCAAGCAAGCCCTTGGCTTCCGTAAGGTCTAAAGTTTTATTTGCTTTGCTTTCACTAACGTTTCTTTACTTTCCAGGAACTTCAGAAGAAGGTTGGTAAACGGAGGGAGACAGGGAGTGGCAGATCAAGGCGAATTTGAGTCCTAGATCTAAACTTTGAAATCCTAAAATATTTCAGTTATAAAAAGATGTCCCAATTTCAGAAACCAGTTCTGTAAACAGTTTTCAGAAGTCAGGAGACTTGTAGAGGTTTGGCTGACAAAATTTTCATTTGCCTCTTCCATATTTCATAGTGCCACTCAATGGTTTTCAATCTCTAAAATCCTAAATTAACATGGACATCTGCTTCTAACAAATATAGTCAGAACTGTCCTGCCACCACCAGTTTGCAATCATAAAACCAAAGAAAGAAAAAGAAGTGAAAAAGAACAACTTGGCCCAGCTTCCAGGAGCCAGGATCTTTCCCAGCTCGCCCCCTCCTTCAGGACCCCCTCCTGTCTCCAGCACGTCTCAATCTAATGTCATAACTCAACTGCCAAATGCGCAGAACAGCAAACGTCAGCCCTGACTCTATTTTTCTCCAATCATTCAAAACTCACCAAGCTGTCATCAGAATAGGAAATAAAAAACAATCAAAACTTTGTGAATGCATACTGCATTCAAGGATTCCATACACCCCCAACAACGTGTGCTGCAATGAGGAGACTCTAACTCCTTCTAGGCAGGCTGGTATCTGCCTCAGGGCCCCATAGCCATTAGGTCTCTCTGACTTGGCTTCTGCTCCAGGCCAACACTGCCCATCGGAAATGTAATGCACCCCTCAAATGTGAGCTACATATGTAATTTTTTTTATTATTGAAGTATAGTTGACATATAATGTTATATTAGTTTCAGGTGTATGACATAGTCGCTCAACAACTCTATACATCACCCCGTGCTTATCTCAGCAAGTGTAGTTATCACCTATCACCATACATTATTACAATGTTACTGACTCCATTCTGTACTGTACTTTTCATCCCCATGACTTATTTGTTTTGTAACTGAAAATTTGTACCTCTTAATCCCCTTCACTATTTCACCCAGCCCTTCCACCCCTTCTCCTCTGCCAATCACCATTTTCTTCCCTAAACTTATGAGTCTGTTTTTGCTTTTTTGGTGTGCTCGTTATGTTTTATTTTTTAGATTTCACATGGAAATGAAATTATATTTTTCTTTTTTTGACTTGTTTCACTTAGCATAATACCCTCTCGCTCCATCTATGTTGTTGCAAATTGGCAAAATTTCACTCTTTTTTATGGCTGAGTAACATTCCACTGTCTATATATACCACATCTTCTTTATCCATTCATCTATGGATGGCTGCTTGGGTTGCTTCCATATCATGGTTATTGTAAATAATGCTACAATAAATATAGAGGGGCATATATCTTTTCAAATTAGAGTTTTCATTTTCTTTGGTTAAATACCCAGTAGTGAAAATACTGGGTCATATGGTATTTCTATTTTTAATTTTTTTGAGGAAACTCCATACCTCTTTCTACAGTGGTTGCACCATTTTAGATTCCCTCCAAGTGTTGGTGAGGATGTGGAGAAAAGCAAACCCTAGTGTGCCACTGCTGGAAATGTAAATGGGCACACATATAATTTTTAATTTTCTAGAAGTGCATACTCTTCTCTCTGTAGCGTTTCAGCTGTTCTCTCTTTAAATCTCAGGTCAAATGTATAGGTTTTCAGGATGATTTGAAAGCTATCTAGGTAAGTTGGTGGGGACAGGTTACTGGGGGCCCTTCTCCTCTCCCATCTTGTCCCGCCCCCCAATTTTTGATTTTCTAGTAGTCACATTTAAAAGTAAAAATAAACAGGTGAAATTAATTTTCAAAAAACATTTTTAACTTAATGTTAAATTATTATCATTTTAAAAGTAATCAATATGTTAAAAATTATTGAGAATATAAAAATTTTATATTCTTTTTTCATACTTAGCCTTCAAAATCAGGTATGTATATACACAGTTGAAACTATCATCATTTCCAGTCCTCAATAGCAATATGTGGCTAGTAGCTATTTTATTACACTGCATAGCTTTATACAAATAGCCTGTCCTTATTTTTATGGCTAATTATTTTCTCTTCTAAAAGAAAGTGCCTTTCCTGCGTTAGGCAACTAAAGTGGGAATCCCTGTTCCCTGCAAATAAGCTTACCAGATCAAACTCAAGACATCTAGTTATATTTTAATTTCACACAGACAACAAAGAAATTTTTCAGCTTAAGGGTGTTGCAAGTATTGCATAGGACATACTTATACTAAAAAAAAAGGACAAACTATTCATTGTTTATCTAAAATTCAAATTTAACTGGACTTCCTGTATTTTTATTTGGTAATCTAGCAACCCTATCTGAGAGGTATTTAGTAGAATTGAGTCTTTAGCTAAAGGAAAGTACATGGGTGGTATGTGAACAGAGCTTTCTCCCATCAAGACCACTATTAAGGTAATGCGGGGAAATATGCCATCAGAGAGCCAGTATAGGTAGGAAGGGCCAGGGTGTGTTCTACCTGGGTCTAGAATAGATGGGAGTGTACCAGAAATCTTATCAAAAGAAAAAAGAGAGAAATGGAGGGAGAGGGAGAAAATAGGGCAAGTGAGTGAGACAGCATAAGATGATGGTGCACCAGGAAGTCAGAAACAGACCTGCTGGAAGAGTCACTATGTTCAGGGTGAGAACCACCATTATTAAGGGTGAGAAATGAAGGCTCCTGCCAGAAATGTGCACATGCTGAGCAGCAGATGGTGCTGACTCTCTGGAGCCTACACCTCTCCACCCTATTTTCTTCTTCCCTTTCCATGAATTTTATAAAGATGCCTGTACATTTCATAAGAATATACATTTTGCAAAACCTTGATCTTAATGTCATATCTATAGTTTTCCAATTTGCTATGAATTTTCTTTGCTAATAAAATTTTCTATTTTTATTTCATATACTAAGAACTCTGGCAATTGGTGAGGAAAGAAAAGCATTGAGTTTGTTCAGTTTACTAGCTATTCCTTTGTGTGCTTCAAGTGAGAGGGCTGAAACATGCCCCCAAAATTCCTAAAATACCCCAAAATTCTGAAACAGTAACCCAATTAAAGCTAAGGAGTGTAGGGGGGAAGATGTGTTTTTCAGATTGGCTAAGAGTTGAGTACTTTAGGGCTTAGAGATAAGATCCTGAGTGTCTGAGACAGAGATCAGAGGCGAGGGCTCAAAAATTTGCATGTCTAAGCATTTCCCAGATGTTGTTAATACTGATGGTCGATGGCTTACACTTTGAGAACCAATGCCTTAGATAATGAGAGAGTTTCTATGGGGGTCTAAGTAGCACCCATCAAGACTTTTTGTCCTGTTCTACAGTTATTGTGTCCTCAAACTGGAAACCCCAAGACTATAAATTGCATCAGCAGTGGTCCTGCAGGGCCAGTGGCCTGTTATTGCTGTGGATCATGCCATTGTGTGATGTGGGTTTTCACAACATGAGTCAGATGGTTTATTTGGAGCTCTGGAAGTTGGAGGAGAAAGTGTCTCAAAGGTGACCCTTTGAGAACAAGTATCCCAAACCAGAGTCTTCACACTCTCTCGTCATATCTGCCCCTCCACCTCCATCATCCACTGCCCTTCCTTCTAATCAGCACTGAAGTGCCACTGTCCTAGTCTGTCCTCAGCCTCCAGCCAACCCTAGCCTGGGTCACAGGAGGGTTAACTTCCCTAATCTGTTGCCACCCAAATCCTCCAATCTATCATCACCCCAGATACAGAAACCTTTCATACTCTTGTCCTAAGCATGGTGCCAAAGAGACCCACTTAGTACATGACTTCAGTTTCCTGGGCTGACTATGTAGTTACTTCCTGTCCAGAAAAGAGAGCCTCACACATATCAGTCCCAGGCAAATGAAGAAAATGGAAATCTACCTAAAGGCATAACAGTGAGACTTAATGAGATTTTCAGCACTTACGAAAGGCATTTCTGTTTTTATAGCCTCTCCTGAGCTTATCCCTTTATCTTCATTGGCCCATCCACATTCTTTCAGCAGGCTGATGGGAGACCAGCCTATTCTATTCTCAATTCCTCTTCTGGAATTTTGTCCTCTTAGAACACTCTCCAAGACTTCCTGTCGACCCAGGTGACACTTGAATTTGTCATCCACCCAATAAGGAATAAACACAGTTCATTTAAGGACTTAATAATTAAAAAAAAAAAAAAAGACTTAATAACTACAGTAAATGGAGTTACAAGGGATGTACAAGATCAAACATAAAGAAGCCACAGAAGTTCAAAACACCTTACTACATTCTCCTCATCTTTGTCCCTGTTCTGTTCCAAGAAGCCCAGGTGCCCTCTCGGCAATTTTATCCCCAAGGATGCAGAACATTAAACCACACTGGTCACCGCGCACCCTTCTCTTGTCTAGAGGAGCTGCTCTACCATGAAGATTCCCAATGCAGAACCCTTCATTTTGTCCAGAAAGGAAGTTCAGAGAAAATCAACAGTGGTAAACTAGGAGGACATTGAGCTGCCTTCTTAATCTCAAGTGGGAAACATTCCTCAGGGGAACTTGGAAAGTCTTTGAGAACCGGTGGGGAGGCAGCATACTGGCTACAACAAAGCCCTTGATTTCCACTCAGTCTCTGCTTAGCATTTTGCCCAGAGCTGTTGGCTAGACGAGCCCTACCCTTGCGCCCAATTATAGAACTAAACAAATTATTGTTAATAAATGTGCACTGCAAATTAAATAAATCTTAAAGTGCAAGCGATTATTTCCCTCTTAGCATTCTTTGTGAGGTCAGCCCATTTCCACATGTAATGACTAATTTCTGGAATCCATCTGCAATTTGCTTTAGATGCAAATTTCTCTGGATATGGAAATCAAAATTCACAATAATCATTTTGCGTGTTCTTTTTCTTCTTTTGAAAGGGACAGGACCAGGAAATCTTCCAGTTTCCTGACTATCTGATTGTTCTGATAAACTAGTATTTCTTAAACCACAGTCAACAGGACCACCATCGGAAATACCCGGAATACTTGTTAAAAATAAAAATTCTTGGCCTCCTCCCAAACCCACCAGGGCGAGGTGGTGAGGGGGTCTTTATTTCTAACGACTCCTTAGGAGACTCTCATACTCACTGAATTTTGAGATCCACCACAATAAGCGCAGTTTATATTTATCCCACAAGTATTTTATAAGCACCAACATACTTAGAAAGCAGTTAGGAGTTTAACAAAACTACACCCCTCCAGAGCTCTAGTTCCTCTGCTGCGTAATTATGCTGCCATAATTATGGCAAAAAGCTTAGCTTTATTCTAGATAGAATTCAACACTGGATCAGACATCCCTTTGGTTTTTCCTAAGATGCTTTGCCCTTTACAATATGTTTCTTCCCCACTTTTCTACCTTCCATGCCATTATCCCCATTTCATTCAACATCTCTTCACTATTTCATGTCTTAAATCAATAATCATGTTACCATTTTCTTAACAAACACGTCTTCTCTAAACACTGGCTTCCCCCAAAACACACAGATTCTGTGACATTAACTCCATTGCCGTTCCTAACCTCACCAACCACACTTATCTTCCAATCTGGCAATAGCAATGCTTGAAGTACTTAGAGACACAGCTCACAATTTTTCCTGAAGACCAGAAACCATTTTGTTTATTCCTTTTTACAATGGCATGGACTGAATTGATCCTCGTGAATAAGTCATCCTAGATCTTCATCTCTCCAATTAAATTAACATATTGCCCTTTCCCTCACTTATTTCAAATACTAGCTCCCTCCCTAGAGATAGTTTATTAAGCCTTCCTTTGTGCTGACTCTATAATTTAAGCATATTTGAATTATTACACATATCATTCTGCAACATAATATTTGTTTATCTGTATGTTTCCCATACTAGGCAATGATCTCCTAGGCAGGAATCTGATTAATAACCTTGCTATACCCAGTAATTAATACAGTTCTAGCACACAGTAGGCATTTAGTGATATTTATATGGACCTGAACTACTCTCAAATTTTTATGGGTAGAGACACATCTCATTTAATGCTGTTCCGTAAAATGGTGATTTGCTATACCCCTGTTCATTTCAGAAATATTAATATATGTAATACATTCAATACTGTTTATTAATATTATATTTAATAATAGTATAATATATAATACATATAAGTGGCATTAAATAAATAGTATTATATATGTAATAATATTATATATAAGTAGTGTACAGTTAATAGATATTTTCATATGGCCAGACAGTTGGTAGAGTTCTAGAGCAACACTGTCTACTAGAGCTTTTTCTAATGATGGAAATACTCTATGTCTATGCTGTTCAATACAGTAGCCACCAGGTATATGGAACTGCTGATGAACTCTTGAAATGTGGCCGGTGAGTCGGACTAAGGAAATGAATATTTAATATTATTTTTCATTGATTTAAATATAAATATTCACACGTCGCTGTTGCTACCTTATTGGATAGCACAGGTCTGCTATATGCTATTTTAATGCTCTCATCCAGAAGGCACAAATGCATCAAACTGCTTCCTTCACCATAGAAAAAGGCTGGCAATCCAGTGTTTGCTGAGCAGTGGTGTTCTAAGGGGGCAGTGAGTGACAGTTGTCAGCTGAAGCACAGAGAAGTATTGTATCACTGACATTGCTTAGAATGGATGATGCATGGTAATTATAATAGGCAGACCAACTTTTAGTTTTATTACTATTTTTAAACTCTATACAGACAATGCCCCCACTTACTGTCCAGCACCCAGAGGGAACTGCTTCCACCATTGCCCCTGTTACAGTACTATCTTCTGTCATTGCATTTCTTCTTGCCCTCATATCACATTCCAGTGAATATTTTTGACACATGATGGGTAACAAAAGGTTTGCAAACAATTGTGCTGAAAATGAATCAAAAGTGGCAAGGAAAGGGTGTGCCTGGGTGGCTGAGTCAGTTAAGCCTCTGCCTTTGGGCTCCAGTCATGATTTCTGGGTCCTGGTATGGAGCCTCACGTGGGGCTCCCTGCTCAGCAGAGTCTGCTTCTCCCTCTCCTTCTCCTTTTCCCTCTCCCTTTTCCCCTTTTTGTGTTCTCTCTCTCTCTCTCCCTCTCTCTCTCTCTCAAATGAACAAAATCTTATTTTAAAAAAGTGGCAAGGAAGGTATGTCATTGAGTATTAAAATACAAGTTGTACTTGGGGAAAAATTTCCTTGACACTGGTCGTCGCAATGACTTTTTGGGTATGACATCAACAGCACAAGCAACAGGGATGCCTGTGTGGCTCAGTGGTTGAGCATCTGCCTTCAGTTCAGGGCGTGATCCCAGGGTCCTGAGATCAAGTTTGTGGAGGCCAAGAAAAATTAAGACCATTGCCTTTGTCAACAGGGGCCCAGGACCCATGATTGGGTCCTGCAAAGGATCCTCTGAAAAAGGGGGGAATGTGGGACCCAGGAAATCTAACAAAAATCCCCTACCCCTGGACAAGCAGAGCAGGACTAACTCCATTCTGTGCTACACCCGCCATCTCATGTAAAACCCCCCACACGACCTGCCTATTGTTTAAGGTACTCCCTCACCCTAGTTTAGCTATTAAGCACACCCTTATCAGAAACCAGCACACTTAGGAATGCGGGACCTCTGACATTTAACCAGCCAAGGAATGGTTTTTGCCCACCAAACCTGCCCACCAAACCTGTGAGCCAATTCTAACCAGAATAATAGGCTAGTTCAAATGGTCACTATAGGGTGAATCGTGATTCAATTGGCCACCTGCATGTGGACCAACATGATTGTGCAACTTTCTGCGTATGTTACAATCTCATTGGCCACTGGCCCCTATAACACTGCTGTGCTTCTTAGTCTCGGGGTCCAAGCCCCTGCTCTGCTGTATGGAGTATACTTGGACCCAAGCTCGAGCTTGTAAATAAACCCTCATGTATTTGCATCGGTGTCGGCTCCTTGGTGGTTTCTCAGATTCGCAATCTTGGGCACAACAAAGTTCTGCATCTGCATCGGGAGGGAGCCTGCTTCTCCCTCTGCCTGTGTCTCTGCCTCTCTGTGTCTCCCATGAATAAATATACAAAACCTTAAAAAAAAAAAAAAAAAAAAAGGAGCTGACAAGCAATAGCAAACAACAAGCAGGACTACCTCAAGCTACCTCAAGCATCTGCATAGCAAAGAAACCATCAACAAAATGAAAAGGCAACCAGAGGAATGAGAGAAACTATTTGCAAACCATATATCACATAAGGGGTTAATATCCAAGATATATTTTTAAATTCATATAACTCAATAATAAAAAATAATTAATCTGTTTTTATTTTTTCTTTTTTTTTTTTTTATTGGTGTTCAATTTACTAACATACAGAATAACCCCCAGTGCCCGTCACCCATTCACTCCCACCCCCCGCCCTCCTCCCCTTCCACCACCCCTAGTTCGTTTCCCAGAGTTAGCAGTCTTTACGTTCTGTCTCCCTTTCTGATATTTCCCACATATTTCTTCCCCCTTCCCTTATATTCCCTTTCACTATTATTTATATTCCCCAAATGAATGAGAACATATAATGTTTGTCCTTCTCCGACTGGCTTACTTCACTCAGCATAATACCCTCCAGTTCCATCCACGTTGAAGCAAATGGTGGGTATTTGTCATTTCTAATAGCTGAGTAATATTCCATTGTATACATAAACCACATCTTCTTTATCCATTCATCTTTCGTTGGACACCGAGGCTCCTTCCACAGTTTGGCTATCGTGGCCATTGCTGCTATAAACATCGGGGTGCAGGTGTCCCGGCGTTTCATTGCATTTGTATCTTTGGGGTAAATCCCCAACAGTGCAATTGCTGGGTCGTAGGGCAGGTATATTTTTAACTGTTTGAGGAACCTCCACACAGTTTTCCAGAGTGGCTGCACCAGTTCACATTCCCACCAACAGTGTATGAGGGTTCCCTTTTCTCCACATCCTCTCCAACATTTGTTGTTTCCTGCCTTGTTAATTTTCCCCATTCTCACTGGTGTGAGGTGGTATCTCATTGTGGTTTTGATTTGTATTTCCCTGATGGCCAGTGATGCAGAGCATTTTCTCATGTGCATGTTGGCCATGTCTATGTCTTCCTCTGTGAGATTTCTGTTCATGTCTTTTGCCCATTTCATGATTGGATTGTTCGTTTCTTTGGTGTTGAGTTTAAGAAGTTCTTTATAGATCTTGGAAACTAGCCCTTTATCTGATATGTCATTTGCAAATATCTTCTCCCATTCTGTAGGTTGTCTTTGAGTTTTGTTGACTGTATCCTTTGCTGTGCAAAAGCTTCTTATCTTGATGAAGTCCCAATAGTTCATTTTTGCTTTTGTTTCTTTTGCCTTCATGGATGTATCTTGCAAGAAGTTACTATGGCCGAGTTCAAAAAGGGTGTTGCCTGTGTTCTTCTCTAGGATTTTGATGGAATCTTGTCTCACATTTAGATCTTTCATCCATTTTGAGTTTATCTTTGTGTATGGTGCAAGAGAGTGGTCTAGTTTCATTCTTCTGCATGTGGATGTCCAATTTTCCCAGCACCATTTATTGAAGAGACTGTCTTTCTTCCAATGGATAGTCTTTCCTCCTTTATCGAATATCAGTTGCCCATAAAGTTCAGGGTCCACTTCTGGATTCTCTATTCTGTTCCACTGATCTATGTGTCTGTTTTTGTGCCAGTACCACACTGTCTTGATGACCACAGCTTTGTAGTACAACCTGAAATCTGGCATTGTGATGCCCCCAGATATGGTTTTCTTTTTTAAAATTCCCCTGGCTATTCGGGGTCTTTTCTGATTCCACACAAATCTTAAAATAATTTGTTCTAACTCTCTGAAGAAAGTCCATGGTATTTTGATAGGGATTGCATTAAACGTGTATATTGCCCTGGGTAACATTGACATTTTCACAATATTAATTCTGCCAATCCATGAGCATGGAATATTTTTCCATCTCTTTGTGTCTTCCTCAATTTCTTTCAGAAGTGTTCTATAGTTTTGAGGGTATAGATCCTTTACATCTTTGGTTAGGTTTATTCCTAGGTATCTTATGCTTTTGGGTGCAATTGTAAATGGGATTGACTCCTTAATTTCTCTTTCTTCAGTCTCATTGTTAGTGTATAGAAATGCCACTGACTTCTGGGCATTGATTTTGTATCCTGCCACGCTACCGAATTGCTGTATGAGTTCTAGCAATCTTGGGGTGGAGACTTTTGGGTTTTCTATGTAGAGTATCATGTCATCAGCGAAGAGGGAGAGTTTGACTTCTTCTTTGCCAATTTGAATGCCTTTAATGTCTTTTTGTTGTCTGATTGCTGAGGCTAGGACTTCCAGTACTATGTTGAACAGCAGTGGTGAGAGTGGACATCCCTGTCTTGTTCCTGATCTTAGGGGAAAGGCTCCCAGTGCTTCCCCATTGAGAATGATATTTGCTGTGGGCTTTTCATAGATGGCTTTTAAGATGTCGAGGAATGTTCCCTCTATCCCTACACTCTGAAGAGTTTTGATCAGGAATGGATGCTGTATTTTGTCAAATGCTTTCTCTGCATCTAATGAGAGGATCATATGGTTCTTGGTTTTTCTCTTGCTGATATGATGAATCACATTGATTGTTTTACGGGTGTTGAACCAGCCGTGTGTCCCAGGGATAAATCCTACTTGGTCATGGTGAATAATTTTTTTAATGTACTGTTGGATCCTATTGGCCAGTATCTTGTTGAGAATTTTTGCATCCATGTTCATCAGGGATATTGGTCTGTAATTCTCCTTTTTGGTGGGGTCTTTGTCTGGTTTTGGAATTAAGGTGATGCTGGCCTCATAGAACGAATTTGGAAGTCCTCTATCTCTTTCTATCTTTCCAAACAGCTTTAGGAGAATAGGTATGGTTTCTTCTTTAAACGTTTGATAAAATTCCCCTGGGAAGCCATCTGGCCCTGGACTCTTGTGTCTTGGGAGGTTTTTGATGACTGCTTCAATTTCCTCCCTGGTTATTGGCCTGTTCAGGTTTTCTATTTCTTCCTGTTCCAGTTTTGGTAGTTTGTGGCTTTCCAGGAATGCGTCCATTTCTTCTAGATTGCCTAATTTATTGGCGTATAGCTGTTCATAATGTTTTTAAAATCGTTTGTATTTCCTTGGTGTTGGTAGTGATCTCTCCTTTCTCATTCATGATTTTATTAATTTGAGTCTTCTCTCTCTTCTTTTTAATAAGGCTGGCTAATGGTTTATCTATCTTGTTAATTCTTTCAAAGAACCAACTCCTGGTTTTGTTGATCTGTTCCACAGTTCTTCTGGTCTCGATTTCATTGAGTTCTGCTCGAATCTTTATTAACTCCCTTCTTCTCTTGGGTGTAGGAACTATTTGCTGTTTTTTCTCTAGCTCCTTTATGTGTAAGGTTAGCTTTTGTATTTGAGTTCTTTCCAGTTTTTGAATGGATGCTTGTATTGCGATGTATTTCCCCCTTAGGACTGCTTTTGCTGCATCCCAAAGATTTTGAACGGTTGTATCTTCATTCTCATTAGTTTCCATGAATCTTTTTAATTCTTCCTTAATTTCCTGGTTGACCCTTTTATCCTTTAGCAGGATGGTCCTTAACCTCCACGTGTTTGAGGTCCTTCCAAACTTCTTGTTGTGATTTAGTTCTAATTTCAAGGCATTATGGTCTGAGAATATGCAGGGGACAATCCCAATCTTTTGGTATCGGTTCAGACCCGATTTGTGACCCAATATGTGGTCTATTCTGGAGAAAGTTCCATGTGCGCTTGAGAAGAATGTGTATTCAGTTGAGTTTGGATGTAAAGTTCTGTAGATATCTGTGAAATCCATCTGGTCCAGTGTATCATTTAAAGCTCTCGTTTCTTTGGAGATGTTGTGCTTAGAAGACCTATCGAGTATAGAAAGAGCTAGATTGAAGTCACCAAGTATAAGTGTATTATTATCTAAGTATTTCTTCACTTTGGTTAATAATTGATTGATATATTTGGCAGCTCCCACATTCGGGGCATATATATTGAGGATTGTTAAGTCCTCTTGTTGAATAGATCCTTTAAGTATGATATAGTGTCCCTCTTCATCTCTCACTACAGTCTTTGGGGTAAATTTTAGTTTATCTGATATAAGGATGGCTACCCCTGCTTTCTTTTGAGGACCATTCGAATGGTAAATGGTTCTCCAACCTTTTATTTTCAGGCTGTAGGTGTCCTTCTGTCTAAAATGAGTCTCTTGTAGACAGCAAATAGATGGGTCCTGCTTTTTTATCCAGTCTGAAACCCTGCGCCTTTTGACGGGGTCATTAAGCCCGTTCACATTCAGAGTTACTATTGAGAGATATGAGTTTAGTGTCATCATGATATCTATTCAGTCCTTGTTTCTGTGGAATGTTCCACTGAACTTCTTCTTAAAGGGGAATTTTAAGAGTCCCCCTTAAAATTTCTTGCAGAGCTGGTTTGGAGGTCACATATTCTTTTAGTTGCTGCCTGTCTTGGAAGCTCTTTATCTCTCCTTCCATTTTGAATGAGAGCCTTGCTGGATAAAGGATTCTTGGTTGCATGTTCTTTTCATTTAGGACCCTGAATATATCCTGCCAGCCCTTTCTGGCCTGCCAGGTCTCTGTGGAGAGGTCTGCTGTTACCCTAATACTCCTCCCCATAAAAGTCAGGGATTTCTTGTCTCTTGCTGCTTTAAGGATCTTCTCTTTATCTTTGGAATTTGCAAGCTTCACTATTAAATGTCGAGGTGTTGAACGGTTTTTATTGATTTTAGGGGGGGATCTCTCTATTTCCTGGATCTGAATGCCTGTTTCCCTTCCCAGGTTAGGAAAGTTTTCAGCTAGAATTTGTTCAAATACATATTCTGGCCCTCTGTCCCTTTCGGCGCCCTCGGGAACCCTAATTAAACGTAGGTTTTTCTTTCTCAGGCTGTCGTTTATTTCCCTTAATCTATCCTCATGGTCTTTTAATTGTTTGTCTCTTTTTTCCTCAGTTTCCCTCTTTGCTATCAACTTGTCTTCTATGTCACTCACTCGTTCTTCCACCTCATTAACCCTCGTCGTTAGGACTTCTAGTTTGGATTGCATCTCATTCAATTGATTTTTAATTTCTGCCTGATTAGCTCTAAATTCTGCAGTCATGAAGTCTCTTGAGTCCTTTATACTTTTTTCTAGAGCCACCAGTAGCTGTATAATAGTGCTTTTGAATTGGCTTTCTGACATTGAATTGTAATCCAGATTTTGTAACTCTGTGGGAGAGAGGACTGTTTCTGATTCTTTCTTTTGAGGTGAGGTTTTCCTTCTAGTCATTTTGCTCAGTGCAGAGTAGCCAAAAGCAAGTTGTATTGGGAATAAGAGAAAAAGAGAGGAAAGAAAGAAGAAAAGAAAAGAGAAAGAGAAAAAAAGGGAAGAAAAAAAACGAAAAAAAAAAAAGAGAGAAGAAAAAGAGAAAGAAAAAGAAAGGAGAAAAAAAAGGGGGCGGGGGAAGGAAACAAATCAAAAAGCAAAACAAAACAAAACAAAAAAAAAAAAAAAGAACCACCGGGGAGTATCTTCTGATTCTGTGTACTTTAAGTCCCTTGGCTTCCCCTGGAAGTTGTCCGTCTAGCTGGTCTTCTGGGGGAGGGGCCTGTTGTGCTGATTTTCAGGTGTTAGCAGTTGGGGGAGCTGCTGTGCCCCTGCCTGGTGCAGGGCTCGGTGGGGGTTGTTTACCCCGTGAGGCCGCAGGAGGAACAGCCCCAGTGGCGGGGCAGCTCTGGAAACCTGGATTCAGCTCCGGCAGGAACTACTCGGTCTGCAGGGCCTGGAGGCTCCGGGGCGGGGCCGCTGATGTGCTCAGCTGGGGCAGGAGCGTCCTCGCTGTCCTGGGCCCTCCCGGCCTCTGCCTGTCCCGGGGGAGGCCGGATCCTGGGCTGTGTCCCGGCGCCCTGTGCTCCGGAGCCTGCGCTGTTGGATTCGCGCTCCCGGGCCGCGCAGCCCCCTCCGCGGAGCCGCCGCCCGAGCCCCTCCGAGCTGCTCCTGGAACCGCGCAGCCCCCTCTGCACGGAGCCTCTTCCTCTGCCCGAGCCCCTCCGAGCTGCTCCTGGGGCCGCGCAGCCCCCTCCGCGGAGCCGCCGCCCGAGCCCCTCCAGCTGCTCCGGGTCCCGCCGGGTCCCGCCGCCCGCGCTGCAGCCCTTAGGGAGCTCGGCGCACTCTCCTGGGCGCGCAGTTGCTCTGTTACTGTCCCCGGGAGCCCGAGGGCATCCCCGCCCTCCTGGGTCCTGCTCCACCTCCCCACGAGCCCCTTTCCGCCCGGGAAGGTCGGTGCAGCTCCTGCGTCTCCGGGACGGGGCTCTCCTGTCCTGGGGACACTCGCCCCGGCCTCAGCCCGGCTCCTCGCGGGCCCCTCCCCCTTGGAGGCCTTTGTGTCTTTATTTCTTTTTCCCCGTCTTCCTACCTTGATAGAAGCGCGAACTCTTCTCACTGTAGCATTCCAGCTGGTCTCTCTTTAATTCTCAGGCCGAATTCATAGATTTTCAGGATGATTGGAAGGTTTTCTAGGTAATTTGGTGGAGACAGGTGATTTGGAGACCCTACTCTTCCGCCATCTTGCTCCTCCCCACCCCTAATCTGTTTTTAAAATGAACAGAGGAAACGAATAAATATTTTCCCAAAGAAGACATGGAGATGAACAATAAATACCTGGAAAGGTGTTCAACATCATTAATCATCAGGGAAATGCAAATAGAAACCACAGTGAAGTATCACCTTAGACCTGTTAGAAGAGTAACAAAGAGACAAGTGATAACAAGTGTTGGTGACAATGTGGAAAAAATGAAGCCTATATACACTGATCGTATACATTGGTGCAACCACTATGGAAAACCATATAGAGATTCCTCAAAAAAAAAAATTAAAAATAGAATTGCCATATGATCCTACTTTTGGGTAATCCTAAGCCAATGAAATCACTGTCTCATAGAAATGCATTCTTGTGTTCACTGTAGCATTATTCACAATAGCCAAAATGAGGGAGTAAAGAAGGTGTGGTATACATACACAACAGAATATTATTCATACTAGAAAGAAGGAGGTCCTGCCAACATGAATAAGCTTGAGGTGAGGCCCAGGGTACTTGTGAATTGATCTTGGGAATAAAGCATTTTGGGGGATAGCCTGGGTGGCTCAGTGGTTTAGCGCCACCTTCAGCCCAGGGCATGATCCTGGGGACCCAGGATCAAGTCCCACATCGGGCTCTACGCATGGAGCCCTCTGCCTCTTTCTCTCTCTCTCTCTCTCTCTCTGTCTCTCATGAATAAATAAATAAAATCTTTTTTTTTTTAAAAAAAAAAGCACTTTTTAATATATACATCCATTCGTTGCCATGGAAACAAATTCATTATATGTTAAAGGAGAAAAGAGCTTATAAAACAGCATATGTAATATAATCTGGAATATACACTGGTGTGTATGTGTGTTCCTATGTATAGTAGCCACTAGCTACATTGTGTGTGTGTGTTCATGTGGTACACATGGTATATGTGTGTAAATATGTGTATGCCTATACAGTCAGAGACAAAGAAAGAGAATGGTAGAGAATGCAATTAAAAAATAGCAGTGATTGGGGTGCCTGGGTGGCTCAGTCGGTTGAGTGTCAAACTCTTGCCTTAGGCTTGGATCATAATCTTAGGGTCATGAGATCGAGCCCTGATGAGCTCTTTGCTCAGCACAGTTTGCTTGAGAATCTTTCCCTCTCCCTCTGCCCCACTCCCACACTTGCTTGCTTCCTCTCAAATAAATAAAATTTTAAAAAAATAGCAGTAATTATTTCATATGGTAAAATCAGTTTTATTTCTCTAATTGTGTAATGAATTTAAGCAAATAAGAAGCTTTCCACAAAAAGCTTACAGCAACTAAGAAAAATCATTATTTTAAATGTTAGCATATACAAATCCTTCAATTATTGGGTACATCTTGCAGAGTACCACTTTATCTGACAGCTCTTAAATTCTTTGACTTAGGTACTGTTTTTTTGTTTATTTGACTTGGTTTAGTTTGATTCATAAAATCTACTCTTATATTTGCTGTTTAGTTATAAGTGGCTTTCTGAGGCCAAGATAGGGATTCGTGCTCATTTTTCTCCTGAATAGCTTTTGGTCATTTAAACACATGTTTAATGACATCAGTAAGGCCATGGATTGGATGCATTTCTTCTTCATATAACTGCTCTCAAATCTTTCATTTTTATTTAGAATGATCTGAAACCATGGTTCTCACACCTTTTTGGATTCAGGGACAAAGGCAAAATCTCCATAGACACCTGCTTCACCTGTTTTTGCTTATCACTTTTAGAAACTGGACAGTTGGCACTGCTTTCAACTAAACACCAATAGATGAAAAGGTTGATCTTAAATTTTATATCAAATTGGATTATTATTTCAGGCCCCAAGTGAAAATATAGATACTGTTATAAAACTAAATGGAATACAGAACCGCCTAAAATAGGCAGCTTAATGAGCCTTAGCTTCATCCAAGCACCACAGAAAATGCTGATCATCTGGAGGGATGGATGGTGAAGTCAGATGCAGCCCACGTTGTAAATTGAGACCTAATGCAAATAAAAACAGACCTTCAGATTTGAAATTAGATGTAAAGTGGTTTCTCCATATAAGCAATTCTTAAGTAATTAGAAGTCAATGCTGCTGGATCAGATGGTTAGACTTGCTAAACCAAATAACCTAGACCGACCAGAGCTCTGAATGAGGCAATTCTGGGCTCCATGTGAGGTGCCAGCTCCCCAGCTGATATGTTGTTTTGCCTTGGGCAAGCTAGTTGACTTCTCTGAGACTTAGCTTCCTTGTGGAAAATAGTATTTCTACCTACCTCTCAGATTTGTTAAAATTAAATGAATGGGTAGGAAAGGAGAAATATAAGTTAGTTTTGTGCTCAATTTTTTATATTTCTTCATTCATTCTAATCAGATTTGGGAAGGGAGGCCAAGTAAACAGGCAACCTTCGCCAGCCATCTTGAACAGAAAGTTTCATTATTAATATTATTGACGGGTATGAAAAATATTCCTATACCAAGAAGACAGCAAATAGGTAAAAACTAAGATGTAAATTACCACTTAGAAGTCAGCAGACTTTTGAATCACCTGCTGATTCACCATGGCTGGTCTGCTCAAAGTGGGCCTTCAGACTTTATTAAGGGACTGATTCCAGACATCTTCCTGGAGAAATAGGTCAGAGGAAGATAGAGCGATAGGGAAAGCATTTGAAGGGAGACAAAGATTATTTGACAATCTATGTTTAGGTTAAAAGGAGAAAACAAGAAGGCTCAGGGCTCCTCAAGACCCAGCTAAGAAAGGCAATGGCACCACAGACTAGGGAAATCAGGACAAGGACTGACTCTTCCCCCAACTTTATTATTTGTGTTATCCCATGTCGAACCACCTGGGGAGGTGAGCAGTTAAAAACCTGCAGTTATTACTGAAATAAATACAACTGAATTTAAAAATTATAAACCAAAAAAAAAAAAAAAAAACCCCTTCATTAAATACCAAATTAAAACAACAATAACAACAAAAGTCTTCCTTCTCAGAGACAAAAAAGATCAGGTAAGCTGAGAAGATGATGTCCAGCTCATCAAGAGGAGGTCACAGAAAGGAAAAGTGTTTGCTAGCACGAAGAGAAACTAGCACACAGTGTGGGAGAGAGAAGAATGTGCAAATAATCGAGCTTCAAGTACAGACTGTGCTTCTTCTAAATTATGAGATCTTGAGGGGATGTGGAAATTCTCCAAGTCTTGGCTTAATCGCTAGCAAAAAAATTAACTAGTGTTAATAATAACACTGATATGGGCTTCATTGTATCCCTCCCCCCATTCATGTGTTGAAATCCCAACTCCACTTCCTCAGAGTGTGACTGTGTGTGGAGACAGGATCTTTTTCTTTTTTTAATTGAAGCTATAATTAATATACAGTGTTAATATTAGTTTCAGGTGTACATGGAGATGCAGTGATAATTAAGGTTTAAAGAGATAATTAAGGTTAAATGAGGTCATTGGAATGGGCCCCAATCCAATAAAGCTTTTGTCCTTATAAAAAGAGGAAGATATGTACACATGGAGAAATGTGTGGGGGCACAGTAAGAGGGGGGCCGTCAGCAAGCCAAGGAGAGAAGACCCCAAAGAAATGAATCCCACAGACACCTTGATCTTGGACTTCTAGCCTCCAGAGTTCTAAGGAATAAATTTCTGTTTAAGCCACCCAGGCTACAGTATTTGTTCTGGCAATTCTAGCAAACCAAGATAAATACAACGTGAGAGGGTGTTTCTGAGGAGCCAACTAGAATAGGAAGAGAGGTGGGGGGACATAGAAACTGAAATGCTCGTCTCACCATCATTTTCCTGAGTCAAATGGTGCTTCACCTGCAAGTTGGCTATATTTGGGTAAAAGTGTCAACTCAGTAAGAGGGCAGGATACAACAAAAGTCCAAACCCCGAGCCACTCAATTCCAGAAAACTATTTTTACAGACTTCCAGTGTCAAAAGTTATTCATACTAGAATTTACCTAACCCCCCAAGCTATTTGTTAATTTGCTAAGGTCTCTCCAGAGAAAGAGGAAAAGAAAAAGTGCATGTATGCTATTTGTTTCTACAGATGAAGAAATCATAACTTTTGAGCTGTTTTAGCGGGTCTGACTGACTCGTCTACACCTTGGGACCCAGACCCCACGAATTTTGCAACATGACCCATTCCATTTCTGCAAACATTGTTTTGTTTGTTCAGGGAATCACACCTGTATTAATTAGCATTTAGTGAATACTAGCAGCTGACCAAATCTTATGTTAACTTTGGGGCCTCTGAATTCAACACAAAAAAACATAGAAAGTCTGTATTTCATATTATTCCCAAGTGTCTGACTCCTAAAGCAATAGAGGGGCCCATCAGCTGCCTACTGTTTAGTCCTTCCAAGTAACTGAAATAGCCGGGTGTTTGACTTCTTAGCTATTCTGCGACACACTTTTAGTCTAGTAGGTTTTCCTCCCTTAAAGGCCAATTTCCATGAATGACCCATAGATGGCACCAGTTGGCTATAATGAACGTTTCTTTTAAAAAATAAAAACCTTTTACTATGAAAATTTTCGAACACATATACAGACGGTATTATAATAAACCCCCATGTACCTGTCACCCAATATTAACAATTATCAACAAGTGGCCAATCTTGTTTACCTATTCCATCCACTTCCCTACCCACTAGATTATTTTGAACGAATTCTCAGACATCGTTATCAGTTCATCTGTAAGTATTTTCCTATATATCAACAAGAGGTAAAGGTACAATGAGCAGCTTTATCAGTTTGCATTCTGTCTGGATTTTTATTTTTGTTTGTGTCTTTTAAGCCACTAAAGTTTAATCCACAAAGAAATTTTTCAGATGAGGCCGTTCAGACTACTGCTCCGTTTCACTGGCTCTTAGCTCTTTGCTTTCTCTTCTTCCCAGCATGCTGCCCTCCCCGCTTGCTTCTCTCACCTCTACACTTATATTCGCTCTCTGGCCCCTCAAGTGACCATGAAGTGAAAAAAGATGGGTTTTGCGTAGGCTATTTAGACTTTTCTTAAAGATTTATTACATCAAGTTTGCTTGTTATTTAATGATTAGAAGCATTAGGAAGCCAGTCAGTAGAACAGTTGTCTTTCAAACCAAAACTATAAATTTTATTTGTTGTTTTTAAACAACAAATAAAACAATAGGGGAGTCCTGGGTAGCTCAGTCAGTCAAGCAACCAACTCTTGATTTCAGCTTAGGTCATGACCTCAGGGTTGTGAGCTGAAGCCTTGCCTCCACATCCAGTGCTAAGTCTGCTTAAGATTCTCTCTCTTCCTCTCCCTCTGCCCCTCCCCACCCCATCTGCTCGAGCTCTCTCTCTCTCAAAAAATTTTTCAATTAAATTTTAAAAATAGAAATAACTTTCCATCCTAAGAGCTTTATGGTGTACTTTCTGTAACTACTTGGGTTTCAACTCAAGCCCTAACCATACGTTCAGGCTTAGAGAAGAAGCAGGGCTGGAAAACAGCATGGTAGTGGGAAGAAACCAGACTTGGAAGCTACGTGGCTCCCCCCACTTATCACTAGGACAAATCACTCAACCTCTCTGCGCCTCAGTTTCCTCTTCTGCAACAGGGATGTACTTGTACCTGTTCATCCCACATCATCACACATAGCAGAGATGGAGGAAGATGCATGGGAAAGTGCATTTCTATTCACAAAGTTAGGCATATACTGCATGAAGCTAGGTGGTTTAGAGCAGGAACTCAGATGTCAGATCTGGGTGTAAGTCTCAGCTATGTTTGACATTGGGCAGGCTTTACCTTCCTGATCCTCTGCTTTGACATCTACAAAATAAAGTTAGTTATAGAACCCCCAACATAGGGTGATTTTACAGATTAAAAGACAGTGCATATAAAGCACTTAGCAAGAGCACTTGACACACAATAAGCAATCAACCTATAGCAGTTGTTACTACTCTTATTACTTCATTTCTAAGCTGAAGGACCCTAGAATTACATAAAAGCCAAAAGGACTGTAGAAAACGTTTCCGGGATCCCTGAGTGGCTCAGCAGTTTGGCGCCTGCCTTTGGCCCAGGGCGCGATCCTGGAGACCCGGGATCGAATCCCACGTCGGGCTCCCGGTGCATGGAGCCTGCTTCTCCCTCTGCCTGTGTCTCTGCCTCTCTCTCTCTCTCTCTCTCTCTCTCTCTCATGAATAAATAAATAAAAATATAAAAAAAAAAAGAAAACGTTTCCTAAGAGAACCCTTTGGGCTGCTCATTCAAGTTGTTCACAGTTTTGATTCCTGGATCAAATTCACCCCAGAGCCTCCCTAAACTTCAACTGGCTCCTTGGATCCTGACCTTCCCAGCATCCTTTGGACGAGGCTCATCACCTTGGAGGGATGTTCTAGTCAGAACTGTACTTCTGGACATAAAACAAAGGGACACTGAGCCCCCAGGCTGAAGGTCAGGGAATTCACGTTCTTCCCTCAGCCTTCTTGTTATTCCATACATAATCTCAGGCAGTCCTGTCCAGGGGTTGCTGGTCTGTCACTGATGGTGATGAGTAAGGATGTGAAAATGCAGTGATTCACTTGCTTCCTAAACATACTCATCTAAATGTTGACCTGTCCCTCTCCAAGGAGGCTGGAGCTGCCGGACTCGGGGTTTTCCCCAGCAAATTTCCTCTTCATTCTTAAGTGGGAGGATGTGGGAAGGAGCAGATGCTTTAGAATAAGCCTGCTCCCAGTTCGCACAAAAACCTGTGCAATTAGCTGTAAGGGAATTAACAAGAACCTGATCTCATTCTCTCATTGGTTGTTTAAAACCAACCTTCTACTAAGGAGTGATACTTACACTGTAGATGCCTTTAAAACTGGGATCTTCACTAAGAAAAGCTTGCCACAGATGCATGACTGCTGCTCACATCATCGCTGGGGCACTTAGAGACCCAGAAAAGATCTTATGTTTGGCTTATAGAGTTTCTAAGAGCAGTGGAATGAAGGAAGTTGTTTTTGTTTTTGTTTTTTTTTTCACATCTCCTGTAAAGCTCCTTGTCAACAAATGTCACCAATGAAATACAACTGTCTACCCCCCTTTTTAACAGCAACCAAAACAATTAACCTCAGCGGAAGCCTTCGTCATTTAGAAAACCTGAACGTGACAGACCTTGGCACTGATGAAATAGAAACAGGAAGAGGAAGAGAGGTAACTGCCCCATTATATGGGGGGAAAAAAGGCAAAAAGGAAGTCACCAGGGGTAGCACCTCTCTCTCATCCACAGAAGCAACTCCAGGCCAGCATTTCCCAAACCTATCTGATCAAACAATACAGCATATTGGTAAATTATTACATAAAAATGAGGGTACTCCTTGGTAAAAATAAATCCAAGAAATATTGAATCAATAAAATTAACCAGGTCACATTACCACAAAATTTTTCAGAGCCTTTAATATGTCACTGTGCCTTTGTAACACTCTAAGAAGGTGATGGGTGTCTAAAGTATTTCCTACTAAGAAGGTGATGGGTGTCTAAAGTATTTCCTAAAGTATACCATGTTTTGCCATAAAATCTTTTATCCACCAATTAAGAAACTAGAGATAACTACCCTAAACTAGTATATCATTTTTTAAAACCCATGTGTTCAAAGTGTTATGTTACCCACAAAAGCAAGAGTAAACATCCAAATATAAAGAACAAGCAGGGATCCCTGGGTGGCGCAGGGGTTTGGCGCCTGCCTTTGGCCCAGGGCGCGATCCTGGAGACCCGGGATCGAATCCCACGTCGGGCTCCCAGTGCATGGAGCCTGCTTCTCCCTCTGCCTGTGTCTCTGCCTCTCTCTCTTTCTCTCTCTGTGACTATCATAAATAAATAAATATTTAAAAAAATAAAAATAAAAAAATAAAGAACAAGCAAACCTCTTATAAGTTAAAGAATTTGTGTTCTAGATCTACCACTTCTTGGTTGGGTGCCTCCCCCACTTCTGTTCCCTTAAAACATATCCCCCCATTTGCATACATGACATCAGGAATTTGCTGTCACATTTAGCTTCAACCTCCAGTGGGCAGCAAAAGAAGTAGCCTATAAGCATGTGTTAATTACAGGTTGAATTGTGTCCCTTCAAAATTCATGTGCTAAAACCTAATCTCTGGTACCTCAGAATGTGACCTTATTTGGAAATAGGGTCTTTACAGAGGTAACCAAGTTGAAATGAGATTATTAGGGTGGGACCTAATCCAATATGACTGGTGTCCTTGTAAAAAGAGAAAATTGGGACATAGAGGTCTGCATAGGACAGATAATAGGAAGAGGCAAAAGGAGAAGAGGGCCATCCACAAGCCAAGAAAAGAGGCCTGAAACAGATCCCTCCTTCCCTCACAGCTCTCAGAAGGAACCCACATTGCCAATACCTTGATTTTGGACTTCTAATCTCCAGAACTATGAAACAGTAGATTTCTGTTGCTTAGCTACCCAATTTGTGGTGCATTGTTATGGCAGCTGTAGTAAATACACTGCCTTTACAGGCAGCTTTCACTTCATTTATTTATTTATTCATCAAATACTTATTGAGAACTTATTATTTTCCAAGACTATTTTAGGTTCTAGAGACAATGGTAAACAATTGCAAACGCTTCCCTGCCATTATAGATCTTACAGCTTATTGAGGGACTCAGATATGAAATCAAATAATCACTTAAAAATGTAAAATTACAAACTATAAAAATCACTAGAAAAAAAAATCACTAGAAAGAGACAACAAAGATGCTAAATAATCCACATAGACAGGAGCCTGACCTAGTCTGTGGTGTCAGGAAAGTTTTCTTGAGATGAGCTGCAATTTAAAGCACTAGCAAGAATCCAGAAGTACAAGGATGTGAGAAGAGTGTGCCCCCTGGAGGGAGCAACATGTGCAAAATTGATTTTTATACAAAAAAATAATAGAATAGCATAGACAAAGGTCAGCACATTTTATAAAGAGTTGAATTCTCCAGGAAGAAATGACTCCAGGGCAGCCCGGGTGGTGCAGTGTTTTAGCGCTGCCTTCAGCCCAGGGCATGATCCTGGAGTCCTGGGATGGAGTCCCACATCAGGCTCCCTGCATGGAGCCTGCTTCTCTCTCTGCCTGTCTCTGCCTCTCTCTCTCTCTCTCTCTCTCTGTCTCTCATGAATAAATAAATAAAATATTTAAAAAAATGACTCCAAAGTCTGTCTTTCTAATAAAACATTTTTTTATTATATTAACCAAACTGAAAGTAAAAGAGAAATGGAAAAAAAAATCACCCATCATAATGACAGATTTTAATACATTTCTCTCAGTGTTTGAGAGATTAAGAAGACAAACATCACTAAGAACATAAAAGATCTGAATAAACAATAAGGACACTCGATCTAATGGGGACAAATAGACATATATAGACTACTGCTACTGGATGCTTCTAAATACACAAGCTTTCCAAACACATAAAGAACATTATGTACTAGACCAGAAAACATGCCCCAAGAAATTTTCAAGAATTAGTGTCAAACATACTAGTCTCAGATCAATGTGATTACATTAAAATTCAATACCATAATGAAAACCACAAAAACACTCTGTTTGGAAATAAATATATACACCTAAACAATTCACAAATTAAAGAAAAAATCTTAACAGAATCTACAAAATATTCAGAAGTGAACAATAATGAATACACCTGACTCTACAATTTATGAGATGCAGCTCCCCACGGGGAGCCTGATGCATCTCCCTCTGCCTAATTCTCTGTACCACTCATGAATATATAAATAAATCTAAACAAAAAAAAAAAAAAAAGGGACACCTGGGTGGTTCAGTGGTTGGGTGTCTGCCTTCCACTCAGGGCATGATCCCAGGGTCCTGGGATAGAGTCCCAATTCAGGTTCCCCCCCAGAGTCTGCTTCTCCCTCTGCCTATGTCTCTGCCTCTCTCATGAATGAATGAACGAATGAATGAATAAATAAATCTTTAAAATATAGTACTTAGAGGAAAATATATAGCCTTAAATATACAAATTTAGCAAGGGTGGGGAGGGACTAAATAAATGACTGAAGTCTCTCTGGTGATTGCTTTGTGACACCCCTTGATCAGTTGCCCTTCTTTTATTCTATGCCCCTAAGAGTCTCACCTCCAAGGACCATATTACCCCAGGGGCCTTTCAGCTGGCTTCTAGTTGGGTTTACCCAATGGATGACGGTGGCAGACATCAGAGGATAGGAAGACAAATAGAGAAATTTATTCTCTACTCCCACCTTACTGAGCCATGGAGTTGGTAGAGGCTCCATTGCTGGGAGTGGGGGCAGGCTGAAGGCACTGCACATTCCCTTACAACCTCAGACTAGAGTAAAATACTGGCTTCCTATTGTTATGAATTTGGGATGCTTCCCCTTTTGTTGGTTTCCTTAACCCTGCCACATGTGCATCAATACTCTCCTCATTAAACTACCTTCAGTTAATCCTTTCTTTGAGTATGCATCTCTTTTGTGGATCCTGTCAGGATCCTGATTGACAGGGCATCTAACTTAAGAAGTTAAGAAAAAAAGTAATAGAAAAAGCCAAAGAAAGAAAATGGAAGAAAAAATAAATAGAAATTAATACAATATAAAACATACAACAGAGAGGACTGACAAAAAAAAGTAGACAAACCATTAGCATGATTGATCAAGGGAAAAAAAATTCAAAGATAAAATTAAGAATGAAAAGCCATAACGTGGAGTGCTTAAGATTCTCTCTCTCCCTCTCCCTCTACACCCCCCACCAGCTCATGCATGTGCCTGTGCGCACACACACACTCTCTCTCTCTCTCTCTCTCAAAAAAATATCCTGAAGCCACCTCACACTAGAATCCAGGAGCCAATTACTAAGTATTAAGGAATTTTGTGAGCCAATTATTAACTGTTGATACCTAGTTATTAGCCATAATAGGATAGTATGTACACTCTAGAAACCAGTGAACACTGCAACCAGTACAGAATTAAGTTATTAATTCAAAATCTACCAAAAATGAAAACCTCAGTCTCCAATAATTTAACCATGAAGCTCTGTCAAACATTTATGACATGAATAATTCCAATCTTGTACAAACTATCAGGGAACAGGTAAACAGAGAATCATTTTATGAGTTTAGCATAGCCTCGATGTCCAAACTGATAAAGTATGAATATGAAAAATAGCAGGACAATCCCATTAATCAATACAGAAGCAAAAATGGTAAATAAACTGCTAGCAAAGCAAATCCAATAATGTGTAAAAAAATAAATAACAAGTTACCATGGTGACTACTAAGTAACATATTGACTTATTGAATCACTACATTGTATACCTGAAACTAATACCAACATTGTATGTCAACTCTACTTTAATTTTAAAAAGATAACATAAAGAAAGATAATGTAAAGAAAAAGGATTTTACCCAAAATGCAAGGATTAGAAAATCCTTTAGTATTAAGGTGATTCTCCACCTTAAGAAACTTAATGAGAAGTGTGTCATCACCTCAACAGATGAAAAAGAACTTTTGATGAACATCAATAATATTCATCATCTAAAAAAAATTTCCTAGGGCGCCTGGGTGGCTCAGTCTGTTAAGTGTCTGCCTTCGGCTCAGGTCATGATCCCAGGGTCCTAAGATTGAGTCCCACATCAGGCTCCCGGTATGGTAGCTGGAGCCTGCTTCACCCTACCCCTGTCTGCCGCCCCACCAATTTGTGCTCTCTGTCAAATAAATAAATAAAATATTTTTTAAAAAATTTCCTAGCATCAGGAATAGAAGAAATTTCATTAACCTAATAAAGAGCAGCTCCCTCCCCTCCAGAAATAAAAGCAAACATGATAACATATTAAAATCTTTTTTTTTTTTTTTAATCACAAACAACTCAAGGCCAGCCAAACTCTTTTACTACTTCTATGCAACATTGTACTGGCAGTTCCAGCTAGCATCGTAAAGCATGGGAAAGAAATAGCATGTATGAAATAACAAGGCTTGTTGCAATATAAATAGAGCGTGGGAGAAGGTGGCTGGCACAACTCTCAAGGAGGAAATTTAAAGCCAATATCATATCACAAGACTTAAAGGTGTAGGAGCCAAGGGCAGGCCACCCCAGAATGTGCCACTTTTGCATATTGATTATTTTAAATAAAAGTTACGTAAGAAACAGCCAGGCAAGGACACTCAAACATTCCTCTGTCCCCCTGAAAGCAGAAAATAAGCCTCCCAGATGAAAGTACTCTCCCAGCACTAAGTAAGAAGACATCCTTATGACCAGGGAACTTTAAAGCCAAGAAAGCTATAGAAACAAAACTTGTTATTTTTTTTCTAATCTACGTACCTCAGCCCAATTCCACTTAGGATTCTTTTGTTTTGTTTTGTTTTGTTTGTTTTTAAAGATTTTATTTATTTATTCATGAGAGAAAGAGAGAGAGAGAGAGAGAGAAAGAAAGAAAGAGAGAGAGGCAGAAACACAGGCAGAGGGAGAAGCAGGCTCCATACAGGGAGCCTGACATGGGACTGGATCCCGGGTCTCCAGGATCAGGCCCTGGGCTCAACACGGCGCTAAACCGCTGAGCCACCGGGGCTGCCCCGCTTAGAATTCTTAACTAATTGAAACTTCCAAACATCTATTTTCTTTATCCTGTCAATTCCTCACAAGTTTATTGTCTCTTTGTCTAAAAAGTATAAAAACCACCCGCCTTGGTCATTTCTTTAGGTTCCAATTTCATGCTTAGGCTTCCATGCACATATAATAAAGCTTTGGGGTTCTTTTCTCCTGTTAATCTGTCTCATATAAACTTAATTCTTAGTCCAGCTGGAAGACCTTGAAAGATAGAGGAAGAATTTTTCCTTCCCTACAAAGTCAAAGAAAGAAGAGTTAAGGGGAAGACCCAAGAAGATAAAACAGATTCCCTCCTTGTTCTTCCATAATGATTTGGTTAACAGGTAAAACTACCACTACCAGTCAATGATTAGAGATTCCCTAGGATGGCCTCCTACTCCCAGGGACCGCACACCCTGAAGCACAATGAGCAGGGAAATCCCATTCCATCTCAGCCCACTCAGGCCTCCGGCCAACACAACTACTCCTTCCCTCCCAGGACACTAACTCTCCACTCACTTCCCACCTTGTACATTGCATGGCTGGTGGTTCCAGATCCCAGCATCCTCTAGTGAAAATTTTAAAACAAAACAAACAGTAAAACCTGGTCTTTCACCTGGGCTACTTTTTAAATTCTCATTGTCCAGACCACACTCTATAACTATTAAATGAGTATCATGAGTGGCACTAGATACCAGTTTTTAAAAAACAAAACAAGAAAAAATAAAGCAAAACAGAAAACCAAAAACCTAGGCTATTCCAGTGTGCATGCAAGTTGAAGTCTTTCTCTTTAAAATGTGGCTATGGACCAATAGCTTTGGCATTGCATAAAGAATAAGGAAATCGTATTTAAAATGGAGTTAGCTGGGGCACCTGAGTGGTTGAGCATCTGTCTTTGGCTCAGGGTGTGATCCCGGGGTTCTGGGATCAAGTCCCACATTGGGCTCCCCACAGGGAGCCTGCTTCTCCCTCTGCCTATGTCTCTGCCTCTCTCTGTATCTCTCATGAATAAATATATAAAATCTTTTAAAAAGTGGGGGCGGGGGGTTAGCTGTTAATACAGAGAACAAACAGATGGTTGCCAGAGGGGTAGAGGGATGGGCAAAATGGGTGAAGGGGATTGGGAGATCCAGGTTTCCAGTTATGGAATGAATGAGTCACAGGAATAAAAGGCACAGCATAAGGAATACAGTCAATGATATTGAAATAGCATTGTATGGTGACAGGTAGTAGCTACACTTGTGGTGAGCACAGCATAATACATAGAGTTGAATCACTATGCTGTACACCTGAAACTAATGTAACATTGTGTGTCCACTATACTCAAATTTAAAAAAAAAAAAAAATTTAATGGAGACTGGAAGCCCTGAGGAGGGAGCGGCCATGCAGGTACCACTCATTGTTGCCTGCATAAGCAGCAGGAAGAAGAAAGAACATTCTGGAAGCAAAGAAGGAAGCTCTCTTCCTACCCAGCAACAATGCACTAAACACTGCTTGTAGCCAACCTCCACAACCTCGAACTCTTGTTCTCCTATGAACTTTTGTTCAAAGCCATCCTCCCCAATTTCCTCCAATTATCTACTAAAAGATGACCTTCCCTTTGTCTCTTCAGACTTGCCTGTGGTATGCCATAGTTTGTCCCAAATTGCAAGTCCTCTGTTATTCCTAAATAAACTCCTTTTGCTGAGGAAAACAACTGGCTATTTTTAAGGTTGACAGCATTCCTGGGGAGCTTTTTAGAACTGTAGAAACTTGGACCACACTCAGGCCTACTGATTTGTGTGCCCATTCATATCTGAAAAGATTAAAATTAGGGAAATAGACCAAGGATAGGAATCCCTGTGGAGGCCACCAGGGTACAGCAGTTTTTCTGGAGAAGCAGTTTGAGCTGGGTGTGAATCATCCCGTTCCCATCCAACTTGCCCACTGCTGCCAAAGTGATTTTTCCTAAACTCAAATCCTCTACCGCTCTCCTATGGCCTGCACTCTGGGGTCCAACTCCCTGATAACAGGGTCCACTCACCATTCCTCTCTCCCATCCCCAACATTTGGTCTCCTCTGTATCCCCAAATTCCTACACACACACACATACACACACACACACACACGCTTCTCTAATTCTGCTCCTTTTGTCTTTTTTTTTTTAAGATTTTATTCATTTATTCATGAGAGACACACAGAGAGAGAAGCAGGCTCAATGCAGGGAGCCTGACATGGGACTCGATCCCAGATATCCAGGATCATGCCCTGGGCTGAAGGCGGGTGCTAAACCACTGAGCCACCAGAGACCCCCTATTCCTTTTGCCTAGAATTCTCCCTACGCCTAGCCCAGTGAGTCCCACCCTCTTGCTTGCCCAAAGAACTCTTCTTCCCACTTCAAAATCACCTCAAGTGTCTCCTCCAGGAAACCTAAAAAGATCAGCCATTTCCTCCTCTAGTTTCCCACAGCTTCTCCTACAACAGTTGGAATATAGCTGTGATTACTGAGTGGGATTTATTTGCTTTTCAAGTCTGCCTTGCTCATGGCTTTGTGCTCTTAAGGGCAAGGACAGTTTTCTCCTGCCCATTGTCTACCTCTGACCTCTCACATCCACTCTGTAGCTAACAGCATCATAAATTTTGCAAGTCAGAGGTCTAAGTAGACCCCCCATCCCTCCTCATAGTTCCCTCACTCAGCTCCTAGGATTTCCCCCTTTAAGACTCACATTCAATTGACCACATACAGGGAACATTCAGTAAGTGCTGCGTTGGGAATACATAGATGAAGACCAACACATGCTGCAGAGTGGGGACAAATGTTCCTCTACCTTTCAAAGTTCTTCTGGCTGGTCGAAGAATTAAAGTGACACTGGAACAGATGAACAGGAAACAATCAAATTTTGTACATTTGAGAACTGCACGTGCATGAAGGCTTCAAAGGCAGTAAAGTAAAATAAAGCTGATATGCCATCCTGAGCCAAGGAATGGGATAGGGGCCTGGGGCCGCAGAGGGGAGGATGGCAATTCACGGGACAGTAAAAAGAGCAGATGTTTGGTAATCAGATGTTTGCCCTGCCATACACATGGATCATTCAGATAAAATGTACCTCTGATATTAATTCTTATTCTGGGAAAGCTAATCAATTTAGATTCTTCTAGTTAAATGAGGGGCAAAATTTCTCCTGAACAAAACGGGTTTCCATTGCCTTCAGCTCAAAATAGTCTACATGCCAAAATAGCACATTTTGAGGAGGTTTGTTCTGAACTCCTTTATGTACTTCCTTTTCAGAAAATATACATTTGCAACATGTCACTATTCCATCTTTCATTCCCACCCATCAAGTACTTTGAAACTGGCAGTCTGATTAGAAGGTAGGGTGATGGCACTCTTTACATTTTCAGCAAAGCTATCAAGAGTAAAGAATTAGATTAAAACATTTATAAACTAGGGCAGCCCGGGTGGCTCAGTGGTTTAGCACCGCTTTCAGCCCAGGGCGTGATCCTGGAGACCCCGAGTCGAGTCCCATGTGGGGCTCCCTGCATGGAGCCTGCTTCTCCCTCTGTGTCTCTGCCTCTCTCTCTCTCTCTCTCTCTCTCACTCTCTCTCTCTGTCTCTCATAAATAAATAAATAAAATCTTTTAAGAAAAACATTTATAAACTAAATGTTTATAGTTTAGTGATATTTCACTATGAGGTGATATTTCAAATATGGTCTATTGTCATTTTTCACAGTGGTTGTGTTGTGTACATTCACCACAAATGCTGAGTTAGTGAATATACCTAACCATGGCTTCTAGGGAAATACAGGGTTAGGTTCCCAAAAGCCTGTGATCACAAGACCTTCATCACTTGGTGGATATGTAACCTTGTTTCATGTGTGTTTCTGTTTAAAGACCCCTTACATAATATACATTGTTTATTCAATAACACTAAACTCATGGCCAACAGCACTAGAGCTCATGTCTGAATGAAGCTTACCTAATGCATGCTTTCTCTGAAAGCCCCTCACAGCCTTCTGTGCCTACAAAGGCCAAACAGCACTTCCACACGACACTGGGGGACCATCTGAAACACTGGAGTCACCAACAGACAGCACAAAAATGTGAAAACTGTGCCACTAAATAGACATCGGAAAGGACAGTTTGCAGTAGAAGAGCCAAAAGAAGCCAGAACATCACTTTGTTCACCATCAGCTGGGAATGTGCCCATAGAGCAAGTTAACTATTTCACTACTTTGCACATGTCCACAAATGACCACAAAAGCACTGTGAGTATTGACCTGGAATTACAAATGGATTTAAGTTAGAAAGCATATTCACAAATGCAGAATCTACAGATAGTGAGGAGCATCTGTATTTAACAAGTAGGAGCACCAACAAATCAGAAAAGATGCAAAATACATTATTGAAGGCCCTGGGCAGGGGGGGGCGGGGGGGTGTCCTGGTGTGCCAGGAAAGGATACTTTGAGTGTTCCTGGGTGCTGAGTCATGGGAAACTCTAGAGAGATCCCAGAGAAAGAGCTGGGTAGCCAGGGGTGGTATGGAAACAACAGCTAATTACTGATCTATTATAAAATTACATGGAATTTTTAATCAGATTGGTTCTGTTGGCCCTTCCTAATGTCCCTAATGTCAATGTAATAACAGGCTAAGAAATCCCCAATTTTTCCCATTACTCATTATTTTGTCAGTCCGCTTGACTCACTTACATCGGAAATTGTATTACTCCTTGCCTCAGACAAAAAACTTAATTGTTATCTTAATTATCTTAAGAAAGAGGAAATCTCCTGACAAACAATTTTAATAGCAATCTATTGGTTACTGACAAACTGATTATGCTTCAAGAGGCACCACCCTCCATCTTTGTGGACAGGAGCCGAGCCTGCTCTGCAAGAAACCTTGGTGCTGTCCAGGCTTGCAAAACACAAGTTCATAATAGCATCACACCAGTGCAGAGGGAAGAGGAGTGGAGCAGCCTGCAGGTGTGCTTCAGGGATACGATGACTGAATAGGAGGAGACCTCATCTGGCCTGGCTCAATGCCCTTCAGTATCCAACCTGGTCTTGAGCAGTGCTTCACAAATATGAGGTATGTACAAATTACTCAAGAATCTTGTGAAAGTGCAAATACTGATTCAGCAGGTCTGAAGTGGGACCCAACACTGCACATTTCTAACAAGCTCCCAGGAGATTCTGATGCTACTGGTCCCTGGTCCACACTGTGAATTTAAAGGTCTGGCTGGAGTGGTGGTTCTTAATTACACCTGAGCATGCATCGAAATCACAGTCTGCTAAAGCATAGATTGCTGCCCTACTCCACCCTCAGAGTTTCAGATTCAGTAGCCCTGGATTAGGGCCTACAAATTTGCCCTTTTTAAAAAATATTTTATTTATTTATTCATGAGAGACACACAGAGAGAGGCAGAGACATAGGCAGAGAGAAAAACAGGCTCCCCATGGGGAACCTGATGCGGGACTTGATCCCAGGACCCCTAGATCATGCCCTGAGCCGAGATCAACCACTGAGCCACCCAAGCATCCCCAAATTTGCCTTTTTAACCAAGTTCTCAAGTGACAATAATGCAGCTAGTTTGGGAATCACACTTTGAGAATTACTGGTCTAATCTAAGCTACTCAAACTCTTGGAACATTGTTTCCTCCAGTTTATTTATACATAATAATGCTATCTTTTCATCACATTGACAAAGAACTTCAGGTTCTCATAAAAGGTATCACTTTAGTGATGAAGTTCCCAACGCCAGAGGCCAGCCACATCTTATATTCATTTCATACAATATCAATGTACTAAGGATAAATTGATACAGCTGGATTTGTGACAGTTAGATAATGAATTTTACTCTCAGATGAGAACTTTTACCCTTCTAAGTGCTATCTATTTCAACTGGTACAAAACTAATCACCAGCTGCCAACTCTTACTCTCAATTCATTTTTACAAATTCTAAACTCCAAGTTTTACGAATTTCTTCTTTCTCGTTTTGCAAATGAAAAGCCCTCGAAAGAAAGCACTTGAGGAGTAGAGGCCCCGGCTGGCTCCTTTGCTTTGTATCTCCCATACCTAAAACAGGCCCCTCAAAACATAAGTGTTCAATAAATATTTGAAGAAGAGGAAGGAAGGGAGAGAGGGAAGAAATGTATACCCTTAATTCAATCTTCAGTTGCGATGAACAGGTCTTCAAAATGACTAAGCTGAAACCCTTTCTTTTTCTTTCTTTTTTTTTTTTTTTGAAACCCTTTCTAATGGCAGATTTTTATGTTTACTTTTTGTCAGTAAAGGCCTTCCCGATGAAGGCCTTCTGGCAAAAAAATTCAAATGATTTCTCAATAATAATAATGGTGATAAATATTAAGAGCCACTGTGTTACAATATTAGTTTTTTTCTTTTTCTTTTTCTTTTTCTTTTTCTTTTTCTTTTTCTTTTTCTCTTTCCCCGGAAACAATATCATTAGTTTATACAAAGCAGTTGGCAACTAGGTCACAGAGAAGCCATAACTATGATCTATTCAGCAAATAAGAACATTACCTTTCTCCTAACCAAGCCGACTGATCCACAGAGTGTGCTGTCCTGCACAGAGATAGTGGCCACCAACCAGAGACAATCACTGTCTGTTTATACAGCTAAACAGTTAAGGCCAGGCATTTGTCCACAGCAAGTCAACTGTCCCTTCCCCGAGGTGTTCCAAGAACTGTTGAGGCCTGTCTGCCTCCCTAGAGAGGATGCGTGCAGACTTGTACTAGGTGCATACCCTGCGTGGTTGGTGGTGGCTCTTGAGAGTCTGGAGGAGCTTAAAGGAGAATCAGGTACAGACAGTCTCTACCTAGAATAGGTCTCAGTTGATCTGGAGGGAAGAGAAGATAAATAAGTGACTGTTGTGATAGAGATGTGTACAAAGGCCATGAGACACAGCAGGTGGTGGCAATATAACTCCTTGGGAGAATCACCTGTTACCTGGCTTCACCCAAGTCAACTAAATAGCTATTGATAACACTTGTAGGTATTGTTCAATTCAGGGCTTGAAGACAACAGCAAACAATTTGTTAAGAATCCCTGAGCTGAGTGAAGTAAGTCAATCGGAGAAGGACAAACATTGTATGTTCTCATTCATTTGGGGAATATAAATAATAGTGAAAGGGAATATAAGGGAAGGGAGAAGAATGTGTGGGAAATATCAGAAAGGGAGACAGAACATGAAGACTCCTAACTCTGGGAAACGAACGAAATTTTACATACATGGTAAAAGCATGGGTGCAGACTGCCTACCTTTCCTACCATCCACTCTCACCATGCACTAGCTGTGTAACTTTGGGCAAGGAGTTAGCAGCTCCTCTGTGTCTCATTTTCCTTATCTGTTAGATGGGAATACTACTACTATTTATCTCATAGATATTAGAAAGGTTTGAGAGCTTAGAACAATGCGAGGCATATAGTAAGCATAATAAAAGTGTTAGTAATTATAACAAGTTTACATTCCTCCTCTAAAATTCATGGAACTAGATGTGTTTTAGAATTCAATATATTTTTTAAAGATAATCTGGTTCTTGGGACATCTGGGTGGCTCAGCAGTTGAGCGTCTGCCTTTGGCTCAGGGTATGATTTCGGTCCAGGGATCGAGTTCCACATCGGGCTCCCTGTGAGGAGCCTGCTTCTCCCTCTGCCTATGTCTTTGCCTCTCTCCCTGTGTCTCTCATGAATAAATGAATAAAATCTTAAAAAAAAAAAAACCCTGAGCTCAAACTGGCATGAGAAGTACATACAGTTTACTCCACAGCTCCAGTAGCAAGAGCAATAGAGCTACTGAGAGAGGTCTGGTATTGACTTCCAATTTCTCATCACAAAGAATGTGGTAAACGTCCTTAGCCACTGGGACTCTGAGACTCCAGATTTCTTTTCTTCCCTCATTGTTTGAGATGAGCTGACCCACATTTTGGAGTCTCATGCCTTTTCATCCCAGCACAACTGGCCATGTTGTCTCAGATTAGAATTTATACTTGGGTCCTTGCCTCAACATAGATTCAGGTGCATTGTCATCACAGAGACCTGGCACTAGCTCTGGTGGGGAATTCTCCTGCTTACTGTATGATTTATTAGTCCATAAATGGCTTCTCTCTTTAGTGACAGGGCCACAAACCAAGAAATGCAGACACCCTCAAAGAATGGGAAAGCAAGAAGATTGCAGTTCCTGTTCCTGGAAGTTCCAGGCAGAACTTTGATTTTAGCCAGGTAAGACCTATTTCAGACTTCTAACCTCTTGAACTGTAATAACTGTTAATAAATTTGTGTTGTTTTAAGTTGCCAGAACAAAAGCTTCTGTAATTTGTTACAGAAGCCATAAGAAACTAATAGAGTATTCTTTAAAGATGAAATGGAAACACAGAAAAGGTCAGTAACTTGCTAGTAGTAAGTGGCTAGCTGGGGTCCAAACCCCAGATTTAACTACATTAGAGTGAGATTCTGGATTTAAGACATAATATAATACTTGGTAGGATTTGTCAACTATTTAATATACAAGGATTTAGGAGGTGAAGAAATCCAGGGTAACAGCAAGGTTTCTTGTTTAAGCCGCTATACAGAAGTGACTCCATTCATTGAAAGGATTCTAAGAATCAAATGAACAATTATGGAAGAGGACTGAAACATATTTGTATTTAATCTGCATGCTCAAATCCAGATTCTTCCAATCATGAAGCTCAACTATGGTAATTCCTCCTAAGGAGTAACATCATCAATGGGATCTTCTCTGTGGCTCCTCATTCAAGTGCAAGGGATGCAGAGTTGGGGTGGAGGGATGGAAAACAAGCATGAGAGAGCTTTTGTCAAACAGGGTAAATCTCTATCTTTCAAAAGAGGACTTCTCTCTTGCGTGAGAATTATTAATTGGATTGGCACCTCTCTTCAATGTCATGAACTTCCCTCAAAATCAATTTATAAACCAGCTGCCTATCAAGCACTCCTAATTCAAAATCCATCTTTCAATTCACAATATAATATGAAGATTTGAAGAAACTTCTTTGGGAGAAGTTATTTAACATTCAGAAGAAATTGTCCTACTGGCTAATCTGGTGGAGATTCCCTGCCCGAGGGAAGCAATACTGTGTAAACGGAAACCCATAGGCTTTAGAATCACAGTGACCTGGATTTTGAATGCTGGTTCTACTGCTTGCTATCTGTGTGATCTTGGACACATTACTTAACATCCTTTCCTCATCTGAAAAATGAGGATATACTTACTGGGATTATTAGGAGGATTAAACAAGACACAGATATAAAGTGCCTTGAATGTAGGTACTTAACATTTCCTTTAGATTTTAAAATCAGAAAGACCTATGTTAAAAAAGAAAGAGAAAAAATTCTGCCTGAAATATATCATTACATATTGTGAAAGGTCACTTTTACACAGTACATTTTTAGCACCTCTAAGATGTGGTTTAGTCTTGGCAACTTCTTGCCAAATAAAATGGAGATCTTTGTCAGTACCACACAGTTCAGCTGATTTATTACCCAGATTCAAATTCTGGGCTCCCAAACTCTGTAGAACTTGCTGAGGTAAATGACAGCTACTCTCAACACAGGAGGGTAGAGAACAAGTTTCCACTTTTCTAGGGTCACTCAACCCAATCAGCTCATCCACAAGCATAATCCATACAAAACCAGCTCCCATGAGGTCCAGTCTAAATCCATAATTGCACTCAAAGAAATGAAGTTCAATGGGAAACATAAAATGGAAAAAAAATCAAATATTTTCCTCTCTTCTCTGGATTATCTTCCCTCCACAACTGCTCATGAGCTATGCTTTTTCTCAGAAAACCATGTTTCACTGTCTTACTTATTTTTTTTTTTAAGATTTTAGCTCTTTATTCATGAGAGACACACAGAGAGAGAGAGAGAGAGAGAGGCAAAGACACAGGCAGAGAAAGAAGTAGGCTCCATGCAGGAAGCCCAATGTGGGACTCTATCCGGGGCTCCACGATCAGGCCCTGGGCTGAAGGTGGTGCTAAACCACTGAGCGACATGGGCTGCCCTCACTCTCTTACTTTATTCAGGTCTCTGTTCAAACAGAGTTCCCTAATTTCTTTATTATTTGATAGCGTTCTCTTGGTTTTTTCCCTTCATCCTGCTTGATTTTCTTTGACAGAACTTTTTGCTATCTGAAATTATATCATAGATTTGTGTTTGAGTATAATCTGTTTCTTCTACTGTCATGTAGGCTCTAAGAAGGAAAGGGTCTGTCTCTGTTTTGTTATGTTGTTATTACCATGATTCAACTTCTGTATCACTAGCACTTAAAACTGGTCTGGGCACATAACAAGTGCTCAATAAATTTTTGTTAACTGAATGTCAAAAGATCACTTGTCTAGGATAATAATACACACTATTTATATTATTTATTGAGTCAGGCCCCCTGGAATTCTGTGAGCACTATTATTATCATTCCATTTTATAGGTGAGGAAACTGAGATTTCATGAGCTTAAGGAACTTGCCTAGAGACACACAAGTAATTAGATTAATGGGCCTTTAAGACCACTTCCAAGTCTGTGGTGACAGGAAGACACTCAGAAGACTGTATAATGTTGCAAAAAAAAACGAAACATTATAATTCTCAGGAAGTAAATTTGCCGGCTCCTCCCTAGAGCCTCAGCAGGAAATGTGTATGTAACTGAAGTAGAGGGACAGGGAGCAAACATGTTCTAAAAGAGGCAGCCTTCTCTTTTAACTGGACCATTGGGGCCTACACAGGTTGACCTTATGAAGATCCATCCTGGGGTTGCACCTGGGTGGCTCAGTGGGTTGGGCATTTGCCTTCCACTCAGGTCCGGATCCCAGTGCCCTGGGATCAAGCTCTGTCCTGCCCTGCTTCTCTCTTGCCCTTTGCCCCTCCCCCTGCACTGTCTCTCTTTCTAATAAATAAAATCTTCTTTTAAAAAATCCATCTGGGAATATGAAAAACATCCTCTACTCCAAACCTGTTCTGTTCCTGTCCAAAGACACACAGCAGATTTATTGCTCAGAAAGATGCCTTCCTATTGAGAACAGATGATATAAAGAGAAAACACTAGTTAGGTGAAGATAAGAAGCAAAGAAGCAAAGTGGCTGGGACAGTGCAAAGAAAGTAACTCAGGGCTCTCACTTTGGCAGCACATTATATTAGAAGGTAACTCCAAGTTCTGGGGTAGGTTTGCTTGAGCGTCACCTGGATTTTCAGAGAATAAGGAAAGAATGTCACTCACACACACAGCCAATTCCTCTTTTTTGAGCCCTGCGAGCCCACCCCGCATTAGGTAATTATTAGTTCATCTGATTTCCCTTGCCTCACTCTCAAGTACTTCCTAAAAGTGAATATGCTTTTTATCTCTGCAACACCAGCATCTACCAACCACAGAACTGAAAATTCAGATTCTAGTAAATATGTGTGAAATAAATGCATGCTAGAAAACAAAACTGGTTTTTGCTAATTTAAATACCAAGATAATACTTTTAAAACTTGCCATTTAAACTCTAATCGTCGGGCTCAAACATACCTTTTAGTGGAGATAAAGAACAGTTCAGAAAATCCAGGATGTCACTCTGGCCCTTAATATTCCGCATCTTGAGAAAATCTGTTAACTTCCAGACTTTACCTGAGTATGGGCGGTAACAGCTAATCTTTCTGTCGGAGGAGGTCATTGAAGGGCGGTGAATGCTGGCTGACCCATCAGCTGGCCCTCGGGGAATGCAGGCTCCTTACCCCCTCCCCTGTCCTTGGAACCTACAGACTCTGCCCACATCCCCACAGTGGGGGCCTTGTCCAAGCAGGAAGCCTTGAGAGAGGAATGTGTTGTTATGACCACCTGGATGTAACCATATGACTGAACCCAGTAAGGCCTCCATGTAAACTTTGAAGATCCTGGTGATCCCTACAGAAATCTACTTGTCTTGCGTGCACGAGACAAACCTCAGGTGTAAGTTTCCTGGCTTGTTAAACCTGCCACCTATGGATCTGGAATGGCCTGCCACTCCTCATCTCTCCCTGCCCTCCTTGTGCAGGGACCAGTTTCAGATTCAGGGAAATTGCCCAGGTTGCAAACCAACACATTGCGGGGTGTCGTAAGGATGGTGGAGAGCCTTTGGCACAGGGTCTGACATGGGAAAGCTTTAGGAAAATGCGACCCACTGCCCTTAGAAAGTGTTTTTGTTCAATTATCTGAGGTTGGCCTCCTTCCAATGAGCCTTGTTGGAGCTCTGGGAGATAACCGGCTAATCATTTTCCAAGGTTTAAAAAGCTGGAAGAAAAAAAAAATATGTAACTATGTAAGGACTTAATACTTCAGCATGTCAAAAATATCATCAACAAAATTTAAACAAATAGCAAACCAGGCAAAGTATTTGCAATAAATAAAATAAGGATTTAATATTTGGGAGATCAAGACAAAAAAATGTTTAAACCCTATTTAAAACAGTAAACAATATTAACAAAAAATTCACTAAAAAGAAATCTAAGTGGCTAAAAAAACAAATTTAAAATAAAGCTTTATCCTTGTCAATAACTGAAGGACTACCTAACAAAATATTGAAATGCTATTTTTGGTATATCAAATTATTTTTAAAAAAGTGCAAACCTTTTGGAATTTGAGAGATTTTCATGGAATTCTGTGATTCCAGCAATATACACATACATGTGCATATATATATATATACATACACTATGTTTTATGGATTGTAAGATATATATTCCTAAGTTTTGAAACTAGGATCCATCCCAAACCAAGTCTTTTATATTCTGTAAAACACTGTGAATTTATAATACTATTTTCTCTCATCCACTTGTTGATGATACTATGGGTAACTTTTATTTTCTTCTTTTTAGTTTATTGTTCTCATAAATTCATAATGAATAGATTTTACTGTTCTAATAATATTTAGCAAGTAAATAATAGTAAATAATTGGCTGGCTGATCAACCATGCTAGGGAAGAAGTGCTAACATAGAAGTAAAAAAACAAAATCAAATAGTCACAGGAAGAGAAAAGAGATATAAAGCAGGGCTAGTAGTAATAACAGAAGCAATAGTTGTCCTGCCAGAAAGAGAAGGAGGAGGGAGATTATGGATTGTGTTGTGTCTCCCCAAAACATGTTGCAGTCCTAATACCCAGTACCTGTAAATGTGACCTTATTTGCAAATAGGATCTTTATAAATGATCAAGTTACAATGAAGTCATTAGGGTACCCCTCATGAATATGACTTATAAAAAGGGGAAATTTAGACTTATAGACAGACACACACCCACACAGGGAGAATGCCATGGGAAGATTAAGGCAGAGATTGGGATGATGCATCTACAAACCAAGAGACACCAAAAATTACCAGGAAACCACCAGAAGCTAGAGAAGAAGCATAGAAGAGATTCTCCCTACAGCTCCAGAAGGAACCAACCTTAATTAAGTAACCTTAATCTTGGACTTGCAGGCTTCAGAACTGTGAGACAATAATTTCTGTTGTTTAAGTCATGTCACCTGTGGTACTTTGTCACAGCAGGCCTAGAAAACTAATATTAGGGGCAAGAAGGGGAAGAGGGAGAGAAGAAAAGACAGCAATTCTTGTCAGCCTGGTAAACTGAGCTCTGGGGGAAAAAAAAGGGAAAATGTCTGCAAAACCCTAGTTTGTTATGTTAAAATAGTCAATATAACCTCGAGTTTCCTAAAAGTAGTTAATACATGTTACCTACAGTACTTCATTCCTGAGGAGATCATGGATCAGTGCAGACTGTCTGGAAGACATTGTGTTTCCTTCCTTGGCATTAGAAATAGACTTCAATGGCAAGATTCAGGGGCAGGTAAGTGTTATTTCAGAGATGAACTGAGAAAAGAAGAAGAATGCTAAACAATCATGGGGGACAAGAGATCTGGGATCCAAGGCTGATTAGCAATAGCATTGTTCTCCTCCCAACTCCATGAAGTGAGGTCTGGTGAGGCTGTGGGATCCATGGGAAAAGGATCCTGGAGTATTTAGCTCATGTTCTCTCAGGAGGCCTATATTCACAAAGTGGACAAATAGGCTACAGCAAAGGATTTTTTATGCTTCTCCAGGGTTTCTGTGTTTATTTTTTGTTCAGACTCCTTCCTTGAGTCAATATTTTTTAAAGGGGATTGATATACCATGCTCAGCAACATCACTTGGGGTACTTATTTGAAATTGCAACTTCTGGCCCCCACCCAACCCTCCAAATTTGGAGATTCAGGAACTCTGGGAGCAGAATCCAGGATTCTGCATTTTATTTCAGCATCCCTGGGTGATTATTTTAGAACAACTCTAGGGCCTTAGCAGCCTTCTGGTCCTCAGATCCTTCTGTTGCCCAAGTAACAAACTCTGTATGTTTGATGGGTTGGTTAGTTTTATAGGGAATACATTCCCCACAGTCTACATGTTTCTTGATGCTAAGAAAGAATCTAGAGATATCCAGAATCCTAACAGTATAATTGAAGCTATGAATAAGGATATAGAAATTGTGGATTCATGTGCCTATATATTATGATATGCAGGTTGTTTTGCTGGACAGGCTAAAAATGGCAAGAAGTTGAGAATATATATTGTGATATGAAGGGAAGGCCCAGCCATGTATAATTGGAGAAAGTTTGCCACTTGGGTAGAGAAAAAATACATAAAGATGGCCCCTGAATTAAAATAATGTACAGTCCACAATGAAGATCTAATGATCATAAACTGTTATACAGCAAATATCATAGCATATAAATCCATAAGGCAACACTTTCAAATAATGCAATGAGAAGTGAGCGGAAACACAATTACAGTAGGAGACTTTAGCTTACCTTTGGAAAGTAATAAAAATGAACAAAGTGTTCTGTCAGCAAAAAAAAAAAAAAAAAATGTTGAAACTCCCACTTTGGTCAAATGAAACAACATGAAAGAAAGGCAAAAACAGAAAGCAACAAATTAAAAAGAAAAGAAAAAAGACAGAGCTAATAACCCAAGAATTGACTCTTGAAACAATAACAAAAAAATAGCTCACTGGCTAATACAATTTTTAAGTTGGAAGTGTACAAGTTAGGCAGTGGGAAAAAATGTACACACACACATAAATATAAAGGGAATTTAAAAATACGGTGAGAACACTGGATGAAATGGATTCTTTTAATATAAATTATCAAACATCTATAAATACTAGTGATATATTAATATAAATAATTAACACAGCAAAAGAGTTGGAAAAAAAGGAGACCAAATACCACAAACATAAAATTGTCAAATAACTACCCTTTAAAATCTGCTAAATCCAGACAATTTCACAAGGAGCCTCAATCACCTTCTGTCAAACTTACAAGAAGCAAAGATTTCCAATGGTATTAAAATAGTTCCAAAGCCTACGAGAAAAAGAGGACATCTCAACAGTATTTACAAAGCCAGTATAACTTTGACACCAAAACCTGAAAATGCTAACTCAAACAACTACAGACCAATATTTTATGAATATTATTTAAAAATCAAAATAAAATCATTGAAATGGAACTCAGTTGTGCATTAAAAGAAAAATGCACCATGATCAAAAGGGATTGACTGTGGAAATTTAAAATTAAAATTCAGCATATTAAAAGATCAAAGGAGCAAAAATAGGTAATTCTTTCCATGGATCTTAAAAGGGAATTTGTAAAATATCCACTACCTATTCAATATTCATTTCTCAATTTTTGCAGACTCTTAATAAAGCAGGAATAGAGGCAGATTTTTAATTCTACAAATTTGGGGTGGGGAATGTGTGTTCATATCTATGTGTGTGTGTGTGTAAATTAAAAGCCCAGCTTCCTGTTTAATGGTGAAACATTAGTATTCCCTTTAAAGTCAGAAATGAGCTAAAAATGCCCCCAAAAGCACAACTATGATTTGAAATTACATTTTAAGGGGCCCCTGGGTGGCTCAGTAGTTAAGCGTCCAATTCTTGGCTTCGGCTCAGGTCATGATCTCATGATTGTGAGATTGAGCGCTGTGTCTAGCTCCACGCTCAGTGGGGAGACCACATGAGATTCTTTCTATCCCTCTGTCTCTGCCCCTCCCCTATGCTCATGTGTGCTCTCTCTGTCTTTCTCTTTCTCAAATAAATACATCTTCTTAAAAATTATAATAAAATTACATTTTAGGGACGCCTGGGTGGCTCAGTGGTTGAGCGCCTGCCTTCTGCCCAAGACGAGATGCTGGAGTTCCAGGATCGAGTCCCACATCCAGCTCCCTGCATGGAGCCTGCTTCTTCCTCTGCCTATATCTCTGCCTCTCTTTCTGTCTCTCATGAATAAATAAATAAATAAATCTTTTTAAAAATACATTTTAAATGCTATTACAATTAGAAAAGAGAAATAAGAGGTAAAAAAAAAAAGAAAGGTATTCTTAATGATGTTGTACTCGATAAAAGATAAACAGATATAACAATGGAAATAAAGAAATGTTGAGATACTATAGCGAAGACTTCACATGGGCTTCTGGCACTGCCTGGTAATGGCCCTGTATTTTATTGCATGTTCATTTCCCCACTTTCCAGGGCATGTGGTTCCCAACTCATTGCTCCTAAGATCTTTCAATTTCCACCCTACTTGCTTCCATTTCCCTAGGGGATGCTGTTTATTTTTTGCTGAGAATATAAAAGCCCTCAGAAGGGGAACCTGGGTGATTCAGTTGGTTGAGCATTTGACCCTTGATTTCAGCTCAGGTCATGATCTTGGAGTCAATGAGATTGAGCCCCAGGTCAGGCTCTATGCTCAGCGCTCAGCGTGGAGTCTGCTTAAGGTTCCCCCCCCACACACTTTCTCTCTCCCTCTGCCCCTCCTCTCATGTGCCCCCTTCTCTCTCTCTCTCTCTCTCTCTCTCTCAAATAAATAAATAAATAAAAATTTTAAAAGCCCTCAGAATACAACTGAGCCCCCTCCTATTAAAATGATGAATTGTCCATTTCCTGTGTAACCTTTCCACTGTGTTCTAGATCCCATTCCCTCCTAAGCAAGGACCCTCCTCTATACTCTTTACTATATCTTCATGCAAACTCAATACTTAAACACTCACAAACACAGAAATAAAGATAGAAAACCCCCATCTTCTTCCTCAACTTTGCCCTCTTTCTCCCATTTTCCTTTCCTTTTCACAGCTAATTTTTTCTAGAGTCATTGATGATTGTTGCTTCCATATCCTCACCTCTCATTCCCTTCTCAGTGGGTTCTAACTGCACTCCCATCTCCCCCACTCCACTGTTCCTGCTCCTTATCAAAGTCAACATGACTTCATCTTGCCAAATCCAGTGGTCACTGCTTCTGTCCTCATCTTTCTTCTGCAAACACTCAGGGCTTTCGAAACGGTCAACCACTACTTCTGCGAAATTCTCTCTCTCTGCCTACTGTCTGTGACTACACTCCCTGTTCCCTTCCAAGTATTCATCACACCTTTCCGGTCTCCTCCTCTGTTTCCACTCTTAATATTGCTGTGCTGCAGGACTCTGTTCTTTTCCTAACAACATTATTGAGGTATAATTACATACCATAAAATTCATCCATTTTAAGTGTATCATTCAATGATTTCTAGTTAATTTACAGAGTTGAGCAATCATCCCCACAATCCAGTTTTAGAACATTTTTCTTGCCCCAGTAAGATCTCTCTTGCTCATTTATAGCTAATTCTGGTTCCCACACCCACTCTAGGCAGCTGCAAATCAACTTGTTCTATATATAGATTCACTTTTCCTTTTCTCTTTTGACACATTCTCTGTAGGTGATTTTATATATGACTGTGGCTTTATACCCCATCTCTATGTCCAAGATAACCAGATTTATGTCAAGAGCCCCAATCTCTCTACCAATCTCCAGACTCATATATTCAACAGGTATTCAATATCTCTACTTGGATTTTTAATAGACATTTCATACATTTCTACAACAGAATTGTTGCTTATTTTCTTCATGTGATATGGTGGCTAAGTATGTCTGCACCCAGACATCTAGGGTTTGAATCTTACCTTGTCATTTATTAGTTGTGTGACCTTCAGCAAGTAACTTAGTCTCTCTGTGCCTTAATTCCCTCACCTATAAAATGGTGTTTAATAATGGTAACTATCTCGTTGGGTGTTAATGGAATTAAACAAATTAACATCCACAAAGCATTTTAAACAGAACACTCAGTATAGTAAGTCAGTGGTTCTCAAATTTTCTAGCACATCAGAATCTCTTGGGGAAGCTTTTAAAAGTTCAGATGGCCAGACTTCTACACCACATATCAGTTAAGTTAGACTTTCTGGAAGTGACACCCAGACACAGGTATTTTTTAATTCCCAAGTGATTTCAATGTGAGGTTAAGGCTGAGAGCCAGGGCCATAAGAGCTTACTAAATTTGTATTAAATAAGTAAGTTAAAACTGTGTCTCTCTTGGGGCACCTCATGGCTCAGTCAGCTAAAGATCCAACTCTTGATTTTGACTCAGGTCGTGATCTCAGGGTGATGAGATTGAGCCTCAAGTCAGGCTCCACACTTGGGATTCTCTTTCTCTCTATCTCAGTCTCACGCTCTCTTTCAAAATAAAATAAAATTTTAAAAATTTTGAACTATTTCTCTCTCAACTGTAACTTCCTGTTCTTCTCCATGTCCACAAATCTGTACCTAACACTTTTTTTTACTTACTTACAGCATCCATCCACATTTTTTTTTCTTGCGAAGGAATACAAATCTTGTTCAGGTATCAGAGAGTCAGGTGCTCTTCCCAACACCAAGGCATAACTTGTGGGTGGTCTATGTCAATCATAGTGATCCTACCCCCTACCAGTGATTGATTTAGGTGTGGTGTTGTTAATGTGATTTTAGTCAATAAAACATGAGTTTTTTTTCATTGATGAAGTGGGCTATTATGAATGAAATACCCATCCTTTTTCTGTACCTGGCTGTTTCCACCTGCATGCTATAGTATTATAGCTATATTATGGGAAAGCAGCTATACCTACAACAGTGACAGCCACGTTGAGACCATGAATGGAGCTAATCTAAAAAAAAAAAGTGAAATAGCGTAGGCTCTTGATGACATCCTTGAGTCCCTAAGTTAGGTAACCATGGAATATTCTACCTCTGTATTACTTGTTATATGAAAACTGAGATGGTTCTTCAGAAACTCATGGCCCAGAGCATCCTGATATGTGACCTAAGTATGAAAAAAACTATTCACCCAATTTCTCAAATCCAAGGCCTAGACATGCTTCTTGATTCCCCCACCCCTCACATCTCATATCCAAGACTAGCCAGCCCTTCCTTCCAAATATGTATTTATTCATCCATCCACTTCTTTCTGTCTCCCTCATGTCTACCTACCCTGATCCAACCCATCTGTCTCCAGGACCAGTGTCATGGCCTCCAGGCCCTTCTGTTTGCTCTCCCTTTTGCTCCTCTGTAGTCCATTCTTGACAAGCAGCCACAGTGATTTTTAACACATATCACTCCCTTGATTAAATTCCACATTTGCCTTCCCATTGCATTCAGAATGAGTCCAAACTCTTCACCACAGCAAGCAAGACCCTGTGTGATTTGACAATTTCTCACCTCTCTGATCTTGTTCCCTCCAGCTCTTCCCCATGTTCACTAATCTTCAGCTACACTGGCCATCTTTTCTTCCCTCTGATACCACAACCTCATTCCTGTCTCAGGGCATCTCTGCCTTCACATGCCATTCACTATGCCCAGTCCACTCTGCTGCAAAGGCTGTTGTAGTTCACACCTTCACTTCATTAAGGTCTCACCTCAAATGTCACCTCAGGGAAACCCTCCCTGGTCACCCATATTTTTTTTTATATTTTATTTAAATCCTGGTTACCCATCTTAAGTCACCTCCCCTCCACCCACAGGATTGTTTACTGTCATATCACCTCATTTTACTGTACTTACAGTAATTATCACTATCTGAAATCATCCTGTAATTCCTTCATTTATTCGCTTATCTGTCTCTCCTGCTAAAATAAAAGTTTCATTAAAGCAGGAACTCATCTATTCACTGTTTTTGTTTTGTTCACTCCAGCATCCCAAGGACCTAGAACATTGTAGATACTCAGTAAATATTTGTTTGATTGAATGTGGAGTGGAGTGATGGGTATGTAACCAAAATTAAGCCAACTAGAGTTTTCCCCAGGAGGTTTGAACTGGAGTTGGGGGGATGCCTGGGTGGCTCAGCATTTAAACATCTGCCTTCGGCTCAGGGTGTGATCCTAGAGTCCCAGGACTGAGTCCCATATCAGGCTCCCTGCATCCAGCCTGCTTCTCCCTCTGCCTGTGTCTCTGTCTGTGTGTGTGTGTTTCTCATGAATAAATACATAAAATCTTTTAAAAAAATAAAACTGGAGTTGGGAAGAATCCTTTCTTCTTGGATGAAGCTATGAGCAGTCTTGGTTCTAGTTTCAATTGGATGTATGGTTTGAGAAATTGAAGACACATGAAGAGAGGCAAAAAGAAGAATGAATTAGATGAACCCCAGTGACATTTTAAAAAATATTTTTCTATATCTATCTCTCTATATATCTATATCTATCTATCTATCTATTATCTATCTATCTATCTATCTATCTATCTATCTATCTATCTTAGAGCAAATGCATGTGAGGGGCAGAGAGTCAGAGGGAGAGATAATCTTGAGTAGACTCCACACTGAGGATGGGACCCAAAATAGACCTTGATCTTACAACCAGGAGATAATGACCTGAACCAGAACCAAGAGTTGGAAGCTCAACCAACTGAACCACTCAGGTAACCCAACAAAAATTTGGACATTTTTGTTCCAAGTCCCCATTTGATCTTTACTCTTCCCTTTGTTCAGTTACAGGAGGCAAAAATTCTCTTTTTTGCCTAAGATGAACAAATCTGTCACCTGCTGCCAAAAGAATCTTGAGTACGAAGGTGGGTTGCAAGCTTCAGAAAGGGCTCTGAGTTCCTTCCCAAAGGAAGCTCCAACGTCAGCCCTGGTCAGGAGTCAGGTACCCTCTAATCAACACCAAGCCAATGAGAATGGCCCTTCATTATCATCATCTGGAAAAGCAGCAATAACAAATTGACAAACAGTGTATATTCTCATTCATTTGGGGAATATAAATAATAGTGAAAGGGAATATAAGGGAAGGGAGAAGAAATGTGTGGGAAATATCAGAAAGGGAGACAGAACGTAAAGACTGCTAACTCTGGGAAACGAACTAGGGGTGGTAGAAGGGGAGGAGGGCGGGGGGTGGGAGTGAATGGGTGACGGGCACTGGGCGTTATTCTGTATGTTAGTAAATTGAACACCAATAAAAAATAAATTAAAAAAAAAAACAAATTTTACACCATGTAGAGCCTACATGGGGATGTGATGCTCAAATCTGCCATCAAGAACAAACTTGCCAGAAATTCCAAGGAGTGGCATTAGCTAGCAGCCTCAGTTGCACTACTTTGGGGATCCACTATAGCGTGTGAGCTGAGGCCACATCCTTCCATGCAGCTCCTGGACGATGACTGAAGCATGATGGGATACTGAATTTTGGCCCAACTCTGGATTCCTCTATTCCACTGGAGTCCCCATTTTGCAGTCCGAAGTGTTTGCAGTCTGAGCCACAGTCTGAGGCTCTTTCTCCCTATCCTTCCATCCATCACTCCTTGTCCCAAGTATTGGACCTCTATCACTGTCTGAAGTCCTTCCCTGCCTACTCTTCTCCCTTTCCTTCTACTAGGCATTATCCTCAATAAAGAGCTTGTGCTTCTAACTCTATCTTGGCATCTGCTTCCTGGAGGACCTGACCAACACATTAGCCAAGTGCAGGACAAGGCTAACAGCCCTTATACTATTTGAGGGCTGATATACAGAAGAAAGCATGAGACACAGGCAGGATGGAAGGATGAAAGGTTCCTAGGGAATCCACGCTTTATAGTTGTAGACAACAACCTGCTTGTGTTTGGCAGGCAGCTGAGATCTTCTGTTGCAGGAAGGACAGAGAGACAAAGTACAGAAGACCATCAATAGCAGGAGGGGTAGAAATAAAGCAGAGCTGAGCGCCATCCCTTTGGGATCTTTTCCTCCTCCCCCCTTCCTGGGGCTGTGTATGGATAGCCATGATTCAGATGTTTTTTAACTCTGGATTCCTGCATTTTGCCTATAACACATTCCTTTTACTATCACACTGATTCTCACACTGCTGGTGGTGTGTGCACAGAGATCTTGGCATTTCTTGGAAAGGAAGAGAATAATTTCTTTCACCACAAGAATGTGTTCTGTGTTTTAGAGACCACAGACACTCACTCCCCTTAGGAAGCTGGCTCGACCATAACCTTTCCAGGTCCAGCACCTTGTGGTCTTGATTTCACACTGATCACTCCCTGGCCTCAGTATCTGCCTGCTTACTTTCTGCTTCCAGTTATCCCTAGTCCACTATTCTGTAAATTTTCTATATCCTTCCTTGATGAAATGCAAAGAGTAGGGTTTTTGAAGTTGGATAGACTTGAGTTCACATTCTTACACTGTACTCTTTAGCTATCTGCCTTTCAAGTATGTTATGGGCATTCGATGAGATAAGATGTGCCCTGTGACTGACAGAGTTCACAGCATACAGTAGGCACTCTATAAATGTTAATACCCTCTCTTCTTCTCTTTCTACTCTCAGGGGGCATTTCTATTTTCAACATCTAGTGTTCACTCTCTGACCTTGACTTTATAATTACCATTCTTTACTCTTCTGTTTGAGCTCTTGTGCAATTTCCCTGACCCACCCTGTCTGCCACCCACGTTTTCCCATAACTACACCCATAACTGGAGTTTTATGATCTCCCACCTGTCTCTCAGTCAGAATGTCCCGTTTCCTCCCCCTCCAAAATGAGGAAATTGTAGTGACACCATGCTTAACAATATAGTATTAATGTGATGGTGGATCCAGTGGTGTACTGGAGTCTGCTTATACTGGCTTGTGAGAACCAAGTGGTGAATTTTCAGAAATTTTATAAGCTGGTTGCTAAACACAGCCATAATAAACTATATAAACTTAAAATTAAATAATTTATATTAAAAACAAAGTTAATGGGATAGGTGGGTGGCTCAGTCGGTTAAGCATCTGCCTTTGGCTCAGGTCGATCCCAGAGTCCTGGGATTGAATTCTGCATCAGGCTCCCTGTTCAGAGGGGAGTCTGCTTCCCCATCTCCCTCTGCCCCCAACTCATGCTAGATCTCTCTCCCTAGTGCTCTCTCTCTGTGTATTTCAAATAAACAAATAAACAAAAAAATGAAGTTTGTTAAAGAGCAGACTTTTCAAAAAACAAAATTAAAAAAAGTAAAAAATTCATTACTTCCAAATTATTTTACTACATTGTATTATTATCCAACGAGGTTAATAAACTTAAGGTTATTTATACTCATGGTAAGTGTACTATGATGGAAATACTATACAATGGTGTACTTATCTCTTCCTAGCTGCATATTCAGTGGCAGCATGTTGGTAGCTTGAAATTAGCCATGGTGGGAATATTTATGCCATGAAAACTAGCAAATACTACAGATCAGATTTTTTTTTCAGATCCAGTTGTTAAACATTTACAACATACCATTCAATGGTATATTTTGAATATAGTCCAGCAATAACCACCAAATATACTAAATTAGCTAAAGACATAAGTTTTAAGAAGATTTTTTTTACCCTCATGGTATGCCAATCCAACAACTTGCAGTTTCCCAGAATGCATTATGCTCTCTGATTCCTTCATATCTTTTTTACTGACCTAAATACTAGGTTAGTAATTGCTTAAGTCAATGCTCCTCTTCTTAGCAACCATAACATAGTGTGCATGTTTCATTGGCTTCATCATATTACAATTGTTTGTCCTCCCCCACAAGATAGTATGTTCCCTGAGGGTGGGGCTGCCCAAAATTGGTCTTCCCAGGGCCTGTTCATAACTCAACAAATTTTTTGAATCATTAGCCTACCAGTAGCAACAATTCTCAAACACTCAGTCTCAGGACCCCTTTATACTCTTAAAAATAATTGAAGGTGCTTAACAGCTTTAGTTTGTGTGGTTTGTAGATATTGGTATTTACTGTATTCAAAATTAAAACTGAGGATATTTTAAAGCACAAGAATACACAAGCACAAATTCAACTTGCCATCAGAGCAATGATGTCATTACATGTCGCATAGAGTTCTAGTGAGACCCATGAGAGAGAGAGAATGAAAAAGAAAATATTTTAGCATTGTTATAAAAATAGGTTTGATTCCATGGACCCTCAGAATAGATCTCAGAAATCTTCTGGAAGGATCTCAGCAATCCTCTGAAGGGTTTGAGTCCCCAACCCACACTTTGAGTACCACTGCCTTACGGTAAATCTTCACTTGAACAAACTGATTCAGAAAAAAAAAAAAATACTCTGTCCTGGATTGGGTACTATGGATTTGACAAAAAGGATGATGATCTAGGATGGTACATAGCAACTATGTCTCAATGAGATCTTTGAGAAGTAGTGGAATTGGCAACCATTTGATATGAACCATCATTTTGTAGATTAAAAGACAGAATTTTGCAAAGCCATAACATGATATTAAACACATCAATAAAACATATTTGTGATAGGACTTCTCTAAGCTAAAGCACTTTTTTTCATAGGGACAATTCGAATTTTTGAGCAACTGTTATGCTGGGATATATTTTGTGACCCTTTATACTACTTTTCTATAATGCCAGTAAGCAGCATTAACTTTAAAATCCTTCAGCTACAAGAACCCTAATATTCTGTTAAGCTTTTTGATAATAAAAAGAAGGGGTGCATGAATGGAGACTCTTGTGGCTTTCCTTTGAATTCTAAGACTCTTAGGATTGGAACAACCATGTAGCCTTATAACCTGGGCTAATCCACTACTATCTATACATTACTGCAGTAATTTCCTTTAAGAATTTACTGTGTCATTCAAAATTTGGTATATAAAAATGTTTTTGTTTCCTATACATGGTATCCAAAATTATGTTATAATTATATTTAATTTTTCTCATTCTGAGAGTAATATTTCTGTATTCAACATTATTTCTAATGACCAGTGTCAAGTAAAGAGTATGAACTCCAGGTTACTCAATTTTATTTGGACATATGTAGCCTAGTAAATTTATTGAGAAGTGAAGAAAGATGAAATGAGGTAAAGTGGATATATTTAGAATGTTTTAGGAAGCCTATTCTCACTATGTTATAATAGGGACCATCTTACTGCTTGCCACAAAACTTCCCCATCAAGGGTCCTCATGTTTTCTTGGATTAATACTCCTTTAAGAATGATTAATGCCACACTTCCAAAAAGAAGGTATATTTATCCTGGGGCATGGATTTGTGTGTGTGTGTGTGTGTGTGTGTGTGAGAGAGAGAGAGAGAGAGAGAGAGAGAGAGAAAGAAAGAAAGAGAGAGAGAGCACATCATCATGTGCCCCATGATAAGTTATTTATTTTTTCTTTACTCATCCTCCCACCTGCCTCCCTCCTGGTAACCATCAGTTTGTTCTCTGTAGTTAAGAATCTGTTTCTTGGTTTGTCTCTCTCTCTCTTTTTCTTTGTTCATTTGTTTTGTTTCTTAAATTCAATATATGAGTGAAATCACATTGTAGTTGTCTTTCTCTGACTGATTTATGTCACTTAGCATTATACTCTCTAACTTCATCCATGTCATTGCAAATGGCAAGATTTTATTCTTTTTATGGTTGAATAATATTCCATTGTGTATGTATACCACATTTTCTTTATCCATTCATCTATTGATGGACACTTGGGTTGCTTCCATAGTTTAACTATTGTAAATAATGCTGCAATGAACATAGGAGTGCATATATCCCTTTTAATTAGTGTTTTTGTATTTTTTGTGTAAATACCCAGTAGTGCAATTCCTGGGTCATTGAGTAAGTCTATTTTTAACTTTTTAAGGTGATATGTAATTCAAAATATTATTTTTGTTAAAATAAAACACAAACATCATATAAAATGAAGAAGTTATGTTAATTTTTTACATCAGGGATCCCTGGGTGGCGCAGCGGTTTAGCACCTGCCTTTGGCCCAGGGCACGATCCTGGAGACCCGGGATCGAATCCCACATCAGGCTCCCGGTGCATGGAGCCTGCTTCTCCCTCTGCCTATGTCTCTGCCTTTCTCTCTCTCTCTCTGTGTGATTATCATAAATAAATAAAAATTAAAAAAAAATTTTTACATCAAATATGGAATTGAAAAATACCATATTCTTCATCTAACTGTTTCTACCAAAATACATTCCACTTGACAGAAGTTAGCAGAGAGCCTCAAGCCAGCAGTCAAATCCTGGAGAAGAGGACTTAAAAAAATCACAAAGCTTTGAAAGTCTTAGAATCAAGAGGTAAAGATAGACATGACTTTATTTATCCAAAGAAAAATCCTTCTGGTAATGGAATAAATAGAAAAATCAGTTTAGAATTATTATAAGAAAGTTTTGAAACGTGATGGGAGATTTTCTTTAGATAAAGGAATTTATTGGTAAGGATTCATTCACTCATTCAACAAATATTCACTAAACCCCTACTATGTGCCAGGTATTGTTCTATCCCATGAGGACCAGGAGTAAACTCCTCTACTCTCATGGAGTTTACATTCTAATGGAGGAGACAGACAATAAACGAACAAATAAATTAATATGTCACATCATATCAGGTATGAAAAGAGCCATAACAGAAATAAAGCAGGATAGTGTGACAGAGGCCGCTGGGAAGCTGCTCGTTGAACTGGGGTGGTCAAGGAAGGCCTATGTAAAGAATAAAGTGAGAGGGATGCCTAGGTGGCTTAGCGGTTGGGTGCCTGCCTTCAGCCCAGGACGTGATCCTGGAGTCCCAGGATCGAGTCACACATCAGGCTCCCTGCGTGGAGCCTGCTTCTCCCTCTGCCTGTGTCTCTGCGTCTCTCTCTGTGTCTCTCATGAATACATAAAATCTTAAAAAATAAATAAATAAATAAAGTGAGAGCATCAGCTCACCTGAGGGAAGGGTGTACCATAGAAAGGGTGCTAAAAAATGCAAGGTGTATGGAGTGGAGCCTTTCATGGCTTGCTGGGTTGGGTCAATGGGGTTGACATGGCCAGATGGGAGTGAGCAAGGGAAGAATGAGAAGACAGAAGTTGAAGAGATAGCAGGCTCCAGATCAAGCAGGGCCTTGTATGTCATGGAAAGATTTGAGATTTTATTCCAAGTGTAGTGGAATTAAAAAGCCAGTAGAGGATTTTTAGTGGGCCACTGATATGATGTGATTCAGAGAATTCCTAGGGACAAACTGAGGACTTTCTAAATGGGTATTGCATTATCCTAGGATTTTCACAATACTATAGGAAATTGTGAATCTTTTTAATACATCAAAAGATAGAGGAGGGGGTCAAGGATAGAAATTGGGACAGGAGAAAGAAGTTTTTCTCTCTTTGCCAGCTTAGGAACTGGCCCTATAATAAGAATAGTCGGGTGAACTGTGCTATAAATTCAATGACCTTTCAGACCCACCTTCCATAACTCTGAGGATACTTGATAATCAAGTGAGAAATAGCATACAGTTCATATTAGACATTTGAAACTTCTTTTCTAATTTTAATAAAAATATCTACCCATTGTGAGAAATTTGGAAAGTAGAGAAAAGCAGAAAAAGAATGTAATACCACTAACAATCACATCACCCAGAAAAAACACCATTAAAATGTACACATTTCTTCAACACAACATTACACAAAATGAGACAGGATATTTTTGTAAGTGGTGAGTTCTTTCCCTTCCATACTGTATTTATACAGTAGAACCAGTACAATGGTCAATCAGGTCAATCTGGCTGGCTGTATTAGAGGTGAAACAGTTGTAGGACAATAGCTACCTGGTTATCCCAATAACCAGAGCCTCAGACTGACTCACAAGGTGGACCACGACACAACTATCTCTCCTGCCAGTGCCTGAACAACTGAGACTCATTCCTGGGTGAAAATTTTAGCCCACATCCCTGTTTTTCAGAGCTCCTGCTCAGTTATGAGTCACTGTCACCTCTTCTCTCAGGGGAGTTCTGACTGTGAGGAAAGCAGCGTTACCACAGGAGCTAAGGAGTATGAGGGAGGACAGCTCTATGCAGGTAACTACAGTCCGAGGAGTAGCTAAAGGTCACCTTGGTTCAGCCTAACAGATGAAAATGTTCCCTATCTTTCCATTTTTGATGTCTTTATCCCTCCCAAGCCTTCATTTCCTTGGAGACAGAACCAGAGGAAATCAGATTATTTCATCTCAGAAGAAAAAAAGTTGTTCTCTCCCATGTTCCAATTCTTCAAGTCATTCCTGGAAACTAGGGTGAAGAGAGTGAGGCATTCACATTTGTCTCATAATATAAGGGGATGCCAAAACTTCCTAAAATCGACCAAAAATATTTTAATACAGCATTTTGAAAAACAAAAATCAATGTAAAACAATCTACCATTTAAAAAGATGGCAAAGTTTAAAATAAAGACAGGATCAGTATTACTGATTTTCCTTTTGCCTCAGCCTCTCATGAAGTTTGGCAGGGCATTGTCACTGGTCTTATTACCACCCCACCACCACCTCCCACCCCCCCCACCCCCTACCCCCCCCCCACCCCCCCCACCCCCCCCCCCCCCCCCCCGCTGACCCACATGCCCATACCATCAATGACTTTGACATTGGATGTTTACCAAATTTTTCAAAATAAAATAAACATGCTAAGGGCAAATAGACATACAGACAGACACAAAACACAAAATGATCAGTTGAGGAGGGAGGGGAGAAAAATTTTTATTCTAAATAATTTTGCCTCAGAGCAGCTAACATTGTAACCAAATTCTGATGTGACAATTTGCCCTTACACAGACTGTTGATCAATCGATACTATTTAGTGCCTAATAGTCCATAAGTCACTGAGATTCAAGTAATACAATTATGAAGGTGTAGTAAATTGGGGAGTTTAAACACAGCCTTTCTACTTGGTGAGCAACCAGTGTATCAATTGATGAATCTTAACTCCAACCCAGATTCTTGCCATCAGAGGCATACTTAGTGCTTTTATAGCCCTTGATCTACCAAGGATTATGAATTCTTTTCCTATGACTAATTGTTCATTGTCATGGATTCTGTGTTTTACCACCCAAATCTCCCTTCATGAGCTGAAGGATTAATTCCCCCCAGCTCTTGGGACTTTGTTGTCTGACATTACTCAGCTGCCAATTCTTTTCAGAATTGTCATGCAGAAGAAGGCCACCTTACCCATGGTCACACTTCCCGCTGGGAGCAGCCTGCATCCAATGACTGGCTGATGACTGATCCAGCTCCCTTACCCCAGTTCAAAGACTATACCAGCTTCAGCACTCCTAGCAGGGTCAGCTGAGGCCTTTTCCCTCTTCCCAACCCTGCTTATCTCTCTTCCCCTTCTGCTGTTGATCCTGAGAACATTCCTAACTAAATTTCCTGCATGCAAATCTCCATCTGGGAGTTTGCTTTCCAATGAACCCAACCTGCTCCACTTATGGGACTTCCTATCATTGTGTTGTGTTGGTTAGATCAAGGTTTAACACTTGCCATATGAAGAAACAAAACTGATTCAGACAGTAAGTTCTGCTAATCATCAACACTAAAATTATTGGCACCCCTC